>NC_084962.1:375996-1575996 GCF_949316205.1 Platichthys flesus | reverse complement strand
GCATACTATGACCCGATGTTTTAGAGACATTTTATGACCACCTCCTTATACTATCTCTGATGTCAGAACTTATACCTTTTATTCCTTAAGGAGTTACTGTATATTAGGATCTGCTCTGTTCTCCAACTGAAATCTGCTCTGTGGGAGAGGCAGTGCTTGGAAATCTCCTGCTGCCCCTTTATCAAAGAGAAAGTCTGAGCACACACCAACATACAGACATGCTTGACCTAATTTATGAGAATTTTTTTGTACATTAACAAACACTTTGAATTGTTTTGGCTCCTGGAGATAGTGCTTCCTCTAGGATTTTTTTTTAGCTGCAGTGCAGGCTGTTAAATAAATAAAGTGGAAACCGTTATTGTAGAAGCTCTTTTTGGAAGCAGACCCTTCTGAATCACACATTTAACTTAAAATGATGTATCCCCAAGAGAGGGGGAGGAGTTTTACGTATTGCATTTCACAAAGACTCACGTCTTGCCTTATTCATCCACAGTCTACATCATGACGTAGCATGTTTTAGAAATTAAATGGTGTCTCATACAGACCTGAGATTTAACGATTACTTTGATCAACTGAAACTGAGAGTTGCATCAGCGCTGTCACATCCTTGGATCAATATCAAATAATCAGTGTCGGATCATTCAAATACATTCTTGTTTTTCGTCACAGCACATCAACGCCTGCATCAGCCCACATCAACCTTTATTACCAAAAACTTTCTCTTTATCATCCTCAGTTATTTGTATTTTTGAACCCCTCTCGCTGGCGATGAGTCCCGTGGAGGATCTCTTGATGTAGTTTTTACTCATGGGGTGGTCGAGAAACTCTGGAGAAAGTCCAGAGGCTCTCACTCGGATATTTCCATTCTCACATGCAGCCACTCTGGAGAATGTCAGGAGTTAATCAAGAGTTCAGTAAATGCATGAAAGCAGCTTTTGTGATAAGCCACAGAGAGTTGCATGCATGCTTGCGTGCAAGAGCGGAAACAAGAATATTCCTGCATGTGTCCCAGTAACTGCAGATACCCTGAGGGTCTCCCGCTGCTGGTCACAGTCCATGGCTGTCAGTGTTCTCCCCCCCCCCTCCTCTGTTGTATGCAGCCTTCCCCTTCCTCCTGTCGTCCGCCTTCCTTTGTTTTCCTCGACATACTCTAACTCTTTCAAGGGTTTTCACCATTGTGCGACCAAAATGTCTGTTTAAATTAATGATATTTAGAAAGCAGGGCGGCAATGGGAAATGTATGAAAAACTGTTAAATAACAATAGATGAGACACAAAAATGAGAATTCAGAGTAACATTTATTTTATACACTAATTTATATTTTGAAATAGAGTGTGGTTTGACTCTGTGCACAATACTTATTTCTTTAAATTGAAACATATGTACGGTGGCCCTGAGAGCTCAACGCACAACAACTTAAGAAAACACATGCAAGTGGAAAAACACGAGCAAAGTAAGAAAACCTCTTCATCAATTTCACAACACAACACAACACATTACAGAAATGCGCAGCAAATACAGAAACGTGGACGTTTTTGTGTCTCCTGTGGCAGCAGTGTCCTCTGGAAACACTTCCGATTTCGTTTTCTCTACTTGCTGCGTGTTTCTGTATTTGCTGCGCATTTCTCTATTTGCTGCGCGTTTCTGTAATGTGTCTGTAATGTGTTGTGAAATTGATGAAGATGTTTCCATACTTTGCTTGTGTTTTGTCCACTAATGTCTACAAGTTATTATTCACAAAATGCTGTTAAGCGACCTGGTGTGTGCAGGCACCGGCGGATACAGATTTTCTAAACGCCAGATATCTCTATGATGTATCCATCACCAGCTTTTACTTTCTTCCCTTGAATCAAATCAGCACCTTGTTTCATCTCTCTCCCCACATGGCCCTGTTTCCCCTCCTCATCCCCCTCACTCTTCAGCTGCCGTCACATTGTCCTGGACTGCCTCTGTGGGAGAGCTGCTGCATGGCACACACGGAGAGACGTGTTTACAAGTGGAGCTAGTTTGGCCTTTGCCCTCATACCCACATACTCCTCCTCGCGGTCCTCTTCAATTCAAGCTCCACACTCTTCTAAATCCCCCTGCCCTCCACAGCACCTTATTCTTATCTTGTACCCCCCATTCACTTGCATTCCTGAACATTATGATGGAAGCAGTAATTAGTAAGGGCAAATTAAGACCTTTAATGGGGCCAGACTTGTCCAGCCTATACTCAGTTTTTCTTCTTTCCTGCTGTGTGCACAGCCCGCCACAGAGAGTTGTGTTGGTACTCTTCTATTCTGGATGGATTTGGTATTATTTCTTTCTGTCACTCTTAAGCAGATTACCAAAATATGTAGGAACTGCAGGCTTCAGTGCATGTCTGAAAGCAGCTATACATGGTGTCCATCACCACAACAATATGTTATGATGTGAGTCAGACTTTAATGTACTTTTAGTATTGCAGCCTGATGATTTCACTCCAATTGTTTAGAAAGGATTTCATTTTTCCACATTGCATGTTGGTGCAGCCTAATTTAATTAGGCTCCTGCTTATCCTCCTGTTTCCAGCCCCTCCTCCTCTGTCTGCTACACTCTCTCTTCCTGCTGTCTTTCCTCCCTCATTCTTCCTCCTCCTCGTCATGCTTGGCTGTAGGACTCAGTCCTCCACCAGTGTGTGTGCCTCCTCTCCTGGCCCTGCCCTGCCAGCCCAAGGGCTGTGCTTGGCCTACGCTGATGTTCACCATATTTCTTCACAGCACTCAGCACAACAGTTGCGCTTTTTCCCTCCCTCCCTCTCTGCTCTCGGTCGGCTGAGGTTATATGGGAATGAAGTGTCCTAGTTCATGGGGTTCTTCCTGTAAACTATCAGACTGCTAATTACACTCTCACTGCATGGGCTGCTCTTTTCTGTGCTGTAGATTTCTATGGTTGCTCACTCGTCCTATTTCTCTGGTCTGACATTAGCTTTTTCTTCTCTTCCTTTTCTCAGACCGTTCCCTCTAACTCATGCTCTCTCTGGTCTTCTGTCTCTATCGCTCGTGTGTGTCCACACTGAAGTACAAGCCTAATGTTTTTTAGTCTCCCTAACAATCCCTTGCATCCTACCTCTTTACTCTGCAGCTGGTTTCCTTCAAATGTTGCACAATTATGCAGTGGATTTCCAAAATGTTAGCAAAAAGCACAGGACAATATTACATAACTAGTATATATTTGGCACATTGGCACTTCTCTCTTTTCTTCTTTGCCAAAAGTCTGCAGCTGGACTTAATCTGCAAAAAGCATCCTAGTGGTTGTTACAAATATTGTTACATACTGTATACTTTAGGGGTGCATGCGTTTGTATACTCTATTGAAATACAAAAGTATTAACTTGGCTACTATAATTTCAGATTTCACCTGCTGACTTATACTCTCTCACTGAGCAGTGAATGCTAATATGCCCTTGAGCAAGTCACTTAGTTTCTGTGACAACAGAGCTGGTCAGTAGCCAACACTGTAGGCCGGTGACTGTGCGACTCTTAGCGTTTAAGGAGTGAGAGCAAAATGAGTAAAGCGGGTCAGGGCACAAGAAGGTAGGAACAAGAAGGTAAAACAATCGTATCATGTCAAACAGATCAAAGCCTGCAGGTCTCCACTCACCCAAACAGGAGTCATAAGAAGGGCAGACAAGGTATGAATCACTCACAATCAGCGCAGAAAGAGATAGATACAGAGTCGTTTTCAGACATGACCTGCGGGTAAAATCCGGAGAATTTGCTATGGAGTTCACCTGCAGTCTGCCTTTCAAACATCTACAACACATCATTTAATTTTTCATCTGTTGCGCATAAGAGGCATCATCAGCATGCACACTTGCTTGCGTTGAATTCAGGCGGTTAGAGTGAATACATATTTTCTTTAGATGTACACATCACTGACCTGAACTAATAGTCCGTTAAGATATCTGACAGGGATTTAGCACCCGCTACACTCATCTGCTGTAGGAAGTCGTGCAAGCGCAAGATACTGGAAGATGTTGTTCTCACAATGCGCGGGACTAGAAAGATTATTCATTAGACTTGGATTTTTATTCGAATGAATTCTTAATGACGAATAATCGAAAATTCGATTATTCATTACCAACCCTAATTGACTGTGTATTTTGGTAAATCTTTCAAAGTCTAACAGGAGTGCTGCAACAGCTAATTTATTTAATCGTTTATAATTAATCATAAAAATAGTTACTTAGTAATTAATAACTCTGGTCTGCTATAATGCATCTCACATACTTATGCAATATCTCCTGAGGTGGGGTTTAGCCAATGCAGTGCCTTATGTACCACAACGGCGTCCCCTCTGGGGAGTCAGTGGTTGAAAATGGCATGGATTGCAAGAAGGTAGAGAGAATAGCAATTTTTCCTCTTCAAAGAGACTTAAGGGGAAGCACTATACTGTTATAGCTATGAGTCATTGTTTGAGAGGAAAAGAGTTAAGCAAGAGTGGGCTTCATAAATCAAGTTTGGTCTGATTGGACTGTCATTTGTGATTCCTGTACATCCCAGATTGTAGGCTCTTGATGTTTGAAGAAGAAATTATTTGCTGTTCTGCTCTCCTGGTTTTAGTGTCATTTCAATCGAGTCCCATGAGTTGCCTATCTTGCTTTGAATTATCACTGACCCAGTCCAGATCTGTGGAGTCTGCTGCCACCATCTGTGCTGTATTCTCACAAGCCAGGCAGACATACAGTTATCTTAAAAAGAATAAAAAGGCAGGAGGACCAGCCTGCACAATCACAGCATAGGCCGGCCAACATCACACTATAGCCAGCCTTGATTTAAGTGGTCATATTTATGAAGACTGATATATCCTTGCTTTGTCTGCTTAACAAAGTCTGGCATGAAGCACAATCAAGTGACCATCTGGTCAGTCTCATCCTATCAGCTCAAATGACTTGCTCTACTGTGATGTCTGTCTACTCAGCCAGGGCCATGCCTGATGGCTGGCGTAAGGAACACCCTCTCCTCCTTCAGCCTCAGCTTGAGCAATGGGGAAATACTGGCAAGAAAGTGGTCATTAAGGAAAAATGGGGAGGTGATTGTGTTCCTTGTCATAAATGTGGGGCAGGCAGACAATTAAATGGTTGCCATTCATCCTGTACATCCATCCATCTGCATTAACAATGCAGTTCAGCAATTTTGTTCTTTCTTAGTCCAAATTTACACAAATTACAGCATGTCCATGTGAATTTTTTTCTCATAGATTGGTCTAGATGTGCTGCTATCTGTACTGTTGTCTCATGTATACTAAGGACTGGTCATAAACTTTCTGCTATCAAAAGAAAAAGTGTGAGAAAAGGCATCTTTACTCTGCTTGAACCAGGTTAAGGGAGGGGCAGAGAGAGAGAGAGAGAGAGAGAGAGAGAGAGAGAGAGAGAGAGAGAGAGAGAGAGAGAGAGAGAGAGAGAGAGAGAGAGAGAGAGAGAGAGAGAGAGAGAGAGAGAGAGAGAGAGAGAGAGAGAGAGAGAGAGAGAGAGAGAGAGAGAGAGAGAGAGAGAGAGAGAGAGAGAGAGAGAGAGAGAGAGAGAGAGAGAGAGAGAGAGAGAGAGAGAGAGAGAGAGAGAGAGAGAGAGACTACATATTTATAGAAAATAGTTGTTAGCTGATAATGTTTTAAATCTTGTATAACTTTAAACTACTATGAACAGAAGCAGCGTAAGACATCCTCTCGCTTATTTAGGAATAACCTGCAGTGTTAGAAAAAAAAAAAAGTTTTCGCGCATGCGCACCTGATTCTGTATGATTTAACATGTACGCAAATAAGCATCATTCTTTGTGCCTTTTTTACGTAAATGGTATGCCACATAAGCCTTTACGTTACATATCATTCATGGACCAATTAAAATCGAGATATTACTAGACATTTACGCAGCTTAAGGCCAATGTATGCTACTCCGAGTCCGTTGCGGACTGACCGACGGACGGACCGGACGAACCCTTTTTGATTTACAGTTCTACTAGCCTTTTTGTTGTGAAAACAATTCACCACCAGAACAGTAGATGGCGCAACTGAAGTCGAGCTTAGAGAAGCCTACCTCATGAGGTATATAGAAGAAGTCCACGCTGGTTTATTTACGTCCTCCCGGCTCCTCACACACAGTGAACAGGAAGTTTCCATTCCGAAATGCTGGCGTTAGCGGACCAATCACAGCCAAGGGCTATCCGTGGGCTCTCCGCCATTTTGACGTGTAGTTAGAAAAAGGAGAGCTGCACGAAAAGCTCTCCGAGGAGCCGCGGAGAGGCACGGAGAGGGCGTTCCACGTTGGAGAAGGCGGTCCTATCTGTCCGTTATGCTGTAGTCCTACATAATGATGAATGCTGTCTTTTATTTTTAAGTTGAATAGAAGTAGTACCGGTAGTTTGAATCGGCGAAGGTTTGACTTGTTGCCTTACGTTTATTCTGCCCTCGGTGTGAGGGACGGGTCCGTTAAGTCGATGGATGCGATGTTTATTTAGACCATTTAGACCAAACTACAGTAGGCTACGGGCAAACCTGAAGTCACCGTCGTGACATTTCATATACGTCCCGTCAGTGTGTGTGAGTGAGTGAGTGAGTGAGTGAGTGACAGAGAAAGAAAGAAAGAAAGGGAGGAACTTATTTGAAATCGGCCGTGCGTGCCTGTTTGTTGGTTATTGTTTTTGATTTAACAATATATAGGTTTAGAGAAATCTGGCTTTCAGAACTCAGTGCCTACCCACTCACTGACCTCACCGCACGTCACTGGCGGTAGATTGACAGGTGACTATGATAGACTATGAAACAATATATTCAACCACCAGATGTCGCCGTCTCAATTACACTCAAAAAACTTTATTGGCACAACTAATGTTGTAAACACTATTACCTGAGTATTATCAATGCCATTTTTTTTTTTTTTTTCAACTTTTTTTTTTTTTTTTTTTTTTCAATACATTGGTAGTCAAGGCGGGGCCCTAGTCTTGTTAAGGCGGCCGCCTTAACAAGATAGTGCTGGGGGAAACCCTGACCTGGCTGAGACTTCATCTCTCCTCAGCTCCTGGCTTTTTTGCTCGGGCATCGAGCCAGGACAGGGATGCCTGGCTCAGGAGGGAAGGCCCTACCCTTTTCTCTGCTTACGTAGCCCAGACACAGATACAGAAGGAGACATTCCCACCCACCCTCTGGCTTGGAAAACCTCTTTTCAGCTCTCCCTACTGCCGTGTTGATTTGGGTTTTTTCGGAAGATACTTTGTTAGTAATAGTGTAGCCCTAATTGAAGTCATATTGAAATAGAATGAGGTAATGCTTTTTATATCATGACTATATCTTGTATGTTGACTTGATGGTCGATTGTGGTTGTTGTTGGAAGGTGTTCAATTATAATGCGTTAAACAGTTAGATTTAAGAAACAAAGACAAGTCATTGTGTAACCTGTGTCTGTCATGAGCTGCTTTCAAATATGCATTAAACTCTGCTTCCTGGGGCAGATTCAGGGGCTGTATGTGAAACATCAAATATCAGAGTCAGAGGTTCGGTGAGCCCATTTGAGAAAAGAGTGGATGTGTTTAAAAAAATATATGAATAAAAAAGAGTGGGTATGTTGATGATGTTATCTACATGCGACAGATGCAAACTATATTTAAAAATTTGCACAAAACAGGAACACTTCCAATTTATTGAGAATATTGTCTGCATATTTTGAGTTTCTGTGAAGGTATAAACCACTGCTAGCATCGTAGAAAACAGTCACAGGTACAGTAAGAGGAGGAGTGGAGACTGAAAACCATATGACCACATGTTTGATTCCACTGAAACTTTGTTGGATTTATGAACCCCTCTCTCCCTCTATCCTTAATCTACCCTGTAAGCTATCTTGTAAGGCATAATGCCAAAAGATGGAGGATGTCATAATCATACAGTCTCAATTATGGCATTGGATCTTGCACACTTTGGGATCTGATATCAGTTTGCATGTTCTCCTTGTGCCTGCATAGGTATTCCAGCCTCCTCCCAAAGTCCAAGGACATGTAGGTTAATTAGAGAATTGTCCATGAATGTAAATTAGTTTTTGTCTCAAAATGTCAGCCCTGTGATAGGCTGGCTACCTGTCCAGAGAGTGCCCTGCCTCTCACCCAATACCAGCTGGAGTTTGCTTCAGCTTAAAGGATAATGAATGCATGAATTAATCTCTGGCTTAGAAATTTATTTGATTTTCACATAATTTTTTCTTTCTTTTTACGTAATTTAACCATCTGGATTGAAATCAATTATTTCAGAACCATGTTGCTTTGCCTTGCCCCTAAGCATCTCTTTACCTGCTACTCTACCATGACCTCTGCTCCCGAGCACTTGACAAATGATGCAGGGCCTGAGGGAGAGGCAAAACTATTTCAGCTCCTACACCAGCACAGTGGCTTTGAGTAGTAAGCACAAATTCTACAATCCTGATGTTCCATCTCCAGGCGGTGGGAGTACTCAGTCCTAGATTTCGCTCAGCTCTCCCTGGGCCTTTTTAATTAACACCAACACTGGTTTTATTAACATGTTCTTCCACTTCTCCCTGTGGCAGCTGTCTGATTACAGAAAACCTGACTGCTCCACCAGACCTAAAGCAGAGAGATATGAAGTCAATGCTTTATGCTTAGATTTAGAGTACACCATGAGTGACTGCTGTGCGTGGACGTATCTGTTGCTCTTTTCAGGACAGTTTGAGCTACAAGATAACTGGAATTGGCAAATGCCACATTCTAAAACATTATTCAACTCAAAAAAGTATCTGCAAGGCAGTGAATCATGCATAACAGCAGCACAAACTAAATCGCTTCCTTGTTTATCGAGTTGAGTGTTGCTGGGATTGTATAGTGTCGTTGTTGTATAGTCATCTGCATTACCAACTCCTGGAGCCATCTGTTGTACAAACATCACAGACAAACAGTGATTTACTTACTTGAAGGTTTTTGGGACAAAACGGTCCCAAAAAGTATTTTTGATTGAAATGTGGCTTTGGATCAAAGTTTACCTGACTAATGGCATCTTACACTGATACCTCAATAACAGGGAATTCCAAATAAAGTTGCTTCTCTTATACAAGCCTGCCGGAAATATGGGCCTATTATCATCTACAGTACAATACAGTCAATATTTGAGGGAATAAGATAATGAAGTCGGCTATTCGGCCAACAGCCTGTGCTTATCATAACCCAACTTCCTGCTTGAACCTTGAAGATTTTTTACCCTCGAAATTCTGCTTCTGTGTTCTACTGGGCAGTCATGCATTTTGAGGTCCTTATACAGAGTAGTCCTGTATATGGACTGCGTTCATTCACCAGCTCCAGAGTAGAAATGAAACCAAGCTTTAGCACCATCTTTGACAGATTGTGACATTAACCAGGAAATTTGCCAGTTTTTTCCATAAAAAGAGAGACTCTCAAACTGGAACTTTATTGGAACTGGAACTCTAAGTTTCTGTTGGTTACCAGGCAAGAGCGCCCGACAGACAGACTTTACCGCCAAGCAAAAAGTTATCAGCATGACTGATGACCAGTGTTGACGGTCAGAGCTGTATGTCACATCTAGATGACCCCAGTACAGGACATTATATATTTGAAATTAAGCCAGAAACTGTAAGTTAACACACATGGTACACAAAGCCACAATAGTTCACAACTGACACAACACATCAGTAACACATAAGTTGGTTCAGTGTACAAAATAAAAAATACAGTAGAAAATGATAATTGATTTTCTGAAGTGATTCCATCACCAAAACTTTATTGGCCAGCTATAGAGGAGATCACAACCTCTCACTTGGACATTTGCATTCTGAAATATAACCAGACAATGAGTTTAGTGCATGTCTGAAGGCAGCTTATATCACTGCTTTTCTAACTAAGCTTCAAGCTGGCTGCCTTACTGACCCAGTGGGTAGGGGCTCTTCTTGCAATGGCTGCCGATTCATGGAGTCCTGGTGGTGATTACGATCAGAAAGTGGGGGTGGGAGGAAGAGAGACAGAGAAAGGCACTTTGCTGAGTGGACCTCCTCTGTCTCAATGCTCCTCCCATCTGAGATGGGTCCCTGAGGCTGGAATAGCCCCTCCCTCCCCCATTCACAAATCCTCCAACAGGAAACTGCACATGTGGCTGAGGAACAGTGGGAAAAACAGTCCTCATCTCGTACACACTCTGCAGAAAAGCTTCAGTGAAACTTGATAACACTGATATCAGTTTCATATAATATTTAAGTTAAGCAGCTGCTGGTACACCTTCCCAAATGTCAGGCTGCATTGCCTTTCCCTATTGATCATCATAATTTCAATACGTTATGACTTTTGTTACAGATAAATCACGTTATTTGACACCTTGGGCCCTTTCACAAGTGTTTTCACATAGTACAGAGGAATAAAGAAATAGAGTAATTGTATTTGGAATGAAAAATGGGAAATGGGTTTTTCAGACAATGTTTTTGATGATCCTGACCGTGACCTTTGACTGATGCAGATTAAGATGCATTTATTAGTCCCAAACACATGCAAAGGCACGTTCAGGCAGGTAGGGAAATTTAACCTCTGCTTTTGACCCATCTGGTGCAGGACACACAGAGCAGTGAGCGACCATGTACGGCGCTCAGGGAGCAGATGTTGGGGGAGTAAGGTGCCTTGCTCAGGGGCACTAGACAGGGTAGGGAGACTCTTGGATTTTTGGACAGATCAATCCAGGTTCGTCTTTTGTTGTCTCTCCGTGGAGTCGAACCACAGACAAACCAGAGACCTTCTCTGCCCATAGTCCAAGTTTCTGCCACTAGACCACCGCCTCTCCTCACAATTGATCAGCCATCTATGTGTCTAAGAGTTATTTTGCAAACACACATTTTCTCCCTCTGTATCTTTATGTGGCCTGACCAGCAGGGTGGAAATAATCCTCCACCCAATCATGGCCTTTTACTTTGCTGACACTGTTGCCTAGCAACTGCAACTGAAGCAAGCATAGGCTGTTCGCAGTGTACGTTGGCGTGTGCATGTGAAAGGGAAAAAAAGCCACGTTGACATTAAAGGCTTAGAACGAACACACAAACGTCGTCCTTGCTGTTCCCTAAATGCTGGAGTAGTGGCCAGCCTTTGTGTTTCTCACAGTGGATACAGACACCTTGGCCTTGTTCTGTGGAAGACGAACACATACGCCCGGCGGATGAGAAACACTAATGTCACTGGTAATAATCATTAGTTGCTACTGTAAACTTCACCAAACCTCAATCTGAATAGGACAGTTTGATAATACTGCACAGTCCGATCCAGTCCACAAAGTAACCAGAAAACCAGGAAAAACAGTCAAAAGTTATTACAACTCATAATTGTGAAATGGTTACGGTTAATCGATTTTTAGATTTTGATTACTTTTCTACTAATGAACTCTTCACTACAGCTTTTATATGCATATCAAAACATAATGAGATACAACAAGTATGATACTTAATTTAGTTCATGACTAATGGTGAGATATACCAACTGGCATGTTGCATCCAAACAGGGGGCAGAACATCTTTGTTCTGCTGGACTCACAGGATTATTATGTCAATCATTCCCAATTTTCTAGAAATGAATGCGACTTCTTCAATTGGTAATTTGACTGGACAATAAATATTTATTTTACTATATGATATAACATTTTGAAAGCAGGTAATCTTCACATTAGAATGGCTTGAACTAGTAAATATTTTACCCTTTAAACTTAATAAATGGCTGTTATCTAACATATCGCCATCTTATTTTCTCTTATGATCTTTCATCTGGGTTCACTTCAATGTAACACCTTAGGCCGCCAGTGTATAGTGGACTTCATAGATGTGACACAGTTTGACATTGATCTTACAATGCAGCCGTCATTAAGTTTAGAACGACAAGCAAATAAACACTATTTCTCCATCAAAAGCAGAAAGACAAGTTTGATCTCAAAGTGATGATTATGTGTGTCTCCCCCTCACATGCTGCCTGCCACAGGGAGCTCTGCCTGTGAGCTTCAACATTTGCAGCTCCCTCAGTCGAAGCAGTGCAGTAGCTTGAGATTCAGGCTCACACCAGCTCATTGTCTTTCATCACCACCTTCCTTCTAGCATCACCCTCCCCTCATGTTTGGAGGCAGTCATATGTATTATTGTGCAGAGAGACGCAAAGAACGTTTCTTCCGCATTTGGAGCCTCTACTTTGGATCCAGCAATCTCAGCAATCAAGCCCATGGCACTGCGGCATTGCGTCGCACGCAGCATCTGTCATAGCATGAGGATAGACAATTGGCAAGTTGCTGATGTATGCGAGTGTATGTGTGTTTGAGGTGGAGGAGTAGTGCCAGAAACCCCCTTCTTGTTCCTCTCCTGAAGATCAGGGATGGTTAGGAAGGCAGGCTTGTCTCTGGGCATGTGCAGACAAGCCTGGGCAAGAGTGGAGCTCCTGCTCTACACTGCCTCCTGCCGTCCAGCTGTCTGTCAGCCTGTCAATGTTGCAAGAAGAGAGCAGAGTGAGAAGCTTAGATTTGGGTGAGCCTCAGCACCCCTTGCATTTGTTGTCATCATTTTTACAATGCTCTTATTATTCCTTTTATATAACTGAACTAAACACCACACAGGCTCCTGCAGCATTGTATAGATACAAGCTCTGGCCCATGCTGATAATGGTATAAAGGGAATGAATCAGCATGGTGTCTGCAGCACAGTTCACCTCAGATGACTCTTCAGCAATGTGAGTGTCTGTCTGGCAGTGATGATGTCACACGACACTATTATAACTACTGTATCTCCCTCTCTCCACTCTGTTACAGCCACAGTCCACAGCCCAGAGCCATGTTCCACTCTGTTTATATGTAGTTATTTAGCTAATTGACTGGTATAACAGTCTGCATGTACGTCATGAATCATGGAGTTACAGGCTTTTGTTGCACTCATCTATCGATGCTGCCTCACAATGATTGGAGAAAAACTTACCGGTGGAAAAAGCTGTTTGCTCAACCTTCAGAACACTCCATCCATCTCAATCGCAGCCTGTCAGTAGATTTAATAGTGTCTGTGGAGGAAGTCAAATCAATGGGAGCTACAGCACATTGGTGTTTGTTCAGGACTGTGTCACTAAAAACTGGCAAATGAATGTTTGATCAGAGTGGGTTGATTCATCCGATCCTGCTGATCTCTTTTGCATTTGAGGTTAATTTCTTATTTTATTTCTTGCACTCATGGACACATGTTTTATGTGGCTTTTGTAGGGAAATGTATTATTCCTGCAATGTAATGCTGTACTTAACAGACACAGACTGCCTCCAAAATTATAATACATTTCAATCAACAACACTCTAAAACTATTTTAATAGATGGTGAAGGGTGGAAGGATTTAATTGTGGGACTGTTGTACTAGACTATTAGTTTTGCTAGATGTACTTAATAAAATGGCAACTGAGTGTATATTGGTAATTATCAATTGTAAATGCAGGCTGGAATTTATTGAGGCCTAGATCTACTTTAAGGTCACATGGCAGGCTGATAATTGATCAACCTCCTAGTTTTGATGTTTAAGAATATTGACTTATATTCCTTGTGTTTAAAATGTTGTTTAGATTTTAAAAGTTGTATCCAACAAAGTAAAGACTTGCAAGTACAAAATAATAACTTAACCACGCTTAAACCCAGATATAGATTTTTAGTTGCAGCTGACAAGTACTCAGATACTGTATAAGTTATACTCTGCCATATTAATGCAAAATTAAACAATGTCTACAAATCAGAGGGGAAGATTAATAGAATGGATCAAACTAAGTCTGTTGTTGAATGTATTTGTTTGTTTGTTTTTAGGCCAGAAGACATGTCTTCACATTCATGGTGTGTTCCCTTACATCTACGTGCCATACGATGGCTATGGGCAGCAGTCAGAGCACTACCTGCGGCAGGTGGCCTTCAGCATCGACAGGGCCATCAATGTTGCCATGGGAAACCCATCCTCCAGCAATCAGCATGTCTTCAAAGTGGTGCTGGTCTCCGGCATGTAAGTGACTCGTTGTCATCAAATGAACTGAGCTGACAAAGTAGAGAATTGCCTAAAATTTGCAGTACAAAACCATTTAGAATTCATAAAATGACAACGAGGGTGAATCCTTTCAATGAATGATGATAGTTGACATGCAGTATGATGATGTCTCCTGTCTGGATGTGTTGTTGCAGGCCTTTCTATGGCTACCACGCCAAAGAGAAGCACTTCATGAAGATCTATCTGTTCAATCCTCAGATGGTTAAAAGGTAAGACTGCTGCAGATCGATGCAGCTTATATGAATAGAGATAATTCCAGGCTCCTGCTGTTTGCTGTTACTGAGTACCAGAGTGTGGGTGCATGACTCCAGCTTACTAAACTGAAATCGATTGCTGCATAATCAGTTGTACAAATTGATTGAACGAGGGTGTATTTGCATGGAAGAATACAGAAATAGGCTCGAGGAGAAGACAGTGAGCTTCGAGAGAAAAAAGGAAAGGGTAATGTAGAGATTTTGGGAAAAGATAATTGGAAGACAAGAAAATAGTCAGCCATTCAGGCAGAAAGAGAAAAGAGAGAGACCACACTTGTGCAAGATCAGGTATTAGCTCTGGATAGTTATAATAATAATAATAATACATAAAAGTGTAAAGATTTTATTGATTATTAATGATAGCAGCAACAATTCATATAATAATGGATAAATAAAAAGTATTATTCTTAATAATAATAATAATAATAATAATAATAATAATATTTGTTATCCGGCAACACTGGAGTCAGAGATACCTGCAAAGAGAGAGAGAGAGAGAGAGAGGGAGAGAGACTATGGGAGGAAAAAGACACATAGTTAGGGACATGTATTAAAATATATAAATGAATGAATGAATGTGGGGGCAGATTGTCAGTCAGTGACTCACTGCCAGTTAGGCAGTCAGTCTGCGAGCCAGTCAGCAGACCAGCCAGTCAGGCACTCAGCCAGAATGGTGCTCTGACCCTTAAAGTGGAGACATGACTCCAGGACAGACCTCAAACAGTCACTCAGTGAATTGCTCCTTATTCATCTTACAATATGAAGAAAATGCTGTAAATGCACGGATGGTCCTGGAAAACATTCTGAGCAGTAAACACAGGGTTAAATGAAACGACTACTGTTATATATTTAAAGGGGCACTACATGGATTAATAATGTCAGTCAGTTGTATTATGTGTGTGTATGTATATATTTACATATTTTTTTAATTGTTTAATGTTTTTGCAGGGTGTGTGAGCTGTTGCAGAGTGGTGCAGTGATGAACAAAAGTTACCAGCCCAACGAGGGCCACATCCCCTTCCTTCTGCAGTTCTTTATAGACTACAACCTGTATGGCATGAACCTGGTTAACTTGGGAGCTGTGAAGTTCCGCAGGAGCCCGAACAAAGGTAGGGGTGAGAAAAGAAGAGACTCTGCATTTTTAGCATCATACAAAATTAAGAAGTTTCCCTTCACGTCGGATTTTCATTGCCTTTTCGTGATTATAATCATCTAATCAAAAATGAAAATCATCATAACAATTTCAACACTTACCCTGATTTTACACAAAATAAACTAATTAGATCTGTCATTTTCTTAAATCCTACCTTTCTCTTTGGGGAAGTTCCTTAGCTACACAAGTCTTTGGGTATTCCCCAGGGCTGTTGAGTGAGTGGCATACTTTAGCCCTCATCGGCTTCACTACACTGGACCCACTACTGTTTTTGTCTTCCCTGAACAGTGTGGACAGAGCTTGGCTACTTCGTGCTCACTGCATTGTTCTCTGTGGCTCAGCAGGGATGGAGAGCGGGCGAGGGGTGGCCGCCATGCATTGTGTCATATTGAATCAGTCCTGATCTCAACTCAGCCCAGCCTCAGTCTTTTGAAAGCTCTCTGTTTTCCTCCTTCATGTTGCCTTTTCTCATCTTTTCACATGTTTGGTCTTGTGGTCTCTTTTATTTTTTGAGACATTGCTTTCAAATTTCTCCCTCTCTTTTGTTAACCCTATCTGTTCTCAATTCAGCTTGTGTGCCCAATTTACAATCTCCTGAAAATGTAGAAGTTTACGAATTATGAAAGGACAAGAACAAGCAAGCAGATACTAGAGCTGCTTGCTTGTTCTTGACATAAACTAAAGACATTCTTCAGCTGGCTGTATGTGAGAATGCAAATGTCCGTCTTCCAGAGTTTCACTAGAGTTTCTGTGTCCAGCCCCATAGTAAAATCTCTAGAGAATGAGCTGATATGAGCAAACTCCGCAGGTTTCACATAGATCAAGTGGGCCTGCTGCACCACCCCTCACCTGAACACCACAGAGATTCCTGTGTTGTTGTCAACGCGTCTGTGAAAAGAATCTCCCACTCGATGTTTATTTGTGAAAGGCAAACATCAGAGATGGCCTGGACTCCATTGGTCACACGTGTCACATGCAACTTTGCTAACCAACTCTTTTGGAGCAGAAACAATGCTCAAACTGGCAGACTGGTACCATGCAGGTCAGGTTTAGGTGTGCGAACCATCCATGTGTTCTGGGATGAAACTTTCAACAAAAGAGGGCGGCAAAATGCTGATTTTTAGCCTGGTGCTTAGGTACATAATACCTACTCTTTCACAAAAGTGACAAAATATAGCTTTCCTTTTTTTTGTATTAATTTCTATACTTTGACTGCCAGCATATACTGTCAATAGATTACAATAACAAGCGTCCAAGAGAGAGATATAACATGAAAGAAAAAAAAATGTAGTTCAAGGGCGCTGCCTCAATACTTAGTCCACCAGGCCTTTTTCTCCTAAAAGCATTGAACAGGAAACTGAGAAAGTGCCAAAAGTGCATTTGCACCCACATATTTCTTAATCGTTTGTGTTCTCTGGTTGGGTTGAGTAGGGCTCAGAACCATTCACTTTTCAACCAATAAGGTGCTGTTAGTCGTAATGTTGTTCTCATTAGCACTACTGACACTACTGATAGCATAATGTTTGGCCATAAATAATAACTAAGAAACTATTGGATTGTATGCTGATGTTTAGGACATTCCAAAAATATCGCATACTCCTTAAATGTGCCACATAGCATGTTGGTCAGAAATACTTGATCAGAATCAGAATCAGAAGTATTTTATTGCCAAGTAGATTTACACCTACAAGGAATTTGCTCTGGTTATTGGTGCATAAAATGAACATGATGCAGCTATGGCTGAGTTTTGGCAAGTAAAAGTTAATTTCAACCATGCTAGTGATACAAAACCATCAACAACTCAAACCAGCTAATTAATTATCGTATATGTTGTAGATACCTCACATTACATTTAGTCTTCCATGCAGGGTGTATCTTAAGCGTGGGCTGCAGACATGCTAATTACACAATGCTACTGCTTTTGGCTCACCGTTGCCATTTGTCTAAACTCTGTACTCTTTAACTGTAAAAGTACAGAGTTTGGTACTCAATCGTAATTTAAAGCTCCCTCTTTTCCTTGTGCTTGTCTTGCAGACTTTTGAAATAGTTTGGTCACTTCACCTGTTCAGAGAAATGAGACCCAAAACTAATGGAATATCTTCTTTCTTAACACTTAAAACTTATGATCGTCTATTCTTGCTGCTCTGTTTTGCCCTTAAATATTGTTCAAAATTAACATCTGTCACTAGCTAAAGCAAAGCACACATTGGCTGATCATTTGATATCAGTGGTGGTGGGGATACAGTTTGCTCTTCAGGCACATTTGCAGTCAACTCCATGGTCACTTTGGCCTCACAGTGGGAATGTCAGACTGAGGGTTCTTGTGTGAACCTGACCCTCACAACTTCTACTGCAGAGACTAAACCCCAGACAGCCGACTCTGTGTGATCAGAGATTATTCTTAATCTCAGAGCAGTACCTCTGTCACCTCATAATGCCCATCCAAGCTCTCTCTCCAAACTCTCAGAGAACTTCCAGCCAGCCAGAGCTGCCTTCTCGTGTGAGTGCATTAATGATTCAGGACAGGAAATTCCACACTTGAATTTAATAAAGTTTATTTTTCAAAATCCTCACGCTCGACTCTCCTCTGACAAAAGCTGCGTTCCCATGTTTGATCCACCTCTACACTGATGCAATCAATTGAAAGGGGGCTTCATGGCCCAAATCGACAAAGAAACCCAGACACTCCAATAATGGTTACACCAGTTTACCTTTTTTTCTACACTCAAGCTCAAACTTGAAAGCAAGTTCTTAATCTGGGATAACGGTAAGAATGGTGGGCTGGACTGGAAAATGTGCCATTTAAAGATGAATAGAACTCTTAATGTGTTTTAAAGTCACCTTCAAAACCCGAAACACCCTAGTGGGATTAATCTTTGAAAGGTCAACCTGTGTCAAATGATGGTGTTTTGTTGTAACTACCTAATCCAACCTACGTTACTGAAAGTTAAACTGAGGAAGTAAAGCAAGCATTAAGACGATCGGACAAATCCCCAGAGTTATTGGTGGACAATGAAATTATTTCCTTCCATAACATCCATCATAGTTTATAAACCAACTTCAAGGCTCAACTTTAACTCATCATTCTTGCTGAGGAGCTTGTGCAAAGTTTCTCTCAACAGTGAGTAATAGTCACAAACATTATGCTTGCATTGACTTCAGAGGTAGCTTGCCTTTTCATTTATCAGTGTCTGGAAGACTACATCTAAATAACTAGTCTTTTTTCTGTCCATTATAACATATGTATCTGATATTTTCCTTGTTTAAAGCAAGTGTTGTCTTCTATAGTCTCCTTACCATTCAAGACCTCTTGGCAAATCCTTCTAGAGAAGCACTATAACACCACTCTGCCCTGTTGTTTGTTTTCCAGAGGCCCCAGACAGGCAGACGCCAGGCGGTTGTCCCAGCATTAGCCCCTGGAAGAGCCCCTGCACCTCCAAGCTCAATGACAGCACCCTGGGGGGCACGTTTGTCCGCTGGGAGGAGAATGCCCTACCCTGGTGAGTCCCACTTTCACAGACTCTGCTGCATTTATCTCTCACTGTGAGAGTATGCCCAGACAGCAGAGATTGAATCCAGTACTTTTACTGATATCCTTCCTTGCTACATGGGATTACAATTCTATATATCAACTACATCCATGGTGCATAATATTTGTCTACTTTATATAGAAATGTTCATATAACTTTTACAGATTTTTGGGACATTTAATTTGACATCAGTTGTCCATGAATTCCCTGCCTGCAGCTCATTAGTCCTGGAAGAGGTGGAGAAGCAAAGCACTTGTGAGCTGGAGGTTGATGCTGTAGCTGTAGACGTCCTCAACCGCCTGGAAATTGAAAGTAAGTTCTGTCAGGTCCACATACTCACTTGCTGCACCTCCTCCACTCGCCCACACTTACACAGTTGCAGGAATGAGACACCGGAGAGAAGGACAGTTGAAAGGTCTTCTGCTTAATCATTTGTTCTTAAGGTGCAACAAGTTCGGTTCAGAGTGCTGTTGGGGCATTGCTGCTCAGAGCAGCTCCCTCTGACTGTCTACACACATCCCACCCATTAGCAGCCTTAAACATGAAGGCTCTGAGGCTGACCTAACAACCTGTCATGGGGCAGTGAAGAGAGGGAGACATTAGCAGAGACACAGGGTGTCCTCAAATCTCAGGATTTAGTCAATGTGTCTTTAGGCTCTTTGCAAAATACAACATTTATTTTTGGTAATTGAACTTGCCAAGGTAGAAAGAAAACCTTTGCTTAACCACAAAGCTAAACTAGCCATGGATTTGTATTAAAGATATGTATCTGTCCACCTCCATGTGAACTCGGATGCCAAAGATTTGCTTTTTTGTGGTTTTAGGTTTAAAAAAAGTATCTTTGCCCACAGTAACAGTCAAACTGATCAATGGGCCTCATTTACGAATATATCTTAAGAAGTTTAAGTTGAAAGCTAATGTCAGTCTTCTCAATTAGCATAGGCCAACTCCCCGTAAATGCCCATAAAGGCAGACAGAAACTGAAAAGAACATTTAAGAAGCTAGAAAGGATTCAATACAAATCTAAAGACGGAACTAAATCCAAATCCCTCGTGGGCCATCACTAGTCTCAGAACCAAACTTGGTTTTCAGAATTAAATGGCCACACTTGGACGTATCATTTTAAATACAAGGTTATGAAATACATCACTATGTGATGCACCTGGACACATCGTCAGTGATGTTACCTGGGGTCATTGGGTGTCTCAGATCATCCTCACCCAGGTGACCCAATCCAGGTAGTGCTACCCTACCGACGGCTCTCCTCTCCTGATCCACACCCACCTTGATGCAACTTGTGCTGCCTCCTTGGCCACCGTGATGGCCCTTCCCCTACTGGCTCTAGTGATGCCCAGCTTCGTTGAACTGGAGCCACTCCTTCTTGTTGGGCTAGGGCCACTTGACCTGCTGCTGTTCTGTTACTCTGGGTGGAGCTGAGCTTGCGTTACCTGGAGGCTCTGGGTTCTGTGGGTTAACTCCATGCCTAGCTCCTTCTGCGTCTCAAAGTAGAAGTAAAGCTATAGAGGGTTAGGGTTAGTGTATGTGACACATTTAATATAAAAACACCAGTGTATTACACCTTAAGATTGGTGACTGTTTTTGTGACACCTCAACATCTTCATGTGGTTAAAAAAAAATGTTTTTGCAGTATAGACCAAATATTCTGTAAAAATAATAAAATATTATTGTAATTTAGTCTTGTACAACTATAAAATTAAATGTAAAAAACTCAATAACTTATTATTATATAGAAGCAGTTTAGTTGTCAAGTGTGCACAAGAGTGCAATTCAGAATGCGTACATTCTGTTCTTACATAAGAACAAATCCCAGATAAAAACATTGGTGAATGTCAGAATCTTAATAAAAACTGCATATGTGGGTTTTAAGAATAGATTTATTCTTAAGATCAGTTGGTGAATGACGCTCATTGCTATTAAACTGAATGGCAAAGATGAAGACACAATTGGTGTCTGAAATATAAGATTCTTATTCTATTACAGTAAATGCATACTGAAGATCAGGCTAGAAATATGTAAACGGTAAACCACAATCAACATCTGCCTTAGGGTGAAGAGAGTAAAGGAAGGCCACTCCAGGACAGGCAGAGCATGGGAATTATTCCGCTCTTTAATAGTATAATAAATCTGCCCTGATAAAGTTAAGCTTATACACAAAAATGTGAAAAGTTCTGATGTGGATTAAAAGACAGTCATGGAATATGGAGTATCATTTGCTGACAGACTTTGTTGTGTCTTACCTCTGTCCAGATCAGATTGGCAGGAATCCCGGCATTCAGGCTATCTGGGAGGATGAGAGGCTGAGGAGGAGAGGGAAGAACCAGGCCACCCAGATAGAAACCCCTGAGTCACAAGGTGAGGAGATCCACAATGAAATCTCTGTTCTGTTATCACTTCACACATCTATCCTTATTCTCTCTAGCTCTCAATACTAGAAAAAGATAATCAGTGTAAGCACTTGATAGCATTCAGCAGTTCATGAGAGAGCACTCTGCTCTCTGTTTATGAAAGAGAATTAGTGAGAAAGTGTCTTTATACTTTTTTGTTTCTTCTGAAAGCAGACTTGGTTACAAAACAAGTTTGGGTGCCCATGTTTTATATAATGTGGCAGGATGCTTTAAAATATTCCCGATGTAGGTACATCAAATAAGAAAAACAACTTGTTATATAACAATGCGTAGGATTCATACTTAAAGGGTATGACAGTGTAACGACATGATGATGATGATGTCTAGGTCTGACACAGATTATACCAGAAGTATGACACATGTGGAAAGAGCTTGTTGTTTAATCGTGATACCTTGAATTACATCCAGTCCAATTGTATTATTGTGATGAAGAGCTCTAGTTTCACTGACAGCAGAATTACCCAGAGGCAACACCAGCATACTTAACAGTAATCACTGCCCAAATGTTTCAATTGTTTTTAAAACTGGAATCTAAGAACAGATTGTTTCAAGGAACGATGAAGGCAGTACTGAAGTTGTTTGTCTGATGTGTTCCAGATCGTGGTTCCGTCACTTCAACAGAGAGCGAGAAACTCTTCATGAAGAGGTTTAAGGAGATCCTGAAAGAGAACGAGTTTGACGTGTAAGTTCCTTATCTTTCCTTCGATCTGTTGCTGTGGTGGCTGTTGGGGCTGCGCAAGAGGCTCCCCAGACATTTCAGAACTAATTATTTCTGAAAGTCATTGCTGGACAATTATCCCATTTCCCTGGGCAAAGCCAGAGTTGCTGGCAAAGTCTTTGAAAATAAAAACAAGATGTTTACAGTCACAATAGTGGGACTAGTTTCCCACAGTGTCAGACCACAATGAGCTCAAGTGTCTCTCATATTTCATTCTTTGTGTTGAGCTATAATGAAGCTGATGCAGTTCCCCAGTTTGTCTGTGCATCTCCGTTTCATGTAAGGTAGTCCAACTCCTGTGTCCTCTGAGGGCAGAGAGGGAGGGAAGGAAAACACAGGTTGGAAGACTTGGAAAGAAGGGATGGAGAAAATGAGTCAAAACAGATGTAGGGGATGGCAGCAGAACAGGCGTATTGCACAGAAAGGGGGAAGGAGAGACTGACATGATGTTGTTGAGGTTACACAGTCCTCCCTCCTACTCCCACAATGTTCAGGCAGAAACTATTTCCTGTTATAAATAAAAGTACAGTTGGCTGTGCGTGCATCTGCATCAGATCCAGATGGCTTCCATTCACTGGGATATCAAACAGGAACAGAGGGGGTAGGGTTGGGGAGCAGTGTGGGATGTCCATGTAGAGTGGGGCTTGTCTGAAGAAATGGAGCGCACACACAATTTGCTGGCGGCACTCCCAAGGTCTGGCCGTATCAGTCCCCTGCTCTGTGAATACTCACACAGTCTGTCACTTGTTGGCTTTCCTTTTAATCTCATTATTCACTACCGCAGATTTGCTGTTGCTGCTTTCTCCAGGTCTGACTTGGTGCTGCAGATTAGAAAGTTCTTTTTTCTCACTGTTACAAAACTATCTCAAGTTTAAAAAATTTCTAATGCACGAATTGGTATTTTGGTAGTTTGCATAAATAGGTATATGTGATAACTTTCAGCTTATGTGTAGAATTAGATTTAAACGAGGGCTACATTGTAGCACTGACGGGACCGATCACCTGCACGTTGAAGCCTGTTGCGGTCGGTGGAGAGAGCGATCGATGGCCAAGCACACGTCTCCGCGTTGCATGCGTGCTGTGCACTGCGGCAAGGATAAACGCTTCACTTCCTGTATCCGTCACGCGACGTCGATCTTTGCCTGCTAATTGCTCATTACGGTCCAAGCTATCAATTGCACATCACACTGTGAACACTTTATGTAAATCGAAATATAGTTGTAAAACAAAGCTTACTTCCTGTTAGTGATGGTGCCATCACTATTATAATGCAGAGACTTATAGATCTGTTCAAGTAGGTGCTCTGATGTAGTGTGAGCAATTCTGTGTCAATTAGATAATGTTACCACATAATGTTAGCACAACATCAATGTTTACACGGTTTGAGGAAATGTCACAATTCTGACCATGATCCAATGACTTGACTGAGCTCATTTGAGCTGTACACTCCTGATCAAAATCTTAAGACCAGTTAAAAAATTGCATGAATTTGCATTTTGCACTGTTGAATCTTAGGAAGGTTCTAAGTAGAGTTTCAAAATGCAAAAAGAAGAAATGGGAACAAGAGCCCAAAAGTTGTGAGCAGGCAATTTATTGAAAACAACAATTTAACTGAAGTAGGCTGTTCATCAGCTGATCAAAAGTTTAAGACCACAGCTCAAAAAAAAAAACAACTCCTAAAACAGAAATTAAAGTGTCAAAAACTGACTCAGTAATGAGTAGCTCCACAATTATTGTTGATCACTACAAAAATTCGTTTTGGCATGCTTGATGCAAGTTTTTCCAAAAGGCTAGTGCGAATGTTGCGCCAAGTGGTGAAGATGTCTTCACGAAGGGCATCCACTGTCTGGAACTAAAGTCAATTTTTGTAAACTTTTTGTAAAAAGATTTTGATCAGGAGTGTATATTGTAAAGCAGCCAGGGGCAGTTCATATAGTATAAAACATGTCACTTCCTGTAGCCACCAGGGGGTGCTGTGTTTTCAATTCACAATTTCTGTGTAGATGTCATCAAGCCGGGACTCTTCTCTTACATGTCTAGTTTGGACTCGATTGGACAATGTATGTCCGCTATACAGAACCTCGTGTTTTGATGGCATTTAATCAAACTTTGATGCCACGCTACGGTCACACGGTTTGACGACCAATAGATCTTTAACTCAGTTTTTATCTCCACCTTGTTGTGATGACACTCATCTCAATTGACCTGATAAAAGCCCTGGGACAAGTTTGGCAAACTAAAAATTAAAATGGCCACTAAATCTAAAAAATGGCTGGCTTCCAGTTGCGTTTTTCATAATGCTCCTTGAGGCTTTTTTTGTATATGAATAGTCATGATCAGTGTTGCCACAGTTACTTTGAAAAAGTAACTTAGTTTCTTTACAGATTACTTGATTTTAAAAGTAACTCAGTTACTTTACAAGTTACTTGATTTTAAAAGTAACTAAGTTAGATTACAAGTTTCTTCATTAGTTAAATTCAGCAGCTGCCGACAAAACCCCTGCCACCTCAACATAAAAATGACAACCGGTTTTGCCAACACTCACTTTATTAGAAACCCCCGGAGGCCCGCTTTCACCACTTTCTAATTTACTGCAAATTGTAGAAGATTTTTGAGTGTGTTGAAACCCTCAAAAATCCCATTCATTCTTTGGGAGAAAAATAATAATAATCATTTCAATTTCAATCCAGCGTTTCGGTTCTCGGCCCTTATAAAGCTTTGACAGCTAATGCAAATCTTCCCACTGTTAGTTCAACTTTCGTTGATGACTTACAAACCCCAGTGACTGTACAAAGGTAGTGTTGGAACAAGAATGGAACACAATCTGATGTTTTATATGAACAATACAGTACTGCAGGAAGTATAACTGTTTATTATGAGATAGATGAAAAGGCAAGTAGCCACCGAAGTCAAAGTAGTTAGTTGTTAATCCAGAGAAAGCTAGTAATAGCAGGCTGTTCTTCAAATTCTGTGATAAATCCCATCCCCTCCCATCGGCCCTCTTGTCCAACCTACGATGCATAAATCTGGTGAAAGCGCCTAACAACTTCTAGAAGCAGACTTTTCCGTGACTCGCTTGCTAACTTCTGGCTATTGACTCAGCCTTTCTAGCTTGGGAAGACTCCAGTCATAAGCAACAATAGCACAGCGCGCTGACAGATCGATGCCAGCTAATCATTTCATTTGGTGAGAAATTAGACCTTGGCCTGAATTAGAATTATGGTCCCCATGGCGAGAGAGTGCTTTTTAAGTTAAAACGTTTTTTTCAGGGTAGAGGTTCTGCATTAGGTTATGTTTATTAAGGCTCGGGTAAAAGGCTATTAAATACATTGAATCAACAAGTGTAACCCAAAGGGATCATGCAGTGCTTTATTACAAAATAAAAATGTTTTGTCAACATTATACCCAGTGTAGGTCCTCATTTGATTTATTATTACAATGCAATCAGATAACAAAAAAATTATATTTAAGGAAGAATGGGATTATGGTTAAAAAGACCCTGTTAACGCAACAGTATACAGAAGAGGGTTGTCTTTTTCTTTCTTTTCTTCTTGTCTTCTCTCTGTTTCTCCTTGGCTCCATCATTTAAACTCTCTTGAAGCAGAACCACTGAAGCCAATGAGGGAGGTGTGTGTGGCTTGTTCACGAAATGTGTTAATCGCAGCCGTAATCTCCCGACGCCTGCCAGGCTCCCTCCCTTGTCGCCTCTAAAGTCGTTAGCTAGCTGACTAATTAAGAGACAGCCATACAGTGGCACGTGCACATTGACTCTCTGGAGCCCTTTCCTCATACAGCCCAGCAGAACAAAGTCTCTGGTGACAATGAGACTGCAGTAAAGTTTCTGCTGGTGTAAACTCATATATTTACAGCCATGTTTTCATCATACATCCCCTCTGAAAATAATTAATTATGTATCAGCCTTGCTTCCGGGTTGGGATTTGTCATCTAGAGCAAGCATTGTATGGCTCATTCATCATTTATAGCAAGTGAAGGGATGGCCATGTGGCTGTGACTTCTTGGTAAATGCTCTGTTGTATTTGTCTGAACAGTTTTTTTGGCTTATCCCTCACATGTGCTGTGTTTCTCACTGGACTGGACTGGACTGACTGACTATACATGGGTTCAGTCAGTCCCTAGGCTGCTGCTGCAGCTTTACCTGCCACCTTCACTGTTTTCACTCTGTTTCGTCACAATGTTCTTTTAAGCTTGAATTCCTCAGTCAAGTTTTACATTGCATGCCTACCATCAGTAGCAACAGTGGTTGATTCAGTTGCTTGAGGGCATTTAATATTCAATTTATCCTTCTCATTTAGACCTACAACCTCTTGAGCATGATGCTCTAGTGTTCAGGCTGTTGCTGCTCAGTCAGATATGAAAACCCATACTCTATACAGGGTTTGGAAGAATTCACAGTTGAATAATTGTTTTCTTTTTTCTGACCATTCCTGGGAAATGTGTTCCAATTATGATGGCGACTGCCTGCCTGGTCTACATTTCAATATTTCAGACAGTTACTAAGTGGTGAGTTGCTAGGCGATGCAGAGGAGGGCAGTATGGGCAAAGGAGTGTGATAGCCAGCTTGTAGCTGAGAGCGATTTGGAGGGATGCAAAGCCCAGTTGGCTTCCTGCCCATTTTACATTCATATTGCCTCTACAACACACAGACACACACCACTTAACTGCTCTTATATGCTCACACAAACAGACACAGCCCCAGCTCCCCAGACTCGCACACCACCTCTGTGTTCACATACAAACAGAGTTAACAAATCACTTCCCCTGATTAAGACCCACAGTAAATAGATGCTAATAAAATATGACTGCATTTGGGCAGATACCATAAAGTTGTCTGCTAGGTGAGTCAGGTAAAGGGCAGCCCAACAGCTCTGCTTTTGACTCCGGTGTTATTAGAAGAGGAGAGAGACAGGACAGAGAACAGACGGTCGGGGTGTCGTGTGAAAGGTAAATCAAATGTCAGGAGTAGAAGGTGAGCAGCTAGTCCCTCGAAAAGGATCATCATCCGTTGTCTGGAAGTTTTTTGGATTTAACGAAGACATCATACGCACCAAGTGCGTTAGAGTTGTGTCTGCACCGCATAGCAATACAACTAACTTGTTCAACCATCTGAACAATCACCACAAACCACAGTACGACGAATGCATTAAGGACAAAGCTAACGTTACCTCACTGAAGCCGTCCATGTCCAATGTCAACCCAGAAAACCAACGCACAGTGCATAGCACGACAGCGTATCCATCCACCTCCCAAAGACACACTGAAATAACGGATGCAATCGCATTTCATTTGGCCAAAGACATGTGTCCAATAAATAATTTGCCAAGTAACAATAACTGTACCTTTCTTTTAAAATGAAGCCTTGCGCTGAGATTGTGATGCTTAAGTTTAAGGGTGATCAATTATACTGTAACAGTTACAGTTTAATTTATCAATAACCCCTTGTTATTGCCTTGTCTGCATAGGCCTGAATTGTTTTCATTTGGTTGCATTCTGTGATGGCATATTTTTAGTTGGCCCTTTATTTTGGGGAAATATTTTATTGATATTTTGCTTCAGGTGAATAAGAAGTTTTATTTTTATGCAAAGAAGTGTACATTAGCTGGAATGTAGCACAACAATGGAATTGGAAGCAGTGTTCTTATTCATTAAAACGTGACAGTGCAATTAAAAGATGTTGTCCCTAAAATTAATGAATAAACGTGATAAATAATCGTGATCTCAATATTGATCAAAATAATCGTGATTATGATTTTGGCCATAATCGTGCAGCCTTAATTCTTCTGCAGATGTACTGCATATTTAGGTGGTTGGGGCTGACCTTTATGCTTCTTTTGAACATGCTAAGGTCCTGGGTATTACGCTTTTCCCATGTTTTTTCAACCCGAACTCTTAAGGCCTCTAATAAGATGTGACATCTTATCAATGCATCAAAGTTACAGTTGCCATAACTAGCATTCTCTCTGTTGTTGATATTTTTAAGCAGCAATGAGAAATATGTAATAACAGCAGTCACTTTTCATCATCTTATTTTATTTTTTCTGAATTATTCTGTGTGTATTTCTCTGTCTGCTCAGGACACAAGCCTCCTCCATGGCTGACGAGGAGGAGGATCAAGAGGATTTTCTCGGTGACCTCACTCTCCATTTAGATGACCTGACTCCAGAGGGAATACAGTGTACCCCTGCTAATGCCGTGGAGGTGCACAGGGATTCTCAGCCAGGTAAAGAAACCCTGCTGGGATGAACGAGATTACCCCCAATTGCCTCAATATATGTATGAGAAGGAATTTGTTAGCTCTGGTGTAGCCTGCTGCAATCCTTAGTCTTCACTGTTAAGTTAAATCTTAACTCAGGTGAACTTACCATTGAAGTACAGCTTTTTTTCTTGTTACAATCTGGGTTTTCTCTGTGTTTGGCAGAAGAGGTAGTTGGTGAGACAGACGTTTGTTTTCCTTATCCTGATCAGTCCTACAGTGTCAGAGGTTGAAATTGTGATACTGTTTAATTAGCAATGGACTAATCTGCAGACACGATCTCTGCCAAGTCTTCTGCAGGAGCATAGAAACATTAAGCTCATTCTCTACTAGAGGGCTCCTATCAATTTCTTTTTTCAATCAAAGTTTGTCTGATGCATTAAAAAGTGTTTTTTCTGCTTCCCTTCTTTAGACTCAGTGAGAAGCAGTGGTAAAATCCCTGAGGAGGCTGTGGTTGATGAAGAGGCCATCTTGAGTCTTCTGGAGAATAGCCAGACCTTCCTCCCGCTCTCCCAAATGTCCAACCACTCACCTCAGTTAGGTACGTTAGACATCCTATTCAGGTTGAAACACAGCTCTGGGATCTCATTTATAAAATAGTGCGTGGGATTCATACTAAAAGTGTAGGGGAGAGCGGGGTAATGTGAGACATCGGGTAATGTGAGACACCCCTTGTATCTAGGCAACGGTACACATTTTTGGTCATGTGACCATTATGTTTTCAAGCCCCTCCCATTCCCCCCTTGCCATGAAGGAGACATTGGAGCTGGTGCTGTGGTAATTATGTTTCTTCACAAAAATGTTAGTGTAATATTACATAATGTTTTATTTTTTAATGTCATAAACAATGTAGAAAAGCCATAATGCCAAGAAACTACACCAGGAAGACAACCTGGGGCCAAACACCCCTCGCAGAGATGGAGAGTGCAGCCACTGAGGTCATGCAAGGAAAGAAGTCCTTAAGAAAAGCTGGAAGGGATACAAATATTGACAACACAACCCTCAAAAGATTAATAAAGAAAAAAGAGAAAGGGGAAATTAAATCAGTAGCCTTGGGTGCAGTAGCTGAGGTAAAGAGAATATTCACAGATGAGATGGAGGAGCTTGCCAAACACTTGAAACAACTAGCTGACCAGTTCCATGGCCTTGCTCCAGTTAAGTGCTGTGAACTAGCATTTGAATATGCAGTGTTGTGCAATAGTAGGAGTAGATTTGACGTTGGCTAATTATTAATAATCATGAAATATGATTATTAAAATAAATTATTTATCAAAAATAATTAAAAATTATAAAGCTATTAATTAAGAATAGTAACACTATTAATTAGAAATGATACGGTTATCCATTAATAATAGTTGAAATAATTAATGAAAACAATACAATTATCAATTAAGAATAATACAATCTGTAATCATTGCTTATTGTCGCGGGGCACCACTCTGGTTACAGGGACCAACAATTCAATCTTAAAATATCAGTCTCAATGATATAAGTTATATTAATAATCTCAATATTTAATATTAATGATTATATAATAAACAATGAAGGGTTTTAAGTTCGAGCACAGGCTATAGTAATCCAGCTGTATTCACATACATATGCACAAATAATCATAGACATACAAATACTTTAATTACAAAAGTATTTATTAAAAAGGGAAATAAAGTTAATGTTATTTCAATGATTCTTCATTTAACAAACTCCAATATTTCAAAGATGGCAACAACAGCAGCAGCATTTATCACAATTAAGACCACGCATGTGATACGGGGTATCTGTGTGTGTGGTCGTGTGTGTGTCTGCCTGTCTGTGTCTCTGTGTGTTTGTGTGTGTGTGTAAGAAAGAAAAAGGGAAGTGGCTATGGCGTAATGACGAGGTCACGTGGTGACGTCCTCTGGCCGAATTCAAGGTGATGTTACATTCACGTACTTTCAAGATAGAGGTTGCCTAGTGAAGCCACGTTGCGAAAAGCAAAATGGATGCCGGTCACTGACCTTAACAAAGGGGATCTTTAAGACAAAGAGATTTCTTATCTCGTGGTTTTGGCGCCGAATGGCGTCGAGATGTATAAAGGCTCTTTAAGTCTAGATTTCTCCATGTAACATGAAATGTATAAATGTAGGTCGGGACGTGTGTAAAAACAGGTTTAGGAGAAAAGAGAGAGATGGAGAGAGATCAGGAAACATCAGAAACATTGTCAGAGACAACTACTAGCGAAGCAGGCAGTCCAGTTATGTGAGATTTATCTTTTAACAGATGTAAATCTCCTCACAATATCTCTGACGGTAACACGTTAAAAGGAAGCGCCGGTTTGTTACCGCGCGCTTCTCAGAACACAGTAAACAAAGGAACCGGATGTGACGTCTCAATCGTTGTGTGTTACACGGCTTAAAATAGATCAGCGATCTACAAACAAACATACAATCAAACAAATGACACGCTAAGTATTTAAACTAGTTCTCTGCCCAGACAATTAATAAGCCTCTTACTGTGACCTCACGGTGTTGCATGCGCGTGTCGCGCGGATATTCCGGAAGTCCAGTGAATAATCGTGGCCACTCAAGCTCGATGGCGCTGGCTCCTCTGTCGCAGCGGCGTCGGCTGGGCCGAATAGGAGCGGATTCGTCTTGCTCCTCAACGGGATTTCGTCGTTCTTCTGCAGTGATGAACAGCGGTGGCACAGTTGTTTTGGAGATCGTGGAAAAGAAAAGTCTTTGTCTCTGCCGGTGAATGAGCTTCCCGTTGCACGGCATTTTCAAGTTAAAAGCAAAAATAGTCTTTCAAAACAAGTGTTGACTTAAGCTAAAAGAAAATAGAAGCTAGAACAAACTTTTGTGGATGTTTCCCCCATTAGAGCTGGAACATCTTAGAGGCCCCAGAGGGGCCCTGGTCGAAGTCCTGAGCAGGGAGAATGAGCAGCGATTATTGATGTCTCAGTGGTTTTATTCTACCTGAGAGGTCCAGCCTCCTTGAGAGGCTGGTCATAGGATGATGCTGGCTTTTAGCCAATTGAGTGTCAGAGGTCAAAGGAGAGTGGGAGCGGCCAGGAGCAGAGCAGGGGTTTCTGGGGAAACCCCAGGGATTAAGTTACCACCAGAAGATACAATCTCCATGCTTGATCTGAGAGGGACTTTAGCTGGCTTCATCTTGGCTCAAAGGCCTCACTTTTATGACCCATTGTGTGATCCCACCACATGGTCAGTTCAGCAGGGACTCTTGCCCAACAGCAGAGAAAAACAATATCCCTGTCCCTGCCAATTGGACAGAGAAATAATGTGCAGGTAAGCTAGGGTGTGCAAGAGATCACATGAATCATAATAATCATAAATGTGCTCACTTTACCCTTTAGCTGGGGTTAAGTGAGACACAAGACTACTTTAAAAAAAAATATATATATTTTCACTGCCCTTTGCCCTGAAGACATTCTGATCATTTCCATTGCTAGGAAACATCCTGAATTAATGGGAAATGTGTACATTTTACTGATATATCATTTTAGCTTGCCTAGAGGGGAGCAAATGTAAAAAAATTCTCACATTACCCCGCTCTCCCCTACGGAAATGGCATACCCAAAAGAGAATTCAGATTTATAAAACCTTGCTAATGCACACCTGAAGGCAATTTTCACATTATATATGACAGTCCAACTGGAAAGGTTCGCTAGCCTGACGTTGTCATACTCACAATTCTAGTCAGACTGTGAGTCTGAGACCGCTCCATTGGGCTGTGATTATGGGGCGTGTTTCAACCGAACCAGGAAATAAAATTCCTCTTCGCTCAATTGGATAGACCTACAACCAATCAGACCAACGTAGTATGTGACGTATGTAAAGTGACGCATAGTTGTTGTCAACAGAACTCAGCTGCACGCACGCTGGAAGATGTAGAAGTAGATCAGTGAAAACGATTTTTGCCGGGGTTGTTAAAATAATTTAAGGATACACAGAGAGCTTACCAGCACGATCAGCATTTTTGAGAGAAACAGTTAATGTAACAGCCCTCCCCGAACATGACGCAGAGTTTCTCTAATGTTGGCACACGGCTCTTTATTGTTCACTTCATCGTAGCCGTAAATACACCGTAAAACTGGAATGACATTAAGTATACGATATTTTAATCCATAAAACCAAACACAAACGTTAAAATACAATAAACAAACAAATCACCGCAAGACAAGTCTGATGCGTTAACATGACATAGCGACTCCCTTTCCGCGCTACCTGCAGCAAAGTAAATGGGACCAGCTTCCTTACCTCGTTCCGCTTGGGAGGGGTGTTAAACTATAGTTTTTGACAAATGCCGCACAGCCCGCGTCCGGTCGTAGTTCCTGTTTCTATCCTTGTGCCGGCGCTGTACGGCAGGTGTCTTATTGCACTGGTCCGCAAGCGAGGGATCTGGTGCGTCTATTAACATGGTCTGCTCCTTAAACTGCAGGTATTTATGCGAGGGGAGTCGCTACTTGTAAAACAAAATAAGCCCAACACAAAATAACAGAATAAAACAGTATGCGTAAAGTGGCAGGTGTAGCAGTCAGTTACAGTAAAGGTGAATGCACGTACGAACAAGTTCTCCGTTTAGGATTACAGCTCCACAACACATCAAACAAATCGTATCGCATTTGTCGGTCCTGTAAGAACTTAATAACACGGTGGGAACACGACATTCCCGTGTCCCATCTTCTTCGCGACCATCGGGGCCAGTTGATAGATTAAACTTTTTCCAAATCCCGTAGGAAGGATGGCAAAAACATCTTTTCGATCTACAAATGCCTTGATCGCATTTCTCTGTTCCTCTTTCAAAATGAATGCGCTGTTGATGTCTTCTAAAACAGACTCAATGGCAGCATCTACACATCTCAGCTCTCCAGCGGCAGGCATGTTTGTGGAAAACAACGTCAACCCAAATGCACTTTGATGACGTATTTGATTACGTTACCGTTGATCATCTGTCCATCATCGTATAAAGCCCGCCCTGAAAATCTGATTGGTCCGGATGATTTTGAACCGGGCATAATTTCTCCCCAACGGAGCGACTCCAGACCGAACTTCCCGACCTCAAATGTTATGGGCGGGTGCTAAGTTCGTCTGTCATCCAGGCTAAAGGTTCGCATTTGGATCTGCCTCATTCTCCTCCCTCTACACGCCCACAATCAACCATAAATGGTCAATGCAAAGAACGTCATGAATATTAAATTATACTGCTGACCAATTAGTTTCCATTGGTAAACTAACCTATTTGAATGACAAGGTGTCATTTTGATTCACAAGCTACAGGTTGAGGGCTCTAAAGGGGCCGATAGGCTGTAGGTCTCTCAACTTTCAATTTGACAATGTGAAAACACTATCAATGACCACCTATGAGTTTTTTCAGAGCATTCCTGCAAAACATAGCCCAGAGTGCATCAGCAGCACATCAAATCCTTACTGCTTATAGAAAATAACAGGGAAAGGATTCAAGCATGTGAATACAGGGAAAACCATTCAAACAAAAAATCCAGAAACTAAAGGTTTGGCAATTTTATCATTTGGGGGCTCACTTAAAGTTGTGACTTGCAGCTTATTCATATATGCCATGTTTTTTGATGTCTGTGCAGACAGCAGCCAAGACCATGCCATCATCGATCTGCTGGCAGGCCTGGAGGACGATGGTTTCTCCATCGGGCAGAATTCCAAGTCTCTACCTGGTGCCAGAAGTTACCACTGCAACAGTGATGAGGAGGAGGAAAGTCCGGAGTTGGACAAAGAAGAGGCAGAGCTCAGCATGATTATGTCACAACGATGGGACAACAAGGCGCCTGAGATTTCGTCATTATCAAGGCATGTTGTTTTGGTCACACACATTGTCTCCTTACAAACAGCCTGCTAATTTTTTCTATTATTGCTCAGGTAATACCGTAAAGTCTTAGATGACCACAGTCTACTGCTCAGTCAAACAGAACGATTTGTAAAAAAATTATTTTTTTGACAATTGACGGTTTGTCTGATTGCCAGATCATTGATCGTGAGGGACGATCTGGCAGTCAGGCACAGTGACCCATCAACATCTTAGTGAATGACAACAACTTATCTAAAGGAAATTCAATTTGAATCGCACAGTAAATAATCTGCCTTCTTTTACCCAGTAAAACACTAGCTCTTGCTTGAGCACAAACACAAACAAGTCCATGACAAGCAGTCAGATGTAGGTTGTTCACAGGGAGCTGAACCTGTGCATTGTCTTATCAGGGGTTCTGTCTTTTCTGTCTGCACAGGCCGGGTGTGAAGGAGGCAGAGGAAGGCTTCAGTGAGGAGCAGCAGGATTCCTCTGATGAAGACATGGAATGGAGTGGGAATAACTCTCTGTTCGCCAACCTGTCCATTCCCCAGCTCGACGGGGCGGCAGATGAGAGCAGCGGTGAGTCATCTCATGCTGAGATATTCCGACACAGTACTTAAATGTCAGTTTGCTTTGATGCTTATCTTACATCTCCTGCTGATTCTTGTTCCAAAAAGCATATCAGAAAGTGGATCTTACAGCAGCTGCATAAGAAAAATTGGGTTGACACCAGGCTTTAGCCATATGATCTCATATCTTTATGACAGAGCTGTGATTTAGTACTGAAACCAGTCTGATTTCTATGATCCCCTGGAGATCAAATTATTATCAGTCAAGTTTTCAGTGGCTTTGAAAGTTTGTTGCATTGTGAAAGCAAAATTCTTGTGTTTAACTGTCAATTGATATCTGAGTGGCAAGCAAAACATTATGCAGGTCTACCGGAAGCATTTGCTAGAGGTTGTTTTTGCCAGAGGAGGTTTGACCAGCTATTAAATCTAAGGATTAACTTTTTTCACCAGTACTGTTAATATTAGATGGTTGTGTTCAATAAAGACAGGACAAATTATAATGTTTTTTGTGTTATAAGCTTAAGCACATTGTTTTTGTCTAAACTTATGGCGGACACCCAGGATATTCTTAAGGGTTCACATACTAACCACTCTATTGTTATGGGTGGCTGTGGCTCGTAGATAGATCATGTTGTTCATTAACCAGAGGGTCAGCAGTTCGATCTCTGTTCTGCATGCTGAAGTGTGCTTTATGTATGATAGAAAAAGTGCTGCACATAAATTATCTATAAATAAGTGTGAAAAATGGATGTACTCCAGAGCACTTTGAGTGATCATAAAGACTTTTTACCTTACACCATTTCTGTATGTAAGTTTCATGTTTTTGTAAATGTTCTTCAGTGTTATGACCCTCCTGAGCCACAGCTCAATTGCACACACTGAGGCGAGTGTGTGCAATTGTTTCTTCTTTTACCTGTGTGTATTTCCATCCATTTTTAAATATACCCCTCCTAACATTATTATTTTGCCCACTACGTTTAATCAAACATTTTGGGAAAAATTAAATGCTGCCGTGTTGGCAGGCCTAAAGGTCAAGTAAGTGATACACTTTGGATAAGGGCTGGGGGATATGGCCTAAAACAAATATCTCAATATTTTTATGCTATTTGCGATACACAATATATATCTCTATATTTTAGTATGTCCTCTAAATCACCGTGCAAAAGTTAAATTCATAAAAGTCCACAGGAAGTGGCAGCTAGCGGACGTTAGGATTTCCGACGGTCCCTTAATGCACCTCTTCTGAAGATATCAGCTGAGCTAAAGACGATATAGCCAAATTATGAATACGATGAGCTGTGTTCACTTATAATTTTGTTTAAATTATATTAACTTGTGTCTTATATTTTGAAGGTAAAGGGAAACTAAGTCTTAGTAAAGGAAATGGGCTGTAATTCGTTTCTTGCATCTATTACGGATCCGGTCCAGTCTACATCCAGGACATGGTCAAACGTTACACCCCAGCACGTTCACTCCGCTCTACTTCGACTAATCGGCTCGTTGCTCCTTAACTGCGAGCTAAACACTCATCAAAAACATACCTCTTCCGACTTTACCTTGAATAAAAAAATATATATACTAACAACTTTTGGAAACTAACACTTTAGTAGCACTTAAATGGCACTTACTTATAGCACTTTTTGCTTTATTTTGAAGAAATTGTACTTTCTTGATTCTTGTCGTCCTTGGTATGTACCCTCAGGGTTGAATGCACTTATTGTAAGTCGCTTTGGATAAAAGCGTCAGCTCAATGAAATGTAATGTAATGTATTAATTGTAAATGAGACATTGCTTCTTCTTTTCTGTTGTATCCATAGATTCATCCTTAACGGAGAGTAGTCCTAGATCCCAATCTTCTCTCATAGTTACAGAAAAGATGCTTGGGAAAAGAAATCCCTTCCCTGGGGAGACAGTCTGCCTGGAGCCACCTTCTTCGGCTAAGATCCTTCTGGAGTGCAAGCACCCTGATCACAGACCAGTTCATATGCTGGACACCGAGCAACCTCTTGACAAGCACTTTCAATCAAAAAGCTGCCAGGACATTAGTAGTGAATGTTCAACAGGGTTCAAGGTTAATAAAGGAATCCCCTACATCCCACCAGTCAAGCACCCTATCCCCTGCAATATAGTCAACCACCCAGAGGTGTCCTCGATCTGTGTTAACAAAGAGGACATACGTCCCATTTACTCCTACGACAAGGAACCCTCAATAGCCTTGGATAATACAGATGTAGAAAGTTTCACATTTGGTAATGGAAAGGTGGCCAAAAGTAGGAAGAAGTATGAAAGCATAAAGAATGTAGAAACAAACTGTCTGTCCATTCTTCAGAACCACAGGACCTTCTCTCTGTGTTACTCAGAGCTAAGAAACTGCTCTTTGAAGACGGATTTGGAGTTAAGCCAGAAGGACAATAAAAGCCCCATCATAAGGAACATGTCCTCAGTCCCGTCACCTATGGAGGAGGATGGGTTTCTTGATCCTCAGCAGGAAGAAATGGGCCAGGACAGTGAGGAGGGAGATGTTGGTGAACTCAAAATCAGGTACGAGGACTATCAGGAAAACAAGACGGAGAGGACCATTGTGGCCCAGCAGGAAGCTCACTACAAGTTTTTTCCCAGTGTCATCCTCTCAAACTGTCTCAGTAGGAAGAAAGTTGGGAACAAAAAGTTGACTGATTCCTGCAGTAAACCACTAGAGGCCCAGCCTCGCAGGTCTAGGCTAAAAGTGACTAAAAAACGGTTAGGAATGACGGGACAAAATAATACATTTAACATAGTTGAAAGCTCTACCTCTGACAGCCAGATTACCAGTAGCCTCACCTCAAACATGTCTGCTTGTTCACAGACTGTGGACACAGAGATGCCTAATTCGGATGAAAAGTCAATCAAGGCTGAGCCACTGAAAGATGGGCTCATCACAGATGAAAAGTCAAACACAAAAGATGAACCAGAAACAAAAGGGATTTGTATAGATGAAAGGACAGAGCAGTTTTCACAGCCTCCTACCACCAACTCCACCACTGTTTCCTGTTTTTCTGAGGAGAGTAGAGAAGCTGCAGAGGATGGGTTCAGCCCATTGCTAGATAAAGTCACCTATACCACACCTTCAGCCCTTTCCGGGAGTAAATACACTCTGAGGGCCAAACGGAAGATGATTTATGACAGTGAGGAAGGAGAACAATCAAGTTCAATTCCTTCTAAAAATGCAGCTTCAGACAAGGGTAGCAAGCTCAAGGGCAGCAATGTCTGCAGTGGGCCAGAAGTAAAATACCAGAAACGGTGCAAGAAAGAACCCCCTGTCATCATCAAGTACATTATTATCAACAGGTTTAAAGGACAGAAAAATATGCTGGTCAAAATGTCCAAACTAAATGCTGAGGAGCAGTTGGTGTTGCTGACACCAGATAAGCTACAGCTATACAATAAAATGGCTCCTCTCAGTGAATTTTGGCCAAAGGTGCCAGAATCCACTGCAGTCAGGTTTCCTTTCATTGAGCCAAAGGCCAAGAAACAGCCCAAAAGAAAAGCAAAGGTCAACTGCACCAGTAAGAAAACCGACAGCATCTCCACTAAACCTAAAGTCAGGATGGGGGAAAGTGTTAAAAGGACTAAAGGTTGTCAGAGAGGCCCAATTATATCCTCTTTACTACCGCACAGGCCGTCTTACTGTGAGCAAGTTGATGACCAGGACATTGAGTATACAGATGTCATGGCCGAGTTGGGTTACCTCTCTGATAGATCCCCAAGCCCTACAGACTCAACTCCTCCACGTTGTTGGTCCCCAAGTGACCCTTTTATGGACAGCTCCAAGCAGCTGATTAACCCACTCAGTGACCCGTCCCTTAGTTCTACTTCTACAGATTCAAGCACTGTGTCTTCAACCAAACAAGCACAAAATAAGTGTAGAACTGTCAGATCTAAGAAAGCTGCAGATAGTAAAAGAAAATTTAGCAAGTCAGTTACTAAGCCTCCAGAGGAACAAGAGCTCAAAAAAGAGAAACTAAGGCAGAGGTATGTTGGCGCTCCAAGGCAGAATAAAAAGGCTAAAGATGTTGCTGAAGCTACAGTCATCAGTTCTACAACTACCACAAAACCTAAAAGGTCTCACAAAAAGAAGCCTGAGGAACCCAAAAGTCATGAGTTAAGTAAAGACAGTTCGCAGCTCCTTTTCCCAGAAGATGACCTGCCTCCCTCTGAGAACTCCTCTCAGGAGGTCACTTCGTTTCAGCAGCCAGTGAGCACAGACTGCAACAACCAGGGCACTTCCCAGCCAACATCCACATCAGACTCCAAATCAGTTGCTCAGTCATTAGAACCAAAGGTCGAGGACTATGAGACTTCAATAACGGAAGAAAACCAAAGCTGTGCACCACCTGTTCAGCTGAAGCAACAAAGTTGCCAGACCACTGTGGTAAAGGCAGACGCCTCACAGGAGGAGTGCAAAGCTCCTACACCTCCTCTGCTTGGTCAACTTTTACCGAAAGACAATAAAGATCCCCAACCAGCAGTAACGCCCCCACTCTCAGGCCTTAAAAATGGGGAGACCCCACCACTACATGATAACCCTTCTGGCTTGGCTGTTCTCAAACAGCTTCTCCAGAAAAGGCAGCAAGCACAGTCCCTTCCCCTGCAAGTGGTTGGTACAGAGAGCCACTACACTGCCATAGCTCAAGCTGCAGCACTACTAGATCCTACAACTAAACCAGCTAAAACCAGAAAAGCTCCCTCCACCTATAATCGTAAACCAAGGGTCCCAAAATCTACCACCACTAAGGATAAAAAGCCCAGAATTAGGAAAAGCAAGATGAGCAATACTCAGCCCAATGTTACAGACAAGGACAGTTTGTCAGATGACTACCCCCTCATTATGTCAGATCCAGGTCTGGACACCTGCAACTTAATAGAGGACAGCTTGTCACCAGAGCTCCCACACAACTATAACTTTGACATAAATGCTATCGATCAGACTGAATTCTCCAGCCCTTATAGTGGTAGCCAATTTGTCCTGACTGATAAAAACTTACCAGTGAAGTTCCTAAGTGATGTTAGCCAGGAAGCTGTATCAGCTCAGACACTGGACATTGAGAAAAACAATGATAGGTTGTTTGGTTATGGAGATGAGCTCCAAAGGAGCTCTGATTGGCACAAAGCAAGGCCTGCCAGTCCTGACCTCTTTGATAGATCTGAGAACAGGGTGCCTGTAACTAATCACCTCACATTTCTTGACTCTGAGAGAATCAAGAGCAAAGAGTGGGACTTCTCTTTATGTAAAGCCCAAACCCTCAGCCCCTTTCAAGACTTTCACTGTGAGAGAAAAGAGCTGCTCTTCTCAGTTTTTGATCCTGTCCTGCCACTACCTTTAAGTTCAGCATCCTTTCTTGACCATGAGGGCTCACCAACAGGGGAATTTCTGGAAGGCACTGACGGACTCACCTCCACCACACCTAGTAGCTCCCCCCGATCCATCGGCTCAGTGTCCCAGGTGAGGGCGAGCCAGCTGCCACGGGGGACAGGAGGTGGAGCCCACATTCTCAAGCCCCTCATGTCCCCTCCAAGCCGGGAAGAGATCTTCAACACTCTGCTTGACCTGGAGATATCGGAGGCCACCTTCCAGGAGCCCTTCTGCAGCGACCCGTCTGATGCCCCTGGGAAACCAATGTAAGACTATTTACACCAGCGCCACAAGCCTAAATAATCATTATACTGTTGTGTGTTAATGAAATATGCATAGTGAAAAAAAAAAGCATGCTACATGTCAAAAGGAGTCCAACCAATTAATCAACATAGCTGATATCATTGATCTATTTTATCATGTATATGTCCCACACATAACTGTTTTCTTTAAAATAAAAAATAAAAAGGAAAATTAAGTAATTTAATAATCTGCACCTGATTATACAAACTCTCAGATCTCAACACCATAAATACAGTATGTCTTATTTTTTACATCAATATCAAGACGTTATTTCCTGAGAAATGTATATAGTTATAAAGAATCCTGGATCTGTCCCTAGATTGGCACAAACATGTTATAGGTTCATCTATGGCCCATTCCCCATCTGTTCACTTAGTTTGATGCAAATTGGTTGAGTCCTTTTTGCATAATTCTGCTGAACATTCAGAGACTGCTAAAAAACATTATCTTCTTAGTAGGAGTAACATATGTCTGGTTTTATGAGGAATTAAATAACTGTATATAACTATATATATATATACTATAACTTATATACTATAACTAGCATACTGTGGATGTTAGTGAGTAGCACAGCATTTAAACTAACATTAAGTTTGCCAACAGAAAACTATACAGGGCACCTTTAAACTTAATAACTAAGATGGCACTTAGAAGGGTACATACCTTCACCAAGGCCCAACAGTCTCCCTATAAGACCACATTTTATTTCAATAGATCTAGATTTATTTTTATATTTGGATCTGCAGCAAACTGCAGACACTCATCAGGTATCGGTCCCCTATATGTGCCTGGTTTCATCAACATCAATGAAGCTTTCTCTGTGATAAGCAAAACACTGTGTCAGATGTTTTTAGACTAAATTATAATTTAAAAAGATTATATGAATTATATGATGAATATGTTCCATGTCATTCATTTTAAAATGTTCCATAATTCTAATACAGTAATCAGATCACAGAAATCTATGAAATATAAATAACTCAATCGCATGCCCCTGTGTTTTCTCCAGGGAGGTTGGTGGCCGTAAACTAACGGTGGGTACCAGACTGGCAAAGGAGCTATCTGAGTTCAGTGGAGACCTGTCTTTGGAGGGCCTCCATTTCTGGAAAACAGCCTTCTCAGTCATGACACACCCTCCCACCACTATTACCTCATCTTCCCAAGCCCAGGGACCTGAACCCTCAGTGGGAAGTAAAGGTCAGGCTGAGTCTGACCCTTCCTCAGCCAGTGGCAAGAAGGTCGTTCTCCTGCCTTGCAAGAACCCACCAAACCGAGAGCATGTGTGCCAGTGGCTGGAAGCCAAGAAACAGTACGAGTGTTTACAAAAATGGCGGAGAGACACGGGGCTGCTGAAGAACGACAGGGCTGGGTTGAAGGTTGAGGAGGAAAACCCAGAAAATTCTGTGCTGCCGTCAGCTTCCTGCTGCTCTGCAGTGAAGTTTGAGCTGTGTGGGAACCTTTCCAGCATCAGAAGTCAAAGGAGAAAGAAAAGGAGCCTGTCCCTAATCATATCTCCTATGAAGAACACAGGCTGTCTAAGTAAATCCTCAGAAGAAAGTCCAGTTTCAGATGAAGGTGCTCTGAATTTTGAGCGGGAGGAGGAACAAGTAAAAGACACCGATGACGACGATGGTGATAATAAAACTTCATCTCCAGAGTCACCACAGCTGCCTCCGTGGCAGCAGTCCTGTAAGCCCAGCCCCTCAGGCCCAGAGCAGCTCAGCGAAAAAAAGGAAAGTGAAAACTCTCCAGAGCCACTGTCACCGGGGCCCTCTAACTCCCTGGAGAGACTAGGAGACAACAACTACAGTCTCTCACCCCTTCATCGTAGTAATATGGACGAGGGAAGGACGAGTCCACATATTCTTCACAGTACCCCCTTCCTAAGGAGGAGACAGAGAAGAGAGGAAAAGTTCGAGCCAGTGTGCAGTACACCGATTTCTGAGGGTATGAAATCTAAACCTTAATCCTCTGATGAACACATGGCAAAGGATTGTTATCAGTGACTACTTTATACTTTTGTTCTTGATTTTTTTTTTGCTACTTCACTTGCTGCAGAGAATCCCATTTCTGAGAGACTCCAGCAGAAGAGGACAAGCCAGACAGGCACCTTGAGAAGAGTGTTGCTGACCACACAGATACAGGTCAGAGAACAAATGTGCTTCATGAATGGAACCTCAATAGGTGTTAATTTTTCTTGTTCATGTAGATATTTCTCGTTGTCTTCCACAGAACCAGTTTGCTGCTTTGAATGTGCCAAAGAAAGAGACCTCTCAGATTGAAGGGCCCAGTATAGCCAACTCCTATGGCTTCAGAGTCAGCATGCAGAACTTGCAGGATGCCAAAGCTCTGCATGAGGTGAGCGGCACACAGACTCTGCTCTGTCAATGCTCTCATATCAATATTTAGGTTTTTGTTTTGTTTTGTTATTGTTTGTTTTGTTTTAAGTTATTTAAAATCATGCCGAACTTGGGGATGACATTTTATCTTGTTTGTAGAGCTAGGCATTGCAGCTCAATACTTTTTGGTAGCAAAATGTGTCAAGGACTGAAATCTGAAGTCACTTGGGGTCAACTTTGTTTTAAATTTGAAACCATCCTTCGTAACTACAAAATCCAAGTCTGAAGATACAAGCTTCAGAAGGATTTTTTGTTCTCACACAACACTGTTTTCCCTCCTCAGGTCCAGTACCTAACACTGATGGGTATGGAGCTCCATGCAAGGACCCGCCGTGACCTCGAACCTGACCCTGAGTTCGACCCCATATGTGCCTTATTCTACTGCCTCAGTTCTGATGCTCCCCTGCAGAGTATAGAAAGCACCGTTCTAACTGGTGCCATTATGGTGGACAAAGATTGTCTAAATTGTGATCAAGGTGATGTCTTTCATTGCACAAACCCTCAGTTGGAGCCTTTGAGTCTTTGTATTAGATTTTTCTGTATTTTCCTCCCTCAGCACTAGGATTCAAAAATGTGTGTGTAACCAATTCAGCCAAGTTTAAATGTTGCTGTGAGTTATTGAGGTGTTAAATATCTTGCCTACAATGTTTCAAATTAAAATAATGTGCCTGTCATCACTCTGAAGAGTATATTTAAATCCCCTTGACAGGTGACAAACGAACAGCGCCCCTGCTGGTCAGGTCGGGCGTCTCTGGACTGCAGGTTAAATATGTCACAGATGAGAAGATGCTGTTTCAGGAGCTGATTTCTATAATAAGGAGGTGGGTGTATTCAGTGCCTTATTGAGTGGAACTGAGATGGTTGCTACAGCTTTGCACCTGATCCTCTGCAGTGTTTTAGATTGCTTCGATCCTGAATTTGATGGGGGAAAAGCCAGACACTAATATGTCATTTTTTTTAAACATTATTATTTATGAGAATGTGTTAAAATGCTTTACCTTTCAGTGATGTAGTAGGAGCATTATGTGCAGTACTTTGATTTGAGGATATGAAAGTGAACGTCATCTGCTTAAATGTCTGTGTTCTGTCAGGTATGACCCTGACATCCTGCTGGCATACGAGGTGCAGATGCTTTCCTGGGGCTACCTGTTCCAGCGGGCGGCGGTGCTTGGTGTGAAACTATGCCAGCAGCTGTCACGTGTGCCAGGTAGGTGCTAAGAGTTAATTTAGAAGCTTAAGAATCGACACAAGAGCACAATCTTTTCGTGCATTTTTCTGTGTGTGAGCGAATGTAATTATGTGTGTATTTGTAGCAGCTGAACATAGAGCCTCTGGCACCAATCTCTAATCAGCTGTCTGTCTGGTTCTGTGCGTGTCCTCAGGTGACTCCGTAGAGAACCGTTTCACTGCAGACAGGGATGAGTACGGAGCCGACACCATGACTGAGATCAGCATCATCGGACGCATCACCCTCAACCTGTGGAGGGTGATGAAGACTGAGGTAGGTCTCCTTGCATGACCTCCACCCAGCTTTCACACACTGCTGTCAGCCAGCAGCAGTTGTGACTCATGACCTACTTTCTCTCATTCCTTCTTCCAGGCAGGATTTTCTTCTGCCTGCACAGTGCAACAGTGTCTGTTGCTTTCGGCTCTGAGCTCACTCTATTTTTTATTGTGGCCTTAACTAAAGAAATTTTAGAGTTTGAAATACAGAGGGATTTTCTCTCATGAATGTTTGGCCCTTGATTCCAGTCATTAGTAGATGTTTCATTTTAACGGCTCACCAAACCACAGTCATAAAAAGAGTCGGATGTCATTTTACAAACTCTACTTCATGTCTGACTACAACGCATGTTTTTTTTTCACTTAATTTTTCACCACTTTAGTGGTCTGACTGGACTTGATAAAGTCCTGTAAAAGTGGTGCTGCCTGACATAAATATTCTGACTTCATATTTTCTTTTCCAGGTGACATTGAACAACTACAGTTTTGAGAATGTGGCTTTCCATGTGCTCCACCAGCGCTTCCCCCTGTACAGCCCCCGCACACTGTCTGACTGGTTTGACCACAACACAGACTTATACAGGTTAGTGCCACAGTTCAACATAAATATCAATCATCATATTGTATATTCTATTTTATTTACTTTTTTCTATTTTTAGTTGAAGCAGTGGCTTCGGCATTATCTTTAATAAAACATGAACACTTTAACTAAACCAAATATAAATACACTAAGTGGTGAGGGTCTGTCACCCTGTCCAGTCCTCCTGTACTGATTGTAACACAGTGTCACAGGGAACCTACCAATGTGTGTCTCATTTTAGGTGGAAGATGGTTGACCACTACGTGAGCAGAGTGCGCGGAACCATGCAGCTTTTGCAGCAGCAGGACATCATCGGCAGAACCAGTGAGCTGGCAAGGCTGTTCGGGATTCAGTTCTTCCATGTTCTGACCCGAGGATCCCAGGTACTAACACACATACTCACACTTGCAGACAGGAGTGAAGTCCTTCCTGCAGATAGTGACACAACGCACCTTTTTATCTTCACTGATAGAAGATGTGATGTCCCCTTTATCATTAAACACATAAATATGATTCATTAGGTTTTATGAAAATCAGTGATTAGAAAAGAGCAGAGGTAAGATAATCGTTCATTAATTATAATCAAGTTAAGCATTTGAAATAATTGTGATATTGATTTGAGGTCATATCGCCCAGCCCTATCTTCTGGTTAGTGGACAGTTACAACAATTTATGTGATACGGTGGTGACGTCAGTTGTTTATCAGGTTTTATCAACATTTTGCCCCACAGGGTTCAAATATATCTGTGCTCACTGCTCCTAGTGTGAGTGTCCTCTACTCATAGGTGGGTTCTGTTCTCGTCCCCTCTACAGTACCGCGTTGAGTCCATGATGCTACGTGTGGCCAAGCCTCTGAACTACATCCCCATCACACCCAGCGTCCAGCAGCGAGCCCAGCAGAGGGCGCCTCAGTGCATACCACTTGTGATGGAGCCTGAGTCGCGCTTCTATAGTAACTCGGTGGTTGTACTGGACTTCCAGTCACTCTATCCCTCCATTGTCATCGCATACAACTACTGCTACTCCACCTGCCTGGGCCACATGGACAGTCTCGGAACGTAAGGTCTACACACCTACAGCTCACTGCCTTACTTCCCTCATTATTAAAATGCTGATGTGCTGAGAGTTCTGTGGGTTTTCACTGCAAGTAAAAACATCTTCAGTTTTTTTCCACCAGGATTATTGTAGTTGCATAGCAACAGCAGGAGCCATGAACATCCAACATGCATATTTCTACTACTCCAACACTGGCAAAAGAGGAGACATGCACTGGCTCCATGTCTTTCATTTTCAGCAGAGCAGAAAGTGACAAATTAGCTCAGGGGACAGATGGAAATTTTATTTCCTCGGTTTTAAATAAATGTTCTATACAATTAGTTATTTTTCAATAGTATTTGCAACTTGCCACATTTGTTGGTAATTGTATCAACATGAATATGAATATGTAAAATAGCGCTGAGCTTGACTCTACACACTAATACAATAAGTGTGAGGCTGGAGCTGCCTTCTATGAAACTGAGCGCAGTTTCACAGACACACATTAATATTTACATGCATTAACATTTTTTGTTTATATTTTAAATTTCTGATATAAATTGTCAGCATTTTCCTTGAAAGATCTGGATTAATTAAATGGTTGATGGTTTTTGAGCCATTTATTTGAACCATATAATGCAGATTTATTTATAGTTATATGTAAGAAATGTCCACATCAATGTCAACAGTCAACAGCACTGATGTGTATCATGATAATGCAGTCATAACATTAAGGGTTAGTTGTTGAAGTTAAAAGTACCTCTATAAATGATATTGAAAGTATCTTTATCATTACAATTTTAGCCTGATTGTAATTTCATCATGAACATTTTTCAGATTTGACCTAATCCATAGGTGATGTTAATGGATCAATGGATGTTAATGGACAAACCTGCTGTCAATGCTGTAGCTTTGTGCCTCAGTGTGGCCGATGCTAGTCATGTTTGGGTGATTTAGTGGTGGTTAGGTGTAGATGCTGCGGTGCTTGCCAGCAGCCACTACTAAGTTCTGTTAAAGCATTCAAATGTATTTTCTTCATGATATTCATGCACGTATGTCTCTTTCTCAGGCCTGATGAATTTAAGTTTGGCTGCGCCTCCCTGAGAGTTCCTCCTGAGCATCTCTACCAGCTCCGCAACGACATCACGGTGTCACCCAATGGCATCGCCTTCGTCAAGGTACAGTCCCTTCTGACGTCTCCTCAGCTTCCGCCAGGGTCTTAATGTTGTCCTGAAAACCCCTTGGCCACATTATGAATCATAATCAGGAACCAGGTACCATTGTGTAACTGTGTTCCAGCACCTTCACACTGGTGTTCTAATAATGAGTTAGATTTGTTTGTCTATGACTTAACAATGAGTTTCATGAAAATGATCTGACAAATGTGACAAAAGTAGCAGTTGGTTACAGTTTTATTTTTATAAAGCATAAGGTTGAGAAGTCTTGTAATGGTCATCACAGCAATTATGAGATTTTGTCGACAATCTGTTTATTGTCGTCAATCATTCCAAAAATAAATATTTTCAAAATATATGGGCTTTGTTACCTGAGATAAGATGGAAGATTGAATGTCTGGATCATGCTGCCGTACACACTTATTCACACTGACTTGGAAGGTGCCTCCACTTTCACACATTCCCATATGTTTAATTTTCCTGTTCAGTCCTCAGTGCGTAAAGGAGTACTTCCCAGCATGCTGGAGGAAATCCTCAACACAAGAATCATGGTGAAGCAGTCAATGAAAAGCTACAAGCAGGATAGAGCCCTCATGAAGCTGCTGGGTGCCCGACAGCTTGGACTCAAGCTCATTGCCAACGTCACCTTCGGATACACTGCAGCCAGCTACTCTGGCCGCATGCCCAGTGTTGAGGTAAGCAACGATTGCTCCGCGAGAGTGAGGGGGAAGGAGAGAATGATGAGCCTGCAGATTCATAATATTTAAATGATGCCAACGTCTAACAAAGCTTGCATTCAAAAGAATAAACAAGGAAGAGGGCAACAGATTTGTTTGGTTATTTTTTCAAATTCCAGATTTCTGTCCAAAGCCCTTTCTGCTTATTTTAGTGTAAAGAAGCAGAGACAAATTATCGGGGCCATGGTTGAACCAGTGATTCCCAAATCTTTTCCCACAAGATTTGTTCATCGTGTTCTGTTCATCTGTCATTTCCAGGTTGGAGACAGTATCGTTCACAAAGCCAGAGAAACCCTGGAGAGAGCCATCAAACTGGTCAATGACACGAAGAAATGGGGAGCGCGTGTTGTGTATGGGGACACAGACAGGTAGGCAGCATTAATACTTCCTCCAATCCTGATTCACTGACACTCCACTGTCTCTCACTGTGTGTTTACGCAGTGAGCAGGTCTGTTCATGTGTCACTATTTTCACTGATGGCACCTGAACTGTGTTTTCATGCAGCTCCAACATTCTCAGTTATCAGACACTACAATGTTTGCTGTCATCAACGTCTGTATCGTTTTAACAAGCGGTTCAAAGTTCCGAATCAATTCTCTGTATCGCAATGCCTACAGATACCACATTCACAAAGCCTCGTTTTTTATTCTTGCTGTGATGTTTTAAACTGCGGGAATAAACTTTATGTCTCTGTTTGCACATCAGTAATTAAACTAAATTAGATTGTCAGGAAAACAGAAAGAGATCTGTGCCCACATTTATCAAGTGCATCACAGGAATCTGTCTACTTGACACACTTAATGTCAAACTTAACATTTTCAGTAATTTCTTCACAGCATGCCTTCAGACACAGTACTGAGTGCAAGTCATCTGCAATTTGGCAGCAATTAGGGAGGAATCATGCCCACAAACGCATGTGCTGTATGTTTCTCTAACCACTCTAGATGCACATGTCCATTTGATGGAGAGTCACAGCTAATCAAGTTTAAATTGTTACCCTGAATGTCATACTATAAAATGCTGGCGGCTCTTGTACGGAAGATTGTCACCAGCAGAAATCCTGGGCTGCACATACCACATGGTACATTAAGACACAGGAGAGAAGTCCGATTAAGTCTCAGCTCTGTGGCGACGGGCTGAATTCATGGTGACAGCGATTAACGAGCTGCTCTCTGTTCTCTGCAGCATGTTTGTTTTGCTGAAGGGAGCCACCAAAGAGCAGGCGTTTAAGATTGGCAACGAGATCGCTGAGGCAGTGACTGCAACCAATCCCAAACCTGTCAAGCTCAAGTTTGAAAAGGTAAAACTTCACCACAGGACTCACTACACACACACACACACACACAGACACACAGACACACAGACACACAGACAGACAGACAGATTAATTTGATTTGGATTTGTCAGTCTGTGCCAATTGTCTCTCTCCATGTGCACACATATTTAGAGGTACAATTTAATTCTGTGTGTCTGTCCCAGGTGTACCTCCCATGTGTGCTGCAGACAAAGAAGCGCTACGTGGGATACATGTATGAAAGCCTCGACCAAAAGGAACCCCTGTTTGACGCCAAAGGAATCGAGACAGTGCGCCGCGACGGCTGCCCCGCTGTTTCCAAGGTAACAAGCAAATTATTTCTCTGTGCTCTACACCAATCACAACCATGCCAGCTTTCTTCCTGCTCTCGTCTACTCACGCTTGTCAATCAGGGAAAATGCCGCTGGTATTGTGTCTAGACAGAAATGTACAAGTGTTAATGCCATTCAGTCTGAGTCACACAGTCACTCAGCATAATTCTATTTAAATATCAAATCAGCCCTATTTATTTAGTTTCATCTCTGTCTACCGTCTTCTTTCTCTCCTCATGTCTCATGCGTTGTGTTGATTGCTTCATGTCCTCCTCAGATTCTGGAGCGTTCCGTCAAGCTGCTGTTTGAGACGCGGGACATCAGCCAGGTGAAACAGTTTGTGCAGCGTCAGTGTATGAAGGTCCTGGACGGACGGGCCAGCATGCAGGACCTGACCTTTGCCAAGGAGTACAGAGGCAGTGCCTCGTACCGGCCCGGCTCCTGCGTCCCTGCACTGGAGCTCACCAGGTGTGTGTGTGTGCGTGTGTGAGAGAGAGATCCTTTACAGGAAAGCTAAAGGCAGACAAACTTCCCACCACAGCGAAACAAAAGTCACCCATTCACACACACATTCATACAGTGCATCTAATAGCAGCATTACAATTTAATGAATTACTTAAGTCCTTAGTTTTATTTGGACTAATATGTGTGTGTCTGTGCGCGCACCCGTGTGTGGCCATATGCAGGAGAGTGGGGAAGAGTGTGTTAACTACAGTTACAGTACTCAGTGTGAATCCAATTATTCCCTCCCCACAGTGCTCGTTGTCTAACTGCACTAGCCTGCGTGTACAGTACCTGAGTCTGTTGCTAGGCAACCCAGCTCTTAATGGATGGGGAAAAAAATCTGATTTCAGAGGCATGGGTGAGAGGGAAACACTCAGCTCTTATCTTGCTGCAATATTGTACAATATAAATTATTAGAGTACCTTACATTCAGATGGGAGATCTGCATAAGAGCACAGGTTAAAGCAGATTTAAAGCTCAGCACTTATGAACAGTTTTTTTTTATGAGTTAATCAGTTTTGACAAGTCTTCTGTTTTGATCAATCTCAGGCGTATGATGGTGCACGATCGTCGACTGGAGCCCCGTGTCGGGGAGCGGGTGCCCTACGTGGTGGTGTACGGGATGCCCGGCTTGCCCCTCATCCAGCTGGTGCGGCGACCGATGGACATTCTGCAGGACCCCAGCCTCCGCCTCAACGCCACCTACTACATCACCAAGCAGATCCTGCCGCCGCTGGCCCGCATGTTCCAGCTGATCGGAGTGGACGTGTTCAGCTGGTACCAGGAGCTGCCCAGGGTGAGAGGACCAGCTCATTCCAGGAGATGAACACCCACTGGGATTCTTATGTTACAGTAACCACTTCGAGGCAGCGCAAATGATAATTCTATTATCTAACAACATGAAATCCTTCTTAACAAAAGAAGGAAGCAGAAGAAATTCTAGTAAAAACTCACAGATCTGAATGAGCTTGAGTTTAATTAATTCTTGATTAATGAGGTAGTGACTTGTCAGCTTTCTGCTGAAGTGAGGATATGTTTCCATTCCTGTCACAAGCGTGTGTCTTCGGTGGAGAGAGAACAAAGGCTGCGGAGAAAATGTCTCTCCTGCTCCCTGCTGAGGATCGAATGAATCTCATCAAACTGCTGTGCTGTTGCCTCAATCTCTGTCTATACTTTAGTGAATATGTGCTCTGATAGAGCACACACACCACCTGCTGGTCAAGCTGATGGAGAGTTCATCAGAGCAACGAATGTGACCACAAGCCAAACCTCAACTTGGCATCTTATGACTCTGCAGATGTTTAATTGGATAAATAAAAAGAGAACACCCAACCTTCAAAATATGAAAATGTTCTGTAATTTGTGTACAAACAGCTTTATTTCATACCCTCGTAGTCCACATTATTACTTGGATTAATTGGATGACATTGTAGATTTGACTACATGGAGACACAGACTGATGTTTAGTGTGGACACATACACTGACCTGACCGTGAGCACAGAAATCCCTCAGAAAAATAACAAGGAGAGACTAAATAAAGCATCAGTTTTTTTATGATATTCAGTTTTTTTGGTAACATGCGTCCTTCATCTCTCTCCAGATCCAGAAAGCCTCCTGCTCTGCAAGTGCTGGAGGAGAGGAAGCAGGGAGGAAGGGAACCATTTCTCAGTACTTCACCACGCTCCATTGCCCCGTGTGTGACGAGCTGACCCAGCTGGGCGTGTGCTCGCGGTGTCGTGCTGAACCCCAGAGAGTTGCTGTCACACTCTACCAGGACATCAGGCAGTGGGAGAGTCAGCAGGACCAGCTGCTGAAGGTGAGAGGCTGGACCTGAGGGGACCGATCCTCCTGCTCAAGATCCACTGCTCGTGGTTGTTTCAAGATATAGCAATATGGATCCTTTCAATGATTACTACTTAGATTATATGGAAAATTATTATTTAAAGTTGTTTTATCTACCTCTCCCATATTGAAAAATAGAGAATACTTTTATTTACAATAATTTAACTGCGGAAAATGTTCAGGTTCATTGAAGGTTTCCCCATCACCCAGGTGCATCTTGCATAGTAGACTGTGATTGGCTGCTGAGTTAAGCTGTTTTCAGACATGCACTGAGCTCTGGAGATGTGTAAACGCACACATCTGCACAGTCAATCACAAACAAAGGAATAATAAATTAAACACACACATAAACGGTCTGTATTTATAAAGCGCTTTTCAAGGTTTGATGACCACTCAAAGTGCTTTACAATACAGCTTCACCCATTCAGAGAGGGCATATTTATGTTGCACTATTGTGGGACACTTTTAGGGTTCAGTCTTCAGTCATCTTGCCCAAGGACACTTCGGCATGCAGCAGCGGACCTTCCGGTTCGAGGGTGACTGCTCTACCCCCTTGAGCCACAGCCGGCAATCAAAAACAAAGAGTAGCAAGTGTCCTTCAAGCTCTGCTGCTTACTGGACTTTAAACAACAGGGTTCGATATGACTAGAAGACAATCAGATACAGAACCCTGCAGCTCCACCCTCATGTCCTTGGCTTAACTGTAATGTAGAGATTTGAGATGACTCGAAGGAAGTCTATCCTTCTTGTGTAAGTCATTAGAGTCTGTGTTTTACATACAGCATTTCTGTCAGAACACGGTGGGGGAGAGGACAGGATTTGATCATTAGGTGGGACTGAAACTGAAGTTTTTAAAATTGTAGTGCATTAACCAGTTTTCCTTGAACCAATCAGGGAGCGAATGTGGGTAATTGCGTCATCGTTTCCAAATGTCTCATGTAGCAGTTCCAGAGTTTTCAAACTAAAGTTGGGCCAACAATGTTTCCAGACTTTTCTATTTAAGGCGCTCAAAGTTTGTTTGAATATCAGGCGTAAACTGAGAAGCAGTGATGCGTTCTAAAACTAAGTCGTAGTGGTGTGGATGTAGCCTCAGAGTGGGATACTCCCTTCTTTTCTAACAGTTCATCTTGTCTTTTTACTGCAAGTGTTTTTAAGTCTTTGTTATTACTGATCTCTGACCTTATCCCAGAGGATTGTTTGGACAGTGGTTAAGAGGAAACACCAGTAGAACTGTGGATTCAAACACCTTTCAGGTCTATGTGAATATATAAAGTGTAAACTTCATCATAGCCTCTGGAGTCCGACCTCCTTCATCGAGTATGTATGTGTGTTTTTCTACAGGTGTGCAGGAACTGCAGCGGCTGTGCAGAGCGGCAGGTTCCCTGTGTGTCCCTGGACTGTCCTGTCCTTTACAAGCTGGCCCGGGTCAACAGACAGCTCTCCAAGGCCCCCTACCTCCGACAGCTGCTGGAGCAGTTCTGATTGGCTCCTGAACACAATGCTCTCTGCTGATTTGGTGCTAACTGTTGCCCCCACCCCATCTCAGTGTTTGATTGTCAATTCAATTGTATAATTAAAATGGTGCTTTGATTAACCCTGATGGGTTTTCATCGTCCTGTAACTGTTACTTGCAACAGTTTTTCTGCGTTTTCAGTCTGTCTGGTTTGAACCTCATGAGTGTGGGAGGGGCTCCCTCCCCCCAGGGTTCTGTTCGTCTTCATCCTTGTTTGCTGCGTTCTCCATTAGCTGTTGTTGGCTGAGTAAAGCTGATGTGTGGGGTAACACAGCTGCAGATTGCCTGTCATGGAACTACGTGCAGTCCAGTCAACAATGACTTGTCTCTTGATGTCAAGAAGCAGTTGCAAGTCTTTGGTTTTTGAGGAGCTCCTTACAAATCTCAAAACAACATTCTGCATTTCTATATGACGACTGCAGGCATGTAAATACTTCCTGTACATCTCCATCTGTGACCCCGCTGTTCACTAGCACCAGAGAAACTCTTGCTCTGGCCATTAATGCAATCAAACTGCGTTTTGTTTTTCTTTCATTTCACCTCGATTGTACTGATGTCCATCTCTTCAGAGTGGAAACTGATACTATTTCAGTTTTTTTTAAATCTGGGACTGTTGCAATACTGTATTTTGATAATGTATGTCATGAAGAGTATTATTTCCCTGTGCATATGGTTTTGTGTACATTACCAATTTTCTGTGCAGAAAAAAAGCTGTCATCCAACTCTGTAAAGTCCTGATGTCCAGTTCTACATACAGCCATACACAGGATCTGTCTATTTGTAAAAATTGTAAATAGTGATTATGAAGGAGGTGTTTCTGTGTTTTTAATGGACATTGCTGTAGGTGGAGGTTTGAGATTGATATAATAAAAAGTCAATGTATCTGAATGTTTTCTTTCAATGATTTAGTTCATTAAAAAACTTCATCAATCACAGTAACAACACTTGGTTAAAGAACCACCCGCCACCGGACACTTAACAGGACATAACAAAAACTGCCAATTATAGAAGTGCATACAACTTCACGTAAACAACCATCACCGTCACACATTCAATGCAGAAGTGCAAAATCAAATTCCAGTTTTAAGACATCAGTTTTTGGCAGCATGAGGATGAAGAGGATACGTGTCCATGGCTCAACTCATTCACTCTGCTCATCCGTCCTTGAGCAAGGCACTGAAATCCTACCAGCCCTATGGCTTCTGTTCCATAGCTGACCCTGACCTTTGACCTCAGTGTGGAAGGAGCAGGTCGACGCAAAGTCCTTCACAATTAAAAAACTCGTAGTGTCACAGACTTCAGAACCTTCATCCAGCCGTTTTAAGACTTGAGGCTGCCGATGTTCTGTGAACGATCAGAAGTATATTGAAGTGTTTTCAGTTCAGTCTCTCTTCTCTCTGTCTGAGAGCAGCAGCTTGCGTCTGGGGGAGTCTCCTACCAGCAAGATGGAGTCTGAGAAGGAGGCTGCCCCTGCGGACAGAGGCTCCATCCCACCGCTGACATCGGGGGGAGACAAAGCCTTGCTGGGTGAACTCAGGAGACTCGCTGTGTCGTCCATCTCAATTACCTCAAAGTCTGCATCATTCCACTGATCCGCCTCCATGTCTGGCTCCTCCTCCTCCTCCTCTTCTTCATCATTGGCTCCTGAATCCAGCAGGGCCTGACGGAATTCGCTGTCGTCAGTTTCGGGTCGACCCGTGGTGCGGGGTTTCCTGCTCTGGCCATTTGGGGCAGAGGCCAGCTTGTACATGACAGGGAAGAGGATGGAGGTGAAGGTGGCGGTGATGAGTGACAGGTACATCAGTAAGGGGTAATGGTAGAACTTTCCCAGGAAGCCTACAAGAGCGGGCAGCACCATCTCACCCAGTGCTGAGCCCACCACAAACACTGCTGCTGTGTTGCCCGTCACTGTGGTGTACTGCTCCATCCAGGAGATGCCACTGGGGAAAATTGTGGACATTGAGCCTCCATAGAGACCAGTGCAAACCCACAAGACCACTTTCTCCGTGCTGAAGAGGCAGAGGAGCAGCGAGGAGATGGTGGAGCCCACCAGGCTGATCAGGATCAGGGTCCCCGGGTACGCACATGCCGCAAAGAAGATGGCAAGCCCTCGACCGGCAGCAAATGTTGCCCAGAACAACGAGTTCAAACCGGCTGCCTGTGACTGTTGCATGTGTGCGTAGTCCTTGGCGAAGTTGAAGATGAAGGACCCGTATGCCACCTCAGCACCTACGTAGCCAAAGAAAAAGAAGAAGAGCAGGACCACAAGAGCGGTGTGGTACTTGGCAACCAGGGGCTTTCCTGACGACGTGCGAGCTTTGTCACGAGACATGCTGCTGCGGGTGTGGAGGAAGAAGAAGAGGAACGAGATGAGACCGACAAAAGAGCCGATGACAATGTAGGCCCACATAGACTTGAGGGTGCTGCTCCTGCTGTTGATGAAGCTGATGAATGTGTGAGCATCAGAGACGGTAGGGATTTGTTCTGTGGCAGCAGGAGGTGTTGAGTTGGCTGGTGTGGGTCCCATGCTGCTGTTTTCATCTGGCCCAAACAGCATCTTTGCTATGATTGGAGACACAAAGGCCCCAGCAGCAAAGCTGAAGTGAAGAGCCTGCAAGTGAGGGCCTCCCTGCTCACCCCAGGTCTGCAGGATGAGCACGTTCCCACCTGACAGACAGACAGACAGAACCACTGATTATACAACATCCACCAGAAGATCCACCTTCTTGCTGCTGCTGTTTACTTTTGTTGTGCGAAGACCTTTGTTAGTGAAAAACAGGGTATGACCCAGAGACCAATCACAGGGAATAAAGAACGACACACAATGGATTTGGCCTCACACAAGCACTTTGGCACAATCAGGTCCACTCTCTCCCTTTCTCGAGTGGTCTTGTACTTGTTTTGCTGCGTTTCCAAATCACAGCACAGATGGATAACATGAACGTGTCTCTGATGATATGATTCACCGGGCTTTTACAACGTGACGTGTCTTAATTTAATATTTTACACCCTTCCCACAGTGTGACAAACAGTAAACTTATACAATCACTTACACAACCTGTTTTTCCCCTGGGGGCCAATAAAGTGTCACTCTATCCATCACTCTCTCTATCTATCTTACCTTCTATCCATCAAAGAATATATTGTCAGTCTATCAATCTAAGTGTTGTCTTACCTGTGTCCAGAACGCCCATAGACATCCCAATGCTAGACATGAGCAGGGTGAGGAGCAAGGCCTGCGTACAGAACGGGATAGCACACATTCCAAAGGATGTGACCAGCATCGATAAACCTGGAAAGACAGATCATTTCCTTTCAGCTGAAGTCCAAACAGTCAGAGGAAGTGTGATGTGTCCAACATCTATCAGCCATGTGGATGTGAGGACTTCAGACACGTGCCACAGTGATTAGGTTTACTGCTTGATGACTCATTGCCTGGATGAAGACAAAGTAAAGTTGTACTTTTTGCAAAAATAGCAAGAAAACATCTAAAATGGTAGCATAGTGCACTCTTTCAGGTTTCGGTTTTAAAACTGTCAGAATAATGTTGGACAGAATGGCATAATCTGGTTATGATCTATAACATGTAGACGGGAATATGAACGGAATATTCTTGTTCTGAATAAAGTCAAAAGAGGGAATATTGGTGTCCATGTAAAAGCAGTCAGTGAGATCCCCCAATGCTTATTCACCGTCATGTTGGAAGACTGAAAACAAAGGATGATGCTGCTTACTGAGGGAACTGTTTAGTTTCTCTATAATTTTCTATAAGTCTTAACCGTACAAATATAAAGGTCACCTAAGTGCACTTTATGTATCAATAAAATGTACATATTTCATTGGTCAGACACCTTAAAATTATAAGGATGACGGAAGGGATCTTTGTATGTATTTGTTTATTATATGTGTTATGATGTATATGTTGGGTTCTTTAACGGCAAATATGATAAATATGGGGGAAGTGACGCCCCGCGGGAGTTGGTTTTTTGGGTTGTGCGGGCCGGCGGTGCTTCCAGAGGTTCGAGGGAACGGAGATCAATTAAGTCCTACATGGCAAGCTAGATCTGACTCGTTGGTCTTCCCTCCCTCTCTCTCTAACTGGCAGAGTTAACCTGGTTAAGATGGGGATTCTCCCCAAATTTCTTTATTTGTTCCAACACATTCCTATCTTTATTGGACGGTCCTTCTTTAAGCAACTGGACCAGACAATTTCATCGTTTCTGTGGTTGAATAAGCCACCCCGTACCAGAAAAGCTGTTCTACAACTTTCCAAAAAGCAGGGCGGTCTTGCACTGCCCAATCCTATCCAATAATATTGGGCATGCAATATTAACAAAATCGGTCATTGGCTTGACAGAGGAGCCGTCGCAGGCCCATTACGGGCACTGACAGAACTACGGTCCTCAAAGTTTTCCTGACCATCCCTCCTTACCGCACGGCTCCCCCTCAAGATCCATAACATCTCACAGAACCCTGTTGTTACTAACTCGCTGAAAATCTGGAAAATCTATTTCGTAAACATTATGGCTTGAATGAACCTTCAACTTTAGCCCCGGTTGTTAAAAACCATCTATTCCCTCCCTCCTCATCTGACCCTACCTTTACTATCTGGCGAAACAAAGGTTTATTATATGTTAAAGACCTTTACAAAGAAAATACATTTACTGATTTTACAGAGCTCGCAGCCAGGTTTGAATTACCTCACTCTCATTTTTTTTGTTTCCTTCAAGTCAGGCATTTTGACCAAACTGTCTATCCACACTTCCCCAACCACCCTTCCCGGGTCTCTGATTGACTCTTTGCTCTCCCTTGATCCTGCTCAAAAGCGCTCCATTTCTGTGATTTACAATTCCATTGACTCCCTCAACTCTGACCAAACGGCTCGTCTGAAGCAGACCTGGGAGCAGGAGATAGGAGTTCCAGTTTCAGACGACCAATGGGACCAAATCCTTAAGCTAGTTCACACGTCCTCTATATGTGCTAGGCACGGCTTATTACAGTGTAAAGTTCTTTTCAGAGTGCACTACACAAACGTCCGATTGGCGAGGATTTACCCAGGCACCAGTGACAGTTGTAATAGATGTAAGCAGTCGCCTGCTAATCACACACATATGTTTTGGTCCTGTTCGATCCTCACCAGCTTTCGGTGCCAAATTTTTGATACACTTTCAACAGTGCTTGAAGTGGATCTTAACTATGAGCCTTACACGGCCCTGTTTGGCCTGCCTCCACTTATGACACTTTGCGTCCCTGCATCGAAACGCCGGGTACTGGCCTTTATTACTCTACTGGCCAGACGCCTTATTTTGTTTAAATGGAAACAAGTTGCTCCACCTTCACATAATAGCTGGCTTAGGGAGATCCTTATTCATATCAAACTTGAGAAGGTTAGATTCTCTCTGTCGGGTTCTGATAACGCTTTTAACAAAACCTGGCAGCCTTTCTTAGAGTACTTAAACAGAACTACTATTCACCCTGAAAGTGACTAGACCCCCCCCCCCCCCCCCACCCTAACTCTGTACTATTTACTACTCTCTATTATCTCAACAACTAATTTCTTTTTTTTTGTCACCATTCTGGCTCAGTTTAAGTCCGTTCTGGCTCAGTTTAAGCTCTTTGTTAATATCATACATCGTGTAGGACATCCTACTGCTATTTTCTACTTATAACAATTTTTGTATACACTGTATGTGTGAATTATTGCTGTATGTGAACGAAAAAAACAATAAAAAGATGTGTATAAATTAAGTCCTATATGGGGTTTTCTCGCCGAAACGGGATTATTGCCTGGGAGTCGTTTAATGGATTAACGCAAGTACTGAACATTTTCTGGGCACTTGGAAGGTGGTGAGGACAGCTTGGACTTTGTTTGGATTGTTTGCAACAACTCACCACACCTGCAGTTTTTTTGTTTGGGACATTGCTTGGGGATTATGTTATGAACCTGGGGTGGGGAAATATTGATTTTTATGATTTGTGTAAATAGCGTGTTTATGTTCAAGTGTCCGCCTTTGTTTGCGGGCACAAGCCGAGGTGATATGTGGGGTTGATGGTGTTTTGTGTAATACAGATTATTGTACGCAACCTGTTTGAGTATATTTCGTTTATATATATATTTATCTTGTTTGTGGTGAGGCCGATGACAGGGTTATCGGTCCAACCAGTGATTATTCGTTTATTATAATCCAGGTCAGGCGGCGTGCGCCCGTACACAGCGGGTCGGGTCCACCCGTGGTCCTTAAAAATAATGCGTAGTAATTTTCCCCTGGGGTCTTAAACAGGGCGAATTGTTACACAATGTTAAGAAGCCTGTGATGATGCTTCTTTTGATTTGGCTCTATACAAATACAATTGAATTGAATTAAATCAATGCCTCATCCTACTGCCTGAAAATCACTTGAGCTTCTTTCAGACATGTATTGAACTCCTGGAGATCCTCCGAGTCCGAGTGAGACCCTCAAGAGTTTCTGCAGACTTTTCTACCTGACCCCCAAGTAACTCCACGGGAGTCGATATGTGAGAACACAGCAAAAAGGTCCTCCACAGGATTCATCGCGAAAACCTCCCGTTGTGGTTTGCATTTGAGAAAGGAGACCTCTGGACTACAGAGTTCCTTCGGCGGTCACATCTGAATACAGCTATGAAGTCATGCAACTGTAGAGTTTTAAACTCCTCCGACAGGCAGCTGTGGTTAGCAGGTTGCCTTTGAGCGGCTCTGGGTGTGCTGCTCAGACTTCCAACGCTTCTTTCACCAGCAGCCATTTGCAGTTACAGCATAATGTCTACAAAACTACATAGAATAAACACATTTGAAGGAGGGGTTACCAAGCAGCAGGTGGGGGCTCATGCGATCGAAGAGAAGGCCCCCTACGAGGGATCCTCCTATGTATCCCGCAGAGCGACCGACAAAGATGTAGGACAGGTTGCTGATGTTCTTCTTCACATTCACAGCCAGGTCTTCAAACGTGGGGCCAAGAACTGAGATACTCATCCCCTAGAAAAACAAGAGAATTGGTTGTGAAGGTTTAGAACAAGGTCAAATCTGTCAGGGAAGGTCATGTGCTGAAATCTCATGTAAAGTGCTGTGAAAAAGTTTTTGCCCCCTTCCTGGTTTGTTATGTTTTTGCATATTTGTCAATCTTAAATGTTTCAGACCATTAAACTAATTTTTATATTAGACAAAGATAACCTGATTAAATATAAATGCAGTTTTTAAATGATGATTTCATTTATCAAGGGAAAAAAGCTATCCAACCTACGTGGCCTAATGTGAAAAAGTAATTGTCCCCCCATGATAAATCATGAAGGAATTGTGATTAACAAAACGTTTTGGAAAGCTGAATTAAATTTCACTAGCCACACCAGGCCCTGATTACTGCCAGACCTGTTGAATAAAGAAATCACTTAAATAGAACCTGTCTGACAAAGTGAAGTAGGCTCAAAGATCTCCAAAATCATTTCATCATTCCGCGAGCTAAAGAAATTCAAAAAATGATGAGACACAAAGTAATTGACATGTATCAATCAGGAAAGGGTTACGAAGCCATTTCTAAGGCTTTGGGACTTCAGCGCACCACGGTGAGCGCCATTACCCACATATGAAGACTTGGAACAGTGGTGAACCTTCCCAGGAGTGGCCGGCCTACCAAAATTACTCCAAGAGCGCATCGACCACTCATCCAGGAGGTCATACAAAAAAACAGAACAACATCTAAGGCAGTGGTTCTCAACCTTTTTTCAGTGACGTACCCCCTTTGAAGAAAAAATTCTGCCGAGTACCCCCTGACCAGCGCAAAGCATTTTTGGTTGAAAGAAAGATGTAATGTGATTTATTAATCCTTGTAACTAGACACATGCAAATTTAAAGCTCCATTAATTTCCATAACATTGTTCATTGTAGTGTTCTCTCTTGAACTATTTGGAAATAAAAAGATATAAAATAACTAGACTTTTATTATTATCTCAATATAAATAAAGATTTGTGCACATCAAAATAATTATCAACTTAAAGTGACCTCTTTTGGGATCATAATAAAGATATGTTCTCAAACTGAACTCATGAACTTAATTATAGCTAAACACTTCTTCCCAAAAAATGAATCATTAACTTAGTTTTAAATAAAAGATTAGCTCAAAACATATTTTTTTTATATTTATCATCTTAAAATATCTTCTTTAAGGATCGAAAAGAATACTGACAGGTAGCTTGTTTCCGCTTGCTTCTGGGAGGCTTTTCGCATCGTGTATTGAGATGACCTGAATTCAGAAAGTTTCCTCTTAAAAAACTCAGGTGGCTTAGCAACATGACTTTCATGTTTTGTCTGGAGATACCGCTGAAGATGTGGTGGCTTAATGCCAATGTTGGCTAATCTCTCCCCACAGAAAAAAATAAAAAGTGTAAATAACCCAATCTATGTTAATGTTAATATTGGTGGTCATACAATTTCATTTCCGCTTTTGTATTACATGCTTGTATTTTGAAAGGGTACCGGTAGAGACGCGGACTTCTTGTTATGAATCATTAACTTCAAGGAACTGCAGGCCTCACTTGCCTCAGTTAGGTCAGTGTTCGTGATTCAACAGTAAGAAAGAGACTGGGAAAAAATGGCATCCAAGGGAGAGTTCCACGGCGAAAGCCACTGCTGACCAACAAAGCATTTCATAAAAACAACATCATACCAACAGTCAAACATGGTGGTGGTAGTGTGATGTTCTGAGGCTGCTTGCAGCTTGAGGACTTGGACGACTTGCCATAATTGATGGAACCATGAATTCTGCTCTCTACCATAAAATACTGAAGGACAATGTCTGGCTATCAGTTTGTGACCTCAAGCTCAAACGCACTTGGGTTATGCAGCAGGACAATGATCCGAAGCACACCAGCAAGTCCACCTCTGAATGGCTAAAAAACTAAATGAAGGTTTTGGAGTGGCCTAGTTAAACTCCGGACTTAAATCCGATTGAGATGCTGTAGCATGACCTTAAACAAGCCGTTTATACAAAAAAAAAAACGACAATGTGGCTGAATTAAACTATTCTGCAAAGAAGAGTCAATCAATCAATCAATCAAATTTTATTTGTATAGCCCATATTCACAAATTACAATTCATCTCATAGGGCTTTAACAGGGTGTGACATCCTCTGTCCTTAACCCTCAGCAAGAGTAAGGAAAAACTACAAAAAACCCTTTTAACAGGGTAAAAATATGTAGAAACCTCAGAGAGATCCACATGTGAGGGATCCCTCTCCCAGGACGGACAGAAGTGCAATAGATGCCACGTGCAGGAGAACATCATCAATAATCAAAGTCTCTAGCAGCATTGATGAAGCACAGTCCATGCTCAGCAACCATCTAGACCACGATCCACCATCCAGACCAGACGCCACTTCAGTCCTCAGTCACCGTCCACCGCCGCCCACCAGGAGGACCCATCACAAGCCACCACTGCGGTCCTGGTCCACCGCCCGTGCCCAATGCCAACGCGACACAGGGTCCGCCACCAGCACCACGATCAGCCCACATGACTCAGAATCCGCCACACTGGATCCAACACCGCGACCCCCGGTGCGCGATCCACAAACCGTAATCCATGGTGTGGCCACAGAGGCCCTGGATCTGCGGGTGATAAAGCAAAGGGATTCCGGGGAAGGGGGATAGGGATGGAGAAGAGGAAGGAGAAGCTGGAAAGAGAAGCTCCGTGTGTCATAAAATAGAACAAGTAACGTTCTGGCGCACTAATTAGCTCTAACTATAAGCTTTATCAAAAAGGAAGGTTTTGAGCCTACTTTTAAACAAACAGATGGTGACTGCCTCCCGAACTGAAAGTGGTAGATTATTCCACAGCCGAGGGGCTTGATGGCTAAAAGCTCTGGCTCCTACTCTACTTTTAGAGAATTTAGGGACGACAAGTAGGCTTGAATTCTGGGAGCGGAGTGCTCTAGTGGGTTTATAAGGTATTAACAGCTCTTTAAGGTATAAAGGCGCTATATTATTAAGGGCCTTGAAGGTGAGGAGGAGAATTTTAAATTCTATTCTAGATTTAACTGGAAGCCAGTGTAGCGATGCTAATATTGGAGAAATGTGCTCTCTTCTCTTTGTTCTCGTCAGGACACGTGCTGCAGCATTTTGGACAAGCTGTAGAGTCTTTAACGACTTCCTGCTGGAGCCTGATAATAATGAATTACAATAGTCCAGTCTCGATGTAACAAAGGCGTGGACTAGTTTTTCTGCATCTTTTTGTGAAAGGACATGTCTAATTTTTGAAATATTACGCAAGTGGAAAAAAGCGGTCCTAGAAATTTGTTTTAAGTGACTATTAAAGGATAAATCAGGATCGAAGATCACTCCCAAGTTCCTGACTGTTTCATTGGAAGCAAGGGCAATGTCGTCTAGCGCAGCTATATCATTAGATAATGCATCTCTAAGGTGTTTGGGGCCAAGTATTATAACCTCTGTTTTGTCTGAGTTTAATAAGAGAAAATTGCGGGTCATCCAGGTTTTTATGTCCTTGAGACATGTTCGAAGTTTAGTTAATTGATTACTTTGTTCAGGTTTTATTGACAAATATAACTGGGTGTCATCCGCATAGCAGTGGAAATTTACCGAGTGTGTCCTGATAATGTTTCCTAGTGGAAGCATATATAATGAGAATAAAATTGGGCCGAGCACAGAGCCCTGTGGAACACCATGATTAACTTTGGTGCGCACAGATGACTCATCATTAATTTGCACAAATTGGGAGCGATCAGAAAAATACGATTTAAACCAGTTAAGGGCGGTTGCATTAATGTTAATTAACTGTTTTAGTCTTTGTAATAAAATTTGATGGTCAATTGTGTTGAATGCTGCACTGAGATCTAACAGAACGAGGACAGACACAAGTCCCTGATCTGAGGCTATTAAAAGGTCATTAGTGACTTTTGCCAAGGCTGTCTCTGTACTGTGATTGGCTCTAAACCCCGATTGAAAGTCTTCATATATATTATTTTCCTGGAGAAACTCACACAGCTGATTGGCTACCACTTTTTCTAAGATTTTAGAAATGAAGGAGAGGTTAGATATTGGTCTGTAATTGGCTAAAACCTCTGGGTCTAGGGTGGGTTTTTTGAGTAGGGGTTTGATGACAGCTATTTTAAAAGACTGTGGTACATAACCTGATGATAATGACAGATTGATAATGTTAAGTAACGAACTATCAATTAGGGGCAGAATGTCTTTAAGTAAGTTGGTAGGAATGGGATCTAAGATACAGGTTGTTGGTTTAGAACCTGAGATTAATTTGGTAAACTGATCACGGGTGATCAGAGAGAAGCTGTCTAAGTAATGGGTAGGATTCTCAGCCGTTTCTGAGATCTCTGTTGTTGGGAGGGTATTAGTGCCAATTGAGGGCAGGAGATGGTTGATTTTATTTCTAATAGTTTGAATTTTATCATTAAAAAAGGTCATAAAGATATTGCTATTTAGGGATGGAGGAATACTGGGTTCGGTGGAGGTGTGACTCTCTGTCAGCCTGGCTACAGTGCAGAAGAGAAACCTGGGGTTATTTTTATTCTCTTCTATTAGTTTTGAATAGTAGGCGGCTCTTACTTTGTGGAGAGCCTTTTTATATTCTTTAACACTATTCTTCCAGTCTATGAGGTTTTCAACATTGTTGCTGGAGCGCCACTTCCTTTCTAGTTTTCTTGATAATTGTTTTAACTCATTTGTCTGGGAATTATACCACGGAGCTAATTTACTATGTTTGACATTTTTCTTTTTTAGAGGCGCTATTGAGTCTAATGTTAATCGTAATGAGTCTGCAGAGCTATCGACGAGGTGGTCAATCTCAATGGAGCTCAGGGTTTTAAAGAATTTGTTGTTTATATCTACTGCTAATACGGGTTTAAATGTAATTGGGATTATTTCCTTAAATTTAGCTACAGCACTATCAGGTAGACATCTAGAAAATGAATTTTTTATTAGTGGCATATATTCAGTTATTGAAAAATCAAAGGTTATTAAATTATGGTCTGATAGAACTGGATTGCGCGGAAGTACTGTTAAATTTTCAATTGCGACACCGTACGATAATACAAGGTCAAGTGTGTGGTTACCACAATGAGTAGGTTTGTGCACACACTGACTGAAACCAATAGAGTCTAGTATTGAAATAAATGCTACGCTAAGGCAATCTTTATTATTATCAACATGAATATTAAAGTCACCAACAATAATAATTTTATCGGTCTTTAGGACTAAGTTTGATAAAAACTCAGGGAATTCCTTTAAAAATTCAGTATAAGCCCTGGGAGCACGGTAAACTACGGCAAATATGATTGGCTGTTGGTGGTTCCTGGATTGGCGTGGAAGACTAAGAACCAGACATTCAAATGACTTGTAGCTGAGTTTAGGTTTAGGATTAATTGATAGACTGGAGTTAAAAATAGCAGCAACTCCACCTCCTCGCCCAATTTCTCTAGGAACCTGTGAATTGATATGACTGGGGGGAGTAGATTCATTTAGACTGACATAATCATCAGGATGCAGCCACGTCTCAGTGAGGGACAATAAATCTATGTTGTAATCAGAGACTATTTCATTAACTAAAAGAGCCTTTTTTTCCAGTGATCTAATGTTTAAAAGACCACATTTAAAAGTCTGGGTTTCCTGTATTGTTTCAGAGGTTGTTTTAATTTGTATTAAATTTTTGTGTGGAGTTCTCGCTCTATTATTGTTTAATTTCAATAATTTAATCGGACGGTGAACAGACACAATCTCTATGGGGTTTTGTGACTGATCCAGAGGGAGCGCAGAGAAGTGTTTAGCACTGCAGCTCTGCTTCCTGGTCCCAACTATGGGTTGTCATGTTATAGACTTAGTAATATTCCTAGATAAGAGAGCTGCTCCATCCCAAGTGGGATGAACGCCGTCTCTCCTAACAAGACCAGGTTTTCTCAAAAAAGTTAGCCAATTATCTATAAAGCCCACGCCGTTTACAGGACACCACCTCGACAGCCAGCGGTTAAAAGACAACATGCGGCTAAACATGTCATCACCTGTTGTATTAGGGAGCGGGCCAGAGAAAACTACTGTGTCCGACATCGTTTTAGCAAAAGCACACACCGACTCAACATTCAATTTAGTGACCTCCGACATACGAAGCCGGGAGTCGTTGCTGCCGACGTGAATTACGATTTTATTGTATTTACCTTTTTTAGATTTAGCCATTAACTTAAGTTTAGATTCGATGTCGCCGGCTCTGGCCCCTGGGATACAATTAACTATGGTCGCTGGTGTCGCTAACCTGACGTTTCTCAGAACCGAGTCGCCAATAATCAGAGTTTGTTTATCAGCGGGTGCCTCGCTGAGTGGAGAGAATCTATTTGAAACGTGAGCTGGTGGCTCTTTAATCGTGGGCTTTCTAAGTCTAGCACTATGCCCCCTCTGGAACGTCACCCATCTGCCCTGGGCTCCCGGCTGCACGGGACTAGTCTGGGGACTGCTCGTTAAGGCTAAGCTACGTGCTAAGCTAGGTGGCTCCGCGGCTAGCGGGAGCCGGCTAACTACAGCTAACGGAGTTTCTAAGCTGCTGAGCCGAGCTTCTAAGTCGCTAAGCCTCGCCTCCATCGCTATCAACACACTACATTTATTACATGTACCACTACTGTTAAGGGAGGCAGAGGAGTAGGTAAACATTAGACACTCGGAGCAAGAGAGAGCAGTAGAGCAACAGGGAGAGAGAGAAGACATCGCTGCTATATAGCTACGAAGGTGAGCTCAGACAGAACACAGAATCACTAAGCACGATAGTGAGCTGGGCCACATTCCTCCACAGCGATGTGAAAGACTCATTGCCAGTTATCACAAATGCTTGATTGCAGTTGTTGCCGCCAAGGGTGACACAACCAGTTATTAGGTTTAGGAAGCAATTTCTATTTCACGTAGGCTTGGATGGCTTTTTTCCCTTAATAATTTAAATCATCATTTAAAAACTGCATTTTATATTTACTCGGGTTATCTTTGTCTTATATAAAAATTTGTTTAATGATCTGAAACAAAGTGTGACAAATTTGCAAAAACATAAGAAACCAGGAAGGGGGCAAATGCTTTCTCACAGCACTGTATCTGAGAGGTTTGTACGCAGCCCTCCTTCTTGTTAACGAGCACATGTTTAAACTACCCTACCTTTCACTGTGTCAACCAATATGTGACAGTAGTAACCATGGGAACATGCAAAATGAAACTTAGAAGATAAACTGATGCTAATATTCAAATTATATGCATATATCTAGCAGATATCATGTCAGCTCTTGTGCTGAAAAAGGTGCTTGTGTGGATTTTTGTGCTTGAACAACCAGTGTGCTGCAGTGAACCTTCAGTGGGAGCTGCTGCCTCACTCCCATGTTCAGTTAACAAGTGAACCAGGCCTGCGTGACTCAGAGGATTGAACAAATGTGAATGTCATGTCTCACTCACTGCTCAGGAACTGATAACCTGACAGTTGGTCAGTACTAACATTGGGCAGTTAATGATTAAAGATTTCTTTTATTACTATACCTTTGTAACATGATACATGAGTCACAAAGAACACATATGTACAGGGCTCAAATCAACTGGTAATATTAATCAAATAAATATCCCATGACAGCTTTCCCCCGTCTACCCAGATTATATCCTTTTCATATTTCCAATTACATTTGTCTATACAGGCTGGAATTTTAATGAACTCCTACAATAATGGATTTGGAGGAAAACCCATTAAGAAGAATGGGCTTCATTTTAAATACTTTTCTTAGAGTATACACGGACTGCTCTGGAAAATCAAGAGACTGGTAGAGAGGTTTGAGAAATCATTGATGGTCAGAAAACCTACATCGTACAATAACCAGCCTGGACTCATATATCAAACTTAATTGAAAATATCTACAACTGCAGACTTGACCTGAACTGTGTCCAGCAGGTAGACGTTTTGGGGAACAAATCAATCAATCAATCAAACAAATTTTATTTGTATAGCCCATATTCACAAATTACAATTCGTCTCATAGGGCTTTAACATGGTGTGACATCCTCTGTCCTTAACCCTCAACAAGAGTAAGGAAAAAACCCTTTTACAGGGTAAAAATACGTAGAAACCTCAGAGAGAGCCACATGTGAGGAATCCCTCTCCTAGGACGGACAGAAGTGCAATAGATGCCACGTGTAGGAACAAATAAACATGTCTCTTTGTTTAGGAGACTCACCCGCTCTCCAGAAAGTTGGCTCTTTAGGGTTGATGGTGGGCAGAATTTGAACCATACTCACAGACAGTAACTTTCAGGATACACTGCTGCTAAAAGATTCTGGTGAATCGATGGCAACCACCATCTGATTCCAATTGTGTCTCTTGATTTACCTCATAGCGCACTGACATTATCCTGCATGTAGAATCAAATTGAGATCCATGTGGATGGTGCATGAGGAGGCTGGGAAGTAAGCAAGCAGTGGTGGATCCAGGGGCAGGACCGGGGGGGGGGCACGGGCCCCTGTCCTGTCAGTCCTCTAAACTTATATAATACGAAGTATATTATACAAACGTGGCCATTTGTTGAGCAGTTCCATTTTCAAAGTTGTTTTTAATGAGCTTGAAGAAGTAACACTTTTCAAGATGCATTAAATGATGTGTGGCTTAGCTCATATAATTAACAGATTAACATTCACATCATTAAATCGCTAAATGTTGTGAATGTATTAAGAGAATATTTACATGCCTGTCTATCAATTCCTTATGGGACAATGGATATTAACAGGTATGTGGAAACTGAGCTTGTTATTAGATCCCTATGATGAACTGGAAGTGTTGCACATTTGAAAAACCTTCATTCATTACTGTACCAGGCCCAGGAAGGAAGCGGAGAGAAGCAGGGTGAGCATCCAGCGGCCGCACGCTCCGGACCCGCCCCTCCCTCCGCCGACCACCTGCACCCGGTCGTCGAATCCCGGGTTCGTCGCCCTCTTGGCCGTCTTCAGCGCGCTCTTCAGTCCCCGCCCGGAGCCGCCGTCCTTCCTCTTGTCGAACAGGGTGTCCTCCTCCTGCTCGTTGTCCTCCTCCTCCTCCTCCATGCTGGCGAACCGAACGTGCTTCGTTTCCCCCGCGGATGAGGACATACCTGTCGGTGTGTTACTCCGCTGCTGCTGGAACCTTCGCGGCCGAGCGGACACCGACAGACAGCCGCTGTTAGGGATGTGTCTGCCGATGTGGTTCCTCCCGTCAGACGCTCTCCTGCAGTAGAAGCGTGGTGAAGTCGGTCATGTCTATTGGCTCTGAGTCAGTGGACAGCAGCAGCGTCTTTATTTACAGTCCTTGGTCTTGAGCCTTCATCTGTCAAAGCAACTGTCAGTATGGCTGCTGGAGCCAGAGATCGTCTATTCACAGTGACTCTCACTCGGTGTGGGCTATATAATGAGAAGTCCCGTCTCTCTGATTTTCCGGATCTACCCTAGTTCAGCTGCACAGGGGTCTGATGGTTTGATCTGTGTCGTCTCCTGACGTGTTCATTAATCAGTAATATAGAATGTATCAGTCATATAGAAAGTTTCAATAATATGAGTTGACTATTACATTTTATATTTACAGTCTATGCTAATAATCTGAAAAAACAGAGCAGCCTACATTATGACAGGTCACGCGACACTGTGTGTAAAACAAACCCTTTGGTTAGAGCAGAGGGAGACCTCTTGTTTTTTTCGCTTCCTCTATGATCCAACTGACGCATTCAAAACTAAAGGATACAGGAAGTGGTGTAAATTGTAAAGCATTCAGAGGAAATGGCGCCTTCTAGTGGGACATAACAATAGTACCGTCCCACACTCCAGTAGGTGAGAGTTTGTACAGACAGCGTGAGACCATAAAGAGCAAGTTCAACTAATATAATTCTACTTATGTACTCTTTCTTCAGTGTAATAATACATGGAATTATTATTACATATGCAATAGAGAATATAATGCTAAGTTATAAATAAGTAATAAGTAACAAATAAATAGCACTAGCTGTTATTTGTCTGAAACTTTACACTCGAGTGACATAATTGCTTGAAATGAAAATATTTCAAATATGTAATGATTATAGTTGGATGAGTGTGCTTATTTTAATATATATATATTACAGACCTCAATCTGAAAGTGTTCATATATTAAAATAGGTTTAACTTCATCTGTTTTGATGTTGGATTTTATTTTGTGGATAATCTAATAAAAAGTGATATGAGGATTAGGTCATTCTAAAGACCCCTGTGCACTGACTCCATATTATACTACTTCTCTGCAGTCCCTTGACAATGATGTTTAGTTCTTGTTCATATGGAGGAGGTCTGCATTCTTTAAACGTGGCTTTAGATAAAAGCATCTGTCAGATGAATCAAATGCGATGAAGAGTAGAATGAAACATATGGAGGGTCATCTTCTCTAGCGGTCTTTCAGATATTGATCACCTATAACCTTGGTTGTCCCACATATTGTGACTAGTTTCTCTGCGTTTGTTCCATCAGACTTCACTTCTGTCCGTCCTGGGCTAGGGATCCCTCACATGTGTCTCTCTCTGAGGTTTCCACGTTCTTTTTACCGTTAAGTTTTTTTTTGTTGTTAGGTTAGGTTAGGTTAGGTTAGTTGTTGTTTTTCCTTACTCTTGTTGAGGGCTAGGGACATGGATAGAGGATGTAACACCTTGTTAAAGCCCTATAAGACAAATTGTGATTTGTGAATATGGGCTATATAAATAACATTTTATTGATTGATTTAATAAAAGAACAAATTCAAGTCACAAGTCTCTAATTCACAATCTACTCACTTAACGACACAAATATGGGAGACCAGAAAGTTGCAGTTCATTCATCATCTTCTTTCTTTCAGCTCGTTTGCCTTATACTTACGTCTCATTAACTATTCAGCAAGAATTCTATCAACTGTCCAATAACTGCAGAGCTGAAGCTCAGTGATGTTCATACTGTACCAGGCACACACACAAGAAAACATTACACAGAAAGTCACCAAAAGTGTAAACATATTTTTTTACTGTCTTGATAATGTTGAAATCTGATTATGTTTACATAAATTGCATATACTGCAGCTCATCACACATCCTGCAGTAGATAGAAAATATATTTATTTCACTGATGAGAGAAATTAATAATCATACATGCAAAAGAGAGCAAACTACAATTATCAAAACGGAGCATTAAGGAAAGCGAGCAGAAAGAAATTACGCACACATAGAGCAACAAAGAGCAATGTCTTTGCAGTCAAATTTTAAGAAAGGAAAACTATCTGCACTTGAAGCAATAAAAACATGCATACACCTAGAGAATTGATCTTGACAAATCCAGTGGCTGGATTGGACGGGATCGAGCCAAAAATAATAACAGCAAACAATAAAATGCTTATAAACACTGAGGCACATAAGCTCATCCAAAAGGGCAAACATGGCCCAGGAGTCCCGTTTGCCACAAAGTCCCACAGATAATACAACTTTTTGGACTTTTTCTTTTGATGGCACAGATCCCTTCAAGAAGCAGATATAAGCCATGACTCAACTTAGTGAGCCAGTGAGCGTACTAAAATAAAGAAGGTTACAATCAAAACTCAGAGGTACGGATTAAGTAATTTCTCTGACAAGAAATTACTTGAGGCTCTCATTGGTGAATATCACAAATTTGAATCAATCTAAAAATAAACTTTGAACACAGAGTGTGCCTTAAACAGTCATACATTTCATTTAAAAAACAGGCTTGAAAAGAAAGTCAACTGATGTGATTGATGATAAAAATATAGATTTAACGGAGAAACGCTGCCTAAGTTTCTCACACGTAAAATAAGACATTTCATTATAGAGCAAAGCTTCAGGCAGCAAGATCATGTTCCAGGACGTTGTGTTTTATTAGGGTTTCTCCGGTCACACCGCTCCAAAACAAACACTGGGGCAGCGCCTCTGATGGAAGAACAGGACGGTCCAGGATGGGGAAGCTCGTCTCTTTCACAACATCTGAGGTAGAGTGTCCCAGTTCTGCCACATCGACCCACAGCATCTCTGTAATGGTGTATTGTCCTCCAAAGGGTCTCTGGAGTTTTCCATAGATATGTGACATGATAGGATGGTTCACTGACACTGTCTGTGAGCATCAAGGTGACGCATGACAACAAGCAAACAGGATTAACACTCAAATTTCAGACATTTGCATTTCAGTACATTTGGTCTTCAATAAGTGAAATGAATGCTTCACAGCATTATTTCTCCACAAAATCTAAAAAATACACACATATATTTAAAACACACCTTTTCGGGTTGAAGGTTAATGACATGGACATACATAAGAGATTCAGTCTCTCAAATGAATAATACCATAAATGTGTAATAGACTTTTTATAAAGAAGAGAGGAACTACATATACACCAGTAATTGCAGTTCTTTGTTGAGGTTTTGAGGTCATTCATCAAAGCTCACATGATGCTAACAGAGTGAAGCTTGTTTTATGACCTGGACCTCAGGCGATTGTAGTAGAGTATAAAGTAAAAAGTAAAAAAGTTCGGGCCAAATAACAGAGAAAACATAACAAATAAAAAAAACTACTACAATCAGTTTATGTAGACCTTAACACACTGTTAATATGTTCCTCATTTAATGTTGTATGTTTAATGTTTTATGCTTCAAGCTGCTTCCCTTGAAGTGACTGAGCACCGTTACAGCTCAGATGAGCCCAGAGCTTCACAACACTTACCCACCTATGTCTGTAACTTCTCTTCTATGAAGACATTCTCTCTGTCCCTTTAAAATACTATGAACACCTCATCCCTGGATGTGACATTTGGCTTGCTCTAAGTCTACACTGGAGAAAATGATAAGTGTTTCCGTAGAGATCTTTAGCAGGACTGTTCCCTTTAAAATGCGGCAAAACAAAGATGATGATTAAGGCAAAATCAAGTTTTTTCCTACCCAGAATTTGTTTCATTTCCTGTGTAATCTATTTTTTTTATTTTATTTGCATGTATCCAAATATGTAAAAAAATGACTTATTTCCCTCATGATTGTCATCTTTGGCAAGATTGTATAGCTTTCACACTGCATTTAAACTAACACATACCACAGAATGACTTCTTCCCCTTCCCTGAAAAATATGAAATATGCATAATTTCTTCCCATTTTCATTTAAGCTCTTAAAGTTCATGAAGTTGTCCTGTTCTAAGATTAGTTCAGTTCAATTAAAATGCATAGTTCTTCAGGATCACATTCATGCACTTCAACATGTTACTCTTTCTGATATGTTTCATCACTTTGGCCTTTTCTGACATTCTCCTACTCAAGGTAGTCTCTATAATGTGGGCTGAACACAAACACAAGGAACCACACACACACACACACACACACACACACCCCACACACACAAAGCATGTCTCTCTCTCAGTCTGTTCAGACTGACACTTAGAGGACAGACTCTCCAGTTTTGCTTTTTTCATCCTCCCGAGCCTTCTCATGCTCTATCATCGTCTGGGTGACGTCTTGCTCCTTGCTCAGGACTTTCTTCTCCATCCTCTTGCGTCTGGCCTCCACCCAGGGTATCAGACACAGCACAGCTCCTCCGAAGATTGGTGGGATGCCTGCCAGGTAGAAAGCCACGTCGTAGCTGCCCAGTCGGTCCCTGATGAAGCCTGCAGCAGACGAGGAAAGAGAAAAACAGGGATTTTGTCATGATTCCAACAGGGGTAAGAAAAACACGGATGAGGTTTCAGTGTTTACAAAGTTCTTTGTGAAACACTGAAACAGCCGCCTTTTCACATTTGATGTCTTTGGACTCCACACATGTAGCTGATGTTACTGATACTGGTACGTATATCTAGAGAGCCTTATGAACACGCACAATGCAGCTTTAGTCATATATGTCTCAAGATCAGGCCTTTTCACAAACAAACAACTCTTTCTAAACACAATTCTTAATCACAATGTTTGTTTCCAGCACGCACACTGCAAATTCAAGGTGCCAACATGAACACTAGATGGTGCTGTGGACCCATGAATTCATGTGGCGGGAGAAAGGATTTTATTTTTTTTTGTCTTCTAGAATATATGTGCATGTCTTGCCATGTGTTGAGTTCCATTTTAGGGATAATAAAATGTGTAATTTTATTTGTGAGACATCCAATTTTAAATAAATAAGTTATATATAGAAAATGAAAAATTTGCTCCATCAATAAAAATGCTGTATTACTTAATGGTTCATAAGGGTATCAGTAATTTTGTCTTAAATTATTGAAGAGATTTGTGATAATTATGGTAAAATGTATTTTAACAGTGACTGTTGGTTTCCCCTCTTAATCAGTTGAGTAGTTTTTTTGTATATCCAGAGGGATGTGGCTTTGCGAATCTCTTTTGTCGGAGTGCTCTACAGGCTGGGACCACCACGCTGGAAGCTCTGTCCCCAAAAGTCTGCAATTTGATGTTGGGTATAGTGACCTGACTCTGGTTAAAAGATGGTCGATTCTTGGACGTGTACCCGATCACAAATCACAGTTTTTCTCATGGGGCTTAACAAGATGTGACATCCTCTGCCCTTAACGCTGTCCTCTTTCCTTAAGTAAGAAAAAACTCCAGAAAAAAGAAGAGGTGAGAATTGCAGCAGTTTACATTACCTGCAATGGGAGGGCCCACAGTCATGGGCACGGACATCAGACCCAGCAGGAAGCCGATGGCCTGTGACACGTCTTTATCCCCGACCAGCTCAAACGCGATCGGAGCCATGATGCAGATGAAGCAGCCGTCAAACAACCCCATCAGCAGACACACGGCAATCAGCCCACCAAAGATGTGACACAGGGGGATCATCATAGACATGACGCCAATGACGAAGAAGGAAGCTACCTGTGAGGAGTTGAGAAAGGGCTTCTTTTTCATTTCTTATTTATCTTTATTAACGTTTCAATATCAAGACACATTTTCCTCTTGACTTATTTTTTCGCATCTCACAACCATGGAAAATGGACTGTATTTATAAGGAGCTTGGCTTATTGCCCCTCACAGCTCCTTACAGCAACATTTCCATTCAAACAAACACAGCACTTCTATGATGCACCATTCCTACACATGCACAGCCACCGCATTCCCATCCCCCAATTTTTTTTATAGAAACAGAATCATATCATATCAATCGATCAAGATTTTGGGTATTTGCATTAATTGTTGAATATTTTCAAATCTAGCTTTAGGAAACCCATGGTTGAACATGGCACACCATGCAAACTGGATAGTTTGAGGGAGACACATTATATTAGCATTAGTACTGATTGTATTATAAGTATTAAGCATGTCTTTGTGACAGCTGACACCAGGGGCTCACCTGCAGGTACACTTTGTTTACTCCATTGACGTAGTCTGCCACTCTGCCAAAGATGAGACGGCCCACACCGGACGTGATGCCAATGCACATGAGCAGAACCTCTTTACTGGCATCTTGTCCGAAACGTTCCTCAACGTGCTTCATCTGTGGACAACAAAGGCAACAGATGAACGCAGCTGTCGCATGGCTCTAATCCAGAGGATCAAATTAATCTGAAACATGTGGAAGAGGAAAGAACAAAATGAACTACATAGAAGGACACAACTTAAAGGGCCCATATTATGCCAATTTTACCACAGTTGATATGGTTCCTTGGGGACTTAATGAAATGTCTGTAACATATTTTGGTCGAAATCTCACAAGGATCATTTAAAACAGCACCTTTTTACCCTGTCTAAAACAGCCATCCTCAGACTGTGACGTCAATTCGGGTCGTAATCCCATTCGACCAATCTAGTGTATCGTTTCTGACATAGAGGAACCACAACAAATTGTGGGAGGTGTTTTTTTCCAGAGTTTTTGGGACGGTAGACATACCAGATACCCAAATTAACGTGTAGAAGCACTAAAAAAGTGGAATTTTCACAATATGTCCCCTTTAAGCTTTAAACTTTTCAGTCTCAATCTTCATCTCTTTTACACTATTACATATATAGTAATAAAGTGATTAGATAAAAATGAAAAGTGGAGAATATTTATTGACAGTGATTTATATTTGCTTAACGCTTGTCATGATTGGTATGCTAAGTATTCTGCATAGTTTTTGTAAGGTTATCTTGGTGCAATCACAACTGAGGTTTTGAAGTGTTTGGCAGAGCCTAGGCCGACTTAGCAATTCCAGGAAGTTCCCAGTTTTCCAGGCAGAGTGGTGCCTCCCCCTGCTCTGTCCACAGGACACTGCAGTTATTATCGATGACTGTATATAAAGATGGAGGAGATGAGCGCTGCCAATAGTGTGTTGAAATTCCCTACTGCACAGACCTTGGCTGCAAACAACATCTACCTAACATCTATATACAGTACCAAGTTACAACACTCATATCAGACTTTCAATGGTCTTCATTTGTCCTCTGTGTTTAATCTAGTTTCCACCTCAGACCGTGAGAAAAGCAGTCCAGATGTTAATTTCCCTCACAGATTACTATATCTGTGTCCTTCCCCCCACACGGCACCAATCTGTGAGGCTCAGAGTTTGTGAGCCACAGGGAAAGAGGTGCCAGCTGTGTGGACTACTGCTACTTCTACCTCCAGGCAAATAGTGTCTGTCCTGCTCAAGGAGCCATCTGTCTCCAGCCTTTGTGGTCCCACTCACCACCCCCTATACCCCCTGAAAAGCACAATACAATGCTGTGTATTCAGAAGTGTCCTGCTCAGAAGGGATACTCTCATCCAAGAAGTATGACGCTGTATATGTGCAAACATGCATCAGCATTAGCATCAGCAGAGTGACGGACGATACACATGATCTCAATCGAGGCTGACCCCTGCAGAGGTTAGAGGCCCAAGATATGACTGGCCTTCTCCAAGCTGAAGCTGGTCTGAAAGGTTCATATTTATTTCACATTCATAATTGTATTATATTTGTATTACTTGCACTATGACGTATTACGTTTTACTTTCCTTTTTTTGTACCATTACACCTATAAAGCACTTATGTCAACCAAGTTGTTTTAAATTAGCTATATGAATAAAATTGACAGGCGTAAATTAGTGAATCCTGAAATCAATCAATTGATTGTATTTTATTTTATTTGTATAGCCCATATTCCCATATCACATTTAGTCTTAAAGGGCCTTACAAGGTGCCACATCCTCTGCCCTTAACCCTCTGCAAGAGTAAGGGTAAAACTACCCAAAAGATCCCTATTACAGGGGTAAACATTTAGAATCCTGAGAGAAAGCCATATGTCATTTTATCATGCATGGCAGGTTCAGACCCGAGAGGCGTCAGAGTTAATCCCACTCTCACCCATTCCTTACTATTTCGTCACACCAGCACTGTCAAACTTTGTACAAAAGTAAAATGTATGACTTTGCTTTATCTTAGTTTTTCATCTTGAGAACCAGTTGGATGGTTTTTCATCTGAAGCAGTTCACTGTGGTGTCATGTGTTGATAGTGTAAGAGCTTCAGCAGACTGTGATAGTAATGGATCATCATGAGCAATGACCAGCAAGACAAATGCAAGCAACCAAAACAGCACATACCGACTGCCTTCATGATAAGATCCGTCTGGTGAAGCCTGGATAAGACACACTGTTCCTCTGCTGTGACATAACACTGCTAATCACTGTGTAGACATGGGGTGGTAATCTATTTAACATGGCCCCTGTGTAATAGTGAGCAGCTGAGTAAATGCTACTGGGTCTCCATGTACACAAGAAGACATCACTTACTGAACTCCCTGGCACATTCACACGTTGCATCAGTTATGTCTGTTATGTATTCAAGGCTTCCTGCGAGTTTGCAGGATGGTGCTGTGTCACGCGTTGAGTTGTTAGAAATAAAAAGAAGGAAAAACCAAGTGCACCTTTGCTCCTCCTCATATTTAATGAAATCAGATCTTATAGATCGAGCAGTGCTTGCAACCCCCAAGCTCCAGTCTGATGTTTATCATGGAGTTTTGGCATTAAGACACAAGCTGATCAAGCCTGACTAACTACCAGTCTGTCTCCAGTAACCAAACTCTAAAGCACCCTATCTTACACCAACATTACAATACACTGACAACACGGATAAAACACCAGGCATTGATTTGAAGAGTCTGCAAATACTTATAACAGTATTATAGCTGAATTGACTGATAGCACTTGATTAGTTGTCAGACCGGCATCAGAGAGCACCTAAGACTAGAACAGGATGTCATTTGGTTGTTTGCTTTTTGAGGGCATACGTGTCTGTCATCATTTTTTCAGGAACACAAGCTCACTCTCATGTGATGCAACATGCCTAGCAGAGGGCATTGGGACATTGTCATTTTTTTTTTTAGCTCGGCCATAGTCTCAAGATGAGATATGTATGTATATTATGACTTAGCAGCTCATAATTATGACTTCGTATCTCATTATTATGAGATAGGATCTCATAATTATGACTTAGCATCTCAATATCATGATTTATTGTCTCATTATTATGACTAAGTATCTCATGATTTTGACTTAGTATCTCAAAATTATGAGATACTAAAACATAATTATGAAATGTGATACTGGCTTTGGGCGGGGCGCAACAGAGCAGGGAAGCCGTGGTTGAGCGACTGCGGGGACAGCCGCCTGTGTCGCCGTAGTGAGCGACTATGCATCGAGGCAGAGACCTAGCATAATCGATTAATGTTTTCTGCTCCGTTCATTGTCTAAGCCATGTGCTGCCGCTGCATAATTATAACCAGCGCTGCTCCAGGATCAGAATGGTCGCTCGTTAAAGGTCCGGTCGTCCTTTATGTGTCGGAAATCTGTTTCCGCCTCACTTCCCATCTGACCTGCGCTCACTTTATACTTTAACAATAAACACCAGCGCTGATCACCAGTTATTAGGACACGTTTACTTTGTGTTTGTTTGAGTTTATGAGGCACAGGTTTGAACCATAGACTGTTGGTTTAAAACACTGTGTGCACGCAGTCGCCGCACCGCACAACACGAGACTTTACGCGTCAGGATATCAGGGTTAAAGTGACGGAACGATCCGAAGTCATGATCCCACATCATCGATTAATAACTAAATAATATGATTATCAGTTTGTGTGAATAGGGAAAGAGACGAGCACACAAACACACACACACACACACAAACGCACTCTCCCGCAGACAGACCCTGCAGTCAGTATCTCATAATTATGAGTTAACTGTGTCATAAAAATCGAAGGACTTGCCAAATTAAGCTTTCAGATTTATATAAAAAATATAAAATATCACCAGATTTGACTTACACAGCAGTGATCAATAACATTAACAGTGCACAAGTTTCAATCTCATGTAGCAGTTCTTGGTGTTTTAGTGGTCATTCAACATGTAGAGCTCTTCCAGTCTACACACCACAGTCCTGCAGTGCTACTCATTAAACTCAGTGAATCAAACTTTCTCTGCCAACAAAGGCAGCTTTGTAAAGAAAAGTACCTTTGTGTTCTACTAATGTGAATACCTCATGATTCAGACACACTGATTCAGCAAGGGACCTGTTTTATCTGAGTGGCTGATAAGATCAGTATGTCCATTGTTTTTGCAGAGTAAGCATGCAACAGAGACTACTTATGTTCATTTAGTACTCTGCCCTCAGCAGTCCCACACCTTTAATCAACCATTTCACAGAGCAAACTTCCTTTTATCTCAAATCAGCAAGACCCGAGAAAAGTGTGTGCGTTGCAAATTGGACTTTACTCTTTTATAGTCTTCAGATATGTACAGCTTTATGATGAACAAGAAACACACACACAAAGAAAGGCTGCACTAAGCATTTTGTTCAGGAATGCTCATGCGCACACACACACACACGCACACAACTTTGGTTTGACTTTCACTCAAAACCTCATACCTAAACTTAATCATCACCAATTATGCATAACCATAGCCCTAACCCTAACCACAACTGATACCTGACCAATGACCTTAACCAAGATCTCAGAAATTAAGTATTGTCTCATTAGGACAGGGCTTTAGTCCCCATAAGGGACTGCTTGTCCTGACAAGGAGAAGACAAGTATGGAGCTTTTGAAGGCCTGATAGGTCTCCCTTCCTGAGCGGTTGAACAATGTGCTGTTTGACCCATGTTTTTTCCTCCCCTTTCTTCCCATGCAGTGTCACAGGGATTGGGGCCTGGCCTTAAGCGCAGATAAGGGGGTTGGGGGTGTCTAGGGGAAAGAGGTTTCTGGCCAGAGCTGGCACAGAGGCTTTGCCCCCTGTAGTGCCCAGGTCGAAGTAGCAGACTGGGGAGAGAAGTGTTGAGAAAACAGGCTGGGAACCCTGGGACAGGCGGATCTCACTCAAATAAAAGAGTCACCACATGATACCTACCAACACATCCATGCTCTCCTCTGCAGCCCTCTCAAGAAAAATGTTTTCCAGTTTCACAGCTTTTAACCAAAACACAGGCTACTTCAGGAAAAGCGATACCTGTTTACAGAATTAAGTCTTGACTGAAATGAGAGCTGCAGATTCCGTCTTCCTGTGATATTGGACTACTTTCTACAAGACCGCACAGGTAGTATCCCACTATGTCATGTTGAGACATAATCCTTCTGTGAGAGAAGCTACAAATGTAACAATATTTAATTCTGTTTACTGTCTACTCGGATTACTTTCACGATGGACGAGCTTCTTACCATCAGGGACACTACACCATCCGATTTATGTCCCAACTTCCTTGCCTCTTCCGTGGATTTAGTGGACTTACTCATCAAAAGGGCTGCGGTCCTCGGCCACGCAACAAGACTGCGGCAGAGACGGAGAGGAAAGCGCGCCGGGGCTCTGGTGAGCATTCAGGGAGATAGGATTATGCTCACCTCTCCTGAGCATACTGCTCTCCAATGTCCGCTCGCTTTGCAATAAGATGGACAAACTGCGCCATCCCCCCATCACACCTCTCTCAATTCAGGAGAGAGATGTCAATAAACTACTGAAGAGACTGAGCCCCTGCAAGGCAGCTGGACCAGACGCTGTCTCCCCCTCCACACTGAGGGACTGTGTGGATCAGCTGTCTCCAGTGTTCACGGACATCTTCAACACCTCACTGGCTGAATGTGTTGTACCCGCCCATCTCAAAACATCCACAATCATCTCCATTCCCAAGAAGCAGAGAATCACAGGCCTTAATGACTACAGACCAGTCGCCCTGACCTCTGTAGTAATGAAGACCTTCGAGCGCCTCGTGCTGACCCACCTCAAGACCATAACAAACCACCTCCTCGACCCAATGCAGTTTGCCTACAGAGCCAACAGGTCCGTAGACGATGCAGTCAACATGGGACTCCAGTGCATCCTCCGGCACCTCGACTCACCCGGCACCTACGCCAGGATCCTGTTTGTGGACTTCAGCTCCGCATTCAACACCATCTCCCCAGCTCTTCTCCAGGACAAGTTGACACAGCTGAGCGTGCCTGAGCCCAACCTGCAGGTGGATCATTAACTTCTTGACCGACAGGAAGCAGCACGTGAGGCTTGGCAAGTCTCTGAGACCCGGACCATCAGCACTGGAGCCTCACAAGGTTGCCCCTCTACTCTTCTCCCTCTACACCAACAACTACACCTCCAGCCATCCCTCTGTCAAACTCCTGTAGTTTGCTGATGACACCACACTAATTGGATTAATCTCCAATGGGGACGAGGGACTTTAGAGAGAAAGTTAACAGCCTGGCTTCCTGGTGCAGCCAGAACCACCTGGAGCTGAACGCTTTGAAAACTGTAGAGATGGTAGCAGACTTCAGGAGGAGCCCAGCCCAAACAGCCCCCCTCACCATGTGCGACTCCCCAGTTAAAACAGTGGAGTCATTCAGATTTCTGGGGACGATCATCGCACAGGACCTGAGGTGGACGGAGAACATCACCTCCACCATCAAGAAGGCCTAGCAGAGGATGTTCTTACTTCGGAAACTGAAGAAATTCAACATGCCGCGGAAAGTGATGGTTGAGTTTTATACAGCCATCATTGAGTCCAACCTCACCGCATTTATCACCGTCTGGTTCGCTGCCTCCACTGCCAAGGACAAGGGCAGACTGCAGCGGATCATTTGGTCAGCTGTGAAGGTCATCGGCTGTGACCTGCCGGCTCTCCTAGACCTGTTCCACTCCAGTAGGAGAGCACGCAAGATCATAGCTGATGCTTCCCATACCGATCACCACCTTTTCCAGAGACTCCCATCCGGAAAAAGGTTCCGGGCCATCAGGACTAAAACCTCGCCATCTGAACTGTTTTTTCCCCATTGCAGTGGGGCTCACAAACAAGCCCCCTGCATCACACTGATTCACTGAATCTGACTCTGACTCTAACCCTAACCCTAATTATTAATAGTATTATTCATATCATAAAAGATTTGAAAGTTCTTAAAGTACCATTGCCTAACTTCATCATGGGCAAAGACAACCTTAAAATCAGTTTATACAGTAGGATCCTAAGTTCACTTTCATAATAATAAGCCATCCCTTGAAAAATCCTCACCCAGGTGGTAACATTCCACACCATCTCTATGCCTGGAAGACTCCAACTGGGGTTTCAACATCCCTTCCTCTCACCTTTCAAATTGACAAGACTCACGTTGCTAATATGTGTTTTGATATCTGTGTTTTTGAAGCTTGTTAGTTGACCTCTGGCACTGACTCGGCTCTCATGCCAATGAACACATCGTAAACATGAGTGTAGGATACTGGGAAATCCCAACATGGAACCCCTCAGTTGGCATTTATGTGCTGTCATTTGTCATCACACTGACATTTGGCCAAGAGAGTGAGGTGATGGTACCCAGTAATACAACAATATATGAACATGCACTATATGTAAAGGGGCCATAAAAAATGTGATGAATTTAACGGAAAGGAGAAACTAGCAGAAAACAAAAAAACTTGCCAGGTGAACGTAGGGCACAAAGTAGCCATAGAGGGCGGCGGGGATACCGAAGGCCCAAATGCGATATCCCAAAGACTTCCAGATGTTGAGGTTGAAGACCTTGCTCATGGGGGGGAACTTTCTGCCAGTCTGTGTGTTAGTGGATCTGACGGGCAGGAGGGGCCTGTAGGTGAAGCCAGCCAGCATCAGCACAAACATAAGGATGCAGAGGACACGCATGGTGTTCTGAAGGCCTACTCTCTCCAACAGGCCCGACAGCGCAAACGGTAATGTAATGGTGAAGATGCTGCTGCCGGCAGTAACGATTCCATTTACCAGGCCCAACCGCTTCTTGAAATAGTGGCCCAGGATGACCAGGCTGGGCTGGTAGGCAAAAGAACACCCGCAGGCGAAAACTATGCCATAGGTGAAGTACATGGGACCCAGGGACCTGCGAGGGAAAAAACAAGAGCATACATTAATGTACAGCTTTTCAACTCCTTGCTGACATTCATATTTTGTCAGAGCAAATTGACATTTGATAAGCCAATTTTTGGTGTATCTTGACAAGTGGTTGACTTTTGTGTTTTCTCTCAACCATAGAAATTAAAACAAATAGTATGTCAAGTTAAAAATGATTGTCGTCTACTGGTGTACATCCAAGTACAGGTACAAGAGCTCCCAAAGTTTTAAAAGTCTTGTCTGAGATATAATAATCCTGTATCTGCTGTATTTGTATCACATAACTAAGACATTTTGCACCAGAACGTGGTTGTCAACATGCCAGAAGTTTATGAATGAAACTTGTCAGTTACTTGATGAGCGGTTTACTACTTATATGTTGCACTTGAATGTGATGAAAACATGGCGGTAACAGACTGGCTGCTTTGCTTGGAACAGATATTTTTGTATGTAAGTGTTAGTGTTTCCTCACATGTAGAAAGGTATGGGCTTCAAGGAAATGATAAGATTTCCTTGAAAGATTTTTGAACGACTGAGTGGCTATGCACAGAGCCTCTCAACAGCAGAGTAATGTTGAAAAACATTTTGGAGGCCTGATCGTTTCACAAATATAGAATGAATAAATTCCTCTCTAATGTTACTGTAAGCAGATATAAAGTCTTTTAAAGAGTTCCACAACTATAACACAACATTTATAATGTCGAAAAGAATAGTTAAAAAATGTTAATTAACAAACAATTGTTGTAGATTTCTGGGTTTTAAAGCTGCCTGAGACGTTGACGCAGATTATCATCTTAATGTTACAGTTATTGTTTTGTATTTAACTTGATTATGTTCTCATTATGTGTACAGGGTTTCATGCACATCTGATCACGATCACATGAACATGAACCTAATTCTAAAAATGTCAGTTTCTAGTTTGTTATAATGAATTGTAAGCCATGTTTAAAACGATTGGAAAAACTGCTTCTAATGAGAATGATGTTAAAGATATGTGTTAAAGGTAAAGTCCTCATTCAGGAATCACATATCCAAACAGATATTAAAATAAGTCAATCTCTTAATTTGGCAGTATTAACTATGAAGAGTTAACTAAATCTACTGGTTATAGTATGATCTTGCTTGAATTAACAAATTTATTTGCTTCCTTACGTGACAAAGGAGCTGGCCAGGAGGCCAACCAGGCCGACCGCAGCTCCGCTCACTGCAGTTATCCTGCAGCCAAAGATGTCGGTGAAGACGCTGACGATGGGAGAGCAGAAGAAGATCATCCCCATGGAGAGAGAGCCCACCCATGCTGCAGGAGAAACAGAGTGAGAGCAAAACAGGGTGAATGAATGAGGAAATCTGACATAACAAGCTGTAAGATTATCATTCACATTCAAAACGGAACACTGCTAAAGACCCAAAACAACTGCGGTAAGAGGGTTTTAATGACAACAAAACAAAGCCGGATGAGGAAATAATATATCACTGTATCCATGCACACATTCACTCACATAAACATATACACTATACAGTCTGTTTACTCTCACTTTCTTGGGCATTTATTATAATCAACATGGTTTGTATCTGGATCCATTTTTCTGTGTAGCCTTGAAGAAAACATTTATAGACCTGCCATTTGGCTTTCCAAACCGGCAATGACTAAGACCTGCAACAGCAGGAAAAGACAGAGTTGAGGACATGAAGGAGTGGTCAGAAAAACACTTAGGCCTAAAATATCACCACAACAAACAACACAAAGATAGCATGGAGATAAATTTCACCTCTTGGATACATGATAACAAAACACCTCAATTATTCTCCCTATTATACTTAAAGAGAATCGCAAAATAGATATTGTATATATTACTATAAAGAAATCCTGCTCTTATGTCAAAAACTGTACAGCAACCTCTACTGGCTGACACTGTCTACCTAAATACTATCTTTCTGTACATAATACGTGTAAAATTGACTTTGAAAAACTGTTGTGACGTCTGTTGCTCTAACAGAGCTTTTTTAAGTTTGAACTAGAAATATGTTACAGTTGTGTGTATCATAAGTGAAGTAAGACACGTCTGTCCACCCTAGTATCTAGTGAAGACATGGTCCAAAATAGTCATATTTTTTAAATAATAAATACATTTTTGTACACTTATATGACTTCATACGGAGTCAGCTGGAGAGAATTCAGCTAATAGGTTGACATATGTGATTGAGGGGGATAAGTGAGAAACCTTGCAGAGGAGGAGTACAGAGGACCAATGGAGAACATTGTCATGTGGTGCAATGACAATCTCCTGTGGAATAATCTACCACTTGCAGTTCGGGAGGCAGACACAATCTGTACGTTTAAGAGTAGGCTTAAAACCTTCCTTTTTGTTAAAGCTTCTAGTTCAAACTAATTAGTCCGGCAGAACATTACTTGTCCTATGTTATAAAATAGGAAGCGTTTAGTTTAAAAAGGCATAGAGGTATTGATGGCTGATCTACTGAGTGGGCCACATGATTTTCATCGTACTACCATACAAACCAGTAGCCATTCAGATTAACCTTGAGCCTCAGTGTATCCCCAAGTTCGGCCTGTATCATTGTATAAGGCCAAAAACCCCTGATGACGCTAAGACGCAAAGGGAATTTATTACACATGACACACAGAGCTTCTCTTTCCAGCTTCTCCTTCCTCTTCTTCATCACTATCACATTGAAGTAAGTCACATCTCATCAGTACATATTACTGACTTGACCCCATCCCGAGTCCCTTTGCTTTATCGCCCGCAGATCCGGGCCCGCTGTGGCCGCACCATGGGTTACAATTAGTGGATCGCGCATCGGAGGTCGCAATGATGGATCCAGTATGGCGGATTCTATATCGTGCAGGCTATCATAGTGGTCATGGCGGATCCTGTGTTGCGTTGGCATCATATAATGAGGTTTCTACGTGTTTTAGTAGTTTTTCCTTACTCTTGCTGAGGGTTAAGGACAGAGGATGTCACACCATGTTAAAGCCCTATGAGACGAATTTTGATTTGTGATTATGGGCTATACAAATAAAATTTGATTGATTGATTGAAGCTCAATATCAGCAAAACTAAAGAGCTTGTGCTGGGCTACCAGAGGAAAAGAAGGCTCCCGAGCCTGTTCTGGTCGCTATCTGGGAAGGAGGAAGTGCAGAGGGAGGACTCTTAAGTCAAATTCCTTGTTTGTGCTCACATGCCAGTAAAGGAGATTCTGGTTGAACACACAGTTTTAGTCATGGCATTTGACTTCTTCAAATTTGGATTATAATGTTAAGAGTTTTGAGTTATGTCCAAACATGTCTTTAATTACAGGGACGTGTGACCTTTAATCTCCAAAATCTGATCAGTTCATCCACGAGTTAAAGTTGATATTTGTGCCAGAGGTACTGCAGCCTTGACCTTTGACCTCAAAAATCAATCAGTTCATCTTTCAGCCTAAATGAATGTTTGTGGACAATTTGAAGGGATTCCCTCCAGGTGTTCTTGACGTATCACATTCATGAGAAGGGAATGAATTTAACAACTTATATATTATATATACACATTCTTCTGCATTCAAACTTTTCTTTTCAGGTACATCTATTTTTTCATAGATTATAATGTCTGATGATTTAGTTATGCCAGAGAAGAGTCCCTCTTTACCCCCTACAGCAGCCACTTAAGCTAAATGCTTTTATTGATATCTTTATATTTTACACCAATATAACAGAGCTGTTATCCTCTGTGATTTTTTTAATATACATGCATGCTAACCTTCTAATCCCTTTTTAATCAGGAAATTCTGCAAAGCTTTCTCCAACCCCTTTAAACCTAGCTCTCTTGAGCAGCAACAGTACCATGATGACTTGGTAAATTCATTCAGCAGTATCTCACTCTCTATCCAGGATGTAATCCTCTCAGACTCAGACAAAAACTCAAATGAAGAAAGACTAAATGTGATTAGAAGTCTGAGTATATCTTGACATTTGGAAAGTTAATGCCGACGAAACAAAATCCTCATGTTTGCAAAACTAAATAATATCAGTCCGATAGACGGGCAACCTGGGAGCCTGATATTATTAATAATAATAATAATATTGTGCCAATTTCAACAGATGGTTGATATAGGTGTCCCTAAAAAATATATGTTGGGCCCTCTGATATTTTACAAAGACAAAGTTGAATTTCAGAAACAGCAATGCAATTTCAATTTTAATATCATATTTTATGCAGAAGATAGCCTCTTTTGTGTCACTTGCTCTACATTAACCAATAATTCTGCAGGTTAGTTTGCTTTGCACAACCTTCAGAGACAATTTTTTATCAAGTAAGCATCTTTTCTAAAGTAATAGACACATATATTGATTGATTGATATTTGATAAGCCAATTTTTGGTATATCTTGACAAATGGTTGACTTTTGTGTTTCCTCTCAACCTTAGAAATAACATCAAATAGTACGTCAAGTTAAAAATGATGTTTTCTACTAGTGTACATCCAAGTAAATGTACAAGAGCTCCCATTGTTTTAAAAGTATTGTCTGAGATATAATAATCCTGTATCTGCTGTATGTGATGAAAACATGAGGATGACACACTTGCTGCTAAGCTTGGATCAGATATTTTTGGTATAGGTGTTAGTTACACACAAGTACCTAGTCTGGACCACTAAACTCTGGAATGACCTACCAACTGAGATTAGATTTGCTTCATCTGATACTGCTTTTAAACCCCTTATTTTTTTTAACAGGCTTTCATCTCTGCCAGGATTTTAATTTTATGTAATTGTTTAATGATGATGATGATGATTCTGGTTGTTGTTATTATCATTGGAAATGTGAGCAGATTCAGATAACATGTATATTTCTGAGGCCTTATCCAAAGTTGTTATTATATTGCTTAAGACAAAGGGACAGCATAATGTGCTTACTCATGCTAGCTGGAAACAACATTATTTACTCCGTGCCAGGTACATTGTTTTTGGCTTTTATTCCTACAAAGGAAAAGAAGGAAACACATGAATATGGAGAGGAGAAAACCTTCTAACAATGCTGACAAAGCACACCAATTGTGCAAGCCCTAATGGAGCACCCTTTGACCATAAAGAGGATAGAGAAGCTAGGAGTGAGTGACATCTGTTGCTGGGAACCCCTGCCTGCCTGGGAACCTTTAAGGTCTCCAATAATATCACAGTCTGATACTAGATTATAGTATAGAGAGGATAACAATGACTAGACGGGTGAGGAAAAAGTCTGCACATGTGGTGCAAGATATATGGACTGAAGTGCTGAAGTTGTTTTTCTCAATTCTGAGGCCGGGTCAGGGGAAAATATTGGGAAAAGGTAGAGCAGCTGGAGTTTAAGTGTTTTTGTGGTCTGTTTTTTACATGAGAGAGCACTGTGTCAGGTTTCAGAGGTACTACTGGTTTTACCAATATCTTTATTCTCTCTAAGTCCTCATCTCACGTCATGCTGTAAAAGTATTACACACTCTCAAGTTTCCCCAAGAGAAGCAGTGAAGCAGCTTAGAACAAAAACACCCTGCTATCCTGATAAGATTAATCACAATTGTACAGTCTAGCCAGTCAAGTACATCTATTCACAGTTAAGAAAATCAAACTGCTAAATGAATAAAAGTTGATGAGGTTAATGTTTATTAGTTTTGTAAGCATATGGTTATAATGGGACACATTTAAACTGACCTTGTGATGGTGGTTCATTAAAATCAATATGGATCACACATTTTATTTAACTACATTCTGAGGAAAGCATTAACATCTTTAATATATGAATCGGAAAGTCAAGTCATTTCTTCCCTAAAGGCAGTACGATTCATCCTTCAGGTATGTCTGTACCAAATGACGCGGCAAATCATCTCTTACTTTTTGAGACATTTCACTCCAAACCAAAAACTACAAACTCATTGTTACACTAAGGAAAATGTCAGGGCATCACCAAAGACAATATGATTCAACCTCTGGTGACAAGATTTAATGCCAACCTATCTAATATTTTAAAGAATTCCAGTTTGGACCAAAGCGGTTAACCAACCATTTCTCCTAGACACTGTATTCTGAAGAACGCCCCAAATTCAATGGGATCTGCTCTGCCTGGTCAAATACTTCTGAGGATAATAGCTCCCTTTAAGCAACATAATGTAATAAATGGCAGTGGACAAGAAAGCAAGAGAATCCCTCGAAGACAACAGGAAATTGTTGTTATGGTTTCATCTGCTGGCTTTCTTGATTTAAAAAGCATTTACGCTTCAGACAAAGGAATTCCACATTGAAAAATGTAATTTCAGGATTCTCTTTGTCCCAGTGACCATCCTTTGGTAGCCGCGGGACACTGACAGATCAAGCTGAGTTGCCCTAAGACGTCTGTCTGCTCTGCTGGAAAACCCCTCTGCTCTGAACTCGATCGCCCCACAATGAGTCAACCTACAGCAGTGTACACTGTATAAAACACTGCCTCTTAAAAACCCGAAAGGATGCATTCAAAAGCAACTGAAATGACACTATACTGACAGTTCTTGGACTGTACAGATGTAGAATAAAGGTCCTTGTTGTCCAGTCGTATCAGCAGTTTGCTGTTTGACCCTCTTGTGCTGCCTAGAATAATGGCTTCTCACCTTTTCTGTCTGGTGCACCCAATAACCCTCCAACACACCAAATATGAATCCCATCATATTCCATATAGGTTTTGCGAATATATTACAAATGATTACAAACTACTATTTACCATAATAATTGCATAAAATGGATATTGTTACAGTTAGGGCTGGGAAGTTGACCTAATAATGTATAGAAACTGACATTAATAACCTCTACCTGACTTAATTTCTTCATGTCGGTAAGATTGGTTACTACTTTCCCCGATGCGTGCTTACAAGAACTATCAGGTTTCCACTGTGTTCATTTTGCAGCGGCGGAGCAGGTAAATTTTGTCGTGCCGTATTATCCTGTCCGCCCACCTCTGCTGACTTACAGTACTTGAACTTTAAACTGTGTTTGTGTGATTCGCTCTAGAGTTTATGAGACCCGGATGTAAACTTTGAAAAAAAAGTCCAATATTGGAGAAGTAACGTGACACACAAAGCCAGGACATAAAGTTACCTTAATGATCCAAATTTATGATCAGATGCCTTTGATTAGTTACTAAATAAATGTGATTGTGTGAAGATCAACAGAGACAAGCAGACACACAGAAACTCTTGCAGACAGGAGAAAAGTTCTTCCTATAGATAATGACGCAACTTGGTGTTTTAACTTCATTGTTGCAGAAGAGGTGATTTCAATATTTAATATTAACATAAATATGAATTCAGCAGGTTTTTATAAAGGTCGGTTGGCATAAAATAAGTATTCATTAAATGTAATCGAAGTAAAAGTCTGAAATCATGTGATATTGACTTGAAGTCATATCCAATGAAACAGTCAGGACTTTGGGAATGATCTTCAATCCTGATTTGTCCTAGAATTCGCACTTAAAACCAATTTCTAGGACCGCCTTTTTCCACTTGTGTAATATCTAAAAAATTAGACATGTCCTTTCGCAAAAAGATGGAGAAAAAATAGTCCACACTTTTGTTACATCCAGATTGGATTATTGTAATTTATTATTATCAGGCTCCAGCAATAAGTCATTAAAGACTCTGCAGCTTGTCCAAAATGCTGCAGCACGTGTCCTGACGAGAACAAAGAAAAGAGAGCACATTTCTCCAGTATTAGCATCGCTACACTGGCTTCCGGGTAAATCTCCTCACCTTCAAGGACCTTAATAATATGGCGACATTTTACCTTAAAGAGCTGTTAGCACCTCATCAACCCACTAGAGCACTCCGCTCCCAGATTTCAGGCTTACTTGTCGTCCCTAAAGTAGGGACCTGTTAGTGTGGATCCTTTATCGTTGGAATCTGATAATAGTGGTGGACCACGACCGAGGTGGCAGCTGATGATGGATCCTAACTGGGTGCAGTGGACAATGACTGTGGACTATAGTGTCATCCGATCTTGATGCTGGATCATGATCTTACAGGCTGCTAACCATAGACTATAATTTTAGCAGGACTGCTTGATATATATATAGAACACTTGACATCTATTGCACTTCTGTCTGTCCTGGGAGAGGGATCCCTCACATGTGTCTCTTTCTGAGCCTCTACGTTCTTTTTACCCTGTTAAAAGGGTTTTTAGTAGTTTTTTCTTACCCTTGTTGAGGGTTAAGGACAGAGGATGTCACACCATGTTAAAGGGTTCAGGCAAGGGTTGAAACAAATTGTGATTTGTGAATATGGGCTATACAAATACAATTTAACTGATTGATAGATTGATATCACCTAACCATAGTGACTTGTCAGCAGTTTACCCATAACTTTTATCGATTTATTCTAAATATTTTGTAATTTATTCTTGCTAATAATTTCAACCCTTCATTTTTAGCATTTGTCTAGTTTCTCCATTTGCCTCATTGAACCATTTCGGACATTTATCTTTTTGACACACTGTGATGGCCAAGCCGGTGAGCAGTGCCACACATGGCTGAGTACAGCCAAACAAAGGAAATCCAGAGGTGTGGTGTTGGATGGGCGGTACTACCCCAGAGGAACCTCATAGGGAACTCCTCCCCTCCCAGGTGTCTCTGATTGTCCCTCACAGGTGGATTGAATCAACCAGGCAATCAGGAGCCATCTTTAACCTCAACCAGAGGATAGGGAAGCCAGACTGTCTTGAGCTACAGAGGAGTGAAAACCAGATGCTGTCCCAGACAGTCTCAGATAAGGGGCCTTTTATATTAATGAAGATGAATAACTGCTGTCTCTATCTCTCTTGGTCCAGGAAGAGCCTGACGAAGCCCCTGATGCCACCTGTCTGTCCGGTTAAGCTTTTTGATTTACCTTACTGCGCCCCCTCCCTTTTCCCTCTCAGTTTATAAATAAACTCTTAAGTTATATTCACCACAACCCCTGCTTCTGACTGCTCTTTTTTCCAGTTTGTGTACCCATTGTTTACTCTTGCAAGGCCAGGCTCCCAATATCACTTATTTTTTACTGGTGTTGAAAACGTGTGCATATGTATCTCGACGGCCTGTCAGTCTCACCTGGTGTCAAGGCAACAGGCACACACACACACACACACACAATTAAATATAAATTATATATCACTTTTGCAGTCTTGATCACAACTAGGGTTGCAAAATCTGGCAATATTGAAAGTGGGAAACTTTCCCACTTTTATACAGGAATATACGGGAATTAACGGGAATAAACTGGAAATTGTGTGGGTAATTTATACTAACTGTATTTACCATGTCATTTACATACACAAATATAAACATTTTGTTTTGTCAAAGGCTGATTTGACGCCTGAGGAAATTTAATTTGCGATTTTAATATTAATTTTTTTTTTAATTCCCGAGCTCAATATTCCCATGGAAAGTTTCCGGAAGTTTACCGGAAATTGTCCGCCCCTTTGCAACCCTAATGACCACTCAACAGCTTAATCAACTTTTTCCATTAATGCAAAGGTAAAAATAATCTGAAGATATAACATACAATAGTACCACAGTCACAGGGGATATTTTCATTTTCCTTTTAAGTATATAATTCATACTTACATAAAAAACATAGAATAAGACCATATGTGTAAAGCACAGAGTTGCCCTAATGGATCCCTGATGATTTGAGAATTAAATTCAGGAGTGCATTAAAGCAGCTAGCTGGAGTTTTCTATCTACTAAAGTAATGGATACAACTAATGGACAAGCATACCCTGGCTCATATAACAGTTGAGGTATAGTCAAATAAACAGCATGTTCCTGTAGCACATTCTAGGAAACTGTTGACTAAAGATGCTCTGGGTAAAATCTGGTTCCAACATGCTGGAGAATGAAGGCAGATACACAGACACAGACACACACACACACACACACCTGTGCACTTTGTAAACTGATGAAACTACCATTTTCATCTTTTGTCAAGATTTGACAACTTCTTTGTCTTTCTAATGCAGCAAATATTAAGTGTGCAATTGTGTTGTTTATTTTAGATAAACTGCTGTCGCTCCTGCTAGAAATACATAAATTCCTGTGGTGGAAAATAATTCTCCTGAGATTTGCTATAGTTCAACTTCTTTCGATGTCAAAAAGTTATAGCTTTGTGTGAAGTGTTGTGCTACAACTCACATTCTTTCTTCCAGTGTTACCTGCAAGGAAACTAACACCTCTGGCCTTTCATGCTGGATGGGAACACACAGTACACAGCACTCACTGGGTCTGCACTGACAGACATTACAGATGGCGCAGCTCAATTATTTCTGAAGTTGCTGCTGCAGTAGATCTTCCACTCAACATCTTCAACCGGCAGCTCGCTTTACAAGCACATTTTTAGACTTATATGGTTCAGGAAGTGAATCCCACTGTACTTGAACTCGCTTTTGGCTCACACAGGGCAGAGTAAAATGTCCTTGGGGTAAGACTGAGAGTAGAGGACAAAGAAAGAAAAAAACAAGAACGTTTTTTTTTTTTTAAATGCAAAGAAAAGTGTAGCACTGTGTGTAGAGAGCTTTGCGTTTCCCAGTATGGCCTTGAATTGCATCCTGCCATAGCTTTGTTTCTTACCATTTGTCTCAATAGAAAAAAATTGGCAACGCACTCTCCCTCTAAAAAAAACAAAGCAGAGCGAGTGGCAGGGTTAACGGGTGTACAAGCTGTGGCCTATGACAAGCTAAACATGTTTGGCAAATAGCTGAAACTCATTACAAATTACCCCTACTGAGGGAGTATTTACAAAAATACCACTGGAACATCTCCCCAGCTGACTTCTGTCTGCTCTGAAATGTATATCCATTGCCTTGATAAACCATAGATGAAGTTCTTTGAATAAACAAAATCTTGCCTGGGTCGGACTTAAGGACAAAGAAGCACTGAAGTTAATCTTGAATTTGTGTCAAGATGATGCATGTGTTGTCAGGACATCAGCTCTCTCATTACTACTGACAGCTACAGTAAGTGGGAGGATGATATTAAAAGCAGGGGATGTGTTTTTTTTTAGATAACAGGATTACATTATTAGAAAAAAGCCATGTGGTGCGTGGCTGCATGCACCTTGGTGTTACACTGATCGTTTCAAGCCTTAATCAAAGAAGCCCAGGTTATTACTTTACTACAGATCATAATTAATCCCTATTCAGACTGGACTGGCTCAACAGGAGGAATTACAAGAAAAAAAAATTGCTGGATTTTAGAAAAAATATATGAAACAAATGAAACAAATGTCGCATGCTTAATAACGGCAACAACAAAGGTTTTATTGGAATTACATGGAAAGACTGAAAGAGTAAAAATCAGAAAGCTCTTCTTGGCCCTGAACGCACAATGAAGCATCACAATCACTACTCCATTTCCTGCTTTGAGCAGCTGGAAGCCAATTGCAGAATGCCATGTGCTTGCATCTGAAGTTGTTCTTTGTGTCCCTTGTGTTCCACATCCGTTTTCTGGCCTCACACCACAGGAAGAGAAAACTTCTGCTTGATGATGCAGCTACAAATTCAGGGGATCAGGCGGAGCGTCATTTATGGCTGCGTATAACAGGGAGAATACAAATAATATGTAGAGAATGCTTGGAATGACTTCCCGTATTCGAGAGGTCCATAAGAGAAATGGGAGTTGTGTTCTGTGTAAGAGGAGAGAAAAAGGGTGGTGTGGCAAAGCTGGTTGGTGATTGGGGGAGCTTTCCATCCACCCCATTTTAAGTGCAAAGTATAGAAATGGCAACAAGCCATTTGGATTTGCCTTAGGTTGCCACGATGTCTGCAGAGCCTGACTGGTCCAATTTTATCTGCAACAAGTTTGAAGATGGAATAGTCTCATCAAAATGAGTGAGATCCTTCATTGAGGTTACTGAACTGAAGACAAAATATGACTTTACTAAACACAATAGAGAAAATAATTTATTTATTTTTATCATTGCATATTGCAAGCAGCAGTCCACACATACTTATAATCTAACTTTAAAATGCAGATATTCCCAGTGCAGAGGCTGTCTGTGCTAACTTTCTAAGCTCATTAACTGAGCTGACTGATCATATGCCTCTCATGGTGCTGCATGTGATGTTTGATGAGGTCTGAGCTGTCATTTACAAAGTGAACTACCACCAAGACAAGACAGAGAAGAGATCAAAGTTAAATCAGAGTTTGCCTCCTCTACCATTCATGGGCTTTAAAGAAAAAAATTAAAGCTTCATTAATTGCTAAATAGCTAAAAGCTTGACTGCTACAAAATAAGTGGCTGTATCTTTGATAGCTATGTTTCTTATTTTACACATAAAGGATTTGCAAAAAAAGCAGAACTGTGATGGAAACATAGTCAAACACCTTAAATCGCACCAACTGAGTCTATTCCCATTGACTGCATCGACCTTTCAATATCAAACTAATACCTAGGGGCAGTGACTCAATGACCCCAGCAGTAGAGATTCAGTACATCCCCCACAGTTTCAGTCACTCAGAGGTTGCCTGACAACAGGCCAACATATCAATCTGCTCATGTTGTCTTCCAGCCCCTCAGGCTGTGGCCTGATGATGTGTGTCATCTGCAGAAGCTCTAACAATTGGTCCTTCTGCTGCCACTGAAGGCCTGCTCCAGGCTTTATCTCTTGGCAACCTTCACCTAAACTCACGCTTACACTCCACTGAGATCAAACAGCCAGTTAAATATTAACCTGTGTGTGCTTAAAACTTGTCATGGCTTTTTGGACTGCTTAGATCCTTATAATGTTATGTTATTATGACTTAGGTTGCCCAAAGAGGCCAGCAGTTAGAGCTCCACACTCAAATGTTATTAAGTCTGTAACTTTTAGATCTACTTGAAATGAAATTAACAGAATGAGACTATTACCAGTTGGGTTTCGGCTGGAAAATGACACAAATCTACAAAAAGTGATTCCACACGGCAAGACAATAACATTTAAGAAAACAATATCAGAAAAAATGTCTGAGGAGTTATATCCTTGGAGGGTTACAAAGACCTCCGTATCATAGCCAACGGTACCCTGAGTGCTGTTAGGTGCCGGGATGAAATCCTCAGGGCTTGGCAGTGGGCCCTGGGTTCCTCCTGGTGCAGGACAATGCCCACCCTCATGTGGCCAGAGTGTGTAGGAGGTTCCATGATGATAGAGGCATTGATGCCATTTGCTGGCCCTCAAATTCCCCTGACCCAAATCCAATTGTGCTCCTATTGGAAGTTATGTATCATTGTAAACAATGATGCCAAGTACCTCCACAGACTGTCCAGGAGCTCACTGATGCCCTGATCCAGGTCTGGGAGGAGATCCCCCAGGACACCATCCTCCGACTCATAATGAAAATGCCCAGACATTGTCGGGAGTGCATAAAGGCACGCAAATGCCATACACCAGTGGTCGCCAGCCGGTCGATCGCAATCGACTGGTCGATCTCAACAGTCTTCACTGTCAATTACTGTAAACCTCTGGGATCTCTAGCTACAGTTGCGCGGCAGATCAGCTGTGCATCAATTGTCTGTTGATCACATTCGCAGTGTGTTCGCTGCTTTATCTCCTACATTTCTTTCAATACAACTCGGATTATGTACTAAACTAAACTTCAGGACAATACAGTATGAAGACCTGGATTTTCCGGTCTTGCGATAACATTCAAACAAAGGAACAGATTTAGGAAGTGAAACGCTGGAGTGCTTTTACTTTGAAATGGTTTCGGAAAGTGTTGGAAATACATACATTAGTGACATGGACAGATACATCGATTTAATAGAAAATTATCTTCCACCCGAGTTTTAATGTTAATCTGTTGAATTTATGTCACAAACATAAATGTTTGTGATCTAAAAGCAGGTTTGCGTTTCAAATAAAATAATTTCATTTGTTTAAGAAAAATTGGGTTTTATTTTGATATATTTGCAGGAGCAGAAGATGCAGGGCTTCATATTGTATAGTACTGGTAATTATTTGAGTACACAGGACTACTTCTATACAAGGAAATTGTCATATTTATGGTAATTTTCAAGTCAAATTATGGTTTTTAAAGATGAAAATGTATGCTTGATCCTACAAGCCACAGAATAAGAGGCTGTATTTTTAATAGCTATCTTTCTTCTTTTACATATACAGGATTTCCAAAAAGGCGAACTTTGATGGAAACAGTCAAACGCAACAAAAACATTGTGCTGCAATAGACGCTGCTCTGCAGAATAAATTGTTGAACTTAGAGGCTTCATATTGTGCATTGAACAGATGCTACAAATAAGAATAGATAATGTTAATTTTGTGTGTATATATTCATTTTTATAACTGCCTTTATCGTGTATATTTATGCTCGCACATATGCCTTAGTGAGTCAAGATCAAGATCTATTGTGTGATTTAAGTGGTCCCTTAAATTTTTTGAGCTGTATACTAATATCCTCGTACTTATTATTGATATCATTGTAATCATCTTTTTCTATTCTTCCCTGTTTCTCTCCTGTTATCACAGCTAGTTGAGGCAGATGTCACTTCTGATTCAACATTGACTTTATGACCACCCTCTGCTATCGTTATCCTAAACTTGCACTTCCCATTATCCTGTAATTGTAAAAGGCCAGGCGGTCTTACAGCAGTACGTCAGCTTATTGCATTATGGAAGAAGGCATTTGTGATCTTGTGTGACAGGAAAATAGTGCACGAGCAACATTGAAGTCTCAACATCGGTCTGAGTTGCAAAAACACACTAAGATCAGGGTCAGAGTTCTTTTTGATGGATTTATGACTGCCACACTTAAACTACCTTTCATCTAATGCTGGCAGGGGCGGGTCAAACTCCGACCAATTACTGCAGTGTCAGCTGTCTAGCTGCATTGGAGCCTGTTGTTCTGATCATACTCAGCATGGTGGCCTTCAATGACAGTGATACTGACTAAATGTTTTCAGCTTAACTGATGGATGAGCCAGTTTCACATCCAGAGACAAAAATAGCAACTCCAGCTTGATGTTTTACTTGTGAAAACTTGTTCTGAGTGAAAAGGATATTCAGGAAAAGTATGGGCACCTGACTACTTTTTATTGACCTTAAAGTATATCCACCACAAGAGGTCAGGTTACTTTAGAGTCATCAAAACAGCCAAATCAAGGACTGTAAACCCTGTGTCTGGTCCAAAGGTCTTGGTACATGCGGGTAAGTTGTTATAATGGCATGAGGCCCAGGAACATCCTCCATCTGGCATTCCCACAGGGCGGGATTCAGGGTCTGGAACACAGATGTGAAGGCCACTGGCCTCGGTTCAGATCAGTCTATGAGATGGACCTCCCTGCCCCAGCATTGTGCATCATGATTGGTTGATTAATCAAACTAATATCCCAGGTTTCAGTGCATCATCTGTGGAGCCAGAAAAGAAAATAGCTGTCGTATGAGAGCTGAAGATGTCAAGAAGCCTGTCATGAATAACTGGTCTTGCACAGAATGTGCGTTTGGAAACTTCTTCAAAATCTCATTTTTGTTTTTCACAAGTGTATTCATGCCACAACACCAAGTATTTTATATTTTGTCTAGTACAAGGTTTTAGAGAAGGAAGCTTTTTTTTATTGTTTTCTTCAGTTTTGATGTCACAGGCTATTAGATAATAAAGTATTTTTTTAAATTACGAAGGAGATTCTGCTGAAAACAAATTTTGCCTTGCAGCACATGTTTGCAATTAGCTTCTTTTGTTTGAATCTCATTATGTTTAACCATAAGGATAGGATAATCCATGTTCACCAAAGAGCTCTTACAGTGTTAGTTAATTAAATAATACTGAGCTTTGAGGGTCAGTAAAGAAGTAATTGACTGCCTTATCAGACCAGAAAACTAAGATGAAACCATGCACCGAATCAAGAGAAAATATGACTGCCTACCTTATCAACTGAAACAGTGCACACTGCATTTAGTGCTATGTTGTGCAAGAGGTCAACTCCAGCTTGTCACAGCTCACAGCTAAGTAATCCAGGGTCATATTCATTCATCCATTAAAAAAAGCTAAGTCATGGTTCCCAGAATTAATGGACACATACTAATTTAACTACAACAGGACTTGAAGCATTATCCTTAAAAAACTAATACTAAGGAAGTTAGATGTAGCCATTTAGATGAACAAATGATCACATTCTCCTGACATATCTTTAAATGAACATATAGTTGCCTCAATCCATAAATTATTCCTTTAATAACTTACTCATATTCAGATGTGTAATATGTATTAGTATTTCACTGAAAAGTAAAGTGTTAACAGGTTTTTTATGTTGAAGTTTTTTCTCTCAGCAAAGGAGTTTGAATGTGAGAAGACGCGTGTTGCAACATGTGTGTTGGTATGACTCTGTTGGGTCTCACAACACAGGCAGCTCATATGTGTTTTTAAAGAGCAATCAACTGTCTGTCAGCCAAACAGACAGACATGAAGTCAGTCGATATTATTTACGATTTGCTAATTATAATTATTGTTACATAGCTATTAATGCATATTAAAGAACATTAATGAATAAATGAGTAAATGTTTGTTTAGAAATGGAGTGAGTTGGTTATTTCTCCACTTTCATCTGTGTTTTTGACTGGACCTTCTCATACATGCTGTTCAGTCAAATTACCGCCACATGTATGGATAAATATAATCAAGATAATATTGTCCCCAAACATAGTGACTAATGGGACCATGAGGCAGAATGTGGAGCTGTGTCCAGGTCTGGGGTCTGTATCCAACTGGGTTGTCCCAGGACTTCGTAGGTTATCTCATCACGCAACAAATTCACATTATGTTTGGTGTGAATGCACCATACGGGTTGGACAAGCTGGTAAGGCAAATTGAAAATCCTCTTTAAACTGTCTGATATCAGTTCAGCCTTTGAAGTCTATCGCGGTCTGTTTTTCGAAGGCCTTCAGAGCACTTCTTCTGAAGGAAAAATGGTAAAAGGTCTGTATTTATATTGCGATTTTCTAGTCTTAACGACCATTGAATTCAAATAAAGCTTATAACAACGGTTCATTATAAACTGTAATGTACCACAATAACACTGAATCTGAACTCTTACACACTGCTCCTCTCTTTAAGGAGCAACCCCATGCAGTTTCCATATCTTCAAACATCTAAAGAATAGAAACCTATCATCATGCTTCTTTATTTTGTAACTAATTATAAGCAGCCCCACGTCATATCTTAAGTGCAGAAGGGCCTGTTCCTTGCAACTGTAAATGCCAAAAACAACCTCCTTATATTGAAGTCATGCTCTAAACAAGCCCTAGTATGAAATGAGAAACATGCTTACACATCTGCTAAAAATCAAAGCCGTGGTCATAAATCTTCACTCGGTTCCAATTTCTCCACAGCGGTGCATAGTTTCCCTATAAAACCATAAGTGCAGGACACAGAGGGAGAGGACTGCTGGTTGAAGCTGCTGTGTTTAAGTAGATGCAAGGCAAACTGCTGTCTTAAGACAAATTGAGGGTACAGATAGGTGAGGTCATCTACAGAGCAAATTAATGTGAGCGTAGTGCCTCTTCCAATAGTGTGAGCACAGCTGATTCCATCTGAGAAGACTAACTAATTGTAACTTAAATGCGAGTTTAACTTAAAAAAAAAAAAATCCTCATCAAACCTACAGTTACTTGACAATAATACAAAAAAAGGCAAACATAGAAGAACAAGGGATCATTAAATGGCTTGTTTATCGATTCCATTTCCATTTTCAAATCGGCCTTGCTGAATTAAACATAATTGAGCTAAAGTTACTATGCATATGACTTCATAAGTAATAGAATGTTGTCATATAAGCTATCATTTCTAAAAGTTGGGTAAAATAGGGTAACACTACTTTTTATCATAGTGGCACAAAGGAAATCTTTCTCAATGAGGATGATAATGACAGATCAGATGTTTTGTCCAGCTGTAGGTCATCACCAGACCTCGCACAGAGATAATCAAATCAATCTGTGCCATCTATCGGTCTTTAAACTGCAGGTCTTACCTTACAGAAACAACAATATTAGAAGGGCAGGGATCCCATCATAATGATACATGATGTTTATTAGGTCTTTATGGCTTCTCATTCAGACTCTCAAAGTGACTGGCTCCTTCCACTTCCCCCTTGCCATCCTCTGCACTTCTTCTCTGCCGGTTTCCCACTTCCCAACCATTCAACTGGGTGATTAATGCAGGAAGAGCTGGACTTCATGTTTATTTCGGGAAAATGTAAACAGGTTTTGTAACAATACACAGATACATGTGCGCTCAGGTCAGGAGCTGGACCAATGCAAGGAAAAAAGGGCTGACCCTAACTTCCATTGTTATCACAAGAGCATGAAACCTCTAAATCAAAGCTGTACATCCTTGGTTACACACACATTGTCGGTTTCCCCTGCAGGTTTTTCATCTTAAAGAAGAACATTGTTATAAATCTTTAGTATATAATTATTAGGTTTTGTGGAGGTTATGATTTTATCAGTGATATGACTGCACACACACGGAAAACCTGGTTTCCAAACAACTGCAAAGGCTCATACCAAGGTGGTGATGTCATATAGCAGAAGAGAAAGCTGCTCACCTCTTGCTGCATTGTCACAAGGACAGCAAAGCGGGCTGCAAAGAAGGTGTGCAGTTTGTGAAACGTGACAGCAGGTTAAATTGTAACACTTCAAGACCAATTACTAGAGCTCCTGAGTGATTCTAACTGCATGGGGGCTGACAGCTGGGTGAGCTCTCAATACGGATTGCAGCGTAAGAGCAGAGAGAAGAGAAAGACGCATGGTACTCACATAGCAAACATGCTTTACAAACCGAAACAATTGAATCTGAGAGGTGAGAAACACATTCCCACACCATGAAAAGATAGGATGGAAAACTAAACATATGCTGTAGACGGAAAACAATAACGATAGTGCGGAGGGTAGAAACAGTTACTTTTGAACACCCAGAGCGCTCAACTTTTTTAAGTCAATTCAGGTCAAGTTTGTAGTATTTCAAAAGATAAATTGGCAGAAATTGAATATGGTTTACATAATGATGTTTTGGAAATCATTTAGATTGAATTACCTTAGGATATGCCCTTTGTATCTGGTCCTCTACGACAGAGTCCGCAAGATTGCACCACCATGTTTTTACAGCAGCCCAGAATGGACAAACCAAACACTGGCTCTAGAGAGGACCTACAAGTTTTCATATTCAAAGCATTTCGAATGCTGCATTTTTATGTCCATATTGTTGCTTGCAGTCTTTCTCTTCTCTGTCTTTGTTGGTGCATTGCAGAATTGGCACACTGCTGCCACCAGTAGATATATAGAATATTGTGACATAATTGACAGGGCTGTGTATCAGATCACAACTGCCACGTGCTCGGGCATGCACAAGGTAACAGTGCCGTAGCAGTCAAAACATGGAAGTCTACTACAGGCAACATTTAATCTTCAAATAACAGATGAAAACTAATATTGATTTCAGTTGTGTGCCACTGCACATCGGAACCATCACAACCAATGGTAAATGTAAAGGATTTTCTTATTGTAGTGAATTCAGTTTGGGCTACCCAATCAAAAGACTATAACAGCAATAGTGGACAATTGTGCTAGAATGCTGGATATCCTACATCAGTGATTTTCAACCAGTGTGCCGCGGCACACTAGTGTGCCGTGAGAGATCGTCAGGTGTGCCGTGGGAAATTATCTAATATCTAGTGTTGCACCGAAGTGTCGGCCGAACATCAGTAGCGGCGGATATTCGCCTCGTTTACCGACATCTGCACATCGGTAATAAACTTAACTTTCACCGATATCGTTGGTATTTTTGGTTAAACCGCTGGGCACGTGCCGGGGCTGGGGGAGCAGTCGCCCAGTCGCCCTCCTCTCCTGGCCGCCGGAGACTCGGTGTGCGGCACGCCTCAACGTTTTTTTGTGGGGGAAGGTCCTCTTCCGCGGTGCCTCACGGCGTCAGTGGTGCGGGGGCTTTCTTTCTCTTGGACCGCGGGGCGGTGTCCCTCGCCGGTGCGGAAGTGTTGGAGGGGACCGGGTACGGCGGTCGGCGGCGGCGACTCTGGACTGCAGTAAAGTGAGCCGTCATGAGGAAAGCCAGTCGCCACTCTGGTTTTTGTTGCGCGTCTACTAATGCCTCATACGGTAAAGCGGTATAGATAGTCAGAGCGCCTAAAAAGAACGAAAACTAGTTTTAACTATATTTTAGTTATAGTCTCTCATTTGATTATTGAAATTTGTATCTTCATGGCGTATCGGTTCATGTAAATTATGTATTTTTACTTCAAATTAAAGGGCAAGTCTGTAAAAAAGGACTAATGTATTCCTAATGTAGCCATATATAAAAATATTCCTCGAGAGGTTATAAGTGACTTTGAGTGGATTCCTGTTCATCGTGTCTCTGACTATGCTCATACACATTTTTGTGTAGTTTTACTGTAGAATAACTGAGAAAACTCAGCTGGCGCCTAGCAGCTTACTTAGAACTGGTGCGGACCAGGGGAATCGGACTGTTTAATTAAAACAAAGCATCGCGAAGGCACACGGTGGGTGTTGACGCAATGTGATTTCTGCCCAGTGCTCTGAATGTCAAAGTGAAGAAATTCAATGAAGCGCGGGTAAACGGCAAGAGAAACTATTGGCACTCAAAACAGGTCAATCTGTTTTAGACAGGGTTAAAAGGTCATGTTTTGAATGATCCTTGTGGTATTTTGACCAAAATATGTTACAGACATTTCATTAAGACCCTAAGGAACCATATCAACTGTGATAAAATGGGTATAATATGTCCCCGTTAAATAAAGTTTAGTTAAATCAAAGATTGTTTCATAAATCTGATTCAATTTATGCTCATTAAAAGATAAGAGTAATAAAGGGCTGAAATAATTTAAAATAGTAATTTTTAATACATTTAGAAACTATATTACTAACTATATGTATTATATGTACTGTGTTAGGCCATAGAGTGTCATTTTGGGTCATTTTGGTTGGTGGTGTGCCCCAGGATTTTGTAAGTGTTAAAACTGTGCCGCGGCTCAAACTCACTGTCCTACATGACAATTAAAGTTTTTATTCCAATACAATACCAATTAGTCGGAGCTCTGGTGCGAATATCTGCTTCATAAGTCCTTTATGAACAAAAACCCCAGGATATCACTGGTATGAGCAAAATGCAATGTATTGATCACACGCACTGTTTTACTCAGTAAAAACAACCTTTAAGTCAACACACATGCTGCCTTTAAATGGGGTCATGTTTACTGATTTAACTAGAAAAGATCTACGACTAACCTCTCACTCTTCTGCTCATGGTTCATACGTGGTGACGTGTTTGCTGTTTTCCAAAATGATGAACGCTATAGAAATTCTATTTTTTTTATTAGAAGTTGATATTTTGTCATACATGTCTGAGGAACATATTTATATTCCAAGAGGCCTAATCTTTTACCGATGTCATTACCTTTGTATTCATTGCAGTTAGCGTATTTGATAGACCCAGACAGTAACATTACCACTAGTGTCCATGATGCCACTGTTCACAACTTAAGAGAATAGGTCACCCAAAAATGAAAATTGACTCATTGGCTAATCCCCTCTATGCCGATGGAGGGTTGGGTGAAATGTTTCAGGGGTAAACAGCGTTGCAGTCAAATTATAGTTACTTCAAGTTAGTGACTTCAATTGTATAGGCATTGTTTTGGTTGTGTACCCCTGAAACTCCAAAAGTGTTTTGTGGAATCAAACACATCGACCAACCCCTCCATCGATATAGTGGTGAGTAGACAAGAAGTGAATTTTCATTTTTGGATTGAACTATCCCTCTGACCACTTGAATACCAAGCATTCTGGGTAAAAAGCTTTCCACTTTGTCACCACGAGCTCCCTAGCTCTATGTGAGAGCAGCAGCAATCTTTCCCTGACCTGTTTAAAGCCTCGACAAACGGTGTCACTCTGCTCTTACATGCTCAAACACCAACAACATGTGGTTACAATCAAAGCAGAGCAACACATGGTCATTACTCTTTGGGTGAGTCTCTCTCTAACACACACTCACACACTCACAGTAGTATTGACCCTGAAACACCTCCCTATCTTAACACATCTTTTCATGGATGTGAATCCAGACAAAACAATCCATCATTCATATTGACTGTGATGGAGATAAACTGTCAGCCCTTTCACCATATCCAGTCCAGAAACAAATGTATTTACAAAGGTATAATACCATATACCATATAATATTATGATCAATTGTGGCTAAAACCTACATCTAGAAGTAGATTACTCAGTAATAAGGGGAATAACTTTTCTCAACGTGATTCCGTTTCAGACGTTTATAATTTAAGATCCACAGTGAACTTCTCTCAAGAAGATATGCAGTGGTTTCCTGCACACACAAACACACACACACACACACACACACACACACACAGTGAAACGTTGCTTGATATCAGGGGTATCACTTCTCTGTCTCCAACTGCTGTGTCACTCAGCCACTGTTTCATTTCTCCTTCCCTCTCAGCTGTCGCTGTGGGGCAGCTGCATGATGGAGTTTCCTTGGGCAACGTACTGAGCCCAAACTGCGCCTCGAAGACAAAGTGCTGCTAATAGATGCACTGTATGAATGTGTGTGAGAATGGGTGAATGTCAACTAACTGTACTGAAGCCCTTTGAGTGGTCATGAAGACTAAACAAGCTCTGTGTAAATACAGACCATCTTTAGCTGACTAACAGTTGGTGGTAAAAGCATTTGAACTTTTGTTGTAAAGACATGATATAGGGCAATATAGTTATTTTTAAACACAGAAGACATGTTGAAAGGTCGAAGGTCGCGGTTCCTGTCGGCGCCACTAACAGTCAAGGACACCTCTTCCTCGGGGAGTTAGCTTACAGCAGCACGTTGTTCACAGTAAATCATTACACGCTCACTGAGCCCGCGTCACCTGAGGAGGGAGGCCCCACGCCGGCCTGCCCACTGACCGCTCACCTGTCTTGAAGCGGAGGTCGTCATCGTTCTCTGAGCCGAACTCCCGGAGGAGAGAGAGGAAGAGGATACCGAAGGCGTTCTGGATCCCGAACACCGAGCCGTTACACCACATGGCGGCAAGCATTACCACCCATCCCCAGCCGCCCTCGGGGTGCACGAACTCGATCTCCTCCGCTCCGGGAACCGCCGCCTGCTGCGGGACTGTCACTTTTGTCTCCCCTTTCTCCTTCTTGTCCTCTTCCGGCTGTCTGTCCACTGCGGATGCACCAACGGCCCCCTCACCTTTACCGGCGGCATCACCGTCCGTCATATTGTCCCCTTCTGTCATTGCTGGTGTTTCTAACGGTGTGGCGGTCAAACCAGTGCTAAGCAGAAAGGTGGACGCTCGCGTTGAGTGTGAGCAGAGGAGCCTCTGGTCAGGGGAAGCTGAAGTGTGAGCTGGGCTGCTCAGACACGAGCTTTTCTTATTCTTACTGCCCCAATGCTGCTGTTGCAATATTATATATAGACAGCAGGGAGGGGCGGGGCTATGAGGCACCCGGCATCTGATTGGACACTTTCATTCAGGCTCAAAATGACAAATGATCAATGATCTTCATTGATGACCAATATGACGTTTGTACGACTAGTAATTAAAAGCTGATAATAAATTGAGGTTACACCCCATTCCGTGGAACCTTAATGCTGATATTAACAGTCTCACTTCCTCTTCCCCGCTGCTAGAAATAGATAAGAGCTGGACAAGCAGTCAGCCGTGTCCATAGATGTGTGGTGAACAGAGTTTTAGGAAAATGGGTGAGAGGTTTTGTATTTATTTGGAGATCACGAAAGTTAGAATCAGACAAATACACAACACTGACATTTGAGATTGTTTTATGTTTTATGTAAATTATTGTCCCCAGAGGTTTGTAGACAATTCTTGAATTAAAACAGGATTTATCAATACACAATCAGGTGATCAAAAGAACAAAACCAACGATCCTTAAGGGCCCAAAAATTAACATAGGACACAATTTGTTAAAAACAAAACATTTAGAAAGTTTTATTTTCTGCTGGTTAACTTACATTCTGATAATTCAGTGGATGCCCTTTGTTAGGACTGAACTGAGCTCAGATTTACATGTCAAAGAACCATCACAAGGTCCCATGGGAAAATACAAGGGGCAAAGAAATGTCAGGGAATAATAGATCTGTGTCCTGACAGCCTGGTGGCAACTCACATGCAAAGTCCTTCTAACAGTAAGATCTGGCAATGATTAGCACATGGTTGGTATTATTGACACCGTGATTATCCAGTTCTGGACACTGATCCACATGCACAAGTGACAAATGCAGTCCAGCTCGGAAATCAGTTCTCTTCTTTCGCCACTTTGGGTGCCTGTCCAGCCTGGCCTTCAGCAACCTCCTCTCCCTTCCTCTTCCTCAGGCCCTTCATCTTGCGTGTGTGCAGCTTGGTCAGATCCTGCTTCTGCATGTGCAACCTGCCAAACTTGGAACCAAAGATATCATGGGAAATATTCTTCTTCTTCTTTGGCTGAAACAGAGAAAAGCAGAAGCATTAAGAACAGAAAAAATGGTATTCGCAACTTTTTGCCAAATGTTTGGTCATGGAAATTATACAGAGTAATACTACATAAAATAAAAAATAAGAAACATTTAATAATATTTAATAATACTATAAACCAACTGTACTGCAGGTCCCACTTTTCTACTACTGAAACATAAATACCCAACCCCTCCTGTGAAACGGTTACATTTTCAGGTTTTAAGCAATGTAGTTTGAGAATAACCGACATTTTCTTATCTTATAATCTTTCAGATATGTTAGCAGTGTGGCTCTATAGGGGATCATGTTGGTTATTTATTCTGTTCATTGGTGCCAGTCTTAGTTTTCAAAGTTAAATCATCTTCCCCCACACTTTCGGACAGCATCTTACAATCAGCTTGTTCCAGGTTTAAATGTCTCAAAGCCAAGAAACTATGACTTTATGGCTGCATAATTTCGTTAAATTTAAATATTAAGCAACTTGGTGAAAATGTTTAATCAAATTTGAAATAGTAAGAGAATAATGTTGATATATGGGAACTGTACAGCGGTTTACCATTTTAAAATCTAGGTAAAAACATGGCCTCCCCTCTGCACCATCTTTGGAAGAAAGTATGATTCAATTTCGATTTCAAACCTTCCAACTAAGCAGTATCACGGGGACTTAAACCTGTTAATAACAGATTTTTTCTGACTGGATTATGTGCTAAAATGGACAAACCAAAAAATAAATAATGAAAAACTAAGTGAAGCTCATGAAAATTCAAGACACTTAATTTCTGTCATCCAGGTTTCCCAGCGCTGGGGCCTCTCATTGTAGTTTGTTCCCATTTTCCACAAAAGAAAAAATACTGATTAAAAAAGGATATACAGGAATCTTATCCAGGTGACGTTTACCTTTAGGGCCTTAGGCTGTCTGTGGGCCAGTTTGTACAAGTCGTCTGAAGCCAGATGTGTTCTTCTCATGACAAAGTCAAAAGACGGCCCAATCTCCTCCAGCTCTATCCTTGGTGTCCGACACCCAGACTTCTTCAGCAGACACCTGCAGTGAAACATTACATCCGTATTTCTGTCATGGTGGATGTTAGCAGAGAAAATAAGAATGGATAGTGGTGCATACCAACATCTAACAGAAACTTAATGTTTTTTTTCTAACCCATTTCTAAAAAGGAATGTAACACGAGTTAGACACTGACCAGCTGAGATGCAAGGAGGATTTTAAAGCGACTTTAGTTTCAGTACCTGTAGCTCCGCATGAATATTTTCCCATCCAGGGCAGTGAAGTGTATGACATGCTCTAAACCTGCCAGGCGCACTGCAGGCACAGTGGGGCCTCTGAAAAAGTCTGAACAGTGGGAAAAGGAAATGGACAAGGGCCAACATTAGCGGACTCATCATTTTCACCTAAAACAACTGCAGGGACAAGTTTATATCCTTTGCGTGTACCTAGGAGCAGACTCTTCAGACGTTTGTGCTCAACTTCGGTATCAAAGGCATCACCAGCAAACACAAGCATTGGTTTAGTTCCCTCAGGACATTTACTCTCCTGCAGAGAAAACAAAATTCAACACACGAATGAAGAAACTAGTTTAAACAATCTTAGACAAGGACACTGTGGCCTTACTTTGTCAAACTGGTTGGTCGTCATTGTAACGCTACAGCTGAGCCTGTGTGCTGGTTTAGAGTAATACATTGTTAACTTGAGGTTTTTTTTACTTGATTCTATGTGGACGATATACTGTCAACCAGTACGAAATTTGTTTTACAACCTGGACACTATGTCAGGTCTGTTCTCAGACAAGAGTATATTAAAGGCGGTCCAGAGGTTTATTGGACGACCATGCGGCCCTAAAGGGCTCAAATAAGATTAAAACCATATGATGCGTTTATGCAGGATATATCAGTGTAAACTTGGTTGTCTATTCGGATAAAATATGTCACAATAAAATCCATTTGAAATAAAAGCACTGAAACGATTCACTTCATTTGTGGTCACCTGCTGTCCTCTGCTGGACAGTCTGCATTTTTCAACATCAGTCTTGTTATCCAAGGGACTGGATAAAAATAGAATGCAGCTGTGTCTCAATTCAAGGGCTGCATCCTTCGGAGGCTGCATATGTAGAGCCATTGTGTCACAGGAGCGAACTTGGTTGTTTACTTTACAAGATTCCTTCAATATCGGCCAACAAATGTCGTTCCATCACCGAGAAACAAAGGCCCAAAATGGTGGATCCTTCCCAGCCCAACCTATCCAGGGGTTCATTGCGTTTCCGTGTCTAACATTTGTCAAAGGTGTAATGGCAAGCAACGAGACATCTAATGCTTGCGTATCACGCTTCAACTTAACTAAACAGTTAATGGTCGGTTGTTTAAAAAAAAAAACAGGGGCATTAAAACTTTCGGTGCATGTACAACTTCACTAAGGAGGCGGTCTTTGTGGGACCCGTAGACCGCGACCTCCCAAGGATGCAGCCCCTGAACTGAACCGCAGACGTATCACTTTTATTGTGAGTTCCAGACAGCAGGATTGATTTTTATGGTTATTTCAATTTCATTCCTTTTAACTGAAAAATTAGTGGTGATCTGCTTTAGGTGGTGGAACAGGATTACCTTCTTACAATTTTAGTCGACACTTGAGTGTAAAAAAAGGTGTGCCCCTTTAGAATTATCTACATTTATGTATAAATATGGTCCTCTTAGTTTATTCCTCGTCTATGCTTAACACATGGAAAAGGCATGTGAATCACGACACTAATGACGTGACTGAATCTAACTACAAACCAGCCAGTGATACCAGATTTAAGCTGTGTGCTACATAATTTGAGTTTGCTGTTCACAAAAATTTCCTACGCTACGCCGACATGAAGAGTAACTTACTTTCACATGATCATAACCTCATGAAGGCTCATTTAAGAGGCTACTAAAACAAAGAGGTAAACAACGTTAAGCACCAGAAAAGTATTTAGGCTGCAGAAACTCAGCTGGAACACTAGCACAACAAAGCACAACAGCAGATTCAACACATAAACCATGAAAGAGGAACCAGATGTTGACATCAGCTGATCAAATGCTTTGCTTCTCAGGCTTAGAATGATCATTATAATTATCATAAGGTAAAAGTTTGCAATAATCGTGATATTGATTTGAAATCATATCGCCCAGCCCTATCCTGTTATTCATTCTAGGCTTTCCCACTGCTTCCAGTGATTATGCTAAGCTTATCAAATTGTGTCCTGACTCCAGCTTCACATTTTAGGCCAAAATATGAGATTGAAATACATTTCAAAAATAATCTATCCCTTTAATGTGAAATCCTCCATTAAACTATGGTTAGAAAGAGTTTGTGTAAACTACAGATATATGTGGGGCTACCTCATGAATAGGATTAATGTGAGCTGGTTTGTCTATAGAAAATGCAATTTCCTTGCCAATAACAATTACTGCAACAGTTACCTTAATCTCACTCAGCGAGACAAATTTTTCAATCCCAAGCTCGATCATGTCCAGTACATGGAAGTCAAAGAGGCGACCTGCGAACAGACCAAATTAGCTTTTCAATCCACACAACACAAACTCTTCTATGTTGTGACATATTTAGTGTTTAGACAGGTTTACATCATTGATTATTATGCTGACATAAGATTCTGGGCTACATGCATGTTGACTATAAATTACCTGGTTTATACATGTTTACTTTACAACAACTTGAGAGTGAAAGAGAATTTACCAAATATGAGATTATTGGGTCGTTTCTTGTTGTGAGAGCCAAACAGAAACAGAGAGCTATCTGTCTTCTTGGAGAAAAATTCCTGATGGAGTTCAAATGATTAGTGATACATTTAACTGTAGTTTGCTGCATTTGCACACTGTACACTTACCAGTGAAGTAGAGTCCTCAAACGGCCGAGTTATGTTCTTTCTGAGAAGAAGCAGATTTTATCCACTGCAGATGGACACTCAACATATCTGAAGTTAGTTTGCTATGATTGCTTCACTAGGTTGATTCAATATTGATTCTGGTGAAATGTTTTTACCCGTAGATGGATTGATTTTGTATCAAAAAGGAGGAATACATCCAAACACATTGCAAAATTCTAACACAGTGACACAAGACAAGACCACAAAAACCATGACAAAAAGTCCAAAAATGCTTCGATATCAATAGAGGATTGGATAAGGCCAACTGTTCAAATATAGCTATAACCTGTTCAAATGAACAATTTCAGCTGGAATAAAACTATTCCTATAGCGTTTTGGCTAGAGGAAAGAAGCTGAAATACCCCATGCAGAGGGTGCGAGTCATCAGTAGTAAGGGAGCTGGCTATCCTAACTGTCTGCTGAACAGGGACTTTGGGCTCATCAATCAGCCGACTGGACCATTTCAAAACCTGACTCGATCTGTTTCTATCCTTCAAAGACAGGTTACCAAACCATGACACAAAAGAAAAGGATAAAACAAACTCAATAAAAGCATGATAACAGTGTATGCAACATTTAGTCAATATGAAAACTTGACATTTTACTTAAGCAGTACAAACGGTGGTGCCCGCTTCACTGTTTGCTTCAAAGTTCAATCTGGAGTCAACAACAATCCCAAGGTATTTATAAAATTTCACAAATTCAACAGTTTAATATTTAATAAATGTGTATTTATGTGTGGGCAAGTTTTCTGAAATCAATGACCATATCCTTGGTTTTTGATATGTTAAGTTGGAAGAATGACTCATCGCAACACTTAACAAAGTGCTCAACAATTGGTCGATGGCTTTTCTCATTTGCCTAAAGCAGACTAACATTCCTAGAGTACACCTCATCCTTTAAAATGATCTGATCATTAAAAGAGCTCTGACACATTTGTATAATGGATAAAGAAAATTTAAAAAGGAGAGAGCACGAGCCCTTGTGGTGAGCCAGTGGAAGAGCAAACTTTATCTGATAAAAATCCCTTTACTCTGACTCTTTGCTTCCTGTTTGTAAGAAAACCTAAAACCCACAAGTTTAAAATGTATGCAAACATTTTCTAAAGCCTAAGGGTTTAAATGCAAGGTCGAATTGTGTTAAAAGCAGATGAAATTCTATTATTAACCAAACATTTTCCAAAAGATAGTTATCAGTCTGTCCGTCCTGTAGCATAACAATCCTGATATGAAATGTCATCGGGACACCAGAGAATAGAACATTCAGGAGAAAACATAAATGATGTCAAGCATCGACCTCTGCTGTCAACATCTCTCGCTCAGCTCTTAGAGAATGCCATAAAAAATAGGGTTTGTTTTGTATGAACAAATAAATGAACACACACATGCAGTAGGATTGTCATACTAATAATATTTTTACTTTATGAATATTTAAAACCATTTGTGATGTTGCATAAGGTTACATCCCACATTTGGTCATTTGCAATACAAATATGAAATTATCATCTGCATGAAGGAGAATATAAAAGGCGCCCATTTTCCTGCACTTTAAAGTTTTGATCATTCCTGAGATACAAAGCTCACTTACTTCTTGTACAGCACAGCATTGGGTTTCTTCAGGGAATACTGCAGGAACACATTTATTTAGTTTCACAAGTGTCCCAAGGTCATCACTTCATTTAGACTATCACAAAGCACAATAAAAAAAACTCAGTCACAAGTTGAAGTCACTGACGATGAATGTGAGGAAAAAGGGCGAGTACCACTCTGCTCTTCAAATGAAAAATACATTCCAGCATTTCACAATGTTATTACCAGCATATGACTAATAATTAGTCTGAATTATAGTTGTCAGTAGGTCACTGTTAACCTGTGGTCGAATCTAGATAACACATGTATGTAACACACTAGTTAACTAGTGTTCCTGCTATAAACATGTTGGATGTAACACATGGAATGTGTTAATAAATAAATATATATATACTTGCAGCATATGACTGTTTTCTTTGCTGTTCTTCTCCACATATTTTCCAGGTTTTCCTTTTGTCACCTGCCTAAGTGTGTGTGTGTGTATATATATTGCTATACCAATACAAAGACTTCCGCATAGCACTCTTATACTTCTGTCTTTCCTAGCAAGGGGGGATCGCTCACTTGTGGCTCTCTTTGAGATTTATATGTTCCTAATTTACTGAGACACTTAATGGTACATTGTCTGTATTTATATAGGACTTTTCTAGTCTTAATGATATTTTATCCTTTATTGGTATAACCTGACTTGAGTGTGGCCCAAAAAATCTCACCAGAAGTAGCTATTGGCTCTCTGTCTCTATGTCTAATTTGCCAAGACCGAGCTGCCGACTCGCAATTTTTTATTTTTTATCATTGAACCATAACTGATTGAGCCTTGTGTGAGATAGGTGTTTTGCGTGTTTTCTAATAATAATAGTTCAATAGAAGTTATATTACTTTACTTTTGTAATGATTGCAAACCCATGCAGGAAGGTTACTGAGCAAGTACATTATAGGACTTTGGCTTTGCTCAGTAAACTTCATACATGAGATTGAAGGGGAGAGCGTGGCCTAGGGGATTGAGCGGGTGCTCTGCAACAAGAAGGCCGCCGGTTCGAATCCCACTCTATCCCATCTGCATGCCTAAGTGTCCTTGGCAAGATACTGAACCCCTAGATGGCCCCTCATAAAATGATGTGTTCTAAAAATGTAAGTCGCTTTGGATAAAAGCGTCAGCTAAATGACATGTAATGTAATGAAGGACAGGACAGGCAGGGTGGCGAAGCTCTCCTACTGTTACCTTATTTCCCACGCTCTGTGCAGTGCAAGTGCGTGTAAATGCCATCGGATTTTAATCTCATTTTAGTTTAGAGTCTGCAATGTCGAGGTGTAAAATGCTGATATGGCGATAGACAGTTACAGGACAGTAACCTAAAATTATTACTATATGTATGTTTACCTATATGCCTACATTTTTCTGTTCTTTTCTCTATGTCTGATGTCAAAGTTGCTAAATTGGCAGCATTGCCTGACTTTGATGTAACTGGACTACAAGATTCTTTGTAATCTGTCTCCAAGATTAATTTACATATTAGAAATTTCGTATCAGAACTACAAATTAACTACCAAACACTAACAGTTAAGGACAAGGAGAGTTAAGGGAGGCGATGAGAGCTGCTGTCAGGGACGCTCAGACACAAGTGAGGATGTTTTCCTGTAAACCTGCTCACAGTGTTAGCATCAGGAGGTTGACTGGCCTGTGAAAAGCAGCCTCCCTCAGTGCGTGTGTCGTGTGCCCCCTCACATACAGCCACTCTGGAGCAGGAGAAACTGTGAAAGCAGCTCCGATGACTTACCACGTCCTTGAGAGCCTGTGTGACGGTGAGACTGGTGTTCCCCCCCTTCATTATCATGGCAGTCTTCAGGTCCTCACTCAGCTTCGGCGCTCTGGCATCTAAGAAGCGCTTGGCCCGCTTTGTCTTGGGTTTTCTGAGGACACACACAAACAAACAATTCCAGTATTAGCTAAACATATGTTTCCTAAACTGCCCATACGCGAAGCTAATGTTGCCATGCTACAGTCTTCGATGCTAAGCTAATAAAAGATAGCTTCGCCGGCACAAACCATGTTAATTCTGTAGGGAAAAAAAACGGTGATATCCAGAGGATAAAGTGTCAGACTTACACCACATTGTTTAGCTGCGTCATTTCTGTGCCTTAGTTCGTCTTCCTCACAGAGAAGGTAGCTCCCACGTTGCTCTTCTGCCTCCACGTGATAACCAGCAAGTCTATGGACGGAAGACAACGCTGGTGTTTCTTCTTCTATGGCCTTTGACGGTGGTTGACATCCTGCTCTAAATCTATCAGCGCCATCTAGTGTCGCAAGTCACTCCACAGCACCCACTGTCCACCAGAGGAGCAACAGACCAAAATAACTGACACATGATGAGAACCCGAGCACTGACCATGGCACTGACTCGTGGTGCTAACCATCTAATGACATGACACTATATGGCAAGCCATTTGAGAATGTATTCCATTTCCTTGATATCACATGTCAGTCCCCTCCACTAGATCGGTCTTTGTCAGCACTATGACAATTGGTCACACTAGTACATCGTATTTTACTATTTGAAGAAAATCTCTAACTAGTCACTCTTTTTCAGCAACTACTGTCATTTCTGTCCAACTAGTTTCAACAGAAACCTTACTTGTAACAAAGCTTTTGACGCACTAGTGGCCCTCTGGACAGAACTAGCAATGCTGAAAGGCTTACTAGTTAACTAGTGAGTTGCAAAATCTCTGACATGTTAACTACTCCAACATGGATTCAGCTCTCTAGTTAACGAGTGACCTACAATTGTCTGCACTGGTTAACTAGTTAGAGTTTTGTTCAACTAGTACAATACGATTGATTTATGAAGTCCAGTGGGGAGAGGCGGTGGACTATTGGCAGAAAAAATGGACTGTCTGTAATATAAGTATTACTAAATACTACTTCGAGACTTCTATTGTTTTTCAAGATGAGAATTAGTTGTCTCTAACTTATTATTTCTGTTACAGTCAGTCGTTGATTTATTGTGGTCTCAGTATGACTACACTGCATTAAACTATAGAACTGGAACCAGTTCATAGCACCTCTTTTATGGACTGACCCACAGGGATGGAAAAGTCTGCTCTATATACAAGCAAATATTTAGGATGTGTAATAAGGCAGAAAATTGGTCTCTTCAGTCTGGCGTGTACTGTGTTATTTTTACGAAATAAATGCATAGGAATGACTGGGATTATTTCCAATTTAGAATAAAATCCTAACCCTAACCGAAATGATCGATGTTATTTTTCTGTCAGTTTCAGGGTCAGGGTGTCGTCGATGCTGGCTCACTGTATCACTGCCACAGCTCACAGCAACACTTGATGAGGACCATTGCAGCCAAGCAGAAACCATTTGGTCTGACACATGTGTGCACTCAGAAACACTCAATACTAAGATGCAGATGTTATGGCTCATGTTGCTGGAGACCATCACTTTAGATAGGAAGTAATACGATTTGTGTTGTTTTCTACGTTATTTAAAAAACAAACCTCTGACACTATGCTCATTTCTTTCAAAGCTATTTTTTTATCCAATTGGCACGTTGATTAGACAAGTTCACTCACTGGCCATCAGATGGAAGCACAGTCTAGCTCATGAAAATGAAATGTCATAATGTCCTGATACAAATTTTTCTAATGCTGCTGTCATTTATTATAATTTGTCTTTTAGTTTTTATTTAGACTCCACTTCTCCCCAAACCCTGATTCAATTGGTTCCATTTAGCTTTTCTCCATCTTAAATCGCCGACCTTCTCCAAAATGGCAGAGGCCATGAAGTTTAGTTTAAAAGCTTAGTGCATACATTTTTATATTCTTAATTTGATCTCAAAGTTTTCTTTGTAATTTAATTATCTGACTGAGGGAAGTGTTGATCTTCCCGACAGCCTCATCTTCTCTCTCTCTGTTGTTAAGCCTTTGTCTAACATGCATTATTTTGCATGGCTGCTAGCTTGCTGAGGTGTTAGCCTCTGTAATCTTTATAGGTGACAGTACGTCCATGTTGCCATCGCAACAGCTGCGTTCTCATGACTTAACCACTTGAAAGCCAAGCACGCTGTGTACACAACCCTAAGGTCACAGTTAAATGTCAATTAGTACAAACACTACTTCACCATCTGCTTCTAGCAAACTCCTGTCATGTCACTGATAAAGTAGACAGCCATAACAACAGCCAAGAGCCACAGTTAGTCCCTTAAAAGTCTCAAGGTCATGGATCTCTACGGGGGGGGACGTAACCGTGAGCTACAACATGAGGCTAAACCTTGTGAGGATACCCAGGTTTAAATAGAGGAGAGAACAGCCTTCAGTATCAGGTATCATTACACATTGTTCAAAAGTTCTGCTAATCTCCCTTCTGAGCCTCAATAAACTGCTTCTGCTTTGCGAAATCCGCATTTCCAAAACCTTCTTCCAGCAGCACACTTCTTTTATTTCTCCAACAAAATGTTGTGTCACAACGCCTGCCAGCCCCTCTTTATTGAACCTTATGGAATGTCAGAAAACAGTTTTAATGTGGCAAAACCAGGGTGTTTTAAATGGTTTACACTTAACATTCCTGTCTTTGACAAGGGTAGGCCCAGACTGGACTTGCAGGATAATTTCTGCAGGTACAGTGTTCACAACATTGCAACTACACACAGGGAGAGGACCCTCTGTTTCAAACAACAACCCCCTGATGTTGTGGATTCTGACACCCTAGACCAGGGGTGGGCATTTCATTTTCCCAAGGAGCCACATAGGAAACAGGGACGGTTGTGGAGGGCTGGACCAATAGGCTGAACTCAATTCTGCTCAATACTAATCTTATCTGCAGTCAATTGTTTTGATATGCTTCTACTGGTAAGAGTAAATGTTAGGATTAGGCAAGTGAAGAAAAATGTAGTCTGTCTTGGAATTGAAGAAGTGCACTGAAGTCTCGTTGAATGTCTAAGGTGGATACGTGAAGGACAGCTGACAGGTGATCGACAGTGAGAGAGGATCTGCATCTGGATTTGTTGAACTCCAACAGTGATCCTGACCTAAAGTGCTCTGCTAGTAGTGTATCAGACTGCAGGTCAATTAGTTTGAGCTGAACATCACTGGGTGCATTATCCAAGCTGCACGTGACGCAAAAATAAAATATATCATGTGCATTTCTATCTCACCTGTTTTGAAGTCCTGAAATCGCCTTGAAAACTCACCATGCAGTGTCCTTAACCTGGATGAGTATCTCCGGTGATGATCAGCTAATTGTGTGTGTGGCTTTCAGTGTTGGCATGTGCGTGAGAATGTTACCGTCGAACTGGTTTGAAAGAACGCAACTAATGAAAGCCTTCACCAGGCTGTACATTCCATGTGCAAATTGGCCCTTGTCCTGCAGTTGGTATTTAGCTCATTCATTAGTGCAGTGACATCAACAGCAAATGCAAGATCTGCCATCCAGTCTGCATCTGAGAGCTCTTGGATGTCCTTGCCTTTCCTCTCACAAAACTCAATGCTATATTAGTTACAACATCTATAACATGGTTCAGTTTAAGCACTGACTTACACAACACCTCCTGATGTATAAATCAAGGCTAAAAATAACAATTTCAGTTCTGGGTTCATTTCACTTCTTTATCTTGCATCCGCTTCAAAAGTCTGACATTTTCCCTGTCAGATTTGGACAACCATCGGTTGTAACACCTGCCAGTTTGTCCCATTTCAGCTTGTCCAAGCATAACCTCCATGCACAAATCACGCTTAGTCATTGTCTCTTTCAATGACCGCATTGATGCCAGCTCCTCCGTAATCTTGAAGTCTTTTGTTATCCCATGTACAAAGATGATTAAATTGTCGTGGACATCACAGGTCTCATGCAGAGCCAAGGAGAAAAAGTCGAATTTGTCTACTTTGTTTAGCTGAAGCTCCAGATTTTCTGTGATGTCGTTGATCCGTCTCGTTGCATTTCGTCTAGAGAGGGGCACCTTCTCCAATGCTTCTTTTTTCTCAGAGCATATTAGTGCAGAAGAGTCCACCAAAATCTCTTTGAGTTCAGGGAATGGCTTACTCTTTTTTTGGTAATGTGGGATATCACAAAGCTTGTCTTGACTGTTCCTTCCCTGGATGTGCAAAGCTTGGTAAAAAGGCCCTGTTGCTTTTACAGCTTGGTTAGCAAAACTTAATTTGTCGGTGTCTGCTCTTCATCAGTCAAATTTTTGTATTTCTCTGCATGTTTAGTCTGATAATGGCGAGATTGTAATCCTAAAACACATCAATCTGTTCGCCACAAACTAACCACATGGCTGACTTCTCTTTACCTTTGACTTCAGTGAATAAATACTTAGAAGTCCATATCTTGTGAAAAACTCAATACATTCTGTATCATCTTTCTTTTTTAACGTGAGCTGACATTTTCGTAGCCTTCCATAGCTCACACCTCTCCTAAACTCTGTTCGGCAACACATTGCAGTGAAGCAGCATATGCTCGCTGGCATTCAAAATGTACAGACGTAAAAATAAGTCGTCTTAAAAATAAAGCAAATTAGATATATTCTGTGCATGATGTGCACTTATTTACGTTTGATTCCTAGTTTCCCAGTGACCTCACGCAGGCTGGTCAGGGACAGCCAAAGGGCTGGATGTTACCCAGGGACATTAGACTGCCTAGGTCTGCCCTAGACTGTCTAAGTGGTCGAGCTGTGAGAGAGGCCATTACACAGCAGTTTTTGGGGAAATAATGGGCTTATGCTATATTTAATTTTCACTTAATGAAGTCTTTCAGTTGTGCATTGCTTAAGAAACACAAACATGCAATTGTAGTTGAATTAAATATTTTATTAGCTTTTGTTCTCCCGCTAGTGTTAAGAAAAGAAAATACATTGTATTTAAATTGTTTTCTCTCCTTCAAAATAAAGAATGCAACAGACTTACCCTCTTTTCATACTCCGGTTCTTCTACCTCCAGTGTCCATTTTTTCAGTTGTATTCTTTTATATTCAATGTCTAGTTTTTTATATTGAATATCAATTTCCAAGGTCCTCTTGTAGAGAGGCCTCCACCTGAGAGGATAAGACATGAAAATGGTATAATCCATCACTCATCCCCAATGACATGCCAGTGCATGACAGGTTGAAGTCGCTGTTACCTCTGTGTGGGACAGTGTGTGCAAGGGTGGTGGCAGCAACACCAGTGTCTCACCATCAACTGCAGAGAAAGTAAATACATGTTACTCATTTCCTCTAATGATTTGTAAAATATAGGCTACTATAATGTTGGATTGGCTACACAGTAGTTAACACTGACACCTACCTCGTCCTTTTGGGAGCTGCCACTTCCACAAGTGTCTAATTAACCCCTTTTTATGCTTAATTTTGATTTGCTCCAGACTTTTGAAATTTGTCAGATAAGAAGATAAGATACATTTATTGGTCCCACACACATGCACATTGACATGACATGCAAATGGGGGGAAATTTGTTCTCTGCTTTTGTCCCATCTGGTGAACACAGGAGGAGCAGTGGGCAGCCATGCACAGCGCCCGGGGAGCAGGTGTTGGGGGAGTAAGGTGCCTTACTCAGGAGCACTTAGACAGTGGGTAACAGATCCAGGTGTTTTCCGTCCAGGTATGTTTTTTTTTGTGTTGTCACTCCCTGGAGTTGAACCAGAGACCACCGTTGGATTGTCTGCCCATAGTCCAACTTCTGCCACTAGTCTTACTCTTGCCCTAATGATAGGACAGTTTTACTATAAACACATTAATTTACGCATGCAGGTTGTCCCCGTAATTAGCAGATTTAAATGTTTCTTTTAGTCTGGATAATGTCTTCTTATACTTTTCATACTTTTTAATCCTCATTGGTATTTCTGCTGCCAGTACACTTACCAATGTCAGTGATTGGTCCCAGTAAACCCCATCCCTTTTATGTGGACGAGCTAATATCTAGATTAGCACTAGAATCCTGGGTTAATTTAACAAGTTGATGACCAGCATAGTGTGACCGCATAGCCAGACTGCGCTTGTTAGGTTAGGTTCAGCCGGATAGCTGAGAGATACCCTGGGTTAGTTGAACTCACTTCGTGGTACAGGCCCATGCACTTCAAGCAGGCAAAACACTAGACTTGCCAACAAGCAACAAGGAATCTGGCATAATGGTGATGTTTGAGCCTACATCAGGAGTGTAGATTGATGTGAGTGAGATGGTAGGAGATAACACACACGATCATTAGAAGAGAATATCAATCAATTAATCAAATTTTATTATGTAACCCATATTCACACGCAAACATTCAGAAGTTTCCACAATCCTAGCTGTGGGCATCTGACAATTTAAAGCACAAATAAAAACTAGGTTCTTTATATAAAATCTTTTTTGACATGGGTCAACACGACCACAGTTGCAACTGCAACCTATTACCCCTATTATCCCATTAATGAAGGCTTCAGATGAACAACCAGCATACTTATCAGAGGGAGGGACTTGTAGAACAAAAAAATATTGACTTAGTATTTGGTGAGGTTGGTGCTGTCTGATAATCTGGTGGCCTTCAGTCTTATTGCTTTTTGAGTCATTTTCCGCATTGGCTGACCTTCCTTTTGGAAGTTTCTGCCATCTCCTCCATGTAAGACGTAGTTCTTATAAAACATCCATCACACTTAACTGCACTGTAAAATTATTTTACATTCTTGTCATACAAAAACTAAATTACATACTTGAACTGTAGTGCATTTTTTAACAGTGTACTAATACTGTGATTATATCTTTGAAATATTCTTCTCCCCACCACAGCAGTTTTTGTATACCCGCTCTAAAATAGTGAATGTCTACATTTGTTAATCCTTAACGCTATACACGTTCAAATAAAGAGACAATATTTGCACAGATAAGTATCTTTTATTGAAGCATCAAACTCGTAGCACAGATATTTAGCACATCTTGACCATCCAAAGAAAGAATTAGAACAGCAAAGTTTCTCCTTTAGTACATTGTGATACATCCTGCAACTGTACCCTCTCTCACACGGGGGGAGACAAAGGAAGTGAAAAAAACCCACATGATTTAGTCAAGTTTGAAAAGGATCATCCATTAAATTCATAATAAACTAGTTTTTAATATTGTTTTTTACATTTGGACAGAAATGGGGGAAGAAAAATAAAGATTGGTCCGCAGCAAAAATACAAAATATATTTGTATAAAATTGTTACTGTTCAAACTGCAAAAAAAATGCTTAGAGTTTACAATATATATATATATATATATATATATATATATATATCAAATAATAAAAAGTCTTTATGATCCACACCAACAAGGCTAAAATGTAGTTAATCCCAGAGCAGTCAGCATTTAACTTAGTCAGTAGATTTAAACAGTGATAGTTTAAATGTGACAGTAAGGAGTTGTTCATGTAAGAGCAGAGATTGGTCCTCAGCAAAAGAATGAAACCACTCCAAAAAGCCATGACGGACAAACTAGAGCGAACTATTCCAAGTGCCAGTTCTTACATAAACTGTTCCATCCTTAAGTTACCATAGCACTGTAGTAGGTAATTATATGGAGAAAATGTACTGCAGGGCTGAAAGCAGGTTAAATTCCCATTGTGTCTTCTCTACTTCAAAATTCAAACTGCATTCTCTGGCAGAAGCGTCAGGAACCACCATGCAGCTCAACGGCAGGCGGAGGAGACAAACCTTGGACGTTTGACATCATGTCATAAATTAGGAAACCTAGCCTGTTTTCAGCACGTCCACAACTTGAAATAAGATTACAAATTAACCTGACCCCTTTGAGAAAAAAAAACAAAAAAAACTCCCGCCTATCCAAAATAAATCAGGATGGGGCAGTTCCAACTACAATTCAGCTGGTGAAACAAGTAGGTGAAGCACACAGACCTACTGACAAATTGGGAAGAAGAGACAGCGCTACACTACACTGTCAAGCAAGCACGGCACTAGAAGTCACATGCACCATAGTGTCACTGGATTTTTCATCCTAAATGAACAAAGGGCACTGATCCAAACAAAAAGAAAAGAAACTGCTACTCGACCAATTCATTGCAAAAAATGTCTGGACACAATAAAATGACAGTTTATGCAGCGGCTACATGTGGAATGATCCGGGATCACCCTGGCATGCTCAGACTGGTGGGCCTCTATTGTGCATTTACAGATTTCTGTATGGGGCGGAAAGAGACAGAGGATGGATATTATGTGGGAAAAAGAAAAATGCTTTGCTGGGCAACTAAGCAAAAAGTGTCTGATTCATTATTTCCCCATTCAGAGTGGGGCACAGCCGTAGCCAGGAGCACCGGCTCTCGTTATGTCACGGTGCTGGGGCCAGCTGACAGTCTGACTCTGGCAAGGGGAGACCTGCTGCCAGTTGGACAATGGCTGGTCATCAGAGGGCATTGTGAGCGCTGTGCGTGGCCTGGTCCAGGCTCTTCTCTAGAGAAGTGTACATTCTAAGGACGGCTGGACAGGCCACTTCACATGGACTGTGCTACATTCAGTTTGAAGACTTTCCCTTTAACCAATTTATGTGAATGTAGAAATTTTGAGTTAAACGAAATTTGGGGTGGGGGATTAAAGACCCAGAAGCTTCTTATAGATACAGCACACTGTAAAACACAGAAGCCTGGGTGCCAAAAAGTGCGTATATCTTAAATGATTCATACATAAATACACATTTTCCACACTTTAAAAGCTTGTCCATTTGTATCAACACAAACTAAATGATTGTACAGGTGAAGAAGCACGAATTTTTGAAAGCATGCAAGTGCACTGCTTCAAAGCCCAGCAAAGCAGAAATCTGCTCTAGTGCAGTTTACAGCTAGCAAAGACCACTGACCAACGTACTGCAAACCAATCCAATATTGACAAACAGCAAGTATGGCATTCGTTTTCATCAAAACTCTAATATGAAAAGCGACAACGATAAGAGTGGCCAAAAGCTTACCATGACTTATACATTCATAACAGCTGAGGCAAAATGGTTGGCCTCATTTTAGAGTCATGAGTAAACTGGTTTTAAAGTGCTTGCAATCATTGATAGTGATTCATTAATATGAATTGTCACACTGGAAAGCAAACCAGTTGGTGCGGGTTGGGTTCATAAAGAGGCAGACGGATCTGAGCATGTCAGGGCCCCAGCCTAGTGCGGGCGGAAGCCTTGTCTGTGGGGGATGAGGGAGGAGACCTGCAGGAATGGACTATTGTACTGGGCACAGGTGGACAGCCTCAAACATAGCGTGTTTAATTCCTCTACATGCACTTCAAGATCACAGCAAGAGTGAGCTAGAATATCGAAACAGAGAAAAGAGCTTTCATGCAAGAGATCTAAGTCACAGTTACAACAATGCAAAAAACTCAAACTGGAGGTTAAACTAGGGCTTGTGACTGCATCAGCATCAGCAGATTCTAAATGATGACGGCAGCAGAGGGGGAGGACGAGGGGGAGGGAGGAGGACAACAAGCTTTCTACTGGGGGATTCTTTTTATGCCTCTTTCTCTTCCTCATCCTCAACCCTCAGCTCTGTTGGTTCTGCTGCCGGTTCTTGGCGTAACTGGTGAAGACAAAATTGTAATCATTGAACTGAGCCAACTGGCGGTCGAGACGCTTGTAGCCCTCAAGTTTCTGGGCAGAAGTAAAGACACTGCGACATTTGGAGCTCTGCAGGGGCAAACAGAGGAAATGAAAAGATCAGTTACTCAGTGACCCTTTTTTTTAAACATGATTGCGATTTATACAAACCTGGTTGACGAAAAGGGTAGTCACAAATTTCCCTGGCTTGAACACATCTACCACCTTCCGAACCAAATCATCATACGACGTTGTGGAGAGGTTGGTTTCGAAGCTGACGTAGGAGAACTCCGGCTCAGGAGTAATGTGGATGGTCCAGTATGTTCCCTAAAGAGAACACAAGCAGTAGGAAATTAAAAATCCTTGGAATTACTTGGCACGACATAAAAACAAATGATTACGAGGAAGAGTCACTAACGTCAGTCTTCATTCCATTCATTGAGTATCCACATGGGTTGAACATTGTGGCGTCGATCACAGAACCTGGTATCAGGTCACGAATTCCACTCATCTACAACAAGACATGAAATAAACCTGTCAACATCGAAGGACCGGTCAGGCCAGATTCTCTAAGAGGCTCAATCTGTTCCTCCACAACACACTTGGCTGAGTGCAAGCACAGATGCCGACAGTTACTCACACGAGTGACATCACTTGCAGAAACACCATCTTTCATAAAGAACTGGTCCATAATGGCTGGTTCAAGGTCACTCATCAGAACTTCCAATGTCTGATCTGCATGCTTGTTTTCCCAGAACTCTGGCAAGTCCAGGGTGAAGAGGTACCTGTGGGTGACAACACAATGAAGATCTTTATGTCTCTTATCAAGGACACTGATTTAATAACAAGACCATGGAAGAGGAATTAAATCAGTTTACATGTTCATGTCGAACATTAAATTATTAATTTTCAACGTTTGACTGCGCCAAATGTAGTATATTGACATGTTTGACTCCAAACGAGGAGATTTACAACGTGTTTTAAGCCAAAATGTTCTTTTAACTTCCTATGAGGCGCATTTAGGGACCGTCAGAAATTCTAAGGTACGCCAGCCTTTTTGCTGTCATGAGTAAATAAGAGCGTTTGCGTTGTGGCTGCAGTGACTCCTCTTAAAGCCGGATGATTATTCAGGGCTCTTCGTATCTAGAGTATTTATCTATCCAGCCATCCATCTATCAGTATTCATTATGTTACTACAAATTAGACTTATAATTGTTGTCATTCGCAAGACCCTTTCCATTCTTTCACACCATGTGGATGCAGGAAATGCGCATGATGGCAACAAAAAACAAACATGGAGGAGTGTGAATGTGGTCATTCTGAACAGGAGAAGGACTCAGACGAGTCAAGACTAAAGAAGGAGCTCTGACGCGTACCATAAAATCCTCACAACTGACTAAAACCACCTCAACGCTCTTTTAGAAACTCCACAAGACTCATGTCCAATAGTACACAGTCTACGGATTAGAGACTAAATGACCATAGAAAGCGCCGAACAAAGCCCTCACTAAAAGAGGTTTCACCTCAGAGGAATCAAAGGCTGTAGGTCCAACTTAACATCTACAAACACCTGGACATCATGTTCACATCTTAGAAAAGCTGAATACAAAGAAGGTGCATCGTTATCTTTTGGTAACAGCCCACAGGCCTTGCCACGGACAATAGTGTTTGGACAACACATTCAGTTTCAACTAATACACAATAGGTGCATGATGCTTACCAGCAGTCAGAGTTCATACGGCCCATGCAGTAGGCTGCACCATCTGTAACAGGCAAAAATAAAAAATAAAGATGACTTCACTTGTGGTTTGGGTTCAGATGCAGATTGAATTCATTGTTATGACATTTTCAAATAGGCCCAGGCAAAGCTTCAGCCTTCAGTCCTCTCAGACGCACAACAACAAAAATGTCAGATCAAACATGACAAGACAGTCATCAGGATTTCTGCAGATTTTACATTTTTATGATGAAGCCCGGAATTGTTCACAAAGTAAATCTATGATGATATTTTCCCTACATTATAGCAGTGAATAAATCCTAATGATAAATATATTACTCACTGAACAGGCAGATAAGGAGCAGAAAATGGGGTATTTTACGTTTTGATCGAAGTCAGTATATTTTTTTATACTGTAATATAAGTGAGTTTCCAGTCAGTTCTTTGATGCATTTATCAAGATTTAAACTTCCAATTACTTGTTGAAGAACTAGACCTGCCGGTAAAAGGAAGGAAAACTCGACTGTCAAAGTGGATGTTATACATACTTGGGAAAATCTGGCTGAGAAAGTCCACCTCCTCCTGGAAGTTTCGATGAGGGAACTCTTGATGAGTTGGCTTCATAAAGTTCTTGCGGGAGTAGAAGAAATTCTGAAAAAACAAAGTGATCAGTGCCATAACTACTACAGCCATCATATAAGAGCAGCATAAATCATATTTGAATTTAAGGTCACATGCATATATAAGAGTAACATATATGCATATAATGGCCTGGGTCCAACCTCGATGGCGTCAAAGCCGCAGTACTCCCTGGCCAGTTCCAGCAGAGGGACCAGTGCTTGCAGCAAGAGGGTGGTTCCGCACGTCTTCAAAATGAAACGTCTCTTGGAGACAAACATGCTACTCTCACTGTGGAAGCAAAAAAAGGACAAAATGTGGAACTTTAGTAATGAACGGTTTAGGTGCCACCACAATTTATTATAAAAAGGTGTTAAACTGGAGGTTGTCCATCAACTCAGGCTATATAAGGTTATACACTCAAAGATCATACACCCTCTGCCACACTGTACATCAAATTCGCTTACTGTAGTTTTTATAACTACATTAGCCATGGATGATTGCAGCAGTTCCAATACTAGGAGTTACTAGTATTGGAACTAAACTAAATGAAAGCACAGACTAAAATCTGTGCTTTCATTGAACTTTTGAGTCAAATGATTTATCAGGGAAATACAGATCATTAATATCAAGAGGACCTGAACTGAAACTCTATTTTAACATGACACAAATTCTTTAATCACATAGTAAAGCAGTAATGACAGAAGGCAGATTGGAAAATGTTGTATATCCAATATATGCCTGTAGGTGGGCAATACTCAATTGTGTTTTAAGAAAATCTAAAAATTAAACGAAGGGCTTGCTCATTCTAACTCAGCCTGGTTATGCATCATTTGTAATATACTGCTTGCAATCAGTATTTGAAAAAATAATAAATAAAAAATTAAACTCCATCACATGAGTCGGACTGTTTTAACAACAAGAATGCAATCACTTCTTGGTTGCTATGACAAAAGGTTCAGTGGTTGGCAATTGTGGTCTCGGTGCAGGCTCCAGTTTTATATGCCCTGCCTCTTTCAACCTAGGTTCTCTTTTTATACACAATGCTTAGGATTTATACAATTAGACTGCAGCATGTAATGTATGTACCCATAGTTAGTCATCAGCTGAGACAGTGACTGTGCTGTAAATAACGAACAGCTTACTGGTGACCTCTGTCTAATCCTGCCCATCTTCTAGTCAGTAGGACAACAGAGGAGGTGAGTAAAGAATTGTGCAAGTGAAGACTGAACACTCACCTGAGTATATAAGCTTCCTGCTTGTCAGTCTTTGTCACACTTATGATCAAACAATGCACATTCTCCAAAAGTTTGTCCCACTCAAACCTAAAGGAAAGATGAAAGGACCTTTAGTGTTTGAGATACATTTATTTGAAATGACAATTTGGAATTGAATCTCACCACAAGCAAGAAAAATGGATTTGCTGGTTGACTACCAAAAAATACACACTAAAAGTGAACAGACTTGTTTTGACTGTTTTTGTAAGAAAGTCACACACTCTCCTGCAGCAATGCCCAGTAGGAAACACATAACAGGGAGAGAGGGTTTCTGGAAATTATGGTGATAAAGGGAAAAACAATCGCAAACGAATACAGAATAGATATGTAGCGGTTTGTGGGGGGCTACTACAATACAGTACTACAGTATGAATTCACCAAAGGAATGGTTCTGCCAGACAGAAATCAGGTTCTCCGCATAACCCTGCAGATTCACTGCAAATACAAATTAGAATTTTGGACATAATTTGTAGGCAGACTGAAAAATCACAGGCTGGGGTGGACAAAACAGACAGCCCGCTCTGCAACAAGAGGACTGCTCCTGCCGCTGCCCACAAGCGCAAATACTGCTGCGTCACACTCTCACTACAACCTTGGAAGGGCAGCACGAGCAATGGGGAATTTTCCAGCAGCCGATGCTGCATAGTTTGACCCCTCAGAGATGTATAGGGCTATGTGGAGCAAAGGCATTTTTTGAGTAGGAACAAGGAATGGGTCTCAGCGACCGAACTAGACTGTTAGCAGCTGTCTCAGAGAGCAAGTGATAGAAGTAAATTAGGAGCTTTCTGGCTTGATTTCCATTTGACATGTTGATGCACAATATAATGCGCATAATGTTTGTTCATTCAACTGTGATGGCTTCAGGTAATTACTGTAGATGTCTCACGATAGATACTCCAAGTAACCAAAAAACTAAACTACCCAGTCTCACATCTGGCTGGGATTTTTTTTGCATGCTAGCCCTGCTCCATCCTTATAGTAACCAGGATAAAAATAAATAACACAACACGTACTGGTTCATTTTCATTAATGTTTCTGTAACATTCATTGACAGATACGGATTTGCATCATCTCTACAGCCCTCATACATTCTTGTCTAACATTTAGAAGGATTGACAGACTGACAGATTTGTGGATTTCCTGGGGCAAAAGTACCCGGTAATGAAAGTGGAGAGAAACCAGGTTTCTACAGAGCCACCAACTTTGACTAAACATAGATAATATTCTCCTGAATTTCTAAATGAAAAACACAATCTGATAAAAGATCTTTTATGAATACTGACAAGATTCTGATTAGTATATTTTAGGCCTACGTCTGGTAAGGCACATGATGAAAAAGAGGCACACACTAACCAACAACAGTTTGAGAACACCTAGTACAGGGGTCCCTAGACTGTGTGCACTACAAGAGCTCTTAGAAAAAAGAAAAAAAAGCAGTGTACAAAACCATAATAAAAACGGCACGTTGTCCCCCTGAACAAAGAACGGCATATTAACTTTGTAGTTAATATGTTGGCCAGTATATTGATAAATGGGAAGTGAACTAGAACCAGTTTACACATTAACATTGCAGCTCCTTCAATAATTCTTAACCCCGATCATGATATTTTGATTGATGTCTTCCATGTTTTCCAAACGATCTAGCTCAGTTTTGATAGAAATGTTCATTTTGGTCTCTCAAAGGCTGGATACAAATTTGGTATAAACAACAAAATCCCAAAAGGAATACATATTTAACATTTTGCAAATATAGAGAAACTATAGCTCCACATATATCAATTAATGGTTCTTGGGTGATCGGAGTGGACCGTTCAACATACAGATGTTAAAGACCACCAAGATGCATTTTGATTCTATCACACCGCCCACATGCCAAGATCGTCAGGAACACATATCATAAATCCTTCAATGTCCTGATGTGTCCCCAACAAGGAACTAACAGGAAAATCAATGGAAGAAGTGTCAAATGTTTTGGTGAAAGCATGAAAGCATTCCCTAAAGTCCATCTCAGTGTGCATTAAAAAAAAAATGTTGTCTTTAACATCAATTCTATCTTAATGGATATTGTGAAGCTATAGATTCATTATTGGCAAAATGTTAAAAATTAAGACCTTTTGGGATTTGGTCGTTTACACCAAATTTGGTATACAGCCTTTGAGAGACCGAAATTAACATTTCTATCAAAAATGAGCAAGTTCATATTGAAAACATGGCCAGCATCAATCATAATATCATGGTTGGGGCTAAGAGACGATGAAGAATATTTTCAGTAGCTGCAATGACTCAGTTTGGACGTGAAAGCTGCATGTTGACATGCGTTTGAATTTCGGTTGAGCTGCAAGGACTGGAAAATCTAAATAACAGCATGCAACTACAAAAGCTTGTTCAGTTTCATAATTTCGAGGGACCAAATGTGAACTTTTATTATACAATCTTGTGCTGCACAATGATCATTAAAATTGTCTATGATTCAACACCAGTCATCACAACTTGTGCTTTGTGCTACCATTAAGAAATATCATTGAGATGATATTGATAAATAGCAAATATATTTTCTGCTCCAGTTTGTAGGGATGGGCATAATTAATCGAGGATCAATTAATTGATCATTAAGAATTTCCTCGAGGAAATTATTTTTTTCATCGAGAAATTCACTAATTACACATTTGATCACAAGGGGCGGTGTCTGAAAAAAACGCTACAGGCCTACTCAGTTACCTGCGACTGGCTGCGGGTTAACGTGTATTTCCATTTCCAAAGTAAACATGAATAGGTCATGGCGAAGTGTAGAGTGGGACCATTTTGAGTTAAAAAATTACTTGGTTCACTGCCGATACTGTGAAGCCATCCCCGAGACTGGGGGATACGAGGGGAGCGCAAAAACCGGAGCCGCGGCCAGGCTAGCGAAGTTAGCACGGAGATACCTGTGTATCACAGGGACGTCAGTCCCCTCAGAGCGAGTTTTTACTGTGGCTGGACTGACGGTCACCAGGCTGCGTTCGCGTCTGACCCCAGAGCATGTTAACGTGCTCATCTTTCTCAACACAAACCCGTAGGCTGGTGCTGAGGTTATATGAGAGTAACTGGTTATTTTTATAAAGCTTTCTCGACTCTGTGCCTTGTTTGATAGTTTTGAGTTACATCTGGCAAAACCTGTCAGACCTAAGTTTTATAGAGATTTGGTTAAGTTGTTGTTTAACATGATGTTTTTTATATTATTATTATATAATATAACAATGGTCAGTTGTGTTTTTTAGCACCGGCTTCTAGCTGTTGGTTCTGCTGCTTAAGATTACGGCAGCGCATATTTTGTTCATCTTGTAATAAAGATCTCAATGAGGAAAAACGCTTTGTTTTTTCACTTCATTTTAATATAGCCTATAAATAGTGAATTTTTGAACTTGAAAATATGAATGATTAATCGAAAATTTGTCATTAATTCTCCCGACGATCGATGAAGACTATTTAATCGAACGCCCATCCCTACCAGTTTGTGAAAACAGTAAATCAATAAATTCTTCCCCTTTTTACAACTGCCTAAGAAAAACTTAGCGAAAGCCTGGGCCAGTGTTTGACTTCTTCTGGTCAAAATGTGTAGATGATACAAATTTGCCTGATAAATTGATGAAGCTTTAACTCTGGAAGAATGGAAGTTTTGCCCTCATCATGCATTTTATCTGAGCCGATATGACAAACAAGTCACCCCTTTATATGAACGAAAAAATGCAACACTGTTTAGAATTATGGAGTTTAGTATCTTATGAATAACATTTCGTCCAACGCAAAGTGACCTCATAGCTGTTGCAACATGCAGAGGGACAGCGGTACTGGAGACCTGGGGCAGCTCCGGTTGCAGAGTGAAACGCACACCACAGGCTATTTCTGGTCACTCACAAGGATAAGATTTTCCTCAGAGAAAGCGTGATCTCCAGGAAAGGACCAGATCAGACTGCTAAATACTACGGAGTTTATCCATACACATACGATAGGGACACATGGTTAACCAAGAAGATAAGAGATTCCTAGAATTTTAGTCAGTTGTCATTAAAATAAAAGCAACCCTTAACAACAAAGCAATATTAATTCTGAAATGATAAATGCAAAAAAAACCTGCGTACACGGAACACCCCTTCTTGACATGTGCAGAGTTTTAAACACTGTCAGGCCTTCAGGACTAGTTTCTTGACAAATACTAGAAGATTCAAGCGTGTGTTGAGCCCTAAGGCAGGGACAGCGAAGGTAATGCGAGTGAGCTCCACATTTGTGAATCAGATGCCCTTGTGGACTTATTTGGATATTGGCTGACGGCCAGTGAGCCCGGTTCACCCACGGTGTCCCTCTGAGCCTTTAATCTGCCCTCTGGCTGTAAATTAATGCCACTCCTCATTCATCCACACACACGTCTTCAACTGACCTCAGTGATCTGCTTGGTTAGTGATGAGAAAAAGTCACTCACAGTGGCGTCAGATTGGGCAGCAGGACTACTACGACAACAGGTGGCAGAACAAAGTGGCAGACATTTCCAGAAAGCTAAACCTAAGGTAATTTAACAGAACATGAAGATGACAAGATTTTAAACCCCAGAGAGGAGGTATGTGTTGGGGTTGTTGATTTCTAACCCGCTGTTGTCATCGTAAATCATTCAGGACATTTACCAAACACCTCCAGTTGTCTCACCTGAATAATTGTTATCCATTCACTCATGACTAAATGCTAGGCTTGGTACAAGCTCCTTGGTGTTTAAAGCACAGTAATAAATGGATTCTGTGGTGCTGAACGAGGTCAAAGGTCTTTAGACCACTCTCATCCATTTCTCTGAATGTCCTCTTACCCTCATGGACCCCTTTCTTTGAATGCAGTTAAGTGTCTCTAAGCACAGACGGGAGATCCTCTGACCAATCAGAGTAACTGGGAGGAGAGTGCCTGCATGGCTGGGAAACGTGACCGGAACAACGACCACTAGCAATTTTAGACAAGAAGCAGCTCTTGGGGCTGCCATGCTGTAGAGGGAATAGCTCTGGAGGGACACCTCGTCATCGATCAAGGCATCTGCTCCCATACACTCAATAACAACTCCGGGTCTGTAGTAACGTTCATGTCAGGTAGCATTTGACCTCAACTCTTTCCTAGCCATCAACACTCATTAAAGTGAGAAAGAAATCCCATCATGGTTGACTGGACATTGAGCTTCCAGTGGTCTGATTTTAATGTGTGCGTGTAGCTGTAGCCGAGGCAACACGCGGTGCCTACGGGCGACCACATGCTTGACATACACAGTGAAGTCCCCACGTAGTTGAATTACGCAGATAAAAAAAACGTGTACAGCAAATCTAAATGACACCACAGCTACATTGAACCTAGATGACCACGTAAAACAGGTCATTAAGTGCATTTGGACACATACGTGTAATGTAACCGAACGACATTCCCAAACTGCTGTGGGTGGTAATAAAATGTATACGCACCAATAAGGGATCGAGCCTGGCTAATATAAGCATTTAAGTCGAGTCACACACACACCGACCAATAGAACAGCCCGAGAAAGATGGATATTTCTTCCAGGAACTAGCTAGAGTTAGCTAGCTAGAAACGGCCTGCCAACTTGCAGTCAACACGGCTTATAAACAGTTTACCCACTTCGCTGTTGCCCACCGAAACAAGTGAGGGGTCATATTCAAACAAGGTTATTTGCACTAGTATAAATTTCCAGGGTGAAGAATGAATTACCGACCTCAGAAGCGAAAGGGGGAGGTGGCCATTTTTGACTGACGATGTTAGCTAGCTTACTAATAATGTGCTCTGGTGTCAGAAATGTGACTGCCCGGCTAGCTAGCTACGGATGAATGAGTGATCCCTGCGAGGAAACTACCCATCGAAAACAAGAGTCAATCACATTTAGACGGTTACATGTCACGTTTGTGCTGAAGGGGAAGAGGACAAGCATGTGGCCGACAACGTTTTCAATATGCTGCCGACTGAGACTGAGAGCAGCCTAGCCGTTCAAATGACACGAACCTTGGGATGGTACGGAGGTCCCCGGTTCCTTTGGTCTCATCCTGCCGAGAGAACCACAACTCCAACAGCTTCTCGGTCCCCTCAAAGAAATGTGCACCGTTTTCTTCCATCATGAGACAACAGACACCCAACAAAAATATTAAACGTCGCTTGTAACGTTAACAGCTTAATAATCCTTCCTCGGTCGGTATTATTGAATTGAGGTACAGTCCTTTAAACAATCCAGGTGTTGATTTTCTTGAGTTGCCGTCTTCCCTTTTGCAGAGAATACCGTGAGCGAGTGCTAGCTAATATCGCCGGCCATACTGTGTAAAGCGCTGAATGCAGATGGCGCGGGGATTTTATATACCAGCCACGACGACGTCAGTCTTACGTTGCGCCAACCCATTCGCCAGGCTCTGTCTTGTGACATTGGTCAGTCATTGCAAAAATAAACCTTGCCTCACGTGACTTTTTGTTTTACGGCCTGCACGGGACGTTGTTGATAAGAGTTGGAGAACGGTGTCGTAAATTACATTTTAATAGTATTACATAATGATATCACAGTTATTAATTTTCATTCAACTCAACAGTTTCAAAATGTGGGACTATTTTATCTGTTTGTCGCGTAAAAAAAGAAAGCTGCTCCAATCATATTGGAGCGATAACATACACTATTTATGCATCTGTCCATATGGGTTACATCTTACTATATGTTGTCAATACCACCATCAGTACATGGTCACTATGCATTAATTTATTATCTGTACTTTACGCGGACATAAACTAATACACAGGTTTTACTCAAACATACGTGAACATAATTTCACTACACATTGAATACATCATATTGTAAAAGGGTAATTTAGGACGGGTTTCAGTTAGGGAAAAGATAAATCTGAATGCACTGTATGATCCACAAGCATACACAAATTCAATTCAGTGACCAATGTAAAAATATAATAATAATGATAATACAAACATTTGTATTTGTTAAATGCACATTATTAAACAACAACAACAATAATAGCAATCAATCAGTGATACAAATGTTATAAATACATATCAATATATATATAATGAAGGTGCAATGACAGCTGCAATAATTTGGCTGTCTATTTACACTTTGTCTGACAATAAAACAAAAAGGTATATTTTATAGAAACCTTCGTTTATATTTGTCTGTGAGGACAAGTATTGTATTACTTTGATTATATTGGGGTGTGTGCTATAACATCACTTCCAATAAAGGTTTAGGGATCATTTCAGCATTTCTAAAAAAGGTATTTCAACTGTCCATAGGTATAAACTTTGAAGGAACAGCTCTGGACTCCATCAAATTCAAACCGCCGATGCCTGCATGTTTGAAGAGAGCGTTCATGAGTACGCACAGCGCAACAAACCGCAGCGAGAAACGCGCGTTGTAGTTTCCTTCATCTTTGCTTCCAAACTGTCGAAGCACGGCGCCTGCTCAGAACGAACTACACTACCCAGCGAGCCCTGCGCGCCAATTAGAAACGTCAACGAGCCAGTGAACATTAAGCGGAGCAGACCAAAATCCCAAACAAGGAAATGGTGGGGGAATAAAACGAGCAGATTATTTAATTAATGCATGCAATAATTAATATTAAATGTTATAGTAAATTAAGACGTATTTATGGGTTAAAATGGATTACGACTTCAAAACAAAGCTGGCGGCCGAGAGAGAGAGGGTAGAAGATCTGTTCGAATATGAAGGTTGCAAAGTGGGTCGAGGCACCTACGGGCACGTTTATAAAGCTAAACGCAAAGACGGGTAAGATAACCGTGGACGATATTGTTTGTGCTGTCATCTCACTGACCACAGGCTGCATGTGCTCAACACACGGCTCGGCTGTGTTTAGAACGGGGCTTTAGATTGAACCCTGGCCGAAGCGCTAACCCGTGTTTCTGTGTTTTTGTTTTCATGTAACGCACTCACTCACTCACAAACGGCACCCCCACTCCCCGTCCTCCTCCTCCCAACCCACCTAAAACTACACATTAAAGCAGGGTCGGTGGGTTTAATGTTTGTGACAAGTGTCTTCTTTACCGTCACCAGTAAATGCAGCCTGATGTTGATGCACGTAAACCGAAGCCACCGCACTTCATTTCGATCGATAGTGACAGTTCAGCGCCGTCTGCCTGGACAAGCTGCCCCTCCCCCCTCATTTCAACACGGTGCACTGCCAAACTTTTTTTTCCTTACGCTCACAGTGGGTAGTGATCTGTTTTTTACAGTCTAATGCATGTGCATATAATGTGTACAGTACATGTTCTGACCCTCTGTCCCTCATGCTGTGCCAGCAGTTTGACTCTGTACCGCTGGCTTCCAGCTCCCTATTCACAATAATAATTGACAGTGCGATGTTCTTTTCATAGCGCAACTGAAATGTGCAAGTTTGCCAAAAGCGTAATCCCTCTGCCCTGACAGATTAGAAAGAACGTGTCATTCAAGAAATGCTTGGGCCACCATGCATGACAAGTAACCTTATTGCAGTCATAAGATATTGGCTATGTATAAAACAATCCTGTTTAGTTGTTGTTGCTACACAATTGCAGCAATGCAATATAATTACCATTTGCATTAGCCTAAGACTATAACAGGGATTGGGCTAGATGTGACAGATGATCATATGTATATGACCCCCATGAAATAAACACTATAAGCGGCTTTTCAGCAATATCAGGCTCTACCTTCTAGAACAACATAATTCAAATGATACAGGGAATGGGTACGAGCCTATGTGACTGGTGATCAGATGGGATTGAAGAGGTGATATTGTGTAGTTATTTAGAGCCTCATGTGATATTGAATATGATGTAATATGGAAAAGAAAAAAGAGCTGATAATGGATCAATGCTCAGCTTTGACCAAAAGTTTTACTCTTTGTATTAGGATATTAAAGTGGGATTGATGCAGCCATGAATCTGTGGTTTGCATTTGCTATAACCAGCCGAGGAATCAGAATAGCCTTCGCTCCATTCAGCATTGACTCAGAGTTGGTAAGCTGAGTCAGGGAGTGCCCTGTTATCTTCTGGATGGATAATAGAGATGTGACGTGAGGTCAAAAGGTGATCACAGGTAGGTCATGGGCAGCTCTGTGCAGCAGTAATACCTGATAGTGTGTGTAATGCTGCAAAGTAACACAATCCTAGAGGGTGTTTGATACGTTCTATAAATTGAATATATAGAGTAGCATACCTGTGGGGTTTCTTAAATAATCATGGTTGTCAATGTTGTGTTGTTTACTCCACCTAATTATTGTTAACTGGAGGCACTATAGTAACTTAAGTGGATGTGGCAGTGATTTACTCTGTTGTGCTTTGACCCCACATTGTAAACCAAGCAGTCTAGCAGTATCATCGGATCAGCTGTTTTTTCATGTCAAAAATCAATCAATAGATCAACTTGTTCAAGTTTACCGTCTGCTAGCTTTGGGTACACTCGTCCTGTAAAGCTTTTCCCAATAAAATGGATTAAAAAAAGTAAAACAGCATTCACACCTGAAATAAATCATTGAAGGTCGTAGCACTTCAAGGGCAACTGTCCAGCTCCAAATTTGATTGAGTGAGGATGTGACAACTCTTTTCCACAAAATTAACTCCCGTGCTTGAACCGAACTCGGTGCTACCCAATGATTGAGCCCTCATGTCCACCAGATTAGAGTGGACCTTGGTCCTGGTGATGGCAGACAAGGAGTTCCTTCAAAGGTTCCTATTTCCTGGGGAAAGTTTCTGCATCGGTTACACAGCACTTCATTTTCATATGTGATGATTTAGTCAGACAACTTTGTGGTTATAAAATCATGATTTTCGCAGAGTAGATTAACACATTACACATCAGTCACTATGTCATACAGCTTTCATTGTCTGACAAGTGACAAAGAAAAACATGCCAATAGGAACAGCTTAAATTGTATTAAAATACTGTAAATGTGAGAACAGAGAGTAAGAGATAAAGGTATGAAACCACCCTTACATTAGGAAGAATGCAATAAGATGAGGTAAGCTTATCATCACATTGTGTAACAGTGTTCAACTACGTCCTCAACCTTGCACATTGACAATACTCGGTCCGGCCACTCAGTGGGTTTTGTCCAGGGATGGGCGTTCGATTAAATTGTGTTGAGAAAGATGAGCATGTTAACATTCCCCGAGGTCAGACGCAAACGCAGCCTGGTGACCGTCAGTCCAGCCGCCGAAAAAACTCGCTCTGAGGGGACTGACGTCCTTGTTATACACAGGTAGCTCCGTGCTAACTTGGCTAGCCTGGCCGCGGCTCCGGTGTTTGCACTCCCCTCGTCCGTGTCAGACAACGCAGGTTCCTCATCTCCACCAGTCTCTGGGATGGCTTCGCAGTATTGGCAGTGAACCAAGTCATTTTTTAACTCAAAACTCTACACTTCGCCATGACCTCTTAATGTTTACTTTGGAAATGGAAATACACAGTAACTCGCAGCCAGTCGCAGGTAATGGAGTAGGCCTGTGGCGTTTTTTTTTTCAAACACTGCCCCCCTTGGTCAAATGTGTAATTAGCGAATTTCTCGATGAAAAAAGAATTTCATCGACGAAATTCTTAATGATCAATTAATCGATCGTCGATTAATTATGCCCATCCCTAGTTTTGTCCTAGTCTTATAAAGTTTTCAGAGTTTTTCATAAAGTCTTTGGTGGTGTTGTGAGGTTGACCCGGTTTGTCAGTCCCATAAAAGTGTGGATCCAGATCTGTTGCAAACACATTAACCAGCACAAAACGCTATGCAGAGACCTCAAGGGCCCTCACCAACATAACTGATAGTGGTGCTTGGTCATGCGTGGCCTATCATTGGTATTAGATCACAAAAGCTTGTGCGATCTATTTTTAGCTATTTTGGCATGTTATGGAAGTATTGAAACATTTTGTTAAGCATAGTCTAAATTTGGATACTGAGCTTTGAGTGTGAGACTCCATCAGATTCACACTGACAAAAAAAGAGTTGACATGCCTTTGGTCATATTTCCAAGATGTTCTGAGTGCACGATTTTTCAGGAACATACAAAACAGGCCTGTGTTGATGTGGTCAGCCAATGCCACTGGCTGCAGTGATTAAATACATTGTGTAGTCATAAAGCAGATGTGATGCAACACAGCCATCTGTCTTTGGTGGTGTTGTGAGGTTGCCCTGGTTTCTCAGTCCCATAATGGTGTGGATCCAGATCTGTTGCAAACATATTTTTTCCTGGGAAACACTGGAAAAAATTAAATATTATGTTGTTTAGGAGAAAAAAGTAACAAATGATAAGAACATATTAAGCTTTAGATGTTTTTCCCACCATGTTTTCTTTGCTGTTGGATACATACCTTTAGAACTGATAATTTTAATTATACTGTAGCTTGTTCCAACTCTATGTAGAAAAATCATTCGGCGATTCACATGTGTTATAGTGTTTATTATGAAATTTAAAAAAAATGTTTTTCTACATTAGTGAAGTGATTAGAGCTCAACAGGCTGCACCTGCAGCGATGGCAGTGGGTTGGGTATAGTTAGGGTATCAGGGCTCTATAATCAGTTATTATCATATGTAATTGTGGATGTTTTAATCACAATTTCGGCCTCAGATTCACGATAGTTTCCTTTCCTGCAGGCATGAAAACACAAGGGTAATAAAAAGGAAGTAGAAAATGTTGCATTGCTGTTGTCAATTAGTGCAGTTTCCGTCTACATACATTTTTTACACATTCATGTAAGGTCACTGTGACCTTTGACCTCTGGAATTTCAGGTGATCTTTGAGCCCAAGTGACAACTGATCAAAAGTGTAGAAATTTCCTCAAGGCAGTCTTGAGATATCACATTGAAGACGCAAACAACCTGTTTTGTGAGACCACCATGACCTTGCCATTGAACACTGACCAATCAACTCACTTAATCCATTAATCCAATTCCCAAGACATATTGAGATCTGATCATTTAGTCCACTGATCCAAGTAGAATTTTTGAGAATTTCTTTAATTTCTTTTATATCAAAACATCTAATGCTCATTCCTGTGAACTGACATGTTTCTATAACACTGTCTATGACAGTGCAAGCCTGTAAGAGGTGAATTCATAAATTATAAATTATTATAAATTATATACTGCATGTCTTTTAAATCAGACTTCAACATAGAGGAACCTAGCAGGACATGGTTCATGGACTTTAACATAGAGCTTTGCAAGTCTTATCGACCGCTGAAAGTGCTTTACAGTACAAGTCACATTCTCATTTTCATGCACACATTCATATAGTGCTGTATACGCATTGCTTTATCTCTCGCACACTACTCATACACTGTCAGCACAGTAGTTGGATCTGGGGCACAGGGGTAGTTTGGGAAGAGCATCTTCCTCAAGGAGCCCGGGATTGAACCCCCGTCCTTCTGGCTATCCTTGGCTGTTAAGCTATATCATCCTGGTACACAATCTGCAGAACAGAGTGGGAACCCTGAAAATGTTTGGGTGTTTTCTGACGGTACATCTATTTTCTCTGTTTGTCCCAACAGGAAAGATGATAAGGAGTATGCACTGAAACAAATAGAAGGCACTGGAATATCGATGTCTGCATGCAGGGAAATTGCTGTAAGTTGATTGCACATTTATGCATATGTGTTTATTGGTAGGGCAGGTTACTGTTTTATTTTATTGCCCAAATTTAAAGTCCAACATTTTATGAAAAATGCTACTTTACTTTCTTTTTGAGATACACATGCTCGCACACACAACATAATATGGTCTTCGTGAACAGAATTTATTTTTTCTGAGTTTATTTCCCCACAGAGCAGGGAAGTGAGATCTGATCATTACAGACACATCCAGGATAGGTGTGGACTAACCATAGGACGAGGAGCGCGAGACTCGACTCACAGCTGAGCGACGGCAGCGGAGCTCTATTTACATGGTTAGCTCAGGCTACAGCTAACCGGCTACCGGCAACATGCTAACCGGCTAAAATAAACAAATTAAAGTGTAAGTAAAAGTACCAATCTAAAAATCTACTCAAGTTAAAGTAAAAAGTAGTTAATTTAAAATGTACTTTAAGTAAAAGTTACTTAGTTACTTCCAACAACTTGATGGGGGCCGCTCCTATACAGTTCAAAAAAGTACAAGGGGTCATAAATCCAATCCAAAAACAGAATCTTTACAAATATAAGTGCAATGACATTAAACATATCAAACATTAAACATTTAAATGTCAACATTTAAGAACTTTTGGGAGGACATGTCAAGACATGAACCACATCACAGCTAAATTAAAAAGTTAAAATGCCGCTGTCCCACTGTATATTTTAACTTTTGGATAAACTTTGGTCCACCTTTAGAGCACTAGTCTACAAACTTCTTTTTGGGTTTGAGCATTATATAGCTGTTGCCTTTTTTCCGTTTGAAGGCAAACTGCTTGCTGAGATGTGGCCACGGGTGTTCTTCATCTGCTTTAATCTCAACTGGCGGAAAGGTCGATGCTTCCGCTTGTTGGTTGTCAGCAATATCATCCTTCTCTAGCTCTCGTGACTCGGCACCGGCGGCTTGCATCGACTCCATAAAGGATGTAATTTCCAATGTAGCAAAGTATAATACTTAATATCTACTTAAGTAAGGTGTAAAATTACCCATTTCAAAAACTGCTCAAAAAATTACAAAGTACACAAATAACGACTCAATTACAGTAACGTGAGTAAATGTAATTAGTTACTTTACACACTGCGTGTCACAAAAGCTTCCATGCTAACTAACCACCTGAAATCAAACAGTTCATGCAATCAAAAGGTGAAGACGCCTCACTGCTGGAGGACCCTGAGTTTTTAACGGACATCACTGGGAAACTGAACCATTTGAACTGTGAGCTGCAAGGCAAGGGTAAGACTGTCGCTGACATGATAAGTGCTGTAAACGCATTTAGAGCTAAGATGAACCTTTTCTCTGTGCATTTACAGAGAAAAAAAGTGCTGCACTCTCCCTCTGTACAGTCAATGTTGAATGACAATGCTTCTGCATCTGTGGCTTGTGACAAAGCTGTAGAAAAGTACTTTCAATCATAAACAGACAAGGGCAAGAGTTTGAGAACAGGTTTTGTGACTTTGATCAACTTGAGCCATGTGTGTCATTCATTTCAAATCCTTTAATGCAAGTGGACATGACATGCACTGCTGAGCAACTAAGTGCTATGTTCAACTTGGATGTTAGACAGGTGGAGATTGAAATCGTAACGTTGCAAAATGACCACCTCAAAACCCATCAGTCAGCTCCAAACTTTTGTTGCCTTGTGGACACAGAAAAGTACAAAGGTGTATGCACAGCAGCTATGAAAGTTGCCTGCCTTTTTGGTTCAACGTATCTCTGTGAATCAGCCTTTTCTAACATGAACTTCATCAGGAAAACAGAACACGCCTTACTGATGCACATCTACAAGACTCACTCAGTGTTGCAGTGTCAAATTATACACCAGATTACAGTACATTGGTTAACATGATGCAATGCCAGGCTTCCCACTAACATACATCTACAGACAAAGAAAGAGATAACGTGTTTTCATTGAAAAGACAACATTAAACTCTAATATTGCACAAAAATGTGAAAAATAATTTGTTCAAAAAGTGTAGCAGATGTTATGATTTGTTAAAAATGCTACAGATTAAGTGATCAGCACTAATGTAATAGGATTCATCAAAAAATTTGAAAAGTTGATTTCTTTTATCTTACATAACTGATAATTTGTATAAACATGGGACAGAGTTCATGATTGTTCAAAAATGTTACAATGGCAGTGGTTAGTTAGTACAAACGATACATGATTTGAAGATATGACAGTTAATGATTTCCTAGTGATAATTTGTAAAATAAATATAAAAGATATTTACAAAAATACCAGAGATGTGATACCTCTGACTTTCAAATGTTGACGCATATTAACAGAAATAAATGTTGCATGTTTTAATATATCTTTTTCTTACAATCATTGTTGTGGAAATCATTGTTAATAACATTGTTAGAAATAACTAACATTGATGTGATCAGACAGTCTCTTCACATATTGAAGGACATGTCCATGTCCAAATAAAATATTGGTTTATCTATGATCATATGCTTACATGCCTCAAGTGTTTTTTTTATATAATTGTTATAAAAGTTACCGTTTATTTAACACGTCTAATGAATGAATTGAAGCAAGTTAACTATCAATCAATCAATCAATCAAATTGTATTTGTATAGCCCATATTCACAAATCACAATTCGTCTCATAGGGCTATAACATGGTGTGACATCCTCTGTCCTTAACCCTCACCAAGAGTAAGGAAAAACTACTAAATAAACTTTTACCAGGGTAAAAATACGTAGAAACCTCAGAGAGAGCCACATGGGAGGGATTCCTCTCCCAGGACGGACAGAAGTGCAATAGATGTCAGGTGTAGGAAAACATCTAAACGAGGTGAGATGACTTATTTAGGAGGAGTAGAGCATTGAGCAGTGTTTCCCTGAAATGTTTTTGAACAACTGACAGAGTCCCTCACAGAGAAACAGATGTTACATATTATTTGGATGGGAATGAGGCTTCCTTTGTGTAAAGAGGAGAATGTTGTGTTTTAGATAAGTTGTGTTCAAGAAGTGCATAGTTCCCCAAAATAGCCCTGCCTCAACTCTCTATTGCCAGTAGCAAAGATGACAAGATGACAAACCAGATTTGAATACAAATACAAATTGCCTCATATCAGGGGTCTCTGCTTATCATCAAGGGGCCTTGTAATTCTTCAGTGTCTAAAGTTTGTATTGTATTGTGTTAGTCTTTTTGCACATGAGTCCAGTGTCCCTGTTGAATACAATGGCTTTTGTTTCGTTAAATGTCCTGACCTCTTAAATATTCCCCTTTTTTCCTGTCTGCCACAAAAGAACACGTGGGTAGATACAGTGTGAGCAGTGACTCAAATAAATGGGTTTTGTTTTTCCATGTTAGGATAAGTTTGCAGTTACTCCCCCAGTCACACTGATCTGCTTAAACTAGATGACACAGTCATAAATTGTGTTAGCGATCCTTTCATCTCCAAAGTCGAAACCTAAAGTTATGCTCCAGCTTTGAGATGAGCCCTAATGTTTGTTTTCCCACCAGTCTCCACGAGACAACCTCTGTTCTCCGGCTCAATCAGCTGCTCATTCCCAGCCTACGGACAGGAACATGTTTTTGTTGTGTTTGTGCAGGCTGGATGTTTAAAAGCTCAAGCACGTGGTTGCTAGTGATTAAATGAGCGTCAGTTAAATGGAGGAGTTAACTTTCTTATATCCTCAGATTACTAAAGTGAAGTCAAAGTAACTAGCAAATTTTAAAAACCATTTAAAGCAATGCCCAATGCGCCAGTAGAAGTACATGTATAGTGTTTATATTAGTGCTGTCATTTTAACGCGTTATTAACAGCATTAACGCAAACCCATTTTAACGCCGTCAATTTTTTTATCGCGAGATTAACGCAGAGCTGCCAACTCTCACGCTTTCGCCGTGTGACACACGCTTTTGCATGTTGGTGGTTGACTAAGTCACAATAATTGTTTAAAACATCATCGTATCAGGCCGTCATGAAGTACAAGGAGCGGGCGAGTGTGTGTGTGTCTGTGTGTGAGTGGTTCCAGATAGCGCACCGTAGCCCCGCCCCCTGCCCCGTGCACTCGCTCAGGGAGACACAGTGAGATCAGAGCTCGTTCACGTGAAGCAGCCTCTCAGTGACTCACTGCTTCTTAACTATGAAAACAGTGAAAACACAGAGTTTCTCTGGTCTCAGCTGATCAGAGATCAGCGCCTCAGCTTCTCGATCAGAGCAGAAGCTGCATTATGTTTCTATCGAGCTTCAGTATCTGTGTTCTTCTCCAGTCTGACCTGCTCTCGCTTTTTGTTTTATTATTATTATTTCATACATTTCATAAATTTTCCACAAATATGGGGAGGACTCAAATAGCCCTACACAGCTCTGTGTTTAATTTGTTTCAAAGTAGGCCGACACTTGCTTGTGTATCTTGTTTGTTTGTTATTTTGTTGCTTGTCTGTTTGAGAGACCTGACTGCTATGTTCACAGCAAACTTGAAAAAAAGAAAATATTAAGGCATGGTTTAACTGCACTATAGGCTGAGTCCTTGTTTACCTGAAATGTGCACTTTATAATTTTATTTTGTACCGCCCTGTTTGGCAATGTTGTTTTTCAATAAATTAAAACATTTGCATAAAGCAAGCCAATCCACTTTCCATGTTGATAGAGCATTAAAACCCCAAAAAAATTATGGAGAAAAAATTAATGAAGGGACATTAAGAATAGATACAAATTTGGGATTAATCGCGATTAATTTTGAGTTAACTATGACATAAATGCGATTAATCGCGATTCAATATTTTAATCGTTTGAAAGCACTAGTTTATATATATATATATATATATATTTATCATAAATTGAAGGGTGATTTAATGTTTATTAATAGATTGCTGAAAATATTCTAACTAGTTTCTTTATATTTATATTATATATGTAATTCATACCAATAAACCATAATGTTGTTGAAATTAACAATAGAGTAATAGGTTTGGTAATTTCTAAATATGTTTTCATAATTACAAGTATAATTAAATGTTATTAAAGTTGTAGGATGTAGGTAGCCTTTGCATCTGCAGTCCTTGGGCAAGAAAATGTAAGGGCTAATACAGTACAATACAAAATATAATGGCAACATTAAAAATAGGAAATATTTCTGTTTGTTGACAGATGCATGTGTGTGTGTGTACCTGTATATATTAAATAGAAATAGAAATAGAAATAGGGTAATATGCTAGATGATGCTATAGAAATATAACATGCTAATGAATACATTATTACAATAAAAAGTATATCGAATATGCTTACAAATGTTTTATATATGCATTCCTATTTTTATACATTTATATAATTTACATATACATTCATTTCAAAAATAGTTTTGTCAGTAATACATTTCTGATTTTATTATAATAATTGTTTATCTTTAGACGTCTTAATTAATGTCATGTTTTAGTTTTTTTGTTGTCTGACACCAGGAAACAATCGCAGAGGCTCAACATCTAACAGGGAATACAAATAATATCCCAAACATGACAAAATATAATACAATAAAAAACCACACAATATATCTCTATACAGTAAATGCATGCGCATATCTGCTAGTTTGCATGTTGAAGTAAAATAAATATATCTACTGTTTAATCTGCTTCAGATCTGAAACTGAATCTGAAGTTCTTAAGGATCCTGCTCTTAACTCTTCGACCTGCAGCTTGCAGTCTGTCAAAGACACAGCTGAGGCAGCAATACCAGCGAGTGGCTGCTGCTGCTACGGGCGCACTGACGTCTCATTGAGCCAGTGGCCGTCACTTTATGCATTCTGCAGGGAGACGGCTTGGCGTATATAAGGCCCTGCACACAGAGCAGTAGTGTTTGCTTCTCGCCAGTGGCAGGCGGAGCCCTGCACACAGCATCCTGTAGTCAGTGTAGTGGATCTATCGACCTGCTGCTTGCCACCTGCATCAGAGGAGTCATTAATAAATCCCCAGGAGCTGGTGGATACAGGGCAGTGCTACTCTCCTTGTTGCTCCTTATCCTTGTCTCCTTACCTTTTTGCTTATGAAACCTTTGCCAGCTTAATATCTGAATTTTTTTGAATTTTGAAACATATACTTATACACTGGTCATGTAATGATTTCATGCAGTTTTTGTTGACTGACCATATTTATTGGCTGAAATTTGCCAGTGGGGTTAATTATTTACATTGTGTACACATATGCACATACATACTGTGTATAGATAGATGGATATTACCCATCCAGACGTGAATATGAGACATACGCTGCTTTAGCACATGCACTTGCACTGCTGCCCTGCATTATTAACAGGCATGGGCACTGCTGCCCATGCCTGTTAAAACGACAGGTCATTCGACACATTTTATCTTGATTCATGCTCATTAATCAATGAAAATGTCCAATTCACAGCATAACACAGGCCTGCAAGGTTCTGGTTGAAAGAACAAGCTTCACTTACTTAGTAATATCCAGAGGTGTAAAAAGTACTTAAATATTGTACTTAAGTAAAAGTACAATTACTTTGATGAAATTTTACTTAAGTACAAGTAAAAGTACCCATCTAAAAATCTACTCAAGTAAAAGTAAAAAGTAGTTAATTTAAAATGTACTTTAAGTAAAAGTTACTTAGTTACTTTGAACAAATTGATGGGGGCGGCTCCTATACAGTGTAAAAAAGGACAAGGGGTCATAAATCCAATCCAAAAACCGTTATTTTTAATTAAGGAGATTAATTAAACATGTCAAACATTAAACATTTAACATGTCAACACAACATTTTATAACTTTTAGGAGGACATGTCAAGACATGAACCACATGACAGCTAAAATAAAAAGTTAAAATGCCGCTGTCCCACTGTATATTTAAACTTTTGGTTAAACTTTGGTCCACCTTTAGAGCACTAGTCTACAAACTTCTTGTTGAGTTTGAGCAGCAGCTGATTTTCAAGGTGAGAAGAGCTCATCCAGGCTCCCTTTGCAGTGAACAGCAATCCAGCAAAGCGGAAGAGTAGCTCGCAGGCGGCCAAGGCAGGTAGGCCAGTATTGAGTTTCAGGCAGTGTTGTGCATGAACAAGTTCAAAAGAACGCGTTCAAAAGAACACGTTCATTGAACACGTTCATTTTTATAAGAAAGTTGAACTGAACGCAACTTAATGACAAATAATGAATTTGAACGGTGAACACGTTCATATTATCTTAGGTCTAGCTAAAACGTTACAGAATGTTTTCCTTCTCCTGAGGAGAGACAGTGTTTAATCGAATGCTTGCACCGTTGCTATCGTTGCTATCTTTGTTGTGTTTATTTGAAAAGAATGTATGTTGCAGTTCCGTTTTTCTGGAAAATCGTTTGGGGGGGGGGGGGGGGGGTTTGAAGCTTGCATAGAGCGCCAAATGTGCTAGGTCCGGCCCTGTGTAGCGCAGTGATTCTCAATCTGTGTGGTGCGCGGAGTCACAACAGGTGGGGCGCGCGACCGGGAGGGGAAAATGCCAGGTGGAACTAATATTTTGACGTCCGCATCTCTTTAACGGCGGAGCAGTAAACAAATCGCTCTTTCTCCGGAGCCAGGGGTCTGAACCCGCGGCTCTGCAGCCGCTTTGCAGTGGCTCCATGTGAAGTGTTGTGCATGTCGCGCATATTTTTCGCGAACAGTGAACTTTACGATCAGTTTTCATATGTTGAACGTGCACGTGAGGGAACGTCATCCACTCTGCAGGATATACCACTGCAGTGAGAATTGACTTGCGCCTTAAACTATGTTTATTTTTTTTACTCAGTAACGGATGTAATTCCAAAGTAGCGAAGTACAATACTTCAGTCAAAATCTACTTAAGTAAAAGTAAAATTACCCTTTTCAAAAACTACTCAAAAAATTACAAAGTACACAAAAAAACTACTCAATTACAGTAACGTGAGTAAATGTAATTCGTTACTTTACACCTCTGGTAATATCCACATTGGTTTCTACAAGATCTTCCATTGCTTTCAGCTTTTCAGAGGTGGCATCACATTTTTACAATCCTCAACATAAAACCATGTTTGCTTCATGTCTTCTTTCCGATCCCTGCTGCAACCCAAGTTTAAAGCTTCTCACAAGTGTTAAGAGATTTCAGTGACCTTGAAAGCACATTTGCTCTGAATATTTGAAGGCTGTCCAGCCTTTCCCTGAGGCCTTTACAAAAACATGAACTATTTTACTCAGAAGGGGAAGAAGCTGCCTGTTCTTTTGTGTTTGGTGTGTTCATATTCTTGCCATGCCATTCTAACCATCAGTTTACATATAGTAATCCGTCTCTCCTTGATGTTTGGCGATTTTTGTGTTAAAACACTTTGATATTTTGATAGGAAAGTGGGTTATTCATAGCAAAGTTTGATTTTAAACTGTAAATTCTATTCAGTCTCTTTAGTCTCATTGATAAACAGCATCTCAGCAGCAGAAAACAGAACAACCACATTTGCTGATTTGGTCACAGCTTGCCCTCAATCCCTGCACATGTTGAAGCGTGGCCTAAATGGCCTTTGCCTAATAGGGCATGAAAATGAGTCACAAGATTTTCTGCACATGGAAATGTTTCCCACAGGACACCCGGCTTGCTGTGGCTAAGGCTGGATTACAGATGTGTGATTATGGCCTGCTGAAGGATTTTCCCAAGAGTTTTTTAAGTTTTTTTTAATGCATCCTGCTAACTTCCAAAACGAACAATGTAAATCCTTTCAAAAAGGATAATTATGTGTTTTACATACAGGACTGCGTCAGAAATTCTGCTGCTGTTTTGCAACTTTCAAGTGAGACCCAGCACTGTAGTGTTGATATTTGCAATACAGGGTATAGAGAAGCTAATTTTCAATGTGTTTTTCTTACTAAGAGCTGATGCCCCAAATATTAACGATAACTGACAAGAATTAAAGGTAACAACATGTAAAACAGCCCCAATAAATACAACAACAGGTTAATTTTTACATGTGCAAATAGCAGCTTAAACGATAAACATGAGGAAACACACATCATCGCCCACCATCAGCGCTGCTGTGAACAGAAGTCACAGAATAAAACAAACCAATGTGCCTATAGAGTGTTTTCCATTTATTTCATAGACTGTGGGAGACCTCCGTTGTTTAATTTGTCCCACCATTGTTTCATAATGACCCAGGAAATAGAAATCACCAAGACTTGAAAAGTAAATTTGTATATATTAATGGTTAAATGGTTATGAACCGGGCAACAGGGACAAATTTATTGATTTATTTAACAGACAGCACACGTTATTAACAATCCTGTAAATTCGAGTTTGCCAAGCATTATTTTTCCTCTGAAGTTCTCTGGAGAGTTGTTCCGAATTTTTATCCTTGAAGTAACACGTATAACATTTTAATGACACATTTACTCAAATACAATAAAAAGTAAAGTTAACTAATGGAAAGATCATTCAGGAGAAGTGTGACACTTGATATTAATAATGACAAGTGCAGGTATAAAAAGCGAGTGCTGTATAAAAACACATATTAGTCTGATATTGACACCACAGTACAATTACAGACATGAATGACATGAATGATAAAAGCTTCATAAAAACAGTGGGTCAACTAATTTGTTCAGTCAATACACAATTTATTGAATCATTTTGTGTTACGGCAGCAGTGTGTTTGTGTTGTGGTGTGAAACCGCTGAGCCAGACCCAAATCTAATGTGAACAGAAACAATCAGGAATTAACTTAAAATGGGTTAAACACTGCTCATTATTCAGCATCAAACACTGGGCTTGTGTGTGAAAGTGGTATTTGACATTGAGTCAGTGATCATATGAGGTCTCAGTGGGATTGTCTCGTCCAGCCTATGGTCGTCAGAATTCAAAGTGGTGCCACAGAGCTGTGGGTTTACAAGCCCTAAGCCCAGGGCTCATTGACACAATGCACTTTTATATCCTGTGGATTAAGGTCGTGATTAAATACAAACCTCATTTCCTCATCCAAAGGCCAAATCAAAAAGCTTCCATATGATTCCTTACTTCTGCTATCATTGCTTCTTCTGGTAACAGATATTTAGAATAAATCACACAGTTTCGGGTTCGAATTTGACAGTCGGCACTTGGTTGGCACCACACTAGCAGTATGGAAGCATTTTATGTTTTTTTCTGCCATTTTCTTGAATTGTATTGGATTTGGCTGCAACGATGTTTACCCCTGAGACACCAGAAGTGTTTTGTGAACTCAAACACTTCACCCACCCCTCCGTTGTCACAGTGGAGAGTAGATGATGAGCGAATTTCCATTTTTCTGTGAACTATCCCTTTAAGCACTATGAGAGAACTTGTGATATGTGAGTATATGAGCTATACAAATAATATTTGATTGATTGATTTTTTGATCATATTGAAACATTATTGTCATTATGCATTATAGTGAAAGGACAAAAACACTATGTCCTTTTGTAATCATTCACATCCCTATGAGTGATCGCGCTGTGCACCACACAAAGTAACAATGATAAAAAAGACTTGTAGTGAATTGATTTGAACTACAATTTTCTCATCCTCCCATAACTATCTGAAAAACTTTTGGCTGCTTACCAACATTTCAGTTTGTTTGGACGTCTGCAGACAGCTCACTGTGTCACTAGTCAGCTGACTGAGTTACTGTCCTCTGGCTTAATTATTTTCACTGACATTTATCAATTTTAACACTCAAGTCTTTCTGAGCTCATCTATCTTTGGCTGAGAGATTTTCTTGCAGTGTCCTTGAGGGTCAAAACACAACATTTCACCAAACACGACAACATTTCACCTCACAACAACATTTGAGAAAAACCATTAACATCTCAGATAACGCAACATCTTCGAAACCAACACCATTCTTTGGTGATTCGACAGATTTAGAGTTTATTTAGTGGATGTGTAGAGGTGGGTGGACTCTTTAAACTCTCAGTGTCAGGTAACTGATGATGCTTTGGTTATGTGTTGACTTGTTATATTTGGACTAATGTATACATGTTGATAAAATCTGCATATGTGCGCTGGTTTTGGGGTAAAATTTTGTTACTATAGGTGAAGTACAGTCAGAAACTTCACTGATAATTCATCAGGTCAGGGATTCACTGTTTCAGTTCTGTCTCCCCCTGAACGCAACGCCCTGTAGACGCAGAGGCCTGTTTTAAAGGCATGATTGATTATGGATTGCCTGTGGTGTGTCAACAAATGGTACACTGTGAATGGGAGTGGGTGAAACCAATGAACCAGTGACAAAGACAGAAGTAAAAGGAGTGGTTGAACGATACGACACAGCGTGTAGCATTAGCCAGGATTGAAGTCCTCCATTATGCATCTGCCTCTCTGCTAACCTCCGTTAGGCCTTCAGCAACTGGTCTAACCAGGGGCTCAATGATATATGAAAAGAAAACATCCGAAGTTTCAGTCCAGTTCGTCTGAAAATGGCTCAGTGGGATAAATTGATTCTAAATCTGAAAACCTAATTCGTTTGCTGAGATGCTTCGATGCAACATGGTGTCTATTATTATTTATTTGAGGTACTTTGTTGGAGTGCAAATGTCAATGTCTAGAGTGCGCCAAACCAACCAACCATAGTGAAAAGGACAGTTTTGGAAGTTTGTTATTGTTGTTTTGCCCTAATGACGAGAGAATTTGTGTTGTGCTCCAAGGCAGAAGCCGGTAAGATGCAGCACTGAAGTGATCCACCTATTAATTCTACGAGCCTCTGTATGTGTAATGCATATCTTGTGAACCATTCATCTTAATAGCCTAATACTTGGCATGTACAATGTGCCTACTTTGGTGCAATTGGGACACGCAATATATTTAATATTAATAAATATGGCAACAAAACTCTGTAGTAGCGATTGCTGGTGTAGCAGTCTGCCTTCAGTTTGCAGACCCGCCGGTCCGAGTTGAATCTTCTTCTAACTCCTCAGATACATCACAGCATCTGGCAGCCTGCAGCCAATAATATCTGGCCCACCAGATCATTTTGATTATTTGACTATTTTCATTTCACAATATCGGACTGAGATTCAGTCACAGTTGTGGCAGATGCGGATATTTGTCATGGCAGCAATTTTCATAGAAATCCTGTTCAGCAAGTTTTCAGTACATTCAAATGCTATCACATCTTCTCTTAAAAACCTCCCTTTCCAAGTCATTCACACAGTCTTGTGTCTTCCAGCTCCTGCGAGAACTGAAACATCTTAATGTGATCGCCCTGCAGAAAGTGTTCTTGTCCCACAGCGACAGAAAGGTCTGGCTGCTTTTCGACTATGCTGAACATGATCTTTGGGTGAGTCTCTCTGCACGACTGCTGCATACGTTTGATATGTGTCTCAAAAAGTTGAACTGAGACAAATGCTCATTAACTGGTTTTGTGTTTGGACCATGTAAAGATTATTATTACTGAAAAAAATGGTGTATTCTATTGAAGTAATTGAATTCTGTTCAACGTATCTGGCAAACATTTACTTGAGTATTCTGTGCACTGTGTGAAGCTCATTCAAACCGTAATACAATATCCACCACTCATCCATCCGAATATAGGCTCAACCATAGTTGCTTCTGACACTTTTCTATACAATGTATTTTCACATGTGACTAGTTAATGCACTGTGACCCAGAAATAATGCTAGACCAGGAAAATATAGGAAAATGTACTTTTCCTTCACGTCAGAGTTTCAGTTTCGTATATTTGTCTGGTTAAATTGAAACCTTGGGCAGCTGTTTCTGAGGGGATAGAGAGGTTGTCCTCTCAAAACAAACAACTATAACATTGGTGGTTTGATCACAGTCTTCCCCGGTATTCCAATCAAGATACTGAACCTGCATTGCTCCTCACAGAAAAAGTGTTGCCCATAGATGCACTGTATAAATGTGTGTGTGAATGGGTGGTTGGCAAGAAACTGACATCAAGACTAGAAAAGCTCTATGGTAAAAATACAGACCACGTATCAATACTTGTTGGGCCATTGTTTTCTTTAATGTTTAATTGATGTAGTGACATTTTCTATGTGTGGTAATAACCTGAGAATACTTTGTTTTAAGGTTTGTTAGTTACTTTAAATGAACACACTGATTTTTAAGGTTTATATAAAGACAGACAGTGATAGCGGACAGATCTAGAGCCACTTATCTTAGAGAAATTGTTGGACAGTTTCAAAGAAAAAAAGTGGATTGTGATTTGATCAACAATATATAATGTCTAAATTAATGAGCTCTAGAGGTGGTGGTTGATGTGTTGTTTTTTTACCATTGGAAAGAGTCAGGGTGACTGATCCCACATGTTTCCAGAATGTATGGTGAGCTAACAACCTGCTGAAGCTTGAAGCTTTATATTCAACACATGTTGAGGAGATCTGAGGATTGAACTCTCCACCAGGAAACATTTTGAACTATTCCCTAAAAGCTCATTCAGCGAAAAGAGATGTTGCTCTTATGAGACTAGAAGTGTAACAGATTGACACACTTAACACCTAAATTAACAGTGACCTGCTTAATTTATGACTATATGAATTTACAGTAAAGCCCTTTAAAGTGGTGATCAGGACTAGAAAAGCTCTATATGCATACAAACCATTTACCAGTTTAAAAAGTACCTCTTGTCCCGTGTCATCAGAAGTTATCCAGTTTACCAAACATTCTCTAGTAGCCACCCAGTACGCACATTTTTGACAATGGCCAACTACCAAGAATAGTAATCAGTAAATTAGAGAAATCCATCTGAATACTTGTTGATTTTGCAACCTTGTGTACTATAAACCTAAATGAAGGGAAAACATTTTCTGTACCAAAGGCTGCCAAAAAGCTTACACAATAAAATCAAAATATGTATAAATCACAGCATTATCATTTACCCATAGTTTATCAGGCACCACAAGGATGTGAGGAAGCTGTTTGTGCAAAGGATGTGGCTACAGTCTGACCTGACAAGACATGCTTAAGTCCAGAAGCACAACTGAGGTTCATCCTTTCTCTGCCTCGTAGCACATCATCAAGTTCCACCGCGCCTCCAAGGCCAACAAGAAGCCCATGCAGCTGCCCCGAGGGATGGTGAAGTCTCTCCTTTATCAGATTCTGGATGGGATCCATTACCTCCATGCCAACTGGGTGCTCCACAGGGATCTGGTGAGTGGCTATATTAGCTTCACTGCCCCAGTTTCTCTTTTCAGACACACTCCAACTCAAGCGTTGACTTCACCTCTGAAGTCTCTGAAGGAGTGCTAGAAGTTTTTTCTTGCAGCAGCCGTCTAGTGGCATCACACATGGTGACATGGAGATTAATAGAGACTTGGAGATGAAAATATGGTAAACATACAACAACCAGGCCAAAAAGAAAATATGAATAGAACCCAATGACGAGGCAGGGTATAAGAACCGACTCTGTCCTATACTTTAATTTACACAAATTAAAAAACGTAACAAATTATGAAGCCCCATGGTTTAGTCCAGTGGTTCTCAACCTTTTTTCAGTGACGTACCCCCTTCGAAGAAAAAATTCTGCCGAGTACCCCCTAACCAGCCCAAAGCATTTTTGGTTGAAAGAAAGATGTAATGTGATTTAAAAGAATATTGACAGGTAGCTTGTTTCTGTTTGCTTTCGGGGAGGCTTTTCGCATCGTGTCTTGAGATGACCTGAATTCAGAAAGTTTCCTCTTAAAAAACTCAGGTGGCTTACCAACATGACTTTCATGTTTTGTCTGGAGATACCGCTGAAGATGTGGTGGCTTAATGGCACTGTTGGCTAATCTCTCCCCACAGAAAAAAACAAAAAGTGTAAATAACCCAATCTATGTTATTGTTAATATTATTGAAGTGTCTTTCTGTTATTTTATTGTGAAATATTTGCTCACTTTAAGGTCATACAATTTCATTTCCGCTTTTGTATTACATGCTTTTATTTTGAAAGGGTACCGGTAGAGACGCGGACTTCTTCTTATGAATCATTAACTTCACAACAGAAAACTTTTACGTTTTAGCGCCCCTCCGAAGAGGCACAAGCTCTCACGGTGTTGTTTAGGGAAGGCTCTCTGCTCTGGTTTCGCCTTCTTTGGTACTTGTCCCTCCGTGTTTCAGCAGCATTGTTGCTGCACTTCAACTCGACTCCATTGTTGAAGTTTTCAAGCCAGGTGATGACAGGTGATGAAAGGTGGCGTGTGCCACGTTGGGTCAAACCATCGGTATGGGGGAGACTCTGTTTTTTTAGGATAATTAAATTGAAAAGCCTACTGAATATAAAATTTAGTTCATGAACTTACACTTATATTTTATTGAATATTTGTTAAATAACAATTTTTCAAGGATTTTTGAATGGATGCTAATTTTAAATATATTAAAAAAAAATCTCAAGTACCCCCTGGAGTAACTTCAAGTACCCCCAGGGGTACGTGTACCCCCATTTGAGAATCACTGGTTTAGTCAATTTCCATATATTTACTGACTGGTTATCTTTAGTACTACTCTCATGGGTTTGCTCAAAGATTTCCAGTTGGCAAATTTCAGTTGATTCTTGTAGTAATTGCTTGTAGTTATGTCACAAATTTGTTACAGAATAACATAGAAGTTATCTTAAAGTTAAGGTTGATGGTGTTTGTTGACTTCTGTGAAACTACAATGATCACCAGCTTGCAGCTAGCTAATAATCACTATTCATAAAAGAGACATTGTTCTATTACACTGTTTCACTCTCTGCCACATGCCACATAAGGTATTTCAACTATCAGAGCCGTGTTATCTCAGAGCATGTGTTGTTATGTGTTGGTGTGGTATTATAGTTTCAAGATTTTCGATTGTCTGGAAGAGAGTGATTATAATTCTTGAGGAGCAGAACGTCCTGAGGTCTGAATGTTGTTTGACTCTTGTCAAATCTTTAACCTGGCTACGATATCCTGCTGGTTCCTGTGAGACTCTCTCCTCCTCTGTTTTCCCACAGTGCTTTGGTTAGGGGGAGATTTCATTCTTTCAGACTGGAGCCAGGACACAGCTTCTCATTGTCTGTCTTATTGCAGTTGAGGTGGAAGAATGGCAAGAATAAAACTACGATTGTTTGATACAGAATGAATCTTGCCGCTGAATTAAGTTTTGGGTTAATCTCCTCAGTCTTAGTAGGCAAAGCTACAATAATGTCAGTGACCATGTTTAACTGTGTAATGTCTTTTATGGAACATTTACAAAGAAAGAGTGTGCAGTCTTTTTAAGGCTCCTGCCTCATTTTGACTGCTGTGGCAAAAGCATCAGTGAAGTTCATACAAGCATTGATGAGGGAGCTATTTTCAAAATGCAACTAGTAAAGCCACAAGAAACTGTCCAATAGTTAAGCGACAAAAACATCTCACCTTTGTTGAAGGTACAAGCTACAATACAAGCAGCTCTGAAAAGGTATAACATACTCAAGCTTTTTGGCATCCAGAAACATATCTTGTTAATATAGTATCAGGAGCAAACGCAATCTTTAGTTTATGATTTAATTTACCACAAACAACACAAAGACATAGTCTGGATGACTGCTTGTTTTATACAAAGACGGAGAGGTGTAGAAACTGTGATAGAGCAAGAGATTGCTGGATGCAGTGCATCGTTTTAACTGTTTTCACTCAAAGAAAATAATGTAAAATGTAATTTTAGAATTAGGAACTTAGTTGCATGAACCCTGCAACTAAGAAGTGAAGAGGATAGCCTGCTGTCAGAAATACTGCATTATTTCAAATGTAGCTCGACACTACCTGAACACTCCTTTAAATATATAAAGATAAATAAAGGAGTCTCTCACTGTCGGTAATTTCTTCTAACAACTACTCATATTGCTATTGGGTGTATTGCTAGGAACCAAGGAGGTGCTGTATTGACTTTGGAAGTTTTCTTGGGATGAGTGTTTCTGAGAAAATTTCTGATAATAACAGTAATAAAAGCTTTATGTATAAAATTTTGAAAAATAATATGCAAATTGTCTCGCAGAGAGTCAACATGAGATAATTCGAAATGGACAGCTGTTAGTACAGCTGTGAATTCACCTAACACACAGAATGCATTTGGATCAAATCACTCCGACCACATTACTGGTCACATATGACACACTTGAACACATGCCGTCACCAAACTGAAAAACCACCTACTCAACTGACATATTCTGCTTAAGCAGAAGTCTGTACTCATTCGTACTCATTCAGTTGGTTTCCAGGTGTTTGTCCACAATGTACATTTTTTTATGACAAACCATGCAGATTATATGCATTAAACATTTTGGATAATTTAGTTTGCCTGGAACATTCCATGAAAGAGACTTCTTATTCTTATAATTTCTGACAGACCAGGCTAAGGAAGCACAATATCTTCTACCTTCAGTTAAAAGCAAGTCAAACTTTTAAGATCTTGAATTGTATATCACATTCATCGCTGTGACTCCCTGCAGCTTCTGAGATAACATCAGAATCTTTATTTCTCTCGTTTATTACTGTGTCCTGTAACTCCCATTGTCCATCTGCAAGTGTGCGTCTCTGCCGTTATCTCTCTGTGCATCTGTCACTCTAGTAAAGGAACATTTGTGACTTTGCTTGTGGATGAAAAGAGTGTAAGTAACCAAACACAACACAGCAGATTCTGCCGCAAAACTTTTATTTGATTGCCACCATGACTGCTTTGACGTCAGATGATCCAGAGAGAGGCTATTTCCAGCTAACGATCATGGAGGAATGCATGACTGAGATTTTTGAGTTTGGTTGAAAGTTAGCTAAGCTGTTGGTTGATTTCTCTGAATGAACCTCTTAGTGGATAAGTCAGGTTCAGGAGTCGGAGGGCAGAGCACTTACACAGTTCAGGCGCCTGCCTATCTATACAGGGTCGTCCACTCTTACATAATCCTTGGCAATCCCCAATGGTCATGTGGTGGATGGATATCACATTATGTAAACCCCCAGGGATCAGGAGGCATGGCCAGTGTTTTGTACCTTGGAATAATTCAAAGGGCATCTCTGCAGGCATTAAATAATATTTCTCTCTGCCACTGTAATTTTATCAATAACCGAGCTCTTTTTTTTCCATTGCAGTTGAAATGTAGTTTTTGTTTTTTTTACCTGAAATTACAAAGTCCTGTTATAAATGACCAGATTTTCAGCTTGGAGGAATTCAGTCATAACTCAAAGTAGATATTAGGCCTATTCAATTCTTAGTATTAAATACTTTGTACTGTTGATCAAGGTGAACCACTCTCACAGGCAAAGTACTCCAGGCTAATGTTTTACATTGTTGTCATTGGAAGCAGTGGATTTGGGTACTTATTTTCTTTCTTTTCTATTAACAGAACTACTAGCATAACATACTAGCAGCTCTTTGAGGTTGGAATTTGGCATATGAGTATTTTGAGCTATTCTTGCTATGCTCTCAATGACAATCCTAGCATAAATGGTAAATGGTTTTGTATTTATATAGTGCTTTTCTAGTCTTGATGACAACACAAATGCTTTTACATTACAGTTTCACATTCACCCATTCACACACACATTCATACAGTGCATCTACTTGCAGCCCTTTTGTTATTCTATGGGGGGCCATTCGGGGTTCAGCATCTTGCCCAAGGACACTTCGGCATGTAGGTGGTTCAGACTGGGGATCGAACTGCCGACCTTCAGGTTGGAGGACCCCTCAGCCCCAGCCGCCCCATAAAGATTTTTAACAATAATCGGTATGTTATTCAACCTGTTATTTTAGCTTTTTGGCATGCTATTATTTGCTGATTAGCTCCAAACACAAACTACACCTGAGAATGATGGGAATGTCATTATTTGTGCAGGCATAAACAAACGACTGGACAAAATCTGAATTCTTACCTGATGACGGAGCAGCAATAAAAAGTCAGAGGATAACTGGAGTCTTTAGACTTTGTTGTCGGGAATCATTATTATTTGAACCAAATTTAGTGCCAGTCCATCAAATGCTTAATGATAAATGGATATTTTGGTCTGTACCAAAGAGGACTCACTGACTAAAATAATCAACTGTAATAAGAAAAGGTTGTTTTGCTGCGTTGAAAGAAATTGGGTATGGTCGAAGAGAAGAGCAAGTAAAAACTGATTGAAACTGTGTTTTTAAACAAACCCAACAAACAGCTACAACAATAACACCAGAGCCACGTACCAAAGCCTGATGAAACTGTCATCCTCAGCTTCTTCAGCTACTTGGTACTTGAAAGATGGCTGGAGAATGTAGAGAGGAGGCTTACAGGATGTTGTGCGGGGAGGCAGCAAACTATCTTTCTTCCCAGATACGAACTTAAATGACAAAACACTTAAATGATAAAACAAAGGTACACAGCTTCCTTTTTCATGCTTGCTTTTCACCATACCAACATTATGACCTGTTAACAGTATAAATGTTATGGCTGAGTGTTGAGACACATAATATGTCATAATACAAAATACATTTTTATTTTCTTGACCTTATTTGAATTTGTTAATGGTTGGAGGGAATCATAACCACAGTAAAAATGAAGAGGTAACACAGCAATAAGAAGAGGGGAGTCCCCTCTCCTTTACAACAACATCAACTGGTTGGTTGTTATGCTCCCTGGAAGTCACACCACTCTTATCAGTGCACCAACTCTTCCGGCCCTTTGTAACTACTTTCACCACAGCCGGATAAAATTCACCGCCATCTCTGTCGGACTCTGCCCTGATGTATTGCAGTTAGTGCTATTGTTTTGCTGGCTTATTGCCAGGGCTTCCTGCCATTGTGACTAGACTACATGACTATCCTTCTTTTTATGCAAGCTCGCCAGCGGCAGTCAGTGGCCGGTGGTACTCAGGTTTTCAGTTTGTGTGTCTGTTTGTATGTCTGTTCCATTCTCATACATCTCAAGAACGCCTCGAGGGAATATCTTCAAACTTGGTACAAAAATTCACTTGGACTCATGGATGACCTGATTCGATTTGGCAGACAAAGTTGGAAGGTCAAGGGCACTGTAACCTCACAAAGCAAATGTTTTCCCTGTGAACAGATTATCTCTGAAATGCCATGAGTAAATCCTTTCACATTTGGTCTAAACATTCACTTAGGTCTTAGGTGTGAGTTTGATAGCCAAAGGTCAACATCACAGTGGCCTCTATAAGTGTGTTTATGTTTTCAATCTTCAAATTTGGTACAGACATTCACTTGGATTCAAAGATGAATTTATTTGATTTTGGTGCCCGGTCACAGTGACCTCATGTTCCTTTGTTTTGTTTTGTGAATGTAATACCTCAGGAACACCTCAAGGAATTCTATAATGTTGGCATTGACAGGGCGGCTGTGGCTGTGGGGTAGAGTGGTCGTCCTCCAACCTGAAGGTTGGCAGTTTGACTCCCAGTCTGATCCATCTGCATGCCGAAGTGTCCTTGGGCAAGATGCTGAAACCTGAATGGCCCCCATAGAATAACAAAGGGCTGCGAATAGATGCACTGTATGAATGTGTGTGTGAATGGGTGAATGTAAAACTGCACTGTAAAGAGCTTTGAGTCGTCATCAAGACTAGAAAAGCGCTATATAAATACAAAACCATTTACCATTTGGCCATACACGTTCACTTCGATGGAAGGATTCATTGATTAGATTTAATTGGTCAAAAGTCAAGGTCACGGTGGCCTCACATAACATGTTTTTGGCCTCTTGAAGGTGATATATGCAGACTACCTTGATCGAATTTCTTCAACTTTCCTTAAGGTGTCATTGGGATTCAATGACTAACTTATAAGATTTTATGTTCTTGTTGTTGGTCAGATTATCATCTTTATGCAGATACCTGGCTTTTTGTCAGTTCTCTCTGTGAATGTAAGTAGTAACAATTGAAAAGCAAGGAGCTACTTATTGCTCAGATGTTGCTGTGCCATCACCAGCACAGCTCTAATGGCTTCAATTCCTCTGCTGTTACATAACTGTAGGCGTGTGCTGGTGTGTAACTTGTTCTGTTTCTATGCACTGCAGGAATCAGGCATGTGCTTTACATTGCACCACTGCATGGTGCTCAGCCCCCACTTTGACTGCCACTCCTTCCCTCTTTACTCCCTGTCCCACCCACAAGAGGGTCTTGCCATACCTCATTCACCCTCCCCCACCTCTAAGCGCCAAGGGTTATATAACAGCCTTTAGCTATTACTGAGCCCACCGTCCTCCATGGGTAGCTGAGTCAAGATGCTGATATAGCAACTCTACTGGCCAAAGCAAGAAGCACACACCTCAGTGGACTGTACCAACAGTCTCTGTCAGGGGGGGATTACTGAAGGTGATATGTTGCTGCAGTAAATGCAGACTAATCTACTGTATAAGCACATTACTGTATGCCTGGCTGTTAGGAGCTGTCTGTTCCACACAGTCAGACTGCAGCAACACCGGGCAGATGATAATGCTGTTCTCAGGTCTGATTCATGAGGATCGGGGAGGGGCCACCACTTTAAGCAAGCTATGCTCAGAATGATACAATTTATCAATAATATACAAAAAATATCTTTCTTCAGGCCTTGCTTTGTTTTTCATTTCATTTGTTTGGATACATAATTTCATACACATATATAAAACAATGACTGATCATTTCAAGTAAGGATATATATATCACCATTTAAGTAAGAACAGTATTGATGGTTATGGGATATTCCGAATATACTTTTATCATGAGGGATTGAAGTGGCAGACTTTCACACCTGTAGTTTGGCTCATATGGTTCAGATTTAGGAAAACATCATACACTGTAGGCTCTCAGTTGTGGTTTGTTTCCTTTTCACATTTATTACAAACTAATGATTATGTTAAATGTCAAAACTTGTATTATAAGCAAATGTAGGCCTAATGCAAGTAGATTTGTATATCCTTAGACCTTTTAGGAGTTATGTTCATATGAGCATTCCAAGTTGTGTTCACTAAACTAATTTCAGTCATCTGAATTCTATTATAAAGTTGATGAGTGAACACAGCGGAGGATCCCCCGATGGATTCATCGCGATCGAGTCCGAGGTTCTAATCCGTGACAGACAAAAAACCTAAAGGAGAATAATTTTTCTCCCAGTAAAAAAGGGACAAGCCATAGAGGTGGGGAGGCATACACTGCTGAAGAAGAGACGATAGCCAGGAGTTATTGAGTGAGCCTGGGAAAAGTTTCTAGTCAGGCAATAGAGGGCCAATTAGAGGGGTTGGCATGTTGTAGCCTGTTCTTGGTAGCTTTTCCAGGCTTACCACCTAACAAAGGACTCAGTAAATTAGCAAGGCACAATGATAGTTCGTTACTGAACTCAATCAGTCTGTCATTATCATCAGGACATGTACCACAGTCCTTTAAAATAGCAGTAATCAAACCCCTTCTCAAAAAAACCACCCTAGACCCAGAGGTTTTAGACAACTACAGACCAATATCTAATCTCCACTTCCTTTCTAAAATCTTAGAAGAAGTTGTAGCCAATCAGCCGTGTGAGTTTCTCCAGGAAAACAATGTACATGAAGACTTTCAGTCTGGGTTCAGAGACAATCATAGCACAGAGACAACCTTGGCAAAAGTCAATGATGACCTTCGAATAGCTTCAGATCAGGGATCTGTGTCTGTCCTTGTTCCGTTAGATCTCAGTGCAGCATTCATTACAATTGGCCATCAGATTTTATTACAGAGACTAGAACAGTTAATTAGCATTAAAGGAACCGCCCTAAACTGGTTTAAATCTTATTTTTCTGATCGCTTCCAATTGTGCAAATTAAAGATGAGTCATCTGTGTGCACCAAAGTTAACCATGGTGTTCCACAGGGCTCTGTGCTTGGCTGAATTTTATTCTCATTATATATGCTTCCAATAGGAAATATTATCAGGACAAATTCTGTAAATTTCCACCGCTATGCGGATGACACCCAGTTATACTTTTCAATAAAACCTGAATAAAGTAATCAATGATCTAAACTTCAAGCATGTCTCAAGGATTTAAAAACCTGGATGATCCGCATTTTTCTCTTATTAAACTCAGATAAAACAGAGGTTATAATACTTGGCCCAAAACCCCTTAGAGATACATTATCTAATGATATAGCTGCACTCTTCCTCTTCTCAAATCATTGTCACATCAAAGTAATTCCTATCTCATCAATACATGTTACTGACTTGACCCCTTCCCTGGAGTCCCTTTGCCTTATGGCCGCAGATCCAGGGCCACAGCTGTGGACACATCATGGATTACGATCTGTGGATCGTGTATCAGAGATCGTAATGGGTTGGCATCTGATAATGGTGGTGGACCACGGCCGAGGTGGCAGCATCCGATCTTGATGGTGGATCTTGATCTTGCTGGCTGCTAACCATAAGTCTATGATTGCAGCAGGACTGCTTGATATATTGTACAGTAGTTTTTTCTTACTCTTGTTGAGGGTTAAGGACAGAGGATGTCACACCACGTTAAAGCCCTATGAGACAAATTGTAATTTGTGAATATGGGCTATACCATTAAAATTTGATTGATTGATTGATTGATAAAATCTTTTAACTAGACAAGGTAAAAACGTAGTATATTGCTGAGCGGAAAAATATTTGACTGTTCTAGCATTCATCAAAAAAAAAAGAAGACATTAAGTTGGTGTCTTGGTCATAACTCAGTTAAGAAATACTGCTTGACCGTGACTCTCTCCTCTCAGTCTGTGCATCTCATGACACCTGAGTTTCTATTTCAGCCTTGAACCCCCCCTTGGCAGATATGCAGTTCAGGCTCAGTGATGACATTTTGAAAGGCCAATGGGAAAAATTCCAGCAGGTTACCACCCAACGAATGGAGTAACTCACTTACTGATGCTACTCACAGCTGGATTTTGCCTAAACATCTTCATCCTTCATTCTTCTGGTATAGACCATAGACTGGTATAGACATACATGGCTTGTACAGACAATAATTCCACCCTCATATCATCCTCAGTAGTGATCCCAAACAAATATCAACAAACTCAATGCCCCTGAAAAGTCAACTCAGCATTCAGACCTTCACATGCTGTGCATCTTAGGCAGATGGCCTGGGGTTTTCGCTTCTTTCTTTAAAAATGGGACTTTCCAAACTCCAAAATGTATGTATGTATTTTTTTTGTTTTTCATGTAGTCTTTTCCATCAGAAACACATTGTATGCTCATTTGGCATCTTTCAGAGAAAACTCTCAAAGTAATTGCTGTCTTTCAAACAGCTTACATGAATGCATTCAGGCTGGGCATTGTAACTCAGTTAGGCCTGTTTAGAATTTGAAAGAAGAACTGGTGAGCCTGAACTTGTCGGGCCTGTTAAGAGACACTTGCCTTTGTGTTTGCCGATCGCTGCGTGTCTTGTTGTGGGCGTGAATAATAGACCTCATTATTAGTGCTGTTTCTATAGCAGCAAGGCATGCAAGCCAGGAAGATCTAAGGCAAGCGAGCCAGAGGGTTCACATTCACACACACACCCAGGGAGAATCCACAGACCTTTTGACAACAAGCAGACACTGTATCTGGCTGCATGAGTCACTGTAAACTTTTTTTAAACGCTGGCCTAGGACTTGGTTCCTGTGATAAAATATGCCACTGTTTGTATGATACTTGTGGGATATTTGGTAAACAACTCTGTACAGATAATCCAAATAATATGGAACTGTAATTGTTGATTGGTGTGGAAGAAAAACCCACCACTTCTAATGTTTGTGTGGGTCCATGTTGACCTCATGGTGACCCCTTTGGTGAAAATCTCTACCAATATCCCTCATGTGGCTGATTTGATGAGCAGAGGTTATAGGTTTTTGTTTAAAACTTATTTAACAATGATGACGCAAATAATGTGATGATGAGGTATCAATCTATATCAGTGATTTTCAACCTTTTTTGAGCCGCGGCACAGTTTTTACACTTACCAAATCCTGGGGCACACCACCAACCAAAATGACCCAAAATGACACTCTATGGCCTAACACAGTACATATAATACATATAGTTAGTAATATAGTTTCTAATTGTATTAAAAAGCACTATTTAAAATTAGTTCAGCCCTTTATTACTCTTATCTTTTAATGAGCACAAATTGAATCAGATTTATGAAACAATCTTTGATTTAACTCAGTGATTTTCAACCAGTGTGCCGCGGCACACTAGTGCGCCGTGAGAGATAGTCAGGTGTGCCGTTGGAAATTATCTAATATATAGTGTTGCACCGAAGTGTCGGCCGAACAAAGATTGTTTCATAAATCTGATTCAATTTGTGCTCATTAAAAGATAAGAGTAATACAGGGCTGAAATAATTTAAAATAGTGCTTTTTAATACATTTAGAAACTATATTACTAACTATATGTATTATATGTACTGTGTTAGGCCAAAAGTGTCATTTTTGGTCATTTTGGTTGGTGGTGTGCCCCAGGATTTTGTAAGTGTAAAAACTGTGCCGCGGCTCAAAAAAGGTTGAAAATCACTGATTTAACTAAACTTTATTTAACGGGGACATATTATACCCATTTAATCACAGTTGATATGGTTCCTTAGGGTCTTAATGAAATGTCTCTAACATATTTTGGTCAAAATACCACAAGGATCATTTAAAACATGACCTTTTAACCCTGTCTAAAACAGATTGATCTGTTTTGAGTGCCAATAGTTTCTCTCGCCGTTTACCCGCGCTTCATTGAATTTCTTCACTTTGACATTCAGAGCACTGGGCAGAAATGACATTGCGTCATCACCCACCGTGGGCCTTCACGATGCTTTGTTTTAATTAAACAGTCCGATTCCCCTGGTCCACACCAGTTCTAAGTAAGCTGCTAGGCGCCAGCCGAGTTTTCTCAGTTATTCTGCAGTAAAACTACACAAAAATGTGTATGAGCATAGTCAGAGACACCATGAACAGGAATCCACTCGAAGTCACTTATAACCTGTCGAGGAATATTTTTAATCAGCATCTAAATATGGCTACATTAGGAATACATTAGTCCTTTTTTACAGACTTGCCCTTTAATTTGAAGTAAAAATACATAATTTACATGAACCGATACGCCATGAAGATAAAAATTTAAATAATCAAATGAGAGACTATAACTAAAATATAGTTAAAACTAGTTTTCGTTCTTTTTAGGCGCTCTGACTATCTATACCGCTTTACCGTATGAGGCATTAGTAGACGCGCAACAAAAACCCGAGTGGCGGCTGGCTTTCCTCATGACGGCTCACTTTACTGCAGTCCAGAGTTGCCGCCGCCGACCGCCGTACCCGGTCCCCTCCAACACTTCCGCACCGGCGAGGGACACCGCCCCGCGGTCCAAGAGAAAGAAAGCCCCCGCACCTCTGACGCCGTGAGGCACCGCGGAAGAGGACCTTCCCCACAAAAAGAGTGTCCGGCGGCCAGGAGAGGAGGGCGACGGGGCGTGCCCAGCGGTTTAACCAAAAATACCAATGATATCGGTGAAAGTCAAGTTTATTACCGATGTGCAGATGTCGGTAAACGAGGCGAATATCCGCCGCTACTGATGTTCGGCCGACACTTCGGTGCAACTCTAGATATTAGATAATTTCCCACGGCACACCTGACGATCTCTCAAGGCACACTAATGTGCCGCGGCACACTGGTTGAAAATCACTGATCTATATGACCACATAAATCCAAAGCTATTCTAGTTTTATTCCCTTCATAAAAGGTCCTCTGCAGTAGAATGTGAGAACACAGCGTTTGCATCATAGGGCATTTCAGGAATTAAAAATGTAATGACATTTGTTGTAAAGAAGTCAATGATTTGAAGGATTGATTAGTTTCTGTGAATCAGCAAACAGTGCACAGTCATATATTATGGCACAGCATCCTAACACAGCCCTGCACAAATCCGAGGCTGCAGATTCATCCATGTACAATGTTCTTTTTGCCTACAGATGGCTTTGTATTGATTTGTGAAGCAGACACTTTACCTACAATAAAAGCAGCTGTAGGCCTTAGACACTGTAAGAGTTCATCATTCTAATTCATAGATAAATGCAGACTGACGTTCCTGCTTTATTAAATATTGATTTGAAGTAATAATTATAATAATGATAATCCTGCTAAGGTATGGATCAGTGGAACTCCGGCTCTCTTTCAGACTGGCTACAGTGCCAAAGAGGAACCTTGGGTTCTTCTTATATTCTTGAATGAATGATTACAAAAAAAGAGGTTCATGCTTTTTCAGAGGGCTTTATAGTTATCACACTATTTTTCCAGGCTAGACGCATATCATCCAGATTTTACAACCCACCTATTTTACCTGCTTTTATTAATCAATTGTTTTCAACCAAATGTTCTGTTAAACCCAGCCGATTGTCTGCTCCGTGACCAACTCTTAACTGCAAAGTCACTATTAGGATGGTTGAGCCTGAATTTAGTTGAATGGAGGTTGAATTTGGATTTCACTCGTGAGGTGACCAGAATAAAGTCATGAGGACAGTTACAGTCATAACAACCACAAGTTGTTAAAAGCAGTTCTGCAGTTTCTTACTTTCTTATATACTCCTCAATTGAACAGACAGGAGTGTATGTCATACATTTAGCTGCAAACGTTAACTCAGCTTTATTTAAAGATCCTCAACGAAAATGACACGGACACAGCCAGGTGTTTGACCCCATTCTTGTGTGTGCGGTAGGATTCCACAAGCACTATAGTGCACTCTCACAAAATGGCTGACGGGGTCATGTGGTTGTATGTTATAGCTTAGTGAGGCAGCAATATAATATTTGATATATTGTTTAACAATCAGCTTAAGTTTTAAGTTCAGTTGCTGCAACAATTCATGAACTATTGTGACCCTATTTATCAAGGCCTGGTTAAGTGAGAAAGGGGAGTTTTAAACCCAGCTAACTGTAATGTATTAAACAGAAACTCAAATACATGCCAACACACCAATTTATTAAGAACCCTTCCCAAACTTTGGTTCAAAGAAAATGATGTCCGCTTTAATGTCCATAAGGTAAAACCAACAAGGGGAAAGAAATCTCCCAATGCAGCTCGCTCAGTAAACGTCCTCCCTCCAAGTGCAAAAATGTATATCAGGAACGGCAATGCATTGCATGGGCGAAAAAAACAAACTCACCAGCTGAGGCACAGGGGAAAAGTAGTCCAACCAAGACTTGTGTTCACTAGTTATGGTCCATCACTCACACTGTATTCCCGAATTCCTTGTGGGTAAGGTATCACCATAGCAATGAAGCAAATATCCTTTCTGTACTCAAATGCAGAAACCAAGGTCCTTTCTTTTCTCTATTCCCCCCTCAATAAAAACCTCCTGTCTCCCCCACACAATTCACCTTCCCCTGTTCTCCTAAATCCCAGCCCCTTTACACCTGACTGGGAGTAGAAATCACCTATGAGAGTGATAACAGCAGGAAACTACACAGAACAGCCAAGTGACCGCTCATGTGATGAGGATAGAGGTTTAACTTTGCAAGGATTCAGTACTAAACCATCTAAAATACATATAATCTTCCTAAACATATATGATAACAATTACATATTACTTACATACTTAAATACATACATATTTTGTATGATACACAGTGTCTAATATGTATCTTTCTCCAGAAACCAGCGAACATCCTGGTGATGGGGGAAGGCCCTGAACGAGGAAGAGTTAAAATCGGTAAGGTGGATTGACAAAATATTTCTGAAAAGTGCTTGACTGATCCTAAGCTCTACATGATACAGATATTACTATCTCCATGACAATGGATCAATGAGGCTTTTGACTTGTTTGAGTGTGTGACAGCAACAGCGCTTAACCTTCTGTCTGAGAGGTCAACAGGGAGCTCAGATCAGTGCTGTTGCATAAACCAGTAGGCCAGGGGACTGTTGAAGGGTAATGCTGCAGTGCTGCAGTCTATTTTTAAACCCTATGCATCTAGTTATAGTATAAGGTTTTTGTTTAAGTGCAACTGGACCCTCAAATTGTGCTGATGAGTATTTCTCTGAACTGAATGGCTGTAATATCTCTATCTATGATCAATTCACTCTTACTCCTTGCAACAAAATTATAAATAAAAGCTATTGTCACATTGGAAATATGAAAAGGGTTTTTATAAAAAAGTACTTTTACATCAAGGATCTCTGAAGTTGAAGACTTGAATTTTAAATGATAGGACTACAGAAACAGAGAAAACACGACCCCTCTGAAACATGTTTTTCTGTGAATATACAAATATATATTTCGACATTAAGTACACTCATTAACTAGTAGCTTGGTGTGAGAAGTGGTTGTCGAGAAATGAAAACTAAAATAAAAAGTCCCTAACAACTAAAAATAAAATTGTTTTTGTGTTTTCCATATTATTGATTGTAAACCAAAAATCGTATATGTATAAAAGTCAAAAGGCTACATGAACCTCAGCTGTACTGTCGTAATGTTAAAACCCTTAAAAGTTTGCAAACCGCTTCCTGTTCTAAGGAAATGCTATTAAATGAAGGCCGCTTAGAAGACTCTGTCAACATTTTAATCCCCTCTGCTCTTTACTCTTTTTCGCATCTTGGACAGCCAGAGAACACTGAGTGTATTTTGTAAGAAAATCAACCTGAAGCTACAAAATTAAAATAGAGTATAGAGTTATAGAGTTTAGGAAAAAGTGAGGGGACATAAAAACACTGAGGCAAGGAAAGCGAAATCTCTTCTCTTTTGACTGAAGATTGGGTGCCAGATTGTTTCAGGGGTAGCATTCAAATCTTCATCTCAGGTCTCAGGAAATGAGCATGACAATGAAAGGCTTTTCTGGATGGAGATTGTTTTCGGTTTTAATATGCCATTTTAAACTGAAAACATATAACTGAAGGTGTAGCCTTTGTTTGCTGACTACATCTACTGTATCTTTTCTTCCTCCTACAGCTGACATGGGTTTTGCCAGACTATTCAACTCTCCCCTCAAGCCACTGGCGGACCTCGATCCTGTAGTCGTGACTTTCTGGTACAGGGCGCCTGAGCTTCTGCTGGGGGCCCGGCACTACACCAAAGCTATTGGTGAGTACAGGGTCAAATGTGCAAAGTATGGAGAATATGTGTGTTTCACTGACTCTGGATTTATATCTCTGAAAGTTTGCAGAGGTTTGGATTAGTTGACATTTTGAAGCAGCAGTTGGATTTTGAACTTGTTTCCATAGGGTCTCAGTGTAAACAGGAATGCACATTGCTGACTTACAAAGCCTATATTTATCATTCCTGGAACACGAGACCAAACTGTCAGCCTGTCGTCACTTAAGTTCATACAGTTCATACAGCACCTTCTGTTACTCATGCATCCACTGTATTTATGATTCTATGAATGTGTGTGAACTGTAAAAGAGTTAGATATTGAGATCGTAAATATTCTTTAGTTATAGAGAGGTTTTTCTAGTCTTGATGACCACTCAGGCGGCTTTACAGTTTTTGGCTATTCACCCATTCATACAGCACATCTGTGGGCAGCACTTTTTTTTTTTTGAACGGCACAGCCATCAGGGGCAATTTTGGGTTCAGTATCTTGCCCGAGGACATTTCGGCTGGCAGATCAGGAAGACTGGGTTTAAACATCCGACCTTCTGGTCAGGGGAAGAGAAATTGTTTGAAATAAATGTTCTTATCTGATTTTTAAAATTAATTGTAGAGATTGATGTTTTTTCTTGCTTCCAATTCATATTAGACTACAGCCAGCATCTGGTTAGTTCAGCAGAAAGAGAAACAAGGAGAACAGCTAGCCTGTCTCTGTCTGAAGATAACACAATATCTGGCTTCATATGTAAGAGTAGTTTTAATCTAATACAAAATTGTATTAAAACTACTCTCGGTCAAGCCATTTGACATTTATTTAATTCCAGTTTTATTTTCACATTACTTTGCAAAAAAACAGTTGTCATTAACACCAGGAAGATTAATTTGCTGGAGTGAATGTACCTCAAGAACACTTTGTGTGTGTGTGTGTGTGTGTGTGTGTGTGTGTGTGTGTGTGTGTGTGTGTGTGTGTGTGTGTGTGTGTGTGTGTGTGTGTGTGTGTGTGTGTGTGTGTGTGTGTGTGTGTGTATGTGTGTGTGTGTGGGTGTATGTGTGTGTTTGTTGGTTGTTCACCTGCTTCAGACATTTGGGCAATTGGCTGCATCTTTGCGGAGCTGCTAACGTCGGAGCCCATCTTTCACTGTCGCCAAGAAGACATCAAGACCAGTAACCCCTTTCATCATGACCAGCTGGACAGGATATTTAGCGTCATGGGTTTCCCTGCAGGTCTGCACAAAATACACAAAACAAAATCTCTTAACACTTGTGAAAAATGACCAAGGCCTGATCTGTTAGCCCTGATGCTTTAGTTGGGCTTTCACATTACAACCTCTACAGTTACCAGATCAAATGTTTCATTTAAAGATGAGTGAGCAGGTAGAACAGAGACTCACTGATGTATATTAGCTCGACAGTTTGTTAAATACAATTTAATTATTAAATACAATTGAATAACCTGTTAATGAAAAATATCATAATATTTTGTGTTGAAATTGGTTCTAAAGAAGCAGTGAACATAGTATTCAGACCATTTAACTTTTAGCACATTTTGTGTTGTGTAGATTTCCTTCTAATTAGATAATTGTTGTGATTGTTTAGCCATAAGCATGGACGTGTGCTTTTGTATTCCACAGATAAGGACTGGGAAGACATTCGGAAAATGCCAGAGTACCCCACACTACAGAAGGACTTTAGGAGGACGACGTGAGGAGACGCTGAGATGATCATCATCACAAACTCATAGAATGACACAGCTTTTTTTAAAGTGTACTGCTGTGTTTTCTCAACCAACAGGTATGCAAACAGCAGCCTAATCAAATACATGGAGAAGCATAAAGTCAAACCAGACAGCAAAGTATTCCTGTTGGTATGTGCACACACACGCATGCACACACACACACAACACACAGACACACACACACATACACTAACAGACACACACACACAAACACACGCACACACACGAATACACACAATGGAAGTATATCGAATGATAGACTGACTGTATTGGTCTACTTTTTGCAGGACAAACCTCCACAAGATTTTTTTAGGCGTCAAATTCACAATTACACTATCGCTTAAAAGTTTGGGGTCACTTAGAAATCTCTTTATTTTTTAAAGAAAAGCACTGTTTTTTTCAAAGAAGATAACATTAAATTAATCAGAAATACACTCTATACATTGTTAATATTGTAAATGACTATTCTAGGTGGAAACGTCTGGTTTTTAATGAAATATCTACATAGGTGTAAAGAGGCCCATTTCCAGCAACTATCACTCCAGTGTTCTAATGGTACATTGTGTCTGCTAATAAGCTTTTAAATTATTTACTTAACAGGACAGTTAAGGATGAAAGGAGGAGAGTGAGCAGGGAAGACAAACGGGCGGTTCAGAACCTATGGCTGCTAATGCGGGACTGAAACCTCTGAAAATGGGTTACCGATTGAGAATAAGACAACATTGTTTACAGGGTTTTTGTATGATGGCCACACCCATACTGGTGTGCTAGAGAAACAATTGGTCCCGTCTAGAAGGGACCAATTCCTCTAAGTCTGATTTGTTTAACGTGTAAAAACATTATTGAAATGGAAAGATGAACGGTGCCTTGAGATAATGTATATTACGATTTGGGGCTAAACAAATAAAATTGAATTGAAAGATGAGTGAAGCGCTCAGCATTATGTTCAATATGCTACTTATATTATGATAGATATCAACTAGAATCAAATCTGAACATGACTTTGTCATTATCATAAGCCAGGACCACTAGGGAAATAAGTTATATTCACTTTTAGTTGAAAGTTGCTCAGATCACATGGTGTTTTCAGCTACTAATGTGATGCAGGAGCTGAGGAGACATCTGTATCTGCCTCTGTGCTCACCTTTCCTTCTGATTGCACAACAGAAATGTGCTTCTTTTTTTTTCACAGTCTCTCGTTGTGCAACAATGAGACAGGACAGGCTCAGTATACAGAGGTCAGCCTCTCCCTGCACTTTGTTTCTGCACATGCAGTGTATCCCTGCCTCAGGCAAAGTCAAAGCAGAATTCTTTGTAAAAATAGCTAAAGTGACATAGAAAAAACACTCCTGTTTAACAGTTTCTCACTGGACCTGTTCTTTTTAAAAATGAAGGAAAAACTTACAAGACTTGTCAAAAAAATTGACGTCGTTAAAATGGGTTTGCGTTAACGCCGTTAATAATACGTTTAACTGACAGCACTAATATATATATATATATATATATACTAATATATACTAATATATATATATATATACCACACAAATGAATAGTAATAAGCAAAATCAGTTCATTTTTTAAGTTTCAGAAAGAAAGCTGCAGCATTACCATAGGCCAAGCAAACAGCCCTTTACAGACAGGCAGGTTGAGAACGGCCCTGCACTAGTTATTTCCATTCTAGTTTCATTTGTACTGAAGTAAAGCCCAAACAATAAAACAATCACCGTACCAATACTTTCTTTTTAACACTGTGTGTGTTTTCCTCTGTCTTCAGCTTCAGAAACTCCTCACCATGGACCCCACCATAAGAATCACGTCAGAGCAGGCACTGCAGGACCCATACTTCCTGGAGGACCCAATACCAACCACTGAGTGAGTCTTAGGCTGTATCACTCACTATTAACTATATAGTGAGTTCACCATTTTGTAGTGCTGTCCAAAGGTTTAGTGAAATTTGTATACCCTATATAGTGGACTGATTGTTTCTTCAAATGTATTGTGAACAGATGATGGTCACTAACTGACCAATATATACCATCATGCATTGTGCTGGCTTCAGAGAGAGGAGAGATGGCAGCAGCATAACAGCACAAACTGCAGCCAACTAGTTTATTTCTACATTAAAAGATGGTCATTAAACAATCTTCTTACATAAAAATAGTAATTGTAAGCAAAAAATGAGGACTCTACCTTTACTGCGGGATCTTCCACCTTTCGATATTGTTGTTGTTGTACGTAGAGAAAATGAGAGGAGCAGTGCTTTATTTCCAGTGAAGTGAAGTCAATGTAGTGAAGTAGTTCAGTATTATGAGCCTTAGTTTCCCATTGTGTTGATAAAAAGATGTTTTGATATCTGATTTCTTTCTGATTGCCGGTAGTGTGTTTGCTGGGTGTCAGATACCCTACCCAAAACGAGAGTTTCTCAATGAGGACGAGCCAGAGGAGAAAACAGAGAAGGTAATTTTCCAGAGTCACTGTCTCAGCGAACAAGTCACAGTATGAACACAATTCACAACTCCACAAAGCCTTCAAATTCCATACTGTCAGTCCACTTCTGCTTTGCTACAGTCTAGATATGTTTGAAAGTATTGACATTCAATCCATCAAATTTGATTTGTATAGCCCATAATAATAGATCCACATTTGTCTCATAGGGCTTAACAAGGTGTGACATGCTCTGCCCTTAACCCTAAACAAGAGTAAGGAAAAACTATTTAAAAAAAAATAGCTATTAACAGGGGAAACACAGAAACTAAGAGAGAGCCACATGTGAGGGAGCCTCTCCCAGGACGGATAGAAGTGCAATAGATTCCACGTTTAACGGAGAGTATTTACAACATAGATTAGAAGAAACAATTTCTAACATGATGGAAAGTAAATTAATTGAGGAGTAATTGTCAGTAATGGTTTGAGTAGGTATATTGTATATCAAGCAGTTTTGTTGAAAATAATAGTCCACGATCAGCAGCCACAACGATCAGGATCCACCATCACGATCAGATGCCAACATGATCCACAATCCATCGTCATGATCTACTGCTGCTATCCATGATCACCTGCCAACACGATCCGTGATCCATCAATACGATCATGATCTGCCATCACGATCTCTGATTCTGAAACTGGTAGAAACTGAAACAAGTAGAGTACTTTACATTGGTGGTAAAGTTTGTCTGACAAATTCTGTAAACTCTATGCAGCATTGTGCTCATACAATCAATTCATAATATGTAATATATGCTCATAACCAGGCAGTTTTGTTGAGGGGAGTTAGTCACTCCTGGAGTGTGTGAGCAACGCAGTCACAGACAAGTGTGTCATATTAGCAGTAGTCATGTTACTTCAGTCAGCTCAAGTGTTTACTTAAGCTCAGGTTGCAGCATAGTAGTGTTTGAAAGGAAATAGAGCCAGGATAAGAGTTAAGCTAACCAGACTGGTGTCATTGTCCTTCATCTAACTCAACGCCTGCTTAGGCAAGTCTCCATGGTGTTGAATTAAATTATGTATTGGTTGATTCGATTTTTTTAGCTGTGGTGGGCAACCAGAGAGAAATATGACACTAGCAGGTACGGCCAATCGGCAGACACATGCTTGCTCATGGTCACTGATAGGTTTAGCTCAGTTAGTTTCACCTGCACTAATAATGACATTTTTCTAACTTTAGAAAGAGGAAATCATGCAAGTTTAAAATTGTGCCCCTCTTGGTGTGTAAGATGGTAAACACATAGGGTCAGTATCCATAAGCAGCATTTCTCTCCCCTGTTTGAGGTTCTTAATAATTTTTTGTAAAGAAAGCAGCTGTACAGCTGTTTCCATCTGTGCAAATATTTTACCAGGGCGTTGGCATATGTTTTCATAACATATAGGAGACAGACCGGCACTCGACACAAGACAGAAAGGCCAGACTGCAGTTCAAAGAAACCACACTAAAAGAAAATGAAGAGTTGTGGAGCAAAGCTCTATAAACCGATAAAGTCATGGATGCAGAAGTATACAGGAGCATTCTCTGCTCAGCTTCAGTAAAATGTACAAAATGTATTTGATTATGTTTCATTATTCAGCAAGACAAAGATCTTAAACATGCAATCAAAGCATCATAAGAGCTCTTCATGAAGAGGATGTGCAATATGGCAGAATCATCTGAATATGATGATTTTGTTTTACTTCAAGAACCTGTGTTCAATTACTTCCTAACCCCAAAAATTTGGCCACTATGCGTATCACACAGAGTTCTTTCTATATCAACATAAATCTGCTCAAATTAAATAATTTTTCAACAATACAACACTGCTGTGTATGGCTTATCCACCGCGGGCACTGATAGCTTAAACTTTATGAAATTATAACTGCAAGTGTATGAAATTATTTGGAGGTAAACCTTTATTGCCATTTGCAGTGTGTGAGCAGCTGCATCTTTAAATCCTGACATTTCAATACATCCATGAAGAATTGAAGTAGTTAATCGTATTGATATAAAAGCTAAAAGCTCGGGTCCGACACACAACACCAGTTTGACGATGGAGGCCTGTCTTAGTGAGTATTGAGCTCATATTTCTGTTCACAGAGAAAGGAGAACACAAGCTGAACAAACAAGAGAAGCTGATTCCAGGGTCGCAGTGGTGAGAACAAACCGGTTCAAGTGAAGTTAGCAGGGGTTAGCAGTTAGCAGCCGTCACATGCTGTAATCGCTTATTAATTTTAGTCACATGACATAAACAGAGCACACTCACCACAGTAGGTGGATGTGGAAGCATTCTTAAATACCTTCTGCAGTTGAAGGCTAAGTTAACTTTGTTTCATCAAAGCAAGTTTGGTCAGATTCACCAGCTTTTGCTGCTTCAACACAACCCATCCTCCAAATACCAATATTTCTGTACTTTCTTATTAACATCTGTCAGTATCCCTACTTAATAGTCTTACTAGATCATCATCAGGTGCAAATGTTTCCTCCACACTAAGCTACCAGGTTGCTCTAAATAAGGATTTTGATGAAAAATCTTTTTCCATGATATAATTGTGATTGCTTGGCACTTAAAGTACAGAGTTTATGGTAGCTCCATATAAATACTATATGTAAAGATGTGTTTCAAAATGGCAAACACTAATACCGGAGAAAAACAATGTTTCTGCTTCAGAAATGACTGAAATTCAATTACAAATCAATTATCAACAAATTTACTACTTATTGTAGTATAAAATGTTAAGTCGAATAATATATATATATATAACTTTCAGCATATTAGTTATTTCATGTAATGTCTTTGTGTTAACTGTTCTGGTGGCTGGTCGTTTTCTCAGCTGTGCTCACAAAGTCATATTTATTTCTCAAGCTCTTGAGTTTGAGCCTCTTTAGCATCTTGTCAGTTTTAATTGGCGTCTCATCACTGTAGGATGAACATTTTTTCAGTATTCCAGGTGATAGATCAGCTTGCCGTGTCAGACAAGTCTTGTAAGTTTTTCCTTCATTTTTAAAAAGAACAGGTTCAGTGTGAAACTGTTAAACAGGAGTGTTTTTTTCTATGTCATTTAGCTATTTTTACAAAGAATTCTGCTTTGACTTTGCCAGAAGCAGGGATACACTGCATGTGCAGAAATAAAGTGCAGGGAGAGGCTGATCTCTGTATACTGAGCCTGTCCTGTCTCATTGTTGCACAACGAGAGACTGTGAATGACATGTTAGGAAAAGGTTGATAGTAGCTGCATCGTCATTTAAAAAAAAAAGAAGCACATTTCTGTTGTGCAATCAGAAAGAAAGGTGAGCACAGAGGCAGATACAGATGTCTCCTCAGCTCCTGCATCACATTAGTAGCTGAAAACACCATGTGATCTGAGCAACTTTCAACTAGGGCTGCAGGATATATCGGCTATGTACGATATATCGATATAATTTCCACGGGGATACAAGATTTGACAATATCGTTTATATCGATATATGCGTTAAAATGGTCAGTTTCGCCTCAAGCGTCTGCGTTAGCCTTGGGAGACTTTGAGCGCAACCGCGACCCCTCCCACTCTGTCGTTCCGAACGTGCCGATTGCAAAGACGCGTCTTTCCCGCCCCCACCACCCCCTCACAACAAATCAAGCATGGAGGATCCCAATAAAAAAAACGAGACGGCGGAGCGAGACGAAATTGTTTCTAAAAGGAGAAACAACGGCTCCATCATATGGAAATGGTTTGGTTTTAAAAAAAAAGATGAGCAGCAGCTGCAGGTCATCTGTAGGGAATGCAACAAAACAGTTGCGTCCAAAAGTGGAAGCACAACCAATCTTTTCCACCATTTGCAGCAGCGGCACAAAGTGCAATACGAGGAATGTGTGAAACTCCCTGGCTGTGCTGCTGCTGCTGCATCACCGACCGCGAAAGCATCTTCTGCGGCTGCCCCAAAACAATGTCTATTGCAAGAATCCTTCACTCGTGGTGAGCCATATGACAAGAAAACCGCAAAGTGGCGTGAGATCACTAAAGCGGTAGCCTACCACATTGCAAAAGACATGGTCCTGGTCGCAACGGTCGCCCAGGATGGTTTCAAAAAGTTGCTCCGAACAATGGACCCAAGGTACAATTTGCCAAATCGAAACTATTTCTCTGAAGAAGTGCTGCCAGAGATGTACACCACTCTCAGGCAAAAGCTGACAGCCCGGCTCGCAACAGTAAAATATTTTGCGGTCACTACCGACATGTGGTCCAGTAGGACCTGCGAGCCGTATATGTCATTGACAGTTCATTTTATCGAGGACTGGAGAATGGAGTCGGCGTGCCTCCAAACCAGCTACTTTCCTCAAGATCACACCGGAGAGCACATCGCTGAAGCCCTGCAGGATGCGCTCTCAAACTGGAAGCTGGAGGAAAAGCGGCTGGTGGCCATAACCACCGACAACGGGAGCAACGTTGTTAAAGCGGCCCAACTGCTAAAATGGCTGAGGATGCAATGCTTTGGTCACCGACTTCATTTGGCCATTGGTGAGTACAATGGCAAAGTAATAGTTACAGGGAAGAGAAAATGTGTGCATGCTTTAAAACGGTTGTTTGCCATAACAACTTTTTCACACAGTTAAATGGTGTTTGAATTTGACATAAAATCTAAAGTCCAGAAGCCCCGTCATGACTTCACAGACGCTCTCTCCAGTGAAGAGTATGTCACCCTCTCCTACGTCAGGCCTGTGCTACACCTCTTCAACTCAAGTCTCCTAATACGGGAAGAGGATGATAGTGAGCTGTGTAGGTCGATCAAGACCAGAATCTTGGATTACCTTAATGCCAAGTATGCTGACCCAGACAAAAGTGACCTTTTGGATATGGCATCACTTGCGGATCCATGTTTCAGGGTCCAATACATCCCAGGTGAAAGAGTTGAGGCACTGAAACACAGAGCTGTGTTGGAGGTGGAGGCCTTGCAGGCTGATTTGGGCGGCGGTAAGCCGGACCCGGCTGGCCCTGTGCCAGAGGAACCAGGAATGCCACCACCATCCACAAAGAAGAAGTCACTGGCCAGCTTCTTCAAGCAGAGCACAGCCACCAACACCAGGCTGACACAGAGGGAGGCGATTGAAAGTGAGCTTACAAGCTACTTACAGTCAGCTATCATCGACCACGAAACAGATCCTCTCCAATGGTGGAAGATGCATGCCGATATTTTTCCAGCACTGAGCCTCCTGGCAAAAAAGTACCTTTGCGCACCAGCAACCAGTTCCCCTTCTGAAAGGGTTTTCAGTTGCAGCGGCAACATTGTCAACTGTCACAGGGCATCCCTGAAGCCTGAGGCGGTTGATAGACTAGTTTTCCTTGCACAAAACCTGTAAAATATAAGAGCACTGCAAATGAGAAACGTTTTTTTGGCCTGTTCTGTTGGTAATTTTGTTCTGTTTACATTCTTGTTCTTTGCACAGCTGTAGGAGAAGAAAAATCTTAACCCTTTTCATTTAATTAAAACTATTTAATATATTTGTTATTTCACACAATGTTAGATGTTGGCACCACATAATTTGTCAAAGAGATTTAAAGATTTTATTTATTTTGTTAAGAAGCATAAAAACTGTTTTGTTCATGTGTTCATGTGTTCATTCAATTTACCTTTCTTGCACTTGGCACATGTGCCAGCCAGAGTTCCATGTTCCATTCTGGTGAAAATTACTATACAAAATCACATGTTGATATATGTTGCAGTCATACTGATCTGTGTTTTATTAAAAGTGCTTGCAACGTCTCACATGTGGCTTTTGACTTAAAAAAAACCATCTAACCCACTCTATAGAAAATATCGAGATATATATCGTATATCGCCATTCAGCCAAAAAATATCAGGATATCATATTTTGCCCATATCGTGCAGCCCTACTTTCAACTAAAAGTGAATATAACTTATTTCCCTAGTGGTCCTGGCTTATGATAATGACAAAGTCATGTTCAGATTTGATTCTAGTTGATATCTATCATAATATAAGTAGCATATTGAATATAATGCTGAGCGCTTCACTCATCTTTCAATTCAATTTTATTTGTTTAATATGGTGGCGAGAGCTCAATGAACAGCAACCTAAGAAAACACATACAAGTTAAGAAAACACATGCAAGTTGACAAAACACAAGCAAAGTAAGAAAACATCTTCATCAAGTTCAAAACACAACCCAACACATTACAGAAACTCGCAGCAAATAGACAAAACGCTGCAGATAGAACTACGCGCTGCAAAAAGAGAAGAAACGACAACGGAAGTGTTTCCAGAGGACAGCTAAAAGTGATGGACACTGCTGCCACCGCAGACACAAAAACATCCAATACACCATACAAATTCGGTTTCACACAGGGGTCGGCCACCCGCGGCTCTGGAGCCGAATGCGGCTCTTCAGCCCCTCTGCAGTGGCTGTACAGCAGTGATTTTCAACCTTTTTTGAGCCGCGGCACAGTTTTTACACTTACAAAATCCTGGGGCACACCACCAACCAAAATGATCCAAAATGACACTCTATGGCCTAACACAGTACTTTTAATACATATAGTTAGTAATATAGTTTCCAAATGTATTAAAAAGCACTATTTTAAATTATTTCAGCCCTTTATTAATTGGCTAACTTTTTTGAGAAAACCTGGTCTTGTTAGGAGAGACGGCGTTCATCCCACTTGGGATGGAGCAGCTCTCTTATCTAGGAATATTACTAAGTCTATAACATGACAACCCATAGTTGGGACCAGGAAGCAGAGCTGCAGTGCTAAACACTTCTCTGCGCTCCCTCTGGATCAGTCACAAAACCCCATAGAGATTGTGTCTGTTCACCGTCCGATTAAATTATTGAAATTAAACAATAATAGAGCGAGAACTCCACACAAAAATTTAATACAAATTAAAACAACCTCTGAAACAATACAGGAAACCCAGACTTTTAAATGTGGTCTTTTAAACATTAGATCACTGGAAAAAAAGGCTCTTTTAGTTAATGAAATAGTCTCTGATTACAACATAGATTTATTGTCCCTCACTGAGACGTGGCTGCATCCTGATGATTATGTCAGTCTAAATGAATCTACTCCCCCCAGTCATATCAATTCACAGGTTCCTAGAGAAATTGGGCGAGGAGGTGGAGTTGCTGCTATTTTTAACTCCAGTCTATCAATTAATCCTAAACCTAAACTCAGCTACAAGTCATTTGAATGTCTGGTTCTTAGTCTTCCACGCCAATCCAGGAACCACCAACAGCCTATCATATTTGCCGTAGTTTACCGTGCTCCCAGGGCTTATACTGAATTTTTAAAGGAATTCCCTGAGTTTTTATCAAACTTAGTCCTAAAGACCGATAAAATTATTATTGTTGGTGACTTTAATATTCATGTTGATAATAATAAAGATTGCCTTAGCGTAGCATTTATTTCAATACTAGACTCTATTGGTTTCAGTCAGTGTGTGCACAAACCTACTCATTGTGGTAACCACACACTTGACCTTGTATTATCGTACGGTGTCGCAATTGAAATTTTAACAGTACTTCCGCGCAATCCAGTTCTATCAGACCATAATTTAATAACCTTTGATTTTTCAATAACTGAATATATGCCACTAATAAAAAATTCATTTTCTAGATGTCTACCTGATAGTGCTGTAGCTAAATTTAAGGAAATAATCCCAATTACATTTAAACCCGTATTAGCAGTAGATATAAACAACAAATTCTTTAAAACCCTGAGCTCCATTGAGATCGACCACCTCGTCGATAGCTCTGCAGACTCATTACGATTAACATTAGACTCAATAGCACCTCTAAAAAAGAAAAATGTCAAACATAGTAAATTAGCTCTGTGGTATAATTCCCAGACAAATGAGTTAAAACAATTATCAAGAAAACTAGAAAGGAAGTGGCGCTCCAGCAACAATGTTGAAAACCTCATAGACTGGAAGAATAGTGTTAAAGAATATAAAAAGGCTCTCCACAAAGCAAGAGCCGCCTACTATTCAAAACTAATAGAAGAGAATAAAAACAACCCCAGGTTTCTCTTCAGCACTTTAGCCAGGCTGACAGAGAGTCACACCTCCACCGAACCCAGTATTCCTCGATCCCTAAATAGCAATATCTTTATGACCTTTTTTAATGATAAAATTCAAACTATTAGAAATAAAATCAACCATCTCCTGCCCTCAATTGGCACTAATACCCTCCCAACAACAGAGATCTCAGAAACGGTTGAGAATCCTACCCATTACTTAGACAGCTTCTCTCTGATCACCCGTGATCAGTTTACCAAATTAATCTCAGGTTCTAAACCAACAACCTGTATCTTAGATCCCATTCCTACCAAATTACTTAAAGAAATTCTGCCCCTAATTGATAGTTCTTTACTTAACATTATCAATCTGTCATTATCATCAGGTTATGTACCACAGTCTTTTAAAATAGCTGTCATCAAACCCCTACTCAAAAAAACCACCCTAGACCCAGAGGTTTTAGCCAATTACAGACCAATATCTAACCTCCCCTTCATTTCTAAAATCTTAGAAAAAGTGGTAGCCAATCAGCTGTGTGAGTTTCTCCAGGAAAATAATATATATGAAGACTTTCAATCGGGGTTTAGAGCCAATCACAGTACAGAGACAGCCTTGGCAAAAGTCACTAATGACCTTTTAATAGCCTCAGATCAGGGACTTGTGTCTGTCCTCGTTCTGTTAGATCTCAGTGCAGCATTCGACACAATTGACCATCAAATTTTATTACAAAGACTAAAACAGTTAATTAACATTAATGGAACCGCCCTTAACTGGTTTAAATCATATTTTTCTGATCGCTCCCAATTTGTGCAAATTAATGATGAGTCATCTGTGCGCACCAAAGTTAATCATGGTGTTCCACAGGGCTCTGTGCTCGGCCCAATTTTATTCTCATTATATATGCTTCCACTAGGAAACATTATCAGGACACACTCGGTAAATTTCCACTGCTATGCGGATGACACCCAGTTATATTTGTCAATAAAACCTGAACAAAGTAATCAATTAACTAAACTTCGAACATGTCTCAAGGACATAAAAACCTGGATGACCTGCAATTTTCTCGTATTAAACTCAGACAAAACAGAGGTTATAATACTTGGCCCCAAACACCTTAGAGATGCATTATCTAATGATATAGCTGCGCTAGACGACATTGCCCTTGCGTCCAATGAAACAGTCAGGAACTTGGGAGTGATCTTCGACCCTGATTTATCCTTTAATAGTCACTTAAAACAAATTTCTAGGACCGCTTTTTTCCACTTGCGTAATATTTCAAAAATTAGACATGTCCTTTCACAAAAAGATGCAGAAAAACTAGTCCACGCCTTTGTTACATCGAGACTGGACTATTGTAATTCATTATTATCAGGCTCCAGCAGGAAGTCGTTAAAGACTCTACAGCTTGTCCAAAATGCCGCAGCACGTGTCCTGACGAGAACAAAGAGAAGAGAGCGCATTTCTCCAATTTTAGCATCGGTACACTGGCTTCCAGTTAAATCTAGAATAGAATTTAAAATTCTCCTCCTCACCTTCAAGGCCCTTAATAATATAGCGCCTTTATACCTTAAAGAGCTGTTAATACCTTATAAACCCACTAGAGCACTCCGCTCCCAGAATTCAAGCCTACTTGTCGTCCCTAAATTCTCTAAAAGTAGAGTAGGAGCCAGAGCTTTTAGCCATCAAGCCCCTCGGCTGTGGAATAATCTACCACTTTCAGTTCGGGAGGCAGTCACCATCTGTTCGTTTAAAAGTAGGCTCAAAACCTTCCTTTTTGATAAAGCTTATAGCTAGAGCTAATTAGTGCGCCAGAACGTTACTTGTTCTATTTTATGACACATGACACACGGAGCTTCTCTTTCCAGCTTCTCCTTCCTCTTCTCCATCCCTATCCCCCTTCCCCGGAATCCCTTTGCTTTACCACCCGCAGATCCAGGGCCTCTGTGGCCGCACCATGGATTACGGTTTGTGGATCGCGAACCGGGGGTCGCGGTGTTTGATCCAGTGTGGCGGATTCTGAGTCATTTGGGCTGATCGTGGTGCTGGTGGCGGACCCTGTGTCGCGTTGGCATTGGGCACGGGCGGTGGACCAGGACCGCGGTGGTGGCTTGTGATGGGTCCTCCTGGTGGGCGGCGGTGGACGGTGACTGAGGACTGGAGTGGCGTCTGGTCTGGATGGTGGATCGTGGTCTAGATGGTTGCTGAGCATGGACTGTGCTTCATCAATGATGCTAGAGACTTTGATTATTGATGATGTTCTCCTGCACGTGGCATCTATTGCACTTCTGTCCGTCCTGGGAGAGGGATCCCTCACATGTGGCTCTCTCTGAGGTTTCTACATATTTTTATCCTGTTAAAAGGTTTTTTTGTAGTTTTTCCTTACTCTTGCTGAGTGTTAAGGACAGAGGATGTCACACCATGTTAAAGCCCTATGAGATGAATTGTAATTTGTGAATATGGGCTATACAAATAAAATTTGATTGATTGATTGATTGATATATTACTCTTATCTTTTAATGAGCACAAATTGAATCAGATTTATGAAACAATCTTTGATTTAACGCAGTGATTTTCAACCAGTGTGCCACGGCACACTAGTGTCGTCAGGTGTGCCGTGGGAAATTATCTAATATCTAGTGTTGCACCGAAGTGTCGGCCGAACATCAGTAGCGGCTGATATTCGCCTTGTTTACCGACATCTGCACATCGGTAATAAACTTGACTTTCACCGATATCATTGGTATTTTTGGTTAAACTTTACTGGTTAAACTGCTGGGCACGTGCCGCGGCTGGGGGAGCAGTCGCGCCGTCGCCCTCCTCTCCTGGCCGCCGGAGACTCGGTGTGCGGCACGCCTCAACGTTTTTTTGAGGTGGAAGGTCCTCTTCCGCGGTGCCTCACGGCGTCAGTGGTGCGGGGGCTTTCTTTCTCTTGGACTGCGGGGCGGTGTCCCTCGCCCGTGCGGAAGTGTTGGAGGGGACCGGGTACGGCGGTCGGCGGCGACTCTGGACTCCAGTAAAGTGAGCGGTCATGAGGAAAGCCAGCTGCCACTCTGGTTTTTGTTGCGCGTCTACTAATGCCTTAGCCTGGATGCCAGACGAACTTAGCCCCGCCCACAACATTTTTGGTCGGGCAGTTCGGTCTGGATCCGCTCCATTGGGAAAAAATTATGCCCCGACCGGGCCAATCAGATTGTCAGGGCGGGCTTTATACGATGATTGACAGATGATCAACGGTAACGTAATCAACCACGTCATCAAAGTGCCCTTGGGTTGAATTCGTTTTCAACAAACATGCCTGCCGCTGGCGAGCTGAGATGTGTAGATGCTGCCATTGAGTCTGTTTTAGAAGACATTGACAGCGCATTCATTTTGAAAGAGGAACAGTGAACGTGGAGGCGACGCCAAAGCAACACACTAATCCCTATCGCCCCGGCGCTTGGCTTTTCACAACGGACACTGAACCGCCGTGCAGCGCTAATAATATCACCCGTTGATCCAGTAGATCGCTGCACGGCTTTGTGCCAGTCACACCGGAGGCTGAAGCACAGCGCTGCGCCAAGGCTGCGCGGTGCTTCAGCCTCCGGTGTGACCGGCACAAAGTTTTAACATGTGAGTGGATGGGAGCCAGCTGTTATTTAAGGCTTGGCGCTGCGCTGAAGCGTCCGGTGTGAACCCGGCGTTAGTAAATAAGCCTGAAACATGCTTCTGCGTTTTCACGGGCCCGTAAGCGCAAGAGCCCTTCCGGGTCCCTTACGTGCTTATGTATCCCTCCTTACGTGCTGACGGGTGTCGACCCCCTTCTCTAAAATTTACGGCAAAGCTCCGCAAGCTCACTCAGCCCGCAAGGCTGTGATTGGTCTGCTCTACATCCCTTCTGGAGCTGCATTTCCGGTTTCATGCCCCATAATACCGGCAGAAATCACGGAAGATTTAGAAGAACGAATATGGACCAAATAGAAGAGCACTTGTTAGAAGATATCCGATAGTATGATCACTTGTATAACCTCTCACTGACTGGCGGATTTGTCCGCCAGAAAAAGGATACGAGGAGCCGCAGTGGCTATGTAAATAAACAATCGACGAAGAAGAAAGAAGGCGTCTCTAAGGTCGTCTCGACAAAAAGCATTACTCCGCCTAGTGTTCTGGCGCGGAATTGCTTTGTAAGACGCGCAACGGTTGGGGAAGCATGAATGAAAACGAGTCTTGCGCCACAGCGGCGTGAAAAGACGCAGACGCAGTCGCAGAAGCATGTTTCAGGCTAAAGCCTGAAACCCTTTAAAGCCTGAAACATGCTCACAATGCGTTGCTTAGCATACGTCACATACTACGTTGCTCTGATTGGTTGTAGGTCTATCCAATTGAGCGAAGAGGAATTTTACTTCCTGGTCAGTTGAAACACGCCCCATAATGAGAGCCCAATGGAGCGGTCTCAGACTCACATTCTGACTAGAATTGTGAGTCTGACAACGTCAGGCTACTAATGCCTCATACGGTAAAGCGGTATAGATAGTCAGAGCGCCTAAAAAGAACGAAAACACAACTATATTTTAGTTATAGTCTCTCATTTGATTATTTAAATTTTTATCTTCATGGCGTATCGGTTCATGTAAAATATGTATTTTTACTTCAAATTAAAGGGCAAGTCTGTAAAAAAGAACTAATGTATTCCTAATTTAGCCATATTTAGATGCTGATTAAAAATATTCCTCGAGAGGTTATAAGTGACTTCAAGTGGATTCCTGTTCATGGTGTCTCTGACTATGCTCATACACATTTTTGTGTAGTTTTACTGCAGAATAACTGAGAAAACTCGGCTGGCGCCTGGCAGCTTACTTAGAACTGGGGCAGACCAGGGGAATCGGACTGTTTAATTAAAACAAAGCATCGCGAAGGCTCACGGTGGGTGTTGACGCGATGTGATTTCTGCCCCGTGCTCTGAATGTCAAAGTGAAGAAAATCAATGAAGCGCGGGTAAACGGCGAGAGAAACTATTGGCACTCAAAACAGGTCAATCTGTTTTAGACAGGGTTAAAAGGTCATGTTTTAAATGATCCTTGTGGTATTTTGACCAAAATATGTTACAGACATTTCATTAAGAACATAAGGAACCATATCAACTGTGATAAAATTGGTATAATATGTCCCCGTTAAATAAAGTTTAGTTAAATCAGTGATTTTCAACCTTTTTTGAGCCGCGGCACAGTTTTTACGCTTACAAAATCCTGGGGTAAACCACCAACCAAAATGACCCAAAATGACACTCTATGGCCTAACACAGTACATATAATACATATAGTTAGTAATATAGTCTCTAAATGTATTAAAAAGCCTAACCCTTATTTCAGCCCTTTATTACTCTTAACTTTTAATGAGCACAAATTGAATCAGATTTATGAAACAATCTTTGATTTAACTAAACTTTATTTAACAGGGACATATTATACCCATTTTATCACAGTTGATATGGTTCCTTAGGGTCTTAATGAAATGTCTGTAACATATTTTGGTCAAAATACCACAAGGATCATTTAAAACATTACATGACCAACACTGTACTGTACAGCCACTGCAGAGGGAGAGAAGAGCCGCATTCGGCTCCAGAGCCGCAGGTGGCAGACCCCTGTGTGGAACCGAATTTGTATGATGTATTGGACGTTTTTGTGTCTCCTGTGGCAGCAGTGTCCATCACTTTTGGCTGTCTTTTGGAAATACTTCCGTTGTCGTTTCTTCTCTATTTGCAGCGGGTTTCTCTAATTGCACAGCGTTTCACTATTTGAAGATGTTTTCTTACTTTGCTTGTGTTTTCTTAACTTGCATGTGTTTTCTTAAGTTGCTGTTCGTTGAGCTCTCAGGGCCACCGTAGTTTAGCCCCAAATCTTAATATACATTATCTAAAGGCACCTTTCATCTTTCCATTTCAATAAGGTTTTTACATGTTAAACAAATCAGTCTTAGAGGAATTGGGCCCTTCTAGACGTGACCAAATGTTTCTCTAACACACCAGTATGGGTGTGGCCATCATACATAAGCCCTGTAAACAATGTTTTCTTATTCTCAATCGGTGCCCCTTGTTCAGAGGCTTGAGTCCCGCATTAGCAGCCATAGGTTCTGAACCGGCCGTTTGTCTTCCCTGCTCACTCTCCTCCATTAATGCTTAACTGTCCTGTTAAGTAAATAATTTAAAAGCTATGTTTACGTTCAGTGTTACTCACCAGAACTCACAGTGTGAATCCTAGAGCTCCAACAAATGTGTTTAATGTATATGCTTGCTTTTCCTTTGCACACACACATAGGAAACAAGTAACATCATTATCAAAACTGTGTCAATCTGATGCATTAGTGCATGTATAAGCTCCCTCATGCACATTTGAGCAAGTAACCAAAATTACTTCAGATACTTATTTTGGGGGTTTTAATCCGATTTCCTCTCCAACACTTTGTCTAAGTTATAGTAATACTGGAAAAACTAAATGCAATAAAAAGGTGCATTGTAGCATTCACACCGTTTCAGACACACATTCATACAGCTCCAGCTGCCCCTTTATTATATTTGTTCATCTGTGCTGGTTGCTGTCTGCAGAACCAGACCCAGCAGCACCAGCAGGCGACAGGCCAGAATCAGGCCCAGAACCAGCAGCAGGCCACAGCCCAGCAGGGGCCCTCCCAACAGAGCTCGGGTCAAACAAATGGGACCGGCGGAGCCACAGGCGTTACCACTGGTGGGGGTTTACAACACGGCCAGGACCAGGGGCCACCCAACAAGAAACCTCGGATCGGGCCCTCTGGGGCCTCCTCAGGCACAGGGGTGTTACAGTCAGAGTACCAGGTCAGTATGATTTCTATGCTGGCAGCTTCAAGAAGGAAGTGGTTGCTCATTTCTTTCTGTCAACATTCTTTCTGTCTGTTTACATTACATTTAATTTAGCTGACACTTTTATCCAAAACTACTTATAATAAGTGCATTCAGCCATGAGGGTACAAACCCAGAACAACAGGAATCAAGAACGTACAATTTTCGTCTAGAAAGCCAAACTACAAAGTGCTACATGTAGGTGCCATATAAGTGCTACTAAAGTGCTACCTCTTTTTTGTTTTTATTCAAGGTATAGTCGGAAGAGATTTTTAGTCTGCAGTGGAAGATGTGTATACTTTCTGCTGTCCTGATGTCAATGTCTACTATTTAGAAGCCAAGATTCGTGATTTTGTTGAGTGATTAGCTCGTAGAGAGGGAGCAGCAATCCAATTGGCAGATGCAGAGTGGAGTGGACAGGCTGGGGTGTAAGGTTTGACTGTTTTTTACTTTACTGCTATGTACGTCCTCTGTCACAGCTCCGATCTCACTCTGTTCACTCTGACTGACTGACCCTTTAAAATACGTCTGCAAAAATGGCGTGTAAATAAACCACGTTATCTATGATGCTGTGAAATATTGTGGATTATATTGCAAATGAGTTTTATTTAATACATTTTATGAAGTGTGTAAATCTTTTAGTCATATCATTCATCAGAATGGCCATAAATCAGACAAATCCAAATTATGATTGAATCCACAGTTACATGCAAATGTTTGAGCACTCAAAATTCATATTTTCTTGATTCTTTTTGGGAGTTAGAAGAAGCAAATACAACCCCTGCAGCAAGGAGCCAAAAATATGTCCAACACCACTTCACAATTCTTATTTAGTTCTGTCATTCCTTGTTCGCTGTTGGCTCTATACAGCTTTATACAAAGACACCCATTATTGAATATATATTCAGTTAATAAGTGTTGCTTATTCAAGCTCTTTGTTTATTTCAAGAAGATTAACCCGAAAGATAAGATAGAAAATAATAATATTATTATTATTAGAATGTATTGTTTTCAAACTCGGGTGCATAGGAACCGAATACATATTACACTTTTTCAGATATGTAATACATAAAATAATGATAAAACAATAAAGTGCCACAGTTTGGCGGAGTCAGCAGTCAATCAGATGTGTGTGTGAGTGTGCGCTCGCCCGCGGGTGAGTGAGTGTGTTTGCCTGCTGACTGTACATTCCACATAGTCCTGACAGCAAATCACTGAGGTGCCTACTCGCTCTTGTTCCCGGCCCTGGTGTCTGTTTTATCTTCAGCTCGAGTTCTATCACGAGGCCAGAGAGGGGGAGATTTCTGAGTGGGGGAGAGTGTGATGAAATGAGGGCAACGACGGGGGAAGCATGTGTCAGTAAGCACTGCACAGAGCGGTTCAGTGTGATAGAGGTGACTGGTTTGACCTGTCCGGCCTGTCCGACCGTGCTCTCTCAGCGAAGCCACATGGGGTGACACTACAAGTATGTATAGCACATCTAGAGATAAACACTCAGCTGTTGGGTTACTGGGAACACCTATCTGAAACTCATCTTGCAGTAAGTCCTGTCTTCCTGTGTTGAAATAGTGTCACAGAGATGCCATTAAACATTATGGCCATTGTGGAGGCTGCAGATTGTGTTGCTTTTGAATTATGATTCATTCTATGGACAGATGGATGTTTTAGTTCAGTGAATGTGACTGTAATGTAAATAAGAGAAGCACATAATGCAATTCAACCAATGCCTTATTAAAAACATATATAAACATTGTGTTCATTATGAAGGAAGGGTTTCTGGCAGGACAGCATTTGTTTTAGCTAAGTGTTCCTAATAAACTGCAGACTGAGTGTATTTAGCAAGGGCTGAGGCTGCATGTGAGACAGCTGGTCACTGTCAGGCTTCAGCAGATGTAAAAATAAATCAGTTGAGTGGCCTGGCCTACCAGAAGGGTGGCTAGCTGTCTGACTGTGCGTCACTGTCAGCGTCCTACATTTACCGTCATTGATCCCACATCCCACTAGCCCACAGACTATCCCACCATGCACCACTCCAATCATTCTCCTGAAGGATGCATTGTTGCACCTGAAGTGTAGACCTGAAGTGCCTATTCCTTACAAGCAGTTTCTATCTGTGAGTTAATGGATCTGGTCCTGGCCTGAACTGTTGCTGTTATTCCTTAAATGAGAGCATCAAATTGGGGACCAGGTGAGGAAAAAGAACTCAAAGCAGCAATGGCCAAGATATTCAAATTTTTTTCACATAGTGTGGGTCAAGCTCCTAAACACTTGACCTGCAATTCCCATAGTACTGAAAAAAAAAGGATAGCTATTATAATTGTAGATATTAAATTAATACTTAAATTAAAGTATTTCCCTTTGCAGTGTAGTGCATTACAAAAGGCGCATGAAGTAACATGAAATGCAAATCTTAAGTGCATTACTTTCTTACAAGAGTTTGATGTTAAAATCGACAGTGGTTTTACTTGTTTAGAGCCGAAGTCAGTATGTGATGAGCTGCCCAGAGTCGGTGGCCAAATGCTGGTGACAAAGGATTCCACCAAAAAGCACAAATACTTAAATTAGGGAGTATTAGATTCCTCATTAGGAGAATCTAATCAAAGCCATTAAATTTCTTCTTGTGGCGCTGTTGTTGACCTGCTTCAACCAATGCCACTACCCCAGTCCACCTCTCCTCATTTGGGGATAAATACAATCAGAAAGCTGCTGTAATAGTTTTGCTAGCATGATTTTATTTTTACTTGATGTACTATTTTTGTCTTTCATAGCTATTAATAAAACATATATATTTTTAAATGTTATATGACTCCTCCCCACCCTGTGTATTATGACCCCCTTGTTTTGGAACCACTGCATTTGACGCTCTGTCAACCTGTTCAAAACCACATTATATTGACTACACACACGCACATGTCAGACATGAGATGTAATGTGTCGCTTGGATCGAGCTGCTCACTGCTATGTTTTCTTTCCATCCTTCTCTCTGCCTCTCTATCAGCACTCCGGCTCCCGTCTTGGTTACCAGAGCAACGTCCAAGGTTCCACCCAGCCCCAGAGCACCATGGGATACTCATCGTCATCCCAGCAGAGCTCCCAGTACACCCACCAAACACACCGTTACTGAGGCTCCCAGAAACTCGTAAACCAGAAGAGGAGTCTGTTCCTCCTCCTCCAGACACCCTCAACAACCTCAGCAGACGTCAGCCGATGCCCTCGGCTCACGCTTCCTTGTCGGACCTCGCTCTTTGCATTAATCATTCCAAGTCAGCCAACCTCCTTTTCAACCCTCCCTTGTCTCTGACCTCTTACCCGACAGCCTTCAGCATCACTTATACATAAAGGCAAACAAACATAGATGTGAAGGCATCACACACAGAGACTCAGAACCATGGAACTTACAAACACAATGCTCCTCACGAGGATGAACCGCAGATGTGTTCATATATATATATATATATGTATATATGTACATTATCTAGCACCTTTTTTTTTATTCGATTTTTTTTCTCGCTTGTTTGCTAGAGTTTTCAAGTTTACCTTGATAGTTGATGTCATTGTACATATTGTTACATATGGAAACTATCAGATGAAATGACACACGGGAGGAGAGGGCCTTTCATCCTGTCATCTCTAGTGTACTATAACTTTGGATAATAAAAAGAAAGGCTAAGCCTTTTAAGAAGGAGTTAATGTTTCTACACAGAGAATAATCAGCTTTTTAGCTGTTGCTATTGCAGGGAAATAATAAATGCGCAATTTAACTTCATCTTATTATAGCATTTCTGTATTTAGAATTCTCTCTATCTAGATCTGGATTTGGAAAGTAAGATTAGTACACAGTTCTGTCTATTCTGACTTACTACATCCACTACATGTAGAGATTAGAATTCTCGGACAGCCAGGCTTCATGTCCTCTGACTGCCACAGCGTTTTCAGGGGGTTGGACACCATTTGTCTGTGGTCAGCAGAGCTGTTCAAGGACACTTTGTTGTGACACCCATCTCATCATGGACCCTAAAGACTCCCAAGGTTTGTGAACACGAATGTGCACATAAACGCACAGGGCAGCTAACAGTAAAGCCCCCTATATGCTTCTTGAGACTGTTTCTGCTTGATGTCAGATTGTTTTTTTAAGGTTCTATTATTATTATCATTGTTGCCCTGTGTGTGTGTGTGTGTCTGTGTGCGCACACAGCAGTATGCTGTTTTATGTTGTTTATCCTTTTACTTACTAGAATTGCTGCTGAACCAATCTGCAAAAAGCTGGAACAAATGTGGGGTGAGGTTAGTCGCCTTTTCCACTCCGACCCTCTGGCCGAGCACTGAGCCGTAGTTTCACAGAGACTGGGAACATTTAAAGACAGTGGGTGTGTTTTTTAATACAAGCCAGAGGTCATCAATGTGCGCTGCGCCTACAGCAAGAATTCTTATCTAGTTTGTCCTTTTTTTATCATTCCTTTATACACACTCATACATGTTACTAAGTACATTTCTGTATCCTAAATGTTAACAAAAACACCAGCAGCCAGCTAGCTTAGCACAAAGACTGATCAAAGGGAAACAGCTAACCTGGCTTTGTCTTAAGGTGACAAGATCCCCCTGCGAGTGCTTCTTCAGCTGATAAACACTTGATATTGTGTTTGTTTAATCTGTACAGAAAATATTAAAAACTGGAAGACAGTACTTTGCCAAAAAATAGGCAGGAATATAACATGTACACTGGCAAATTTGTCAAAATATCCCAAAATATATAAATAATTCACTTATACTACTTATAGTTCCTTTCATGCTACTTTTCATTTAATTAAGAGCTTCTGATGCTAATTATAATTTTTTTTAAATCAAGTTTTATCTTTCAAAAGTTCAGACTCAGGTTCAAATGGTATGACGTCATTTACAGTAGAGAAATATGAAAATAAGGGTTTTAGGAAACAGCTATAGTCAGAATTGTATTTGGAAGATTGAGGCAATGTTAGAGATTGAACTATGTGAAGTACTTCATATGAGCTGCACCACAACCATGTTAAAATGCTACAGAGATTATCATACACCATTAGAAATACTTATTCATTGTATTCTATATATTACACTATGAAATGGGCCACTGTACAATTTATGTTGGGATACTACATTTTGTTATTAACACATATTTACTTTATATTTTTACAAATGTGTCATTACCACGCAGCATATTTGCTTCACACTATTGATTCCCCATAGTTTGCTCCATCCTCACTGGCCCTGCCCAGTCACATGACCGGCCACAGAGCAGGCTGTAGTAAAGAACGCACCCAGTGAATCAACTGTTTCTGCTCCTGTATGTTCTCCAGCAGAATAGACGTGTACACTGTAGGATTTGGAGGGAGGGGGAGGATGTTTTTTTCAGACGTGTCGGCGGCAGTGGGAAACACTGACATCCTTTGGCTGAAGACAGAACTGGACCTCTGTCGTTGGTCAAACTTTAAATGTACAACCCAGAGTAAAGCATTCTTCATCAGAAAACGCAGTTTTATTATCAAACTGATGTTAATGTTATGACCAGAATTCCATTAATTTGTACAGATGGAAAGAAGCCGCCGGCCTCGCCCTCAGTCAGACAATGGTTATTTTTATGGGATCTCATCGCTTAAAATAACTTGATATGGCTTTTTTTTCCCATGCATTGATGAGTGTGATGCAAAATCTCTTCGGTGACTCCTCCGATTCTCTACACTGTGTCGTTCTTTGCAGATGCCATGTGGCTCAGTTACTTTTAATGTCACAGGTTGGAGTCTCTCCCATCCAAACTCTGTCAATTCTGTACAATGACAGACATCTTTTTTTTCACTTTCGGCAAAAAAACATCTGAGATCAGTACTGATGAACTTCAAGGATTTACATCCAACCCTTTTACTTTGTTCTGAACAGCTTAATTCCAAAGTCCAGCTCCAGGTTCAACTCTTCTCCTGCAGCTTGTGTTATTTCTAAAATATGTAGTTGTGTTCCTGGGTTCACTATAATTATTATAAGATAAAAGAGTCCTACAGCACTTGTTATTAGAGCAGGAACCTCAAATGCAAATGTCCCAGTATGGATACTATCAATCATAACTTCTTTAAATGTCTACTATGTAGGCAGCTTCACTTGGCTCTCTATAAAGTTGGTACGTATTTTTAAACGGTTCCTTCTCTGGCCAGCTGAACACAAGTCTTCTTTTAGCTCTGGTTTGGTCTCCTCTGCTTCTTCATCTGACACTTATTTGCCTATGACTGTAAATTAAGGTGACGAGAGTGGCAGGCTTCAAAACCAATGGGCTAAAAGGGACAAACATGCCCAACAGTGCAGCGTCAGTTGAACATTTTCTTTGGCTTCTTCGATGACCAGGCACCTTTCACATTCCACAAAGTAATGTGATCCATTGTCATTGTAAAAATATCTATTAGTGCAGCTTTAAGGACAAACTCCAGGTAATGAAATGTACGTGTAAACTTGTTGTTTCATTGTTTTCACTCCTGTGATGCGAGGGTCTAGCGGACACACCCAGGTGAACACGACCCATTGACACACATTTGATGGGGATTTAAAACCAGCTGCTATCCGAAGGTTTTCCCCTACCTTTAGTGTGTTTGTTTGAAGTCACTCAGTGAGGATACATTCAGACACTTAGTTGTAAATGTTCTCTATCAGCTCAAACGAGGTGTCACAAGTATTATTGAGCTCACGGCTCTGTCGGACAAATTGCTCTCGAACAACTCCTATGCAAAAATCAGAGTAAATCCCAGTGTAAAGCTTTCACCTGTGCTTAGGTTTTGGCAGTTGACAGGCTTTGTTATATTTTGATGGTTGTATTCATTTCCTGAGTAATACTGCAATTAGTAGTTCAAGACAACACTCACTTATGTACTTTTCCTCACAGCATTTTTAAATATTCTCTAAATGAACCATTGTAAAATATATATATATATGAATAATATACAATCGTATTTATTATTTCCATACATCTTTGTAAAAAAAACATTTTTTTATGTCCTCTGCCTTAACTATAGTAGCTATAGAAAGGGACCTCTCTCAGACAAACCGGACATCACCAGACCATATGTCTTTTTATCTCATGTCTCTATGGTCACATGAAAGCATGTCTCCTTACTGAATGTTTTGATGCTTCCTCGATGTACAGTAGGATGAAGATGACGTTGTTTTGGATCAGCTCTGTTTAAAGCACATATTCCACAAAATCACTGTTTCTACAGGAATGATAATTATCCACGTTTTTTATTTGTGTGGATGGTGCCTTTTTCACTCGATTATTTGTTTTTGTAAGATTGTGTGTATATATTTTTGTAATTTGCCATCTCCTTTGTCCGCTCTTTGGGTTTTTACTATGTAGCATATTATTATTTACACAATGTCGATGATGCTAGCAGATATATATCGGTGTTTTGTTTCACATTATCGTGTCCCACCTTGTTGCAGGTAGACTGCAAAAAATCCTGACGGAGGATTATCTCATGTTCTTTCTGATAGATATTGTTCTCACACACGCAGTAAATCGTATGATTTTGAAATGCTGTACATAAAAACACATTTTAAGAATTTTTCATTAAGACATTGAGAGAAGAATTGTCTTTTAATGCACTGTTGTTGCTCAAATATTTAGTGGTCAAATAAAATTATATATTTAATGTTTTTTAATGTCTTGATTTAGACACTAATATTCTGGCAGTGCTTTGAGAGTTATAAGGCAGATGATGCTCTTGTATGTGTAGATATTGACAGACATAAATTAGCACACTCCTCTAGGAAAACTAGTGCACTGCTCAACCATTTTCTCTTCCCTCTCACATTTCCTTCCTTTCAATAGAAATGCATGTGCCTGTCTTTATCCTATAGAGAACAAATGCACTTATTGTCCCCCTCCTTACAGTTTGTACAGACAGACTGACACTCCATCTGCAAAGCTCAGTTTCTGCGATGTGTGTGTGTGTGCGTGCGTGCGTATGTATGTATACAGGCGGATGTGTTCGAGCACAAGTTTGAAATATCGACATGGCCTAAATGTATTGTCTTTTCATAGCATTTATTGATAGGGCAGCAATAATTTAACTCGGAATATAAAAAAATAAAACATCTATTCAGTTGCTTTTTGCAAACTTTCACTGTACAAATGACTGTTAAATGAGAAATACATTTATATTTATTTTATATCCCCTATAATAAAAAAACTCTTGTCTCTAACACATTCATTCATACAGTAGTTGTTGGAAGTGTTGCAGCTCCGTTTTTACCACTTGATGTTTCCCAAGGGTGATGGTTTCTTTACAATGAGGCAGCCACCTTCTGAGTCCTCCAGACCTGTCAACTTAAGGAACATGGAACACACACACATATAAAATAATATATATATTTATCTTTTCTTAACAACACTATATATTTTTTTAAGACAGCCCTACTTTTTCTAATCAAATGCAACATTATGAATGGGCATCATTGTCCTGAAATGAACATATTGGCTGCAAATGTGTCCTTTTAAGCTTTAATTCTGTGCAGCGAAACATGTCAGGATTAATTTAGCTCAAGTGTTTATAAAATCATACACACATAAAATATACAGTTGGTAAACAATATCCTATCAGCAGCATATATAGTATGATGTGGAACTGTGTAGAATAACCTTTAAGTTTAAAGGATGGGAAGAAGCGGGAAACTATGTAAACAATATAAAGGTTCCAACATGCTAGTAAGTGGCGTCTTTAATTTAATACAAGCTTAGGCTGTTAACATTTACTGTCTACACCCTCGCCAGGAAAAGAGTTCAGGTTAACAATGTTGTAGGTAGTTTATTTTCTCATTGTGTAATCAGCACATATCTCAACTCGGCTCTCTGGAGCTTTCAGCTACATCTCGATGATTGCAATAAGTGGTTGTGGGAGAGATGATAACTTCTGACACTCTTCAAAGATCGTCTCTAGCATTGGATTAAAATGTCCTCCTGACGTGTCTACAGCCATCCTCTTCGTCCAGTTTAATAGCTTTACCTCGTTGTCTCAGTTGTGTGTTGTGTTATAATGTTTCTAAACAAAATGAATAAAACAGCTATATCAATTTGAAGAAACAGTATCACTGTTACTTTGAATTGTCCACAGGTAGGTATCATTACATAATATTAATGGGAGGCACTAAAGTTACTTCTAACAAGTTGATTAAATCTAAAAACTATTTGAAAGTAAACACATTTTCATTGAAACCTCTTTCCTTACATCTTAACAGCACATACTCCAGAATAACATGGAGGTTGTTCATAGAAAACCATTGATAAATCTCAGCAATAGAAACTGGGCAAAACTACATCTATCTGAATAAAGGGATCCCATCAGGGGCAAGTTAGAAAATGTTTGTGTGTTTTTGGTTGAAACAACCCTTAAATGTTATTTGAGCCCAGCGACAGAGCTCTGCACAGAATAAATGATCAAATTCGAATTTACCCATCCATGAAAGGACAGCTGTCATGTTCTGTCAGTTTAGTTTGTTTATTTCAGCCTCTGTGTTTTCTGTTTCCTGTTTTATTTTGTAGTCTCTGTTCTTTTTGGGTTGTTTCTGTCTGCACTTCCTGTCTTGGTGATTGTCTTTCTAACTCCTCATGTGTTGCACCTGTGGCCAATTACCCCTGCCTTCCCTGTGTGTATTTAAGCCTCTGTCCTTTCCCTTGTCCTCTGTCGGATTGTCTGTTTTGCTTCCTGGTTCTTGTGGTTCTTGTTCCTCGTGCCGTCTGGTTCAGGATATTCCATGATGCTCTCCTTTTCTGCATTCCTGCCCTGTCCTGATATCCTGAGCCTCTTGTGTAAGTTACGTGTACTTTTGTTTAGTTAAAGACTCTTTTTGTATTAAATACACTTTTTGTTAAACATCTCTGCTCCAGGGTCCATCTACCTTCCTCAAACCGTAACAACAGCTGTAACCTAATGTTATATGAGATACACATAAAACATTTAATCTGATTGATAGCGAGTTAAAGTAATTCTTATCACAAACACTATTGTTACTGAATATATGTGGAGGATCTGAGCACTTATATATTTAATGTTTTTTAATGTCTGGATTTAGACACTAATATTCTGGCAGTGCTTTGAGAGTTATAAGGCAGATGATGCTCCTGTATGTGTAGATATGGATAGACATACATTAGCACACTCCTATAGGAAATCTAGTGTACTGCTCAACCATTTTCTCTTCCCTCTCACATTTCCTTCCTTTTAATAGAAATGTATAGAGAACAAAAGCACTTATTGTCCCCCTCCTTACAGTTTGTAGAGACAGACTGACACTCCATCTGCAAAGCTCAGTTTCTGCGATGTGTGCGTGCGTATGTATACAGGTGGCATGTGTTCGAGCACAAGTTTGAAACATAGTCATGGCCTAAATGTATTGTCTTTTCATAGCATTTATTGATAGGGCAGCAATAATTTAACTCGGAATATAAAAAAATAAAACATCTATTCAGTTGCTTTTTGCAAACTTTCACTGTACAAATGACTGTTAAATGAGAAATACATTTATATTTATTTTATATCCCCTATAATAAAAAAACTCTTCTCTAACACATTCATTCATACAGTAGTTGTTGGAAGTGTTGCAGCTCCGTTTTTACCACTTGATGTTTCCCAAGGGTGATGGTTTCTTTACAATGAGGCAGCCACCTTCTGAGTCCTCCAGACCTGTCAACTTAAGGAACATGGAACACACACACATATAAAATAATATATATATTTATCTTTTCTTAACAACACTATATATTTTTTTTTTAAGACAGCCCTACTTTTTCTAATCAAATGCAACATTATGAATGAGCATCATTCATAATGTGGCATGTGTTCGAGCACAAGTTTGAAATATAGTCATGGCCTAAATGTAATGTCTTTTCACAGCATTTATTGATAGGGCAGCAATAGTTTGACACAGGAATATAAAAAAAAGTTGGATAATAGTAGATTCACCATCAACACATTCCAAAAGATGCGTCAGGTAAAGTCTACATGCAGCAGAACATTCTTTAAGGGCTGGTGGTGTGACTAGTGAAACCAGTGGAGACAAGCTGAGACTTAGCACCAGCCTCAGGAGTTCTAGCACACGCAGCAGATTGACGTCCCCGCCTGCAGTGTTGCTTCCACCACTTGAAGAAAACCTATGACTCGGAGAGAGCACAGGAGAACGATCCCTTTTTCTTCACTGTTTGTGCGGCTCCTCAGGTCAGCTACTGAGGAGCAGACTGGTGATTGCAGGGTAAATGTCACTTCTGCAGTGTCTGCATTTTATATACATGTAAACCGGTATATTGTGTAAAACATATCTCTTTTGAAACTGTGGTAACCAGAGTAATGTTCACTTAACCCTAACTTCCCTCAGCTAAACGCAAATCAACAGCTTGCTGGTCGTCCTGAACTTCTCTGGATCAACAGAGTGATCGAAAGAAAATACAATATACCTAAGCCTAGCACAAATGATGTTTGAGGAATAAGGAAACTATACAAAAAGTGAAATCGGAAGGATATGAAATCTTAATCACAATTATTGAAAAAGTTCAATAAAGGCAGTTCAAGTCAGATGAACAATGAGGCCAGGAGACCACACATTGAGTAAACAATTGTTTAGCTTGTGACAACGTCACCCTAGAGGTAGGGTTGGTAATTTTGTTTATTTTATTTGTGGAAATCCTCTTCAAATCCCGACAGCCATCAATAAATAACCGTTGATGTGTGTATCAATTGCTGTTTTTAATACATGTTATGAATAAGCCCACTCTGACCCTGCTATGATCCCAGATTACATTTTTACAGAGTATGCTGTCAACACAAAATATAGGTGAAATGCTCAAATTTGCATTCCATGGAATCCTGCTCATCATCACTGTGTGTTTAAAACTCTGACTGCAAGAGACAGATCCAGACAGATTGATAATGGAAGAGCAGGAAAATGAATGAACCAGCAGCTGGGTCAGAGTAACCCAACCAGCTGCTCATCTGTGACTGAACCTCTTCCTACTCCCTTTGACCCAACAGCAAACATTGTGCTTCTTAGTAATGTAAATGATACTGCAGCACAGTTTAAAGGACATTTTCTTGCAGTTGATTCTTCTTTTGTTTGTTTTCTATCTTAAAGCACTTTGAGTCTATGCTTTTCATATGAAATATGCTATTGCGTTTAAATAAACAAAATGACTCCAACACATGAATTTAATCCCAGAGAGAAACTATGGGAAAGACCCCTCTACCTCCAAAAACAATCAGGGAAGAGGACCCTCAGTAGGAGAGGTGACCCAAACCCTGATGGTCACTCTGGCTGAACTTCACATGAATGGGGCATACAGGGAATTTTTTTTCTAATGTTCTATCAGCCATTCATCAGCAACAATAGCAGCCATTTTAGCCCTGCCACAATAGACGGGTCCTTTCTATTCACCCTATTTCTAGTGGGAAAGTACTGGACCCATCCACACTGTCAGTTTGACCTTATGGGTAGGAGATCTGCATCTGGAGCTCTGCCATCTCCCCACTCACTCCCAGTCTGCTCTCAGAGCAGCCTCCAACCACAACTTGAGGCTTACACTCCACAGACCTTGACATTTCAGTTACCACCCTGCCCAAAACAGGCCCATGCTGATTGTGTTTTTATCTCTTACATCCAACTGAGTCTTAGCTTAAGTTCAGTACAGTATTTCTACAGATATTCAAACATGAATTAGTGTTGAACGATACCATCAGTTGATTTAATATTGTGTTAATATCTTTTTTTTTAACTTTTATGATCCATTCTTTTATTTTGCAAGTTTTCATGAAACTATGCAGCTTATCCTCCTGGCAGCTTACTTATTCATTTGTCTGATGGAAACTCTTTTTCAATCAGATTTTTCTGGTAAAGGCTTTAGTATTTCACAGTTGCAACTGCCGTTTAATCAGGACAGCAAAGTTACAATCAGACATCAATCAGAGCGTTGCTGAAGTAGATGTGATATTTCTATGTACATCTCACAACAGCATTCTACAGACTAACGTGGTTGCCAAGTCAGTTAAAGTTAATAAATGAATACACTTAAAAAGGGAAAAACCTAAACTTCCTGCAGCTTCATGAGGCTTAAGCAAAGAGGTATCGCTGCTGCTGATAGCACAGAGCCTGAGAACATGCAAAGAATGTAGCTCACATTGAAACTGGAGATCATTGGTCCGCTTTGGTTGGGTGTAGGATACAACACTATATATGATTTGGCAAAACAGCTACTTGTTGAGGTGTGGAATAAAAAACACTAAAGTATACAGGGAACAGGAGGTCACAGTTCCTTGTTTTTAATGACTTTTAAAGAGTGAGCTAAAACAAATCAATCATTAATGTATTCATAACCTTAACATAATTAAAGATGAACAATAAGAACATTTATAGTTAATGGTGTTATAGACAGGTTTGTGTTGACAACAATATAAAGACACTACGGCTGAAACATTTACGTAGGTATTTATTTTGAGTACATGTTTCTGTACCTTTTGTAAATGGTAAATGGTCTGTATTTATATAGAGTTTTTCTAGTCTTGATGACCACTCAAAGTGCTCTACTGTACAGTTTGCCATTCACACACACACATAATCATACAGTGCATCTATTGGCAGCACTTTTTTCTATGAGGGGCCATTCAGGGTTCAGTATCTTGCCCAAGGACACTTCGGCATGCAGATGAGGAAGACTGGGATAGAACTGCCAACATTCTGGTCAGTTTTTTTCAATATTACATTGATTTTTTTTGCTTTCATCCCCAAAGCTATAGATAAATTAAATATTAGGAAACAATGAAACTCCCTCTGTACACTGCTCATGAGGCTACAATGCGTTACAATCCTTCTGCTGTTAATATTAAATAAAAATAACCTAAAGAGCATGCCTGTTAATATTAAATAAAAATAACCTAAAGAGCATGCCTGTTACATATATGATTATCTATACTACTGTGGAATATTGATTTATATACCATGGCCTAATTTTACAGCTTTCAAAGAAGGAAAATAGCCATTAGAAGTTCAAATTAGCTGGTCATTATTATAAACAATGAGGAATTTGATAACAGGTGGGGACCTCTGCTGGTCACTATTGACCAATTTGTCACTATTTGGCAAGAAGGACACAGACTATTTCAATGTAGGTATTTAATTAGACAACAAATGCGTGCTACGCCAGGCAAATCTCCTCTCAAATACTGTTATTCATACAATATATTTAGCAAACAGTCAAATAAATGCACATTTTCCTAGAGGCTCTTTACAGCCACTAGACGACGTATCATGAGTCCACCTAGAATTCACAAACCGACAAACAAAATCTGAATCTATACCACCTGATATATATGATTTCTCTGTGTTCCCAACCACTGGGAATGACTGAGTTGTTCCTTTAAACCGTTCTGAACTTACAAGGTGCAGCTGGGACTGAAAATAAATCTGTGGATCAAAAGTCAATCTGCAGGAGCTATTCTCTTAATCATTTTCAAGGTTCCAATAATAAAACATGATTTAGTAATCTGTATGAGTGCACTTTGTTTTTCATTTATATGACACCTTTGGAAGCTTGAGAACAACTTCCTACTCTCTCTATTGCCCCTTGTAAAAACAACAGTGTGATGTTGTTAGCACTGGAGTGGCTGCATAACCTGCTCAAGATGACCAGTGGACAAGCACAGAAGTGTGCTTAAGAGGGGAGTAAGGACTGGAGACCCTCTGCAGAGCTAAATCTAAACTGCTGACCCATGACAAGCTGTCCTAAGACTGTGAGAAACAGGCCTGTTTCCATTCCAAGACTGTGGATGGCTGGCCTTGTTCCTCCAAAAGGCCTTAGGAGTGTAGCTGATTACAGCCGCCGAGTGCAGCAGCAGGTTTTTATGTATGCTTTCTTAGACTGCTGCTGTTAACCTTTGGTGTAGTAGCATTAATGTGAAATGTTGAATCATTTGAATGCTGTGCTTTGAGCGCATATAATATATAGTATATAATACAGCATTATTCACAAGGTTGAGTTACTGGAAGTTCTTAAGAATTTGGATTCTGCTGCTGGCCTTTTTCATTCTAGGTTTGCTGACATGCTTTGTTTGAAACATTGTCTCCCACGCCACCCCAATATCAGGTATTGTCTGAAGTAATAAATACTCATATTGTGAAAGGGCTGGTCAGAGAGGATAAGAGGCTGCCCTGTGCAGTCAGTCTGTTGCTAGCACTGAAGGGGATTTCTGCTCCCGGTGTGTGTGTGTGTGTGTGTGTGTGTGTGTGTGTGTGTGTGTGTGTGTGTGTGTGTGTGTGTGTGTGTGTGTGTGTGTGTGTGTGTGTGTGTGTGTGTGTGTGTGTGTGTGTGTGTGTGTGTGTGTGTGTGTGTGTGTGTGTGTGTGTGTGTGTGTGTGTGTTCACAGAAGAAGAACAAACGCAGCATCCTTTTTCATGATGGTTCCCACACGCATCTGTTTTCTCCCTCACCCCATGCGTGGCTTAATGCATCCAGAGGCAGTGAGTAACAGAAGTGGTATACATCGATGTGTATGTCGTAGAAACACTAATAAATTGGACACCTGTTGATGGTGACCGCCTAGTAGGGAAAAAACTAACCTGATGTCTGATTGCAACCAAACAGAATTCTTTGAACACTCAAATCTCCTCTCTTTAGCAGAATTGTCCTGACATCCAGCCAAAACATGAATTAGTTTTTATTTAAAGGCTCAACCATAACTTCCAGCTACAGACCGGTAAGCCTGATTAATTGTGAATCACTAGCCAACAGATAGAAACTACCTCCTGATGTTTTTTTGCGGCACACAAAATTCTGCAGCATATCATCCTGGGGCGCACATCGGCATGCATATCATCTTGCGGCGCGGCGTATATAATCATCACAGCACATCATCATGCAAAGCACCTCATCCTGCTGCTTATATCTTCATCATGCGGCTCACATCATTGTGTGGTGCACATCAGATTAGAAAACTTTATTTATCCCAACATGGGCAATTTCGAAACTGTGAACGAAATTGCCCATGTTGGGATAAATAAAGTTTTCTAATCTAATCTAATCTAAAACATCATCCTGCTGCAGCACACATCATTCTGCGGCGCACTTCATCCTGGGGCGCACAGCGGAGCGCACATCATCCTGCGGCACACATCGTCCTGTGGCGCACATCATCCTGTGGCGCACATCATCATGCAGCGCACATCATCCTGCAGCACATTGTCCTGTGGCGCACTTCATCCTGCAGTGCACATCATTGTGCTGCTGCACACATCATTCTGCAGCATATCATCCTGGGGCGCACATCATCCTGTGGCGTATATCATCATCATGCGGCTCACATCATTGTGTGCCGCACATCATCCTACTGCAGCACACATCATTCTGCAGCGCACTTCATCCTTGGGCGCACAGCGGCGCGCACATCATCCTGCAGCGCATATCATCATCACCGCACATCATCTCGGCGCACCTCATCATGCGGCGAACATCATCCTGCTGCACACATCGTCCTGTGGCGCACATCATCGTGCAGCGCACATCATACTGCGGGGCACATCATCCTGCAGTGCACATCATCCTGCAGCACATCATACTGCAGCATATATCATCATCATGAGGCGCACATCATCCTGCTGTGGCGCACATCATTCTGCTGCGCAAATCGCCCTGCTGAGCACATTATCGTGCAGCGCACATAGTTCTGTGGCTCACATCATCTTGCAGCGCACATCAGCGCACATCATTGTGCAGCGCACATCATCCTGCGGTGCATATCATCATCACCGCACATCATCCTGCTGCTCACATCATCCTGCTGCACACATTATCCTGTGGCGTATATCCTCATCATGCGGCTCACATCATTGTGTGGCGCACATCATCCTACTGCAGCACACATCATTCTGCTGCGCACTTCATCCTTGGGCGCACAGCGGCGCGCACATCATCCTGCGGCGCATATCATCATCACACATCATCTCTGCGCACCTCATCGTGCGGTGCACATCATCCTGCAGCACACATCGTCCTGTGGCGCACATCATCGTGCAGCGCACATCATCCTGCGGGGCACATCATCCTGCAGCACACATCATCCTGGGGCACACATCGGCGCACATCCTCCTGCAGCACACATTATGGTGCAGCGCACATCGTCCTGTGGCGCACTTCATCCTGCAGTGCACATTATCCTGCGCAGCACATCATCCTGCAGCGCACATAGTTCTGCTGCGCATATCATCATCATGCGGCGCACATCATCCTGCTGCGGCCCACATTATTCTGCAGCATATCATCCTTGGGCGCACATCGGCGCGCACATCATCCTGCGGGGCATATCATCATCATGTGGCGCACATCATCCTGCAGTGCACATGTCGCACATCGTCTTGCAGCGCACATCATCCTGCGTCGCACATCGTCCTGTTAATATAATTTCAGAGATAATTATAGCCACAGCGCCGTTGAACATGAACTTACAGTCAGAGAAGTATGGAGGCATTTCATTTGTGTTTATTTCAGTTTGTTTATTTTCTTACATCAATTGTATTGGATGAAACGCTGTTCATCCCTGAGACTCCAGAAGAGTTTGGTTGACTCAAACACTTCACCACCCCTCCATAAGATATGATACAAACATATATTATTCAGATTGTTGTCCCTATCTATAAGTCTGACCAACCCGTCCTTCCTAAAATCTCCGGTTTCTCTCAGAAACTCATCACATCAGTGTCTTTCTCACTTTACCGTCCATCCACAGCAGAACTCGGCTCACTCACAAGTTTCGACTCCCTCCCACAGCACAACTTTGGGAAAGTGAAAAAAGAAAAAATCACTCTCGCGATAATAGCGTGCTTATGCAGCCGCCATATTCTGTGACAGTATTTTGATTCGTATCTGCTGGAAGTGAGGAAAAAGAGAAAAGTGAAGGGCCGTCGAGGGGAGGGGGGGCTGAAAAAGAGGAGCTGTCAAAAAGGTATTCCCGAGTCTCTGTCAAGCGGCGGAGGGCTGAGGCGCCGTGTCCCTCCCCTGGCGCTATTTCGAGGACACTCAAGGCCCGGGGCCTCGGTGCAGTTGGCTCTTCGTCTGCCTGGTAGTAGCTGGAGCCCTCCCGGCTACTCCTCTCCCAGCTCCGCGGCCCTCTGGAGGTCCGGCGGCGGTCTCGGGTGTTGAAGGCGGCCCGGGGAGCGGCGGCGGCGGAAGAAGCAAAGTAAGTGGCATTTAGTTAGGCTTCGCGAGTTAGCGACGGAGGAGATACCCGCTTTAATAACGTAACTAAGAAATGTTGGCGTGTTTAAGTGTTGTACGATCAGCGCCGCTGTGTACGGCCCCATGCTGTTTAAGGGGAAAAAGTTCTTAGATGTGGAAAAAGTTTTTGTCTACAGCAGACAGCTAGCTCAGTTAGCTAACTTAGTTAGTGTTGGAGGCTGCTCTCGACTACCGAGTTACAAATCAGTCTAAAGTTTAAAACACGTTCGTAAACTTCCACCACGAGTCTGATTTAACATTAGTATGTGTGAATAGATGTGTTGGGTCTTTTTATTTTAGTGTGACGCTGACTGACGCTACATGTTGTGTAGCCCATGTTGGGCTAATTTTTCCATTGAGCTCTTCGTTGAAACGTCGCAGGAGCAGCGGTGGATGGAAACGTTAAATCACAAAACTGTAGCTCCACTAAAGCTCCAGCACAGACCGTGTTAGTTCTACCAGGCGTCACAATAAAGCCACTTCAGGCAGCCATTTGTTCCTCTGCTAAAACGATGCAGCTATTTTGTGTAACATGGGAACTTTCTTATGAGTCGTATCCTAGCAGGCTAGGTGGTCTGGTGCTCTGCTCTCCTTTTCATAGGGAATGCAAATAGGGCTTCCACCGTGAACATTGGCTTAGATTGTAATATTAAACTAAATGGACACACTATTCACAACTGTGTGTGTGTGTGTGTGTGTGTGTGTGTGTGTGTGTGTGTGTGTGTGTGTGTGTGTGTGTGTGTGTGTGTGTGTGTGTGTGTGTGTGTGTGTGTGTGTGTGTGTGTGTGTGTGTGTGTGTGTGTGTGTGTGTGTGTGTGTGATGTTGAGGGCGTCCCTTCACCTGTTCTCTCTGTCCCCCATGGATCCGATGATCAGTGATTGAAACTGATGAAGGAGACATGTCTGCCACCTTAGTTGTTTTCTCTGTATAGTTTATATGAGAGCTCTTTTTCCTGATTTTAACTGACCTAATATGTTAATGTCTTCTCTGTCCTGTTTCTTTGTGTCTGTGAAGCAACCATACAAGTTCTGGGATGAGCCACAGGCTGCAACATATGTCTTATGATCTTGCACGAGACACGGAAGTTGTTTCAAAGCTTCGATGGAACATAATCTAGTCCTATTAAAAAACCTTTTCCCGGTTTGCAGAAGATCTGTGCATTCTTCCATTTCCCTTGTTTTTAACGTGTGGGTTATTTTCATGCTCTACCAATCGTATCTAATCATGGTGATTGCAACACAAACTGGTTGATTGTGACACCATGTCAGATTATTTACGTGCAGAGTGTGGAAATAAAGTCTATTGCAAATCATTGTGATTGGCCATTTGTGGTTTTCCACTTGGTATCAGGATGTGTTGATGGTGTGTTTCTCCATGTCGTATCATGGTCTTCATATTAACATCTTCAGTCAAATTATGAAGATTGTTGGTTGTTGCTCTGTCGGCTCAACCAGACATTTTGGCCGGTAATTGCCCTATGTTCATATGTTCATACACAGTATTTTATTCTTACAACAGCAATTAAGAAATGGAAGTGTCCTTGTGAAATCCCAAATCTGAAATCCCAAATAGAAATTACGCACTCGTAGCACTTCTTGACTGTGGTTTTTATAATGCTGGCTTCTTGTTTTACTCTCTACCCTCACAATAATTTCTCTGTCTGCCTCTAAACACCTCCAATCTAAACTGTGTGTCATTGCTAGACTGTAGGGGTGTATATCATTCATTAGCAGCTTGTGCCTTTCTTGACATGCAGTCAACATTGCACTTCCTGACCAATAAGCTGCCATGGTCAACTGTTTATAGGTGCAGACTCCTAACAGGAACCATGTGTGCCTGTAGCTGGGCAAATATGTTGCTAGGAAGCCTTGCTGATTTGCCACTCTTTGGAGACTCAGCAACGATTTCTTAGAGTGTGTATGACAAGGATCTTGTGCTTATACAGAATGGCAGGATGCTAATTGCTTTGTTTGGATGTCATTAGCCATATGCCACTAAATCAACATGACTAATGCACAGATTACAGATCTAAACTTTGAGTGTGTTACCTAAGTTGCCTCAGTGTTTGTTGATAGAGGTAAAGAAGCAGGCTCAGTAGTTGTGTCCTTTCTTACAATAAATAAGCACAAGCAACACTTGGGTCTGAGAGCTTTTACAAGAAGCAGAGTTTGTGGCATGTTGTCGTGATGTCTGTGCCAACATTTGAACAGTCTTTCCTGAAAAACCTGTTTCCTTATTTTTTTTATTTGCAATGTTGTGCACAACTTGTCATCACAGAACGTAGTGTGGGGGTGTGTAGTTTGTTCCTTACTCACAAAGGGAAGGATAATTGCTGCTTTCGAGTGTGTGTGGATGGAGCACAAATGCTTGTAGTTTGGATCAACAGTGCAGAGCCAATTTAACCCAGGATATGATTGGCGTAACTTTCTCAGTTTTTTTGGTTGTCATAACATATTCTCTTTAAGAGGCTAAAACCTCTGAATGTGTGCGAGTATAACTTGATCTATATTCTCTCAGGCAGCTCTGTGCTCAGCGAACTCTCCATATAGGTTCGTATTTTTATTTTTTTTTTCAAAGTAAGGGTGTCAAGTTTAACCCTATAATGCCAAATGAGAATCTTCAAGGTGGGAGGGAAGGATCTATCACATTATGCCCATAGCTGTTCATTTCAGAAGAGGGCATGGTGTTTTTAACCCTCCCCCACTACAGTTTGTGGCTGTCAGGAAGAGAGACTCTTACTGGAGCCCCCTCCCCCTGTTGAGTTCTCCTGACTTCTTCGCTTTGAATGGAGTCCTCCATTACACATACTGCTCATGGTCCTCTTCAGTTCTAGCTTTAAATTGTATGCATTGAAGTTCCCAACAGTCCACTACACCTCTAACAAGGGCTGGTCGATCAATCGAAATTCAATCCTGATTACGATTATTGGGTCAAACGATCTCCAAACTACTATAATCGAGTTGAAACGATTATTTGGAATAGAGGAAATAGAGGCGAATGCACAATTCAGTCCTTCTCCCAAAAGCATCCAGCGGCCCAGCTGACTGGTTCTCACTCTCAAGCAGCTTTGAAGTGGTGACCGGCGGTATTTAAAAAACAGCGCGAGTGGAAAATGACAGAGGGAGGGCAGCCCTGTTTGATCGACAAAAAGGGTAGAAAAGTTGTCCTGTATGGGAACACTTCGGATTCAAAGAATCCGACGAGCAGCAGCACCACACAATGTAGAGGCCGCACCGCGTCCATTCTCCAGCGTGCAGCCGCCTGGCTGTTCACCGGGTACCCGCGATTCTCCGCTTTTTGTTGTATGTAACGCGTTCAATGTCGGGGTTTGGGGGTAAATGATGATGGTCCACATAGTGTCAGGCGTGTTGGTTTATCCTAAATATGAGAAGAGCCGGACTGGTCCAATTTAAATATTTATTGAGATGCAATGAAAGTTGAACAACATAGCTATGGACAATTATCACAGCCTAGGCTAATTAAGTTAGCAATAGGTAGTTAATAATGGCCCCGAACAAAAGGGGTTTGATATAGTTATAACAGTAGATATAATATGATTGGTTATGAAAGATTGAAGGGGAGTCACCGCAAATCAATTTGGTTCTCCCTTGTTGGTGCACAGGCATGTCCACGCCTCTTGGCACAGAAATCCAGGAAGTGACAAGAAGCCGCTCTCTGTGACATGATGCCATGTAGGCCATTGGAGAAAGGAATATGATGTTCCTGCTATATTCAAACAATGTCCTGTTGATGTAAACATTAGGATCCTCGAAACCAAAACAACGAGACAAAACAATGTCAACAAAGTCACTCTGTCCGACCTCCAGAACTTAATCAGACAGCTGCTTGAAATATATTTGGATGAGTCTAAGGGAATAATGGTTTAATACCAAAAGTTAGAATTCAGAACAATTATAAGATTCATTATTAACAATATGCACAAGGGTTATTTATAAATCATTTGAATAAAGACCTTATATCCGGTTCAAACTGATCATGCTTCCCCCCCCTTTAGTTGCAAATAGTTTCAGTCAGACCCAAATACCAGCTAGAATTTGAAATCCTAACAATAGCCATCCCCCACCCCTCTCTTTCTTTCTTTGTCTGTGTGCTTGTAGTGGGGGGCAGATGGGGACATTTCGATTTACCGGAACCGGAAGTGACAGGTACCTCCGGTCCAGACATTTAAAAAATAAGCATAGACTTCAGAATAAGGGCAAATTAATAATCGTGATTTCGATATTGTCCAAAATAATCGTGATCGTGATTATGATTTTTTTAAATAATCGAGCAGCCCTACCTCTAACTGTTACCTTCCCAGTGCTTGGTCCCTTTGCAGTGTGTTTTTTGTGGGCTTTCAACGTTTGCAGGGGCTTCACAAATTATCCACCTTTATGACACTTGCAGAAGTTTATTTTAAGTTTGTGTATCTGCAGAACTTTATAGTTGTAAAGTCTTAGTTTGATTAAATAAAGTTGTATTAAGTAATATTTTGCTACACCGAGACAGAAGAACTTGATGAACTTTGAAGCTGGCGGCTTTGACAAATTATCGTTTTATCATTATCCATTAACACATTGAAGATACACAGCATTAACATTCTTTGAGAATTGTGTGTTTCTGGCCTCTTTATACATGCAAGCCAACCTCTGCAATATCTGGGTATTTGTGCATGCCTGACTTTCTCAATCACCTGGTCACTACTACCCTTTTTACACTCAAATTAGTAAATGTATGCATGTTTTTTAAACGCAGGTAGACCCGCTTAAAGAAGGTTGTCTTAAGACTAATCATCATGATCATTACCTGTCATTTGGCAGATGTTTTTATCCAAAGTGACTTACAACTAGTCCATTCAATGTATATGAGGGGCCATTAAAGGGGTGAGTATCTTGCTCGAGGACACTTCGGCATGCATATGGGGAAGGCAGAGGATATAACCGCCGACCTCATGGTTGGAGGATAACCGCTGTACCCCTCATTTTTCCAGTTTTATCACCTTGCTTTGTCATGTTTGGCAACAATCATATTACTACATTTTCATTTGAAAACGTATCAACTCTGCAACAGATACGCCTGGATGGGCAAACTGTGCTGTAGACAACCACTACGGCATTGTTTGCTGATTGGGTCTTTTCAGTCATGCCGCCGCTTTTGCTGATTTGTCAGGCTCCTATCACATGACCCTCTTCTGGAAGTAAACAACGGGCATTGGCCCTGGCTACCAGTGTAAAATGCAACTTTAGTAATCAATTACAAGCGTCGCTGACACTGTTGTGTATGTGAACATCTGTGTGCAGGTAAATTGTGACTTTTAAACTGATAAAATGCTTAGGAGATGAGCTTATTTGTGTAATATGTGTACACCTGCTGGCGCATGCCTTCTAGTGAAACACCGGCATGTGTATGGCCAGTGCATGTGAGTGTTCATATGCGTAAGTATGGGTAGAAATTGAAACTGATACAGAGCTAAAACACTTCTGGGCGAGGTAATTTTTTATATAAAACTGGCTGAGAAATTAATGGAATAAATGCATGCTTTAAAAAATACATGTCCCGTACAAACATGAGATTTAATGATCACTTAGAGCACAGACAGGACAGAAACTAATAGTCAGTTCACATATTCATCTGCACTGTTTGTGTTGACAAGACATCAGCCTGATATGTGCAGACAGCTGTTAGCTAGTATTAGCTACACAGCAGGGAGACACTGAATAAAGTTGAATACACACACAGTTGAGTTGACTTCCACGGTGTCATATCTCGTAGCCTTGGGATAATATGTCTTCAGCAAACACAGACCAATAGTCAAGGAGCTGTGTATATTATAGCAAACTTTCATCTGTTAAATTTCAACTTACAATAACCTATCTGTGCATATTTTATTAACTTGGTTTCCACAGAACAGAACTTTTTCACGTTATTCAGCCGTAACTGAACCACTTGCATCAAGTAAACGTTGCATGCACATATCATTTGTAGCAGATGTGCATGATTACTGAGCGAGCACAACTGTGATGAAAGATTTGGGGGTTTCAAGAATCGATACTGGATCATTTGAATCAGAATCTGGATGAATTGGAAAATGTATATGTACTTTACTCCAGACTGATTTACAGCATGCTTGCCAACGGTTTAAAATTACAAACATTAAGTCACCAAAAAAAATTCAAGCATCAATGTTTATATTTTTTTATACTGAAATTACTCAAGTTGAAAATGAGCAGTCATGACTAAGAGTGTAACTAAGGACTCCTTGCTCATTTTTTATTTACCAGACAATACAGATACCCTCTGCTATGGACACAATATTTTACACTCATCCACAAGAGAGACTTATGTTTAGCATATGTGAGGACAAGCCAAGTTTTAAATGTCAAAGTGACAAATTACATAAATGCGTCAGCAATGTACAGGTTACCTAATTCTGATAAGGAAATGAAGATACATGAAGATTAGGTAAAGACTGAGAAAACTGTCAAGGGTTTAGATTATAAAGATATGGATTGACGTAAAAGACAGAGGTGCTCCCATTGCACTAAGCCACTGTATGTAATACTCAACACAAGGGCTGCACGTTAATAGCGAAAATCTAGCGTCATTGCCATAGCAATGTGCGCCATAGATGTATCACAAACGATGGCAACAACTGCTATAAATGGTGTTTCATGCCCCACGCATTCACACTCTGCATGTCAATATAGTTGGCCAATTAGATCGAGCCCTGCTGCCCTGGATAATAAAATATTTTAAAAACATTCAGATCATTGACGGGTAATTCGTCAGTCAATCATTGTTGGAAGAAGAGAATAGAGAGAAAACACAGAATTTTAAAACAGAGATTTGACAGAGCGATGCACACAGACTGTGTCTCTCTGTCTCGCTCTGCTAACGTCTCTGACTTGCTACAGTTGAAATGTTGATTGGTTTTTCGCCACAATATCAACACTGATCATCACATAATGATCGATACTGTTAATGAGTTAAATCTTTCATCAGAGCAGCGCATTCATCAGCTGTCCCGCTTGCCTTTTTCTTTCTCTTGCTCTCACATCCCCACACACATACTGACATACACACACAGTGTGATCGGACAGATGTATAAACTCAGTCTTGCCCAAGGACAATTCAGCATGCAGATGGGGAAGGCAGAGGATATAACCGCCGACCTCATGGTTGGAGGATAACCGCTATACCCCTCATTTTTTGAGTTTTTTCACCCTGCTTTGTCATATTTGGCAACAATCATATTACTACACGCTGACACTGTTGTGTTTGTGAACATCTGTTGTGCAGGTAAATTCTGCCTTTTTAAACTGATAAAATGCTTAGGAGATGAGCTTATTTGTGCAATATGTGTGCACCGGCTTAGTCTGAGTAAAACCACAGACTTTATGAACTTATTAAATGTATGTAGAGCTGGAGGAGGCTGGCTGCGCGCACCTTTTGGTTTGACTCAGTTGGTGCAGCGCACAGCGCTACTCGACACATGTTTACTGTTTTCCTGTCTCCTACTTGATTCTGGAAAATAAAGAGTAGTGCCACAGACAGTTTTCTTTTTACTTTCTGGACAGATTAACGTAGGTCTTAGTACCTTTTGCCTGAACAGACTGTATCTGTTAGTGAGTTGCACTGCTAAATTATAGGGCTAATGGGACATCCGCTCGTCCGGAACACTTGACAGTTTACACCGCACATTCTAGGGAACCAAGAAATACACCTGCCAAGGTTGAAGTTGATTGGAGAGGTTTTGGAGAACATTTAAAGAAAAATTGACTAAAAAAAAAGATCTTTCTGCATGTATTACAATATTGTATTTTTTGGATGCGTTAACATTAAAACATGGCCCCTCCTCTGAGGAAATGGCCCTTCTAAACATTGGAAGTTTGAAGTCTTGGAAGCCATCAATAAGGTGTTTGCATATGTTGATGGACTGTGGTGAAGCATGGGCTGCTTTCAGACATGCACTGAACTCCAGAGATTCTCCGCACTTTCTCCGTAGGAGTAACATGTGTGAACGCAAATGTTCGAGTTAGAGCCTCTGGATTATCTGCAGACTTTCTCCGCCTGGCCCTCTAGTATAAAGCCTAAAGTTGGGAGAATTCCATGTCAGAAAACATCAGGAGTTCCTTTGCTGGATTAACTGCATGAGGGTTGATGTCTTCGAAACGGCAGACGCAAAAATAAAGCAATATATCTTGCAATGAAGAAGCAGTGCCACACACAGAGCAAACAGAGACAAACATGTCTAGAGAGTTCATAAGAGACGATGAAGTATCTGTGATCAATGCAACAGAATTAATACTTTGCTTTAGGGCTGCCACTAACGACTATTTTTCTATCGATAAATCTGTCGACTATTTGACAAATTAGTTGATTAATCGAAACATACATTTTCCTCCAAAAAATCAAATTTACCATTTCATGAAGAGGGGGGCTATGAAGACCATTATCATTACCCCCAAAGCAGTACATTGAACGGGTTACATACAACAACAAGCGGAGAAAGCAGAATTGCGGGCTGGGCGGTACTGAGAAATGCGCGTCCTGTGTGAACAGCCAGTCGCCTGCGCGCTTGAGAATGGAGTTGCGCTTCAGCATCCCCAGTAAACCAGGCGTTACAGAGGGATATTGAAAAAGAACATTAGTTATAATGAATTGAAATTAAATGTTTTTGAAATCGAAAAGGTTAATTCATACAATAAAATATGCTGGAAATCCGTCGATCAATATTTTAAACCGACGTATCTTATTTTTTTATGGATGACGTTGACTTATCACGGCAGCCCTACTTTGCTTCCTGCCTGTGCCTGCTGCCCCTGGCTCAACCAGCCCCCCTGAATAAGTGTGTCAGTGCAAAGAACCTCCCGATGCGTTGTTCATGTGTGAAAAGCAAACTTCTCCGAACTTTATCCGCTGGTCATGTCTGAAAACGGCTGTACTGTTTCAAAGATACAATTTTTGTGTTCTCTGCATCGCTGTAGCCAGATTTTTCAGACTATTGGCTTACAATTTGTAGATCTACAGTTGTAGGTGAAGATCAAATGTTCATAGTACTGAAAACATCAGATTAAATGAAGGAGAAGTTTTTTTCAACACAATGCCATTCAGGTAAATGTTGCTTCAGGAATCTCTGTTAATAGTTATTGTTAATCTGTGCACATCAGTTCCACTTTGATGGCCCTCTGTTGTCATACATTTGAATCCTATTACATACTCTGCAACCTCTCTCTTGATAACTGCATCAGTAAACAGGAGAGGAATGAAGAACCACATCCTATACAAGACTGGGTGTGCATAACCCTCCCCCATCTCTGTGCCCTTGACCTGGCCTCTGGGTGTCTTCTCTGATGCTTTTCTTTTCCTGTAAAGTAACTGCCCCAGCTTCTCTAAACTGAAACCTCCTCTGTCACAAGCAGAGCAGACCACAAGCTACTTGGGTTGATTAATACCTTAAAACTTTAAAGCTTTACTTTTTGCATTCATCCATTTTTTTTTCATCAGTCACCCAGCTATATTGCCAGTTTGCCATTTAATAGTCATTTCATTATGCTGGCTCTGCTTTTTAACACTGAACTAGGGATGGCAAAATGAGGAAATTTTCCTACGGGGTAATACACTCACACAATACCAATGTAAAAGATAAAATCATTGAAAGACGTATCGACCCAAAGTCTTTTGTGCACTTACTTTGATCTATCTTTGAAAGGTGCTTTAACTTTTCACTTGGACTCCAAATTGACTGCCTTACCCTTCAGCTTTCCTCATCATCTTATTTGACCCCGCTACTCTTTGATGTGTCGCTGCTTTGCTGCACTGAACAGACACGTTTAGGTTGTAATTGTATGTATTCAGCACAAATGTGCAAAAGGCTACACAGACCTGTCACAACCTGATTTTTCACAAACACCTGAAATCCAAATCATGCATCATGTCGATTTCATCTAATGCTTTTGCAACAGAATGACAGAGATAATTTACTCTATTCACTGGCAGATATTTTACAATGTTAGACTAAATGCCATTATAATACTATTCTTCATTTGTGAATTGGAGGTTACATATTTTTTTATTTAATATTAATCTTTAAAACTTGATGGAAGCCTTTTGTTTGCAGTAACTCTTATTTTCAATGATGAATGCAAGAAAACCGTAATGTTCCCATTTCAGTTATGTGTATGAATGAATAATTACAAACTTAAATTGCTAACATTATTATTCATTAGCCTAGGTTTGGAGATAAGGCTACAATATTACCAAAGTTTAATGACTGGTGAATAGGTCCACTAAATAAATCATCTCAAAATAGACATTTCGTTACAACGGTGCGGTATTGCGTTCGCTTTACCGCACCGTTGTAACGAAAAGAGAGCTGAGCCGCAAGGCAAAGCTCTCGATCTACCGGTCGATCTTCGTTCCTATCCTCACCTATGGTCATGAGGGCTGGGTGATGACCGAAAGGACGAGATCACGGGTACAAGCGGCCGAGATGAGTTTTCTCAGAAGGGTGGCTGGCGTCTCCCTTAGGGATAGGGTGAGAAGCTCAGCCATCCGTGAGGAACTCGGATTAGAGCTGCTGCTCCTTCACTTAGAAAGGAGTCAGCTGAGGTGGTTCGGGCATCTGGTAAGGATGCCCACTGGGCGCCTTCCTTGGGAGGTGTTTCAGGCACGTCCAGTGGGGAGGAGACCTCGGGGAAGACCCAGGACTAGGTGGAGAGATTATATCTCAACACTGGCCTGGGAACGCCTCGGGATCCCCCCGTCAGAGTTGGTCAATGTGGCCCGGGAAAGGGAAGTCTGGGGCCCCCTGCTTGAGCTGCTCCCCCCGCGACCCGACCCCGGATAAGCGGATGAAAATGAGATGAGATGAATAGACATCCTGTGTAACAGCACTTGTAAATCAGAGTGAAACGCAGTGGAATAATTAAAGAGGAGCATTTCATGCTAATGAAGTGTTTTTCAAGTTTCTTTTACTGAAACCCAACTATGAAATAGGATAGTAGGGAAACTATCAATTAAAGGAGTATAGCGGAGCTCTTCTGCCGACTCCCTTTGGATGTACCATTTATACTAATTGGAACCAGAGTTGCTGGTGTGTTAAACAGGCATGTTTGGAAAGACAGCAGTGCAGCTCTTGAGACACTTTGACTTTGTTCGCGGTATCAGTGTTATTCTCGATTTTTCGCCATTATGTGATTTATTGGACAATAAAAGCTGGAGAACTGTAGGATTAGGTTGATCTTACTTCTGAGTGACAAGAAAATGTGTTGTCACTCACAACAGCATCAGATTGGCATACAACTAGCTGAGTCCACACAAAACTTGTTTAGTTCCTGTTGTCCTGTTTGCAGTGTGGTTTATTTTCACATAAAGCAAGATTCTACATGAGCAATTTTACATTTATCATTTAAAAATGATTGTTAAAAGTTAATTTTATCACCATCTTGGTTTATTAATAAAAACTAGCCAGCTGTGTCACATTCTTCCGCACAAGTTAATAGCTGTCTTGAATTTTCAAGCAGAAAACATACCTCAGATTTCAAATTGGCTTGATGCGACTTTTCCTAAAACCCACCTGCAGAGCAGACCAGTGCTTTTCAGCTCTGACAAACAGGTATAAGTACCCATTCAGTTATCATTTACTTTCTCTTCCATCCACATTTCCACTGATCGGATGTGTAACTGCACTGCTGATATTTGAATGTACCCCCTGGTGGATGAAGATGGTTCAGTGGTCATCTTTGGCCTCTTTGCTCTTCACAGCAATGCTGACCATAGCGTGTGCATGCGTGCGTGTGTTTGTGTCTGTGTGTGTGACACTCAAGGCCAATGTATGCTTCTCCGTTTTGACGGACACGGACAGATAGGACCGCCTTCTCCAACGTGGAACGCCCTCTCCGGGCCTCTCCGCGGCTCCTCGGAGAGCTTTTCGTGCAGCTCTCATTTTTCTAACTACACGTCGAAATGGCGGAGAGCCCACGGATAGCCCTTGGCTGTGATTGGTCCGCTAACGCCAGCATTTCGGAATGGAAACTTCCTGTTCCATTCCCTACATCACAATAAACCAAGATCACAACTACGACTCTATGATTAATGTGACAAGTGTGTTAAGCCAGCGGCGTTGTCCGGCTGACGGTGGCTGGTTAGAGCACTTACGGCATGTGTGTACGGTCACATACGGTTATAACGAACTTTCATAACGGGGCTAGTGGGCTAGCCACCATGCTAACTGCGGTGGGAACAGCCCAAAAACCCGCTGACTTTAATCCCACGGCTGTCATGACACTGTTTCTCAAACACCGTCAGGTTAGAAGCAAACACTTGGTAGTAGTTAGTATCGGGTGTCCCTGCTGACTGTGTGTGGAAGCTGGGGGGAAGCTAGCTGCCTCCGTGTAGCTTCAAGCTGTTGCAGCTGTTGAATTAGCAACGCAGTTTGGAAACAAGACCGGGGAACCGCTGCGTTAAGACACGATAACACAAAAATGTTGACCCCCTGGGTGTCACTTTATTCAGCAAAAACTGTCGCGTCATCAACATCCTTTTTCTGTTAGTTGCCATCGTTCACTGTGTGTGAGGAGCCGGGAGGACGTAAATAAACCAGCGTGGACTTCTTCTATATACCTCATGAGGTAGGCTTCTCTAAGCTCGACTTCAGTTGCGCCATCTACTGTTTGGGCGGTGAATTGTTTTCACAACAAAAAGGCTCGTAGAACTATAAATCAAAAATAGTCCGTCCGATCCGTCCGTCCGTCAGTCCACAACGGACTCGGAGAAGCATACTGAGGCCTTTACACTTCCTCTCATCATGCATTGCTCTGAGAAACACCTCAGTTAGTTTTTTCACATTTGGGGGGGTGCAAAAACCAGCAGCATATTATAACAAACATAGTTTCTATGAAAGATGTAATTACACCTCTGAGTAGTGGTAATGTTTGAATTATAAGTAGATTTGTTTTTGTTCAGTTTACTGTAAACTGGCTCCTTTTGATGGTGAGACATAGACTGTGTTTTCACGCACACAAGTGTTGCGGATTTCAGGCTTATTCCAGTTTTGGTCGAAAAATACAAATACTCTGGTTACTTATAATGTGTGCTCTTTGCACATGCGTCAATGATGTTTACTGTTACTATGGTTACCACAATACAGCATACTGGCAATGTTGATTCCTGTATGGTGGCTATTGAAAATTAGTCTCATAGAAGGCTTATCTTACTTAAATGCCAACATCCAGTTGCATACATGGCTTATCCTACTTATCATTGTACAATACCAATTTTGCTTGAATATCAAAGACATTCTCAGGGAAATAAAGCTGTAAACTGTGAAAGGAAACTTCTCACTTTTTGCATAGTTAAAAATATTAAGATAGGCCTAACAGAATAACACAATAGTTGGACCACAAATTGTCCCAGAAATGATAGCAATTAACTAGAAAATTCCTCCTGCCGAGAAATTTCGAAATGGGTGCCTTCTGCGTCCGGGTCGAAAAGAGACTTTTTGTTTTTTGGGGAGGAGAGACAGACTGTCTCAATTTGAGAGAGAGAGAGGGAGACTGGCTGCTTTAAGAGAGCGATAGACAGACCCAGAGAAGGAGAGACCCAGAGAGGGAGAATGGCTAGTATAAAAAAAGAGAGAGAGAGAGACAGACTGGCTGCTTTAAGAGAGAGATAGTAAGACCCAGAGAGAGAGAGAGAGGGAGACTGGTTTAAGAGAGAGAGAGAGACTTGATCAGTAGGTGGCACCATCACTAACACTGCATACACACTCATTTACCTCTTCAGGACAGGGCTCTGATCATGTGACAGAATTTTGGGGGCGATGCTAAAACTTCATTTTCACAACGACCACCAGGTGGCGCTATCACTATCACTTCATACACACTAATACAGGAATCTGATCAAGAGCCAATCACATTGCACTACAACAGTTACCCCCTGAAAGACGATGAAAATAAAAAAAACAATTTAAGCCCCGCCCACACTGGGACTTCAACTGGACACCTCTGGGTCACTGTCCCTCTGCTCTACTGACTGCAGCACCTACAGTGTTGATCAACACCCGTGAAGTATTCTATAAATAGATCTGACTGTCCCCCCTCCCTCTGCGTGTGTGAGTCCCTGATTACGCCAGGTGTGGGGAATGAGAGGGAGACATCAGACCTCAGGAGAACGTCACGAACAAAATGCTCTAATACAAAATCTATAACTCCTACCCGTGAAATGAAAACACCGTAAGAATTACAAGGCTTGGACGAACAAGTACATATCTATATTATTGTTTAGAGTAAAAAAATTAGGCTGCATGAGCAGTTTAGAAACGTACTTCTCATTTCATAAATCTCCACCAAACAAATACTTGTAACTCAAAAACTATAAGTCCTATCTGGAAAATGAAGACATTGACTTAAGATATCATTGACAGTTGATTATTTAAAGAATTCAACAGTTCCCCCCTGAAAGACAAAGAAAAAAACTCAATGTTTGTATCTTACCAACATTGGTACTGGAACACGCCATTTTGAGTTACTGTCCCTCTGCTCCTCTGAATGCACTACCTGCTGTGTTGATTAACACCTGTGAAGTCTAAAAATAGATTTGACTGTCCCCTGTTCCCCCTTTGGCCCCCTTCCCTCTGCGTGTGTGGCTCGCTGATTACGCCAGGTGCGGCGTGAGAGAGGGAGACATCAGCCCTCTGGAGAACGTCCCGAACAAAATGCTCTAATTCAAAAACTATAACTCCTATCCGTGAAATGAAAACACCGTGAGAATAACGAGACTTGGACGAACAAGTACATATCTATATTATTGATGGAAGTAAAAAAATGAGGCCGTATGAGCAGTTTAGAAACGTACTTCTCATTTCATAAATTCTCCTCCTTCTCCATCATTACTTTTAATGGAAGAGACATCTTTCCACACTCTAGCGCTGTCATCAAACAAAAACTTGTTACTCAAAAACTATAAGTCCTATCTGGAAAATGAAAACATTTTGAGAATCACAAGAGTTTACACTACAACCAGATATATTTTTATTCGTGAGAGCTGAGAAATGGAGCCGTGGGGGCGATTTACGTTTTATTTTTCAGTTTTAATCTTTTCAGAAAAATCATTTAGAGAATTAAAATGGGGCTCCAATTGGAGAAGGATCCGGAAATAATTCCTCGATTTTTCGATGCGTATATAAGCAAAGGTCCGAGAGATTTGAGAGTGACATGTCTGCGAAGGAAACAATCTCACCACCTCAAATATCTAAAAATCATGTCTGAGGACCTTCGTTTAGGGATTTGAGAGCAGTTTTAGTGCACCCGGGGTACCTCAAAACAGGTCATTTTCGCACTCTCGCTCTTTAGGGCGAGAGACCTTGAGTCCAATTCGTCGTTTTTGGTCGCGTTATCGCGATCTTTGAGCGAACTGTTGGACGAATTTCTTATAAAAGTAATAGCACACTATTCAACGTAATTCCGCAGGTTTATTTCCAGGTCTCGTGAATGTGCGTCAAAATTTGTGGGAGGAGAAGCACGCCGAAATAAAGACGGAAGAAGATATAAGAATAATAAGCACCACGGAATAGTAATATGTATGACAATAATATAATTATGGGTGCCTAGTGGTGCAGGCACCACTAGGCACCCATAATAATAAGCACCACGGAATAGTAATATGTAGTGAACATGGCGGTGCGCCATGCAATGCACTGCCTAGTGGTGCCTGCACCACTAGGCAGTGCATTGCATACAAGTACAGAGCAAGGAGAAATTTACTTTTAATCCTAAAGAAATTCAGTCTAAAAAATGTCTTAATGAATAGTACATTTATACAAATTATCCACACACAACCATGAAAATAAGTAAAATAGATTGGCCCTGTATCAAAAACTGCTCTTTTTGTTACAGAGCCAGAAGATTTTAACATTTGGCACAGGATTAGGATTTGGTACTGAACTCTGAATTTAGAGGGTACCGGCCAGATTACATCGGTACTACCAGGTAAGATTCACATTAATACAATTTTTGCTAAATTTTGCCAGCTGTGAGTGCATCTGGATAGAGAGAATATGTGTACATTTGTAAGAGTGAAAGAGAGAGTACATATTAGATAAAGAGTGAGAGAGCAAGAACATGTGAATCCCCCCTGGAACATGATCAAGCCAAGTTCATTTCTGATCAGTGCAAACAGTACAATGGCGAGTCAATGGCGCAGGCACACAGGGAGCCATGCATGGTGCCAGGGCACAGACCCAGGGACTGTCACAGTGCACACTTGCCGCCCACAGCTCCACCAAGGCAGACACCCAGGAAGCCTTGCACAGCCCCACGCTGTTTGCTTACAGAGTTAATTTGGGTCTTATCATCATGTTTGGACCATACATTGTTTTACTGGATCTGTCAGTAGTGCGTGCTTGCTTGTGTGCCCAGCGTTACCATAACCTTAGTTAACCATCGTATCGTTTGGGTTCCAGAATCGTTAATGCCTTAACATAGACACATAAGGACAATGTTAAGTTGCATTTCACAGATTTTTGGTTGCATGTGAAGACCACCACCCACGAATGTTTCACTGCTTACTTCAAAAAGCCAATAATGACTGTCATACTTTTGTGTATGTTAACAAAGTCATAGAGAAAATATATGAATCCATTTACACCTGGGATTCTAATGTTTTTGTATACAGATGATTTTAATCTGATTTTGGTATTTAATTGAGATCTCATCATTCTGTTCAGCTCTCCACACATCCTGCTATCTGTAAAGCTATGTTATATTTGTTTTCTATTTGAGGGAAAGAATAAGAAGCCAGTTGTGCTATGAATCACCACATTTGCCTTGTATACTGTTGTTTGACCAAAGTGAAAGCAACAAGTTGGTCTCGTCTCAGCTCCATCAACAAGTGTCTTGACTGCTGTTCATAGCTGAGGACTAAGAGGAGTGCTTGGTATGTTTACTGACTAATTGCTGCTTCCTGTGTAGCAGCAACTTTCAAATAGTCATATTCAAACCCACATAGTTGTAGACATCTGCACTTAGTACTATCCTGGATCTGATCGCTCAGGACAGATTTGAATACCAGGACAACCTGTGGAGGTGGATGGCTGATAGGATCACAATCCCACTTGTGTTCTTTTAAAACTTTACTTCCATCTTTTCATATTTTGCCCATTTCAGTCCAGACTGGAAAAAACAAATACATTTTAATGCAGGTGTAAATGGTCATGAAACTGGCAATCCATTTTTGTTTTACTATACATAAAATGTATCTCTGAGTCTTTACTAGGTATGAGACTTAATTTGACACAGATACTTTAGATTGCATGTAAACTGTGTATATAGTCGTAGTTTAGAGTCTGCACGATAAATCGAAAATCTATCGTCATCGTGATATTAAAGTCCATGATAGACGCATTCCAAATAAACTGCGATAATTGGTGTTCCATGTGCCACGCTTTCACGCTCTGCATGTCAATACATTTGGCCATTAAGACAAAGCCCTACTGCCCTAGATAGTAAATTAAAGACATTCAGATTACTGACAGGTTTTTCCATCAATGAATCATTGTCGGAAGAAGAGAGTAAGAGGAGAATAGGGACAAACAGAGATTTGACGTCAAATCTCGCTTCGCCTCCTCCCCACTAAATTCTTATTAGTGGGGAGTCTTATTTGATGCTATTTGTAAATGCCATACAGAGGCTGATCTGTCCTTCATCATTTCTCCCACAGTCTGTTGATGGTCTTTCATCTCTCTCAGGTTTTCTGTACTCACTAAGGATTGGAAGAGGCTTTGATCGAGTGTACTATCAGAAACAGTGTGGGCCTTAGGCTCTCATACTTCCATGCAGCTTCACTCTGAAAACATATTGTCAGGGCGTGGTGGACAACGGAGTACACCAGAAGAAATGCTTTTGTTTGTTTTGGTTCATTGTAGCTTTGCCAAGGGCAGCTGCCTCCTGTGTGGGAAAGTCTTACTTTAGTAGTGGTCTGTTCAATTAGATTGTACATTTGTCCCTGTTTTGCAGCATTTCACGTCAACTATCAGTCACAACTATCTGAGCAGAGGAATTTAAACAAATCCGACTTGCCATAACATTTTTTAAGGAATCTTCTTTGTTTGATTCACTGCAAATTGCACAGCAGAACTGCAAAGACACACTAGTAAAGCTTGTGGAATCCTCCCTCAGATCAGAATGTCACTCTTCCCTACTTATCTGAGTCCATCCTACCTCCCAACCCCCAATCCTGTTTAGAGGTGTCACAACACATCCTTTCTGCTGTGGTACACTTTAGAGAAATTTGCTGCCTTGGGTTCCCGTGTTTATCTGTGTGTGTCGTTTGGCAGATTTCTTTGCAGCATATCAGGCAGACTGGCGCTGGCACCCTCCAAGGCACACCTGCTGGTGCCATTCGAGGCAAAATCCCGGCCACTGTGTTGTTCCTCTTAGCAGGCACCAGCCTGTGCATGTTTCACATGGGTCAACTGGGGGTGTATGGTAGATTAGAACCATGTTCGCATACAATTTCTTATCCTGTATTATTGTGTAATGAACAAATTGTATTGCCCTAATAGTATAATGTCTAATAATAATGTTTTATAATTAATAGGTTTCTTGACTAAATGTATTACTGGAAAGCTGCTCAGTCACTTTGCCTTGAAACTTTCTCTATCATTTGCATTTGCAAGTCAATAACAAAGAAAGATTGATGACAAAGCTGACCAGATATATAGTCTCTAGCATTTGTGACTCTACCCTGGAAAACTAGTTTGAAATCTGTTTACTGATTTTATTTTATTTGAACGAGAAAAGAGCATTTATTTTATTATTATAATATACTCTAGTTCAGTGGGAACATTTATCATAAACATTGTTTAAATACTATTGAATTGTACTTACTTTATTTTATTTGTTAGTTTGCCAGTTTTTGACTTCATACAGACATTGATACAAGTGCTAGGCTACAGACATTCTTAGATGGCGAGATGCTGATCTCTGTCATGGCAACAGCATTAAGAGAATCATGTCTTTAGTAGTTTGTTTTCAAAATAAAAGCACAATGTTGTTCTGTTGATGCAATGTCTTACATCAAGCTGAATTACAGAGCTTTCATTTCACAGCAAAATTAGGTACAGACTTTTCTCAGGAGAATCCTTTCACACAACGCCGCAAGAGATTCTCTAATCAGGTACTTTCAAAAAATCACAGAAAATTGCTGTGCTGTGGTCAATTAATCATAACAAGTATCTTTGAAATAGTTGGAGAAATATTTTCTATTTAAGGGTGCACTCTCTGCTCTCACAGAGACACTGACAGGTGACCTGTAGTCTCTTAAGTGAGCTCTGATGTCATAGTGAAAGATCCTTCCTTACATTTAGGAGCTGATCTACGAAATCTGGTGGGATTTTGAAAATGTCTCACAGCAGCACACTATATACAGACCTTTTAACATAACATTATCTCCATAATTGATCATATTTAAAATAAAAGCTTTAAAGAAAGTTTTTAAAAACAGAGGTATTTGACAAGTGGTTGCTCACTGAACACACTCACAGAACACTCTCAGAGAGGGCAGGTGCTACGCTGTGTTTTCCCTGCCCACTTGAGGACAGTAAACAGTTAATAGGTGTTTTGACTTCCTCTGAACCACTTACGCATTGGGATTTGTCCCAGTGCTGCAGATGGCTAGTCTGACTATGACAGACGTGTAAATGGGTTAGTGTATTTGAGAGAGAGAGAATGAGTTGGGCTGCACACAGCTATTATATTTATTTGCATTATGAGTATGTTTGTATTGTTGTAGTGTGTTTGTATTATAAGAAGTGTGGACGATTTTAAGATCAAAATAAAACTTAGGTGTGAAAAATTGGACTGTGGGGAGCTGCCACATTTAGGCCCAATCCTATTTCACAACTTCTGCATAGCCCTTAGCCCCCCCTCTGTTTTGCGCGTTCACGTGAAGAGGAAAACTGACCCAAACTTCTAACTGAGGGCTACGAGAATTTCCCAGAATACCTTGAGAAACACCAGCAAGATCCTTTAATAAGGATTTTAAATCAGTTATTGTAATATCGATGTTATATGTAACTTTAAAACAAATTTATATCATGTTAGAGGTTTTGTGTGTGATAATCCCGTATTGTCACGTCACATTAGGAATGTGCTCAAAAATTCGATATGGCAATATATCATGACGTCCTTGTTGCTCTTGCACGCATCGATGCAGATGCTACTGTATCGATACGTTTTCAAATGCTGGGACGGCAAATCTATAGACAAATAATTTCTGATCAATTTAATAAATGCCAAAAGATAAATTGATCACAAATTTTGTATTACAAGTCAGTTACCCTGATGAAGGTGAGCAGGGTTGGCTCACTGAGGGCAACAAGTATGACTTGAATGTTTTGACAGGGCAGGAATAAGACTGAAAGGTATCCCAGCAGCAGAGCCGTCACATGACTTGGCTGCTATTTGTCTTTTGGTTGGCCTTAAGGTGGGGAATGATACTCCTAACAGCTGCTGGAAGCATTTCCGGCTTAGGGTTTCCTTCTCAGCCAAGCACACAGAGGTCCAGCAATACACTGACGCAGGGATGCATTATTCACTGGTGTTCAACTAATACACACTATGTGCTCTAAACTTTAAAAGTAAGGAATGTGCTGATCATAGCCAGCCTTTACACTAACTAAACAGAATAATGTAATATTAAATCTTGCTACCTTTTATACTTTATTGTTTAGATTTGTAATTGCCTTCTTTTATTTTCAACCAAAACCTGGCACAGCTTACAGTGTGGTTAAAAAGCTTTCAGAGAAGCCTTGTTTTCTTGTGTAGACCAGATAATGCCACAAGCAGTGGAGCGAACTGATGGAATGAGCTGACCATAGACAGAAGTGTGGCTAATGCATGCTTCAAAGAGCATGATGACATACAGTAAGTGCATTTCCTAATGCAATAAAGGGTAAAGAGTTGGTTGGTGAATACTTGGCATGTCATCACTAAGCGGCAGAGTGTAAGCAGCCTCATTGTGTTCAATTGCTTTGCAATGAGTGTTGAGAGACAGTGCTACCACCCTGGCTATAGCTACAGTCAGCCTCAAGGTCACCAGTTAGAATCCTATGCCAGCTGAGTCTGTTGACAGAATAGCCTGAGATGTGCTTTCCTATTCCTCAGTTGCTGAAGAAGAGTTGTCTTTGTGCAAGAGAAACAACACAAAATTGTAAATGAAGAGGAAAACATAAGTGAAGATTGTACTTATTCAGTTTAGAGACTGATTGTTGTATCCTTAATGAATATTTCAGATTTCTTTGACTTGTATGTGATTTCAAAGTAGTATTTCACAGTAGAAATCTACCCTTAAATGACAACATTAAGCTATACTTGAAGGTATAGTTCAAGGAAAATGAAAAGTCTGTCATTATCTACTCACCACTTTGCAGATGGAGGGGTGGGTGGTTGTTTGAGTCCACAAAACACTTTTGGCGTCTCAGTGGTAAACAGTGTTGCAGCCAAATCCAATACAATTGAAGTCGTGGCGCTGCATTTTATAAACATAATAACACATAACTTGCTTCCATACTGCTCGTGTGGTGTCGTCTTAGTGCCTGCAAGGCCCGCCATTCATATTCAACTTAAAATGGCGTCATTTACAAAAGTCTGCAACCCAAAGGAGCAATGCTAAGGCATGTAGCGACGCTAACGTGCTCCCCTCACATGCCCTTTGGCGAGAGCTTGTGTGTAGTAGGTGTTTGTGCGAGGAGGATATCAGAGGATATTTATGCTTAAAACATGTGTAAATGTTGCCGTATCGAGTCGAACATGAATGTCTGTGCTTCCGTACACTTGGAAGACACCACACAAGCAGTAGTAACGTGACAAAACATATCAGTTTTATTAAGTTTGAAAAATGTATCACCTGTTCTTCAATTGTATTGGAATTGGCTGCAACACTGTTTACCCCTGAGACTCCAAGTGATTTGTGGACTCAAACACTTCATCCACCCCTACATTGGAAAAATGGTGTGTAGATAATGAGGGAATTTACATTTGTCTGTGAACTATCGCTTTAACAATTTCTCTTTTGATGTAATCTGCTTGGATATGATTACCAAGAAACAATCCAATGCTAGTTTAATAGAATGGTAAATGGTCTGTATTTATATAGCTTATTTCTAGTCTTGATGACCATTCAAGCACAGAAAAAGCCTGAAGAAGCTGTTGTATGGTTTGACTATAGGACAATGTCATTGTAGGGCACCAGGGTATTGGCGAGAAAGGAAATGGAATGCTGGTGAGTATTTTACAGATGCGTACAGGTAAAATACAAATTGTCAAGTTTTAGGCAACACTAAGTGTTTTCTTTGGCTCTCTTATTGTTTGTTTGCAATAATGCAGTACTGTAAAAGAGGGGTATGTGAGTGTGTGTGTGAGGGAGTATTCCCTTTTGAAGGTGGGGCTGTGGAATGGGATTGAAATGGTAGTTATGTATGGTATTTATGGCATTTTGTATGCTGCTTTGTTATCTCAGGGACTGGTGGAAGCCTGTTGAGGTACAAACCAGGATCTGCGGAGGACATTGCATGTCTGAAAGCAGGAATATAGAGAATCTATCAAAAATCACCACAGTCTGTGTCCTCCCAATCGCGATATGATGAAATGCGATTTTCTAATCGCAACATGCGCGATTACAACGTGCGAAAGAGAGCAGGGCTCTGGGCTGCTGTCCTCAATGCAGCCAGAATGCCGCGGGACAACAAAACTCCTGATCCAGAAGATAGCGAAGCAGGCCTGCAAAGATAGATAGATAGATAGATAGATAGATTACTTTATCATCCTCGAATAACACCTACAGGGGCCTCAAAGTCTTCAGCCGACGGGGCAGACACACAGAGCGAGCTCATCCCGCTGTTGAACGCGGTGCGGGCGGTGGACCTGAAAATAGCTCCTCGGAAAAGCAAGCCGAGCTCCGGGGCGACGGGGCTCCAGAGGCCCCCGGTCTCCTACATGCACATCTGTGAGACGGAAGTGTTTAGCATGGGGGTGTTCCTGCTGAGGCCCGGCGCCTCCACACCGCTGCACGACCAACCGGACGCGTCTTTACACTGCCTTATGTCTGCTGTGTTGTGGCTCCACACACACACTGTGTCTGTTAGGTGACTTGTGTTCGAAAGGGTTAAAAAACGAAGTCTGAGGAGTAGGACCATTTCATTAGCTTCAGGAAACTGTTCATACATGCAGTTGTGCTGTTTGACTTTGTGACCTGTGCATATCTATTTTTTATTTAAAACTTTATTTACTTTGATTTTACAGAATATTTTCATAGAAGTAGAGGCAAATTCTATGTTTCAGTTGTGTGAAATGTTACTGACTTGGGAGCATTAAGACACCTATAATTTTTTTCTTTTTTTTCTTAAGATGGTAAATTTAGTACACAGCGTTTAAAAAGCCTTGTGTTTATATGACTTGTTATAGTCTTATATGTACATCACGTAATATTGATAAACCTTACATTCCAATATATTAGGAAAATTAGGAAAAATATTTACACCAAACAGTTAACACACTGAACTGAAATGCAATAAACATCATATAAGTAAGTGCTTATTGTGCCACTTAAATTAATAGTTTACTGCTGTGAGGATGGCCTTAATTAAACTTTAGTATTTATGAAGTAGAAACGTACAAATACGTGACTGAAGAAAAGGATTGCGGTATTCCCTTCTGTCCAAAATAAATACTTCAACATCAAGAATTTACCAGACTCCCAGGCCTCACCTTTTAGATGCTTTAACTGAGCTTCCGGTATGTTTACGTATGCTGCTTGTAGGAGTAACAAGAAGATACTTAACATCTGCTTGTTAAGCCAATGTTTTTGGTTGCAGTTCCCTCCAGCAAGGAGATTAGAAAACTAAATTTACGGACCGTGCCAGCTTACTTTTACCTTACTACCACTACTAAGAGCTGGTGTGAGCAGTTTATGTGCTAAGCTAGACTTGAATCGGAATCTATGCAAAGTTTGTTACTCCTGCTGCAACAAAGCAACTTCTGTTTCATTGGTGCATCCTCAATGTTAATAAATAAACAATTTTAACACTATCTTGGATTTTTCTTTTCCGATATATATATCGATATTTTTCCACAGTCTTACTTTATACTCTAAGTTTAAGAGTTACAATACTTAATTGACCAAAACGGAATAACTGAGAGGTTTGTAGTAAGTTAAGGCCATGTTTGTATTCAAGAGCTTTTGTATTCACCTAAAAACTCTCTTTGCTTGTGAATCAGGAGCAAAATTACTACTTGACAGCTAGTAAATGGAAGCTTTGGACAAACAAGTGAGCGCAGGGCTAATCCTTCCAGTAATGGACAGATTCCCGCCAAAACAAAGTGGCAAAATATGGGGGGGGAGGAACAACCTCAACCCAGAGCATGTTGACCAGCTCTTGTTTTTTCACACGAATCTAAACATATCCAAGCACTAGCTTTACATGGCCTACATGCAAACAGTGAAGCATAGCCAACTTTTTGTTTATTTCAAAGTTTATATTTTAAGTAAACTTCTATTCATTCTATTTAATTTACTTTTATTTATTGTTTAAAAGTAGCCTCAGTGGCATACATTTCTTAATCTGTCAGTTTGTGTGCAGTTGACAGGGACTATACAATAATAGGGCAAATTTGTATTTATTTTCTCTATTGGCTGCCCGGCAGCCATTAAGTTAATGTTAATATTTGAAATAAAACTTGTAAAGCTCTAAGTGATGTTGTATTTTAAGGTATGATTCAACTGTTTTCCATGGTCCAGTATTTAAAAAAAATAACAAGAAATAACAAGAAATAGTAATATCGAATCGCAATACTTACAGAATCGCCATACCAACAGAATCGCCATTCATATCGTATCGCCACCTAGGTATCGGGATTGTATCGTATCGGGAGGTCCCTGCCGATTCCCGTCCCTACTATGTAGTAAGCTGGGATCCCATATATAGTGTATCGAAATATTGTGTGTGCCTTACCATGTGATCATTACTGTTTAACTGGCCAGGAATGAGTGATGTGATGCCACTTCAGATAAGAAATGATATCTCAACAACAACTCAAAAACTTCTGGAAGACAGCACTAATAAAGGTGATATGTCCATCCGGATGGGATGTAGTAAGCAGACCAATCACAAGCCTTGCGGGCTGCGTGAGGCTCGTGTCGCTTTGTTGTATAGTTAAAAAAATTGGCGGACGCACGCAAGCCACAAGAGGGGGCACGCAGGCACGCAGGCACGCAGGCACGCGAGGGGCATGTTGCTTGTCTTGCCTGCATGCGTGTGTGCGTAAAATCTGACTATAAATCGGCCTTAAGGCAGGACTGGAGGTGCAGCAAACACTGTCAATGTTCAGTATCAGTGCCATTGTGCATTTACTGTTCTTTGACAGGGAGAGCAACGACAAGACAAAGTACTGGCAGACTTTTTGTCACTGTCCATCTTTCACACTGCTGCTTGGATGCGTAAGCAGCGTTTGAATCTTAGTTTAGCTTATCTTCAGGATAAAATGTTGTTAATGTTTTTTTGGTTCTTATTTGGAATTTTTGTTCCCTCCCTCTTCTCCAGGTGGTGCTAACCGTAGCCACATCTAGCAAATGTTAGCTGTGTTCGCACTGAATTTTTATATGTCGTCTATGCATTAATTTACAATGCATGCATAGACGACATATAAACCCTGTGTGTTTACACATAGGTACATATGCAGACATGTACTGTTTGCATACTTATTTGTCAGTGTTTTTATTGTTTTTTTTTGCAGTTGCCAGTGAAATAACTGTGTTGGGTTAAAGCAATAGGAAGAGTAGGGGCTTTTTGTGACTCGTAGCTGAACTGTATCTCTCATCCGCCTCGGTAGACAAAGGAAAATCCCTTTGTCTGTCTTATTACCCCCTCATTAATCCCACAATCTAAATTTGTGTCATTTGCATCCAGCATTCAGACCTTTTCAGCATGTGATGTGACACACCTTGTTGTTGCAGCATGTTGTTTTAGGAAGAACATGTGAAGAGTTTCCTGGACAGAAATGAAAGATATTTTAGTGGCTGTCCAAATACAAGATGATCCACTAAGACTTGCAGTGATGGGAATAATATAAATAACAGTATCTGGAGCAGAAAGCCAAAAACGAATCAGTGTTCGGTCAGGCCAGAGCCCTGCTGCTATACTTTGCTGAATGTTTGCTGTCATGTGATATAAATTTCTCAATCATGCATCCAACTGTTTTATATAACAATTTTGGAGGTTTGCATTGTAGTTTTTTTCTCCCATTGTCTCGACTTGGATTGGTTGGGAAAACATCCACCCTCCTCTTGGCCTGTGGAAGTATTTGGAAGAGTACTCGACTGCTGGCATTGAATGCCAACACTTTGTAAAGCTTTTGGCTCCTTCCAAGCACACTATCCCAATAAGGTGTGAAAGTAATGTACATGGTCACATGACTTGGATGTTAAGGGCAAAGGATATCACACCTTGTTAAGCCCTATGAGACAAATTGTGATTTGTGAATATGGGAAATACAAATAAAATTTGATTGATTGAATGATGGATATATCGAATATATCAATCTAATTGTATTTGTCCAACAGAAAATTAATGCAGACCACAAATAAAATAATGTTTTTTTATAGTGTTTGTATATGCAAGTGTCAAATACATCTAAATCTGAAAATGTCTATTCACAAAATACTAATTACAAAATGTGAAATTCCACATTTTTCTACTACATAAAGAATTTTGTCAGCCATTCTTTTTTAGCAGAAAATTGTTAACTATTATTTTCTTAGTTCCTGTTTTGTTAATTATCTCATGCCTGTGTTTTGCTGTTTCTTATATCCCTCGTGGTTGTATTGACTGCAGGTGGAAGCAGCTGTCAGGTTTTATAATGGAAGACACACAATTGCTCTTTAAGAAGCTGCTGGATGAGCTCAGCAGTTTGTTGCCCTCAGAAATTTTGAGTTGAGGTGGTGGTGCGAGGAGGAGGAGGGACGGGAAGGACAGATAAAGTGGGAGGGATTTCATAGCCAGCTAGTGTCTGAACCCAAGCACACAGTCACACTCAGAGAAGCAAGCTGCAGCAAGCACAGCTTCACATACTTACCTCTTCCAAATAGCCTTCTTCTCCTCTTCCTTCCTTATATGGTCAAAACAGACACAACCAAATTGGTGGCTCTTTAGCTGTTATTCGTTTGTTAACAAAAGGAAAACAAATGTTGTCAAAAGTTGGACTTGCAGTTTTATTGACTTCACAGAGAGCCCAGTATAGAGGCAATCCTATATGTTTGTAAGACCTCCTATTCCCACAGTGCCCTCGGAGTGCTTGGTCGACCAGGGGAGTTGGTGCCTTTGCCTGCTTCCAATCAACCACCAGCTGCAGGCTGTGGTATTGAAGAATGTTTTATTTCCTACACACACTCGCATACACACACACACTCCCACCACCATGCACATACACATGCTTGCATACAAAGACTCATACCCCTGTTTTCAAAAGAGGGAACTAAAAGCAGAGCAGGCTTTCTTGCAGAGTTAGTCCCAGCTCAGTGTGTACTTTGAGGCCCAGGCACAGTTAAGTACAATTTTGGTTCTGCACACAAAGTGTGGTTTGTTTGTGTTCTGCAAACATTGGTAACAACAAAAGATGTGCCTCATACTGTATTTGGCTTATGTGCAGGCTTATCATACTATCAGTAATAGGCGTTGTCTATTAATGTTGTCATACCCATGATGAATTTAAATTGAGTAAAATATTGTCTGAAGTGTTGGGATATATTAAGATTGTCTAGTTGAAGATGGACAACTGTTTCAAGCTTCAATTAATGATACAATTGTAGTTTAAGTAAAAGTTTATGTGACATTAACATGGTGAGAAATCCCTTTGATTCTGTGAGTCACAGCTTTTGTGATGACTGAAGAAGCTCTTTTGTTATTATAACCCTTCTTAGTAAAGTTTCCATGCCTATGTTCCTGTGCTCTGTGGGAGGTAAGGTTAAGTCCTGTGATTCTTCCGAGTCATTGAATAAGAATGAAATGTAAACAAAAAATGTCAGAAGATTTGCATTCTTTTTGAACAATGAGTATAAGTAGCAGACAGAAAAATGAAGACAGAATAGCTTTAGAGAAAGTTTAGCAGTTGCTGTTACCTTGTTTCCATCAGGGTTAAAACCATGCTGCAATTTGCACAGCTAAATCTGCATTAAAGCTCAACACAATTGTCAGTATTCCAAGATTATATACAAAAGGTACTCTATTAATCTATTAGCATTAAATCAATGTCTTGTGTTCATTACATGTACCGTTTGATATTTTGAAGTGACAAATGTCACCTATATCAAACCCAAGGTCACTTCAGTATACGGAAAAAGTTAAACCATTGACCTTCCAATTAGTGGCTGACCAGCCCTATCTCATAACCCTAACAGTTAAGTGGTTGTATTAGCTTTGTTTTCTGTTGTGAAAAATAAGGATCGTGACTCCTGCTTTAATTGGATAGCGATCCTTTGAGCAGTAGCTGCTTGCGTTTCAAGCATCAGTGAGTACACTACACGTACACAACTATGTCTAGCTTCTTGGAAGAGTGGGCTGACTGCTAGCAGCCCTAAACAGCCTTCTCTGCTAATAAGTCCTTTTATTTCTTCAAATTCTGCTGGACCAAGACGCTGCAGTTAAGATATTCCACTGAGTTGCTCCTTAAAACTACAGTGAATGCTTCTGATCGAAGTTCAGATGGGATCCTTACTCTTTCCATTGTATTACAGTTACATTGTATTGTATTGCTAGTCGTAATGTAACTAGCATTTCTGCAGAAGACACATTGTTGTAAGATGCCTAACAATCACGATCAAACATTCCAGTCTGAAGTTTGCATGATGGCATGACATTTTATTGTGTGTTTTCTCTAACAGTAATGTGTAGCCTCTTTGTTTTAATTTACTGGTTTTGTGTGGGCTTTAACACCAACCACAGCATCAGGTGCTGTGCTGATATATCTGCCATAGGCTCCTGTTGATTATTTATCCACATTTTAGTTTGACTTAAATTGATTAAGTCATTTTTAGGGGCATTTGCCCTGGCAGAGTGAATGAGCCCATTGATGTAGCATGGCATGCCCGCTACCTCCAGAAATGAGTGTGGGGTTGTGGGTCAATGCTTTGGCATGGTGAATAACAGCCTCGTTAATAGAAGCTTTGTCTCTATCTTTGCTGGCAGCACAGCGCTGCCTCAGGCCCGGTTCCACAATCGCCTCCAGGGACAGCAACGACTAATCTGCCTCCTTCAAAACCTCCCCCACACATGGGCCTGCTGCAGGGCTGTAATTATGTAAAGTGAAGAGGTGCAGACTTTTTTGTTATTGAAGCTAAGATTCAATCTGACCACACTATCGACCTGTAAAAAACACTTTGTGCAAAAACCTGTTCTGATTTTAAGGTCTAGTTCTTAGTACGTAAAGTGCCCTGAGATGCTGTATTTTATATTTTGGCGCCATAAAAATGACATTTTATTGAATTGAACAAGGAGTGGTTTAAGTTTATTAGATGGTCATCAACATGATGGTCCAGAGTTGAAACAAGGAGTTAGAGTTGTAGGCCCAATCCCATTTCACCCCTTGACCTTACCCCTAGTTATGAGGGTTATCTGGCCCCTTGAAACATTTGTGAGTCTCTTTCCCAGCCTGCGCTGATTTGCAAGGCATTCTGGGTAACCATAGGTTTGAAGTAAGGGGTACCTACCCCTCCGTCCGAAGAGATATTGTGTCACCCTACCTCTATAAGTGAACGTGCAAAACGAAGGGTAAGGGGTATGGCCAAGGGGTGAAATAGTCGTTGTGTCTTTCGCCCAGGCCTGTGTGAGCGATGCCTGTGCGTCACGGAACGTCTTTTTTTTCATGTAGCAGCACGTCTCTATGTATGGCTCCCATCAAAAAGTGAAAATGATCTTCAGTTGCAATGTGTACTTGTCAAATATGTCACAAACATAAATATTTACAAAACTTCCTGTACCTGTTTCAAAGTAAGAGCACTTCAGTCTTTCTTTTGACTGAATTCATTTGTTTTGATTCTTACAATATCGATAATGATCATGGTATAACCTTTCAGCATTAGAAATTTAAGAATGAACAGCAAATGAGAATAGCACCGAACCTATCATTTGGCTTGAATAGAGTTACGCCTACATCAGCAGGTTGACTGCATGATGCAGTGACTTACCTAATCATGTTTTCAGCCACGTTCATTGTTTCAGCCGTTTTCGACGGTTAAATAATTATAGCCCTGCTGATTCCGGATCAGGACAGACGGTCATTAATGGTCCGGTTGACCTTTGTCAGAGTCTCTGACAGAGTGTGCTTCCTCCTCACTCCTCTGACCTACGCTCACTTTAAACTTTAACAATAAACACCACTGTGATCACAAGTTATTAGGACACGTACAGGACTAAAGTTTACTTTGTGTTTCTTTGAGTCGCTCCAGAATTTATGAGACACATGTTTAAACCTGCTAAAAACACGAGACGCGCAAAGTCAGGACATCAGATTTAATATCACGACCATAGTCATGATCCAACATCAGCGATTAATAACTCTTAGAATATATGACTAGATGGTGACTATCCCATGTGTTCAGTTTGTGTGTGTAGAGGGACAGAGACGAGTGGGGACACACACACTCACACACACTCCTGCATACAGAAGTTCCCTCCCACAAATTATGATGCAGCGCTTTAATTTGAACTTCTTTGTTGCAGAAGAAGCGCCGCGCCATTAATTCAGGAACATAAACCTGTTCTAGAAAAAAGTATCTCCCGGTGAAAAAGTTGTATCAACAAGTAGAATACACCGACAAAGATGTCCAGAGTCTGTGTTGATAAGAGCAGACACTGTCTGTGTGTTTTCAAGAAAATCACATGATCTCCACAACGGAATTAATACATGACTTCGGCCTCTGCCTGCTTTACTCAGCTGCACCACTTCTCAACTGAATAATGCAGAGGATTTATTGCTGTTGTGAACACATCAGTGAAGGGAATATCGTGCTGGTTTGTAGGATATGTCTGAAAAAGGCTACAGAGAAATGGGCTGCACATAGATGCACTGTATGAATTCGTTTTTGAATTGGTAAATGGCAAAAACTGTTCAGTAAAGCGTGGTCATCAAGCCTAGAAAAGCGCTATACAAACAGAGACCATTTAACATATTCACAACTACATGATGCCTTAACAAAGGCAAAATCCTTTTGCCAATCAATTTCACGTTCCATGCCATGAATACGATCCACACCTTTTAAAAAATTTGCTAAACTTAGCAATGATACACTTCTTCTAGCAACTTGAGAGTTTTTCTCAGTGTATGAGAATATAGCTTCAGGTGTCTCTGTGTTAAGGCTCCCTCTTACAGCTGGCACCCTACTATTGACAGTAGCCAAATGGCATCTCCTGTTATCAGCTACTCACAGATGTTTTGCAAAGCTGATTTATGACTTCTCAGTTGTGACATTACATGTCTTTAACGCACAGCGGCTTGGATTTGAAAAACTCTTGGCTGTTCTTCATCATTAAACAAGTGTATTCAAATGTCTCTAAGTTTAGTTCCGGATTGTTTCAATTTACTTTCTCTGAAGTTTGCTAACACTGCATGTCAGAAGAAAAGTGTGGGGTAACACAAGATATGGCAAGTTCTCATGTTCGTTCTGATCCATGTAAATCTTGTCTGTCTTTCTAGTCCCTGAAAACCATGCCCTGGACACACCGCTACAAATTTGGTTCCAGGAAGTGAATTACATGTGGTTTCTTGGGTAAAACTCCTGTTGCCTGAGTTGCAGTAAGGAGTAAAAGAGTGCGTTTGCCTTGTCCAGCACCCAGGAATGACTACTGTATGCACAGAAGGATAGGAAACAACCAAGCACAACTGTTGGTGAACACTCTACAAGCAAAACATTTTTCTCAATAGCCAATGTTAAAAATGTACACTCTAATGTTAGTTAGCTACAGCAGCAAAAAATAAGTGTAATGCTGCAGTGCATACATCCCTCTTTCGTGAAGGTTATAATAAGTTTTCTGAAACTGTTCTAGAGAGGCATGGATTCAAATGTTTGTCTTTTTGTGTTTCTGATGTGTATTCCATCCAGTCAGTTGCAGTGAAGGCAGACAAAATCAATAAACCTTCTTCCCCCTAAAGCAGAGAGTAGATTTTGCATCTTGAAGATGCCGGGCAATAGTACATCCTGAAAAGGAAGGTTTTAGAGCATTGCAGTTCGATAGACATGTTTAAATTGGGATAAATAATCGTATCCATAAACTCACTCTTAACCTGCTCTGAACAACATTGTATTAAAACATTTAGCAAACCCCGAGAAAAAACCAAGGGATTTTCTTATAATTCACCTTAATGATCATTTGACTTACCTTCAGCAATGCAATAATTGTTTGATTATTATTCTTATTTTGATATTGTTGTAATAGTTATTCTTCACTAAGCAGTTTGCAGTCATCACATCGATGATACAAATAACTTTCCTCTTGCATAATGGCATGACCTTATAACATTTGTAAAAAAAAATGGTGAGAGCAGCATTAAGTCTGTTGATTCTTGTTTGGTTTGATTGATATATTGGCACAATATAATTTAATAATAATTACCAGTGAAACACAGAACCAAGATTTTTTAAGAGCTTGAAAGACAAGAAAGATAAATTTGATTCAAGTATTGATGGGAGCATATATTGTAAGAGGTGTGGAAATTTCTTGTTTTTTACAATTCAGAGACGGAATATATGTTTTTTACCGCTATAATCACTCATTAGAGGTCCAGTCGTCACGTGTCAGAGTCTCTGACGCGCCTAAACACACCCTACATGCATTCCCCTGCTTCACACAACACAAGACGTAATGTGACGCACACAGTCAGGACAACAGGGTTAAAGTGACGATTCTGAGTCATAATCCGACACCATCGAATAATAACTAAATACATGTGATTATCAGTTCATGTGTGAGGAGGGACAGAGACAAGCAGGGACACACACACTCCCGGGGGATGCCCCGTTCATCCAGGAATGTAAAAATGAATTCAGCAGGTTATTATAATGATCAGTTCTTCGTGTGAGTGATTAGAAAACATCAGAAGAGCATAGTCTGTTGTTGACCAGCGGAGCAATATGCCTCAGTGCAGTGGTGTTGCGCTCGAACAGATAGCTGGTAAACAGTGTTTATGAATTATATTTTTGCGTATTTTCATCTATTGTAGGTGTAGAGACACTTTACCAGGTGAGCCAGTGGTTTGACTGTAAATGGTGTTTTGTTAAGGAGCAGAAAGATCTACATTGGCAACTTTGGAGCACAAGAGCATAAATGAAAATGCTGCACACAAGTAAACACTGCTTCATCATTGTTTAAACCTGAATTAATTAGTTGCACTCTATGTGCAGAAAGTATGCAATTGGGAAAGCCTTTTATTGTGTTCAACTAAGGGTTAATGGATGATTACAGATTCATGTATTGTAAGACAGTAAGTGGCTAAAACAGTGCATTGCCTTGCAGCTCTAGAGATCATTCTGTTGTTGTAAAAAGCATCTAAGCAAAGACGTCTGGACCCCACTGTGGACATTTCTGGAGCATGTCAAGTCGTTGTGCTCCTCCGTTTTACTTTTCCATTGACTGATATGCATATGTGAAGCTTCCCATCTAAGTATGGACTAAAGAATGGTTGGCGTCTGTGAACTTTTTCATATGTAGGTACATGTATGAGACTTTCCTGTCTTTGTTTGTTTCCATTCAGAAAATGTTCAAGATGAAGGCAACTTGCTGCCACGATTGACGCCCCAGTGCGCTGAACTGAACAAAAGTCCTGACGCGGTAACATACGAATGGCCCAGGGAAGCCACCAGATTGACATTCAGGTTTTGCATGACCTGCGCCAGAAATTCCCTGAAGTCCCAGAGGGTGTTGTCTCCCAGTGTGTTCTGCAGGTAAGCAGGTTGAATCCTCCGAACCCAGAAGAAATTTGGTTTTATCACAAAATGCGAATTAAAAAGCATTATCGAAGAATTAAGATTTTAGTAATCCTGTAAAGGCATGACATCAAGGCCAGTCTTTACATCTCCATTCTTTTGATAATTTTCTCTTACTCCCTGTTAGACCTGGTATCAACATCTGCCCCCGAAATATTTGGTCCCAAGTAGAAATTTCTAAGTTTGTCAGTTCACAGGGGGATCGGACAGATTCAGTCAGAATATGTGTCCCCAGCCGCTGTCTCTCAAACACACTGACCTGTCTGTCGTTAAGATGTAGACCCCTTAAAATATCCAACAGTTCAGTTATCTTTAAACACTAAAACTTCATCTTTCATGTTGGTCAACTCTCCTCATCATTTGATGAGCCTCTTTGATACGACTCTGCTGCTTTGTGGAGCAGAAACTTTCCCTTAACTGCAGTGTCAGACTTACGACTGTGTAGCACTGGATATGTGAGCGAGCAGTGTGTCTTAGTTAGAACCTCTTACTCATTGACTTGGGTGCTGCCACTAATGCACAAACATTACCAGGTTAAACACACTTACCTGGTAATGTGTTTAACCTGGTTAAACCAGCCACAGCAGCCATAGCCACAAAGCGGCTATGGCTGAGGGGTAGAGTGGTCGTCCTCCAACCTGAAGGTCGGCAGTTCGATCCCCAGTCTGACCCATCTGCATGCCGAAGTGCCCTTGGGCCAGATGCTGAACCCTGAATGGCCCCCCATAGAATAACAAAGTGCTGCGGATAGATTCACTGTATGTGTGAATGGGTGAATGCAAAACTGTACTGTAAAGCACTTTGAGTGGTCATCAAGACTAGCAAAGCGCTATATAAATACAAAACCATTTACTATTTATCTTTTACTTAACCTTGACCACTTGTGTAAAGACCTCAAGGTTGATGTAAATACCTTGGGCCTTTATAACTGTTGTTTTTTTGGAAAAAGCTGCAGAAGTTAAAATAAGACTACCTTAATTGCTCCACATTGTATAAAATCAATATCAATATGAGCACGCAAAAGTGTGCAGTTGCTCTTCAGATGAGTCCATGCCTCGACTGTGCACCCACCTTCCTTACAGGGCATTAACGCGTGTTCTGCGAATTGTGTATGATGTATTTACGTAATTTATGACGTTGATTACATTGACATGTCGCCCCAGCCATAATAAACATTAAAACCAACAGCTTTACCTGTGCTTGTGCGACATAAGCTTCAAAACTAAAAGATAACTTAAAGCAATTTATTGTAAAATAGCAAAAAATTTGTTACAGAACCGATGGAATAATAGTTTTTAAGAATATCTTCTTATAACACTGCGCCTAGCACCAAGAAGGGCTGCAGTTTTCATACAATGTGCATGGCGGTGCAGTGAACATTACTCTGATGTCAAGCACATAGCGCACACTGGAGACCGCTTACAAATAATAAATAAACTGTGTTGTGTGTTCACCTTTAAATGTCCCAGAATGGAGGTTAGGATACCAATCAGTCTGATTTCTGTTAACATTCAGTAAATACCGAAGTGATACTTGTGCGTAATGCTGCATGATGGATGCACTGGCACTGATAGAATAGAATGCAAATTAAATGATTAGCTTTGAAAAGATTGCTCAGCGGCCACAATGATCTCCTGTCCCAAAATGCTGATTGAATCGTCAGCTGATATAGAATCTGTAGAGCTGTGATCTTGGATCTTTGTGCTGAGTCCAGTATTACACAGACCATCCCAGTACCAACACAAGTTCTCACCCTTCTGGGTTAATTAGCTGAACATTTGATACGAATAACATTGTATCATTATGACATTTGAGAAAATATACAATTATTTTCCAGTTCGATATTTTTGGATATTACAGCTGAATTTATTAATCCTGCATCATAATCTGATGAGGAGAAAAATATTTATTTTTCTAAATTTGACCAATTTTTTTATTTCTTGCACTGTCCTCTGTTCACTCGCATTCGCGTTAAATACATTTACACAGTAGAAACACGTTACCACTTTCTTTCATTAATGATATCACTGCTGTTCCAACCAGACAATGTCTGTGCATGTGCACAGTTTTAAAAATCTAAATCATGTTTTGCGTATTGCATTTTCGGCCTTTGTTCGCATATACACTTAGTATGAATTCTACGCACAGTTTTATTTATAAAGCCATTGAGTGTACACAGGGCCTGAATTATAGGATCTCAAATGTTTCAACAAGGTGTAGTGGGTGTGTTCACACCTGAACTTAGCGCTGTCCACTTTTAGCACTGTCCCCTTGGGACTGATGTTAGTACTGTGTCTGAACAGGCTCTTAAGTTGCCCCATGTGAAACATAAACATTGCATAATATTTCCACTCTCTCTCTCTTCTTCCTTCAGAACAACAACAACCTAGACGCCTGCTGTGAATACTTGTCTCAAGTCAGTCCAGGCTACCTATACAGTGAAGAAGGAAATCTCAGCTTTTCTGACGATCCCAGCTTTACCAGGCTCCGTAATCACATGACCCAGCTGAACCTGGGACTGCAGTCTCAGAATGTGCATGTGGCCCCGGTTCGGGACGGCCTGAGAATGAACGGCAGTCGGACTCTGGCTCACAGCCCGAGTGACGGGCCCCTCCAGACAGGCCAGGCCCCAAATAGTGACTTCTTTCAGCAGGAGTCCCAGTCAGCCTCAGTGCAGGTGCCATCCAGCCTCCATGTATTTGGTGGGATGGAACCCACTCGCAAACAGCAGCCTCCACAGCACCTTGGACTGTACCCTCTGGGTGTCAAAGGAACAACTATGGGTGCCCAACAGACACCACGCTACAACCCATTTACAGTGACGCTAGCCCCCAATATCCAGACAGGCCGTAACACCCCCACTTCCTTGCACATACATGGCGGGCCACAGTCGGGCCTCAGCAGTCCACAGGGTAATTCTATCTATATCAGGCCCTATGTTAGCCAGACCGGTACAACTCGGCAGAACCAGCAGATAGGGGGCAGGGCCCAGTACAGCCCCACTTCCCAGCCCCAGCAGCAGATCTACCAGATCTCACACCCCTCCTCACTGTCTGGCTCCTGGTCCGGCCCTCAGCTCGCCTCCTCTTCACATACCTCACAGCACCAGGGCCACCAGACCTCTCATGTCTACATGCCCATCAGCTCCCCCACAAATCCCCAGGCCCCCTCCATTCTTCCCACTGGAAGCCAGGCCTCTTCCTCTGGTGTCTCCTCATGCTCATCTTCCTCCTCCTCCTCTGTCATGCCCACTTCTTCTACCATCAGCCAGTACAACATCCAGAACATCTCCACTGGCCCAAGGAAGAATCAGATAGAGATCAAACTTGAATCTCCTCAGAGGAGCAACTCCACAACCACAACAGCAGTGCTGAGGACAAGCAGTGGGCCCCGTTCATCCTCCACCTCCTCCTCCTGTCCCTCCTCTTCGTCCTCCTCGACGGGGGTGGCTACTGTCCCTACCACCCCTCTGTCAATCGGATGCCCAGGTCTGAGCCGCAGCCAGCCAACTGTTTACATCTCTGCCAGCCCACCTACTGCTGGTACTACTCCCTCTGAGGAGGCTGTCGTGGCCTCAGGCGGCTCCCGCTCCCAACCCAAGTTTTACATTTCTGCCAATGCCTCCAGCGACTACGGTGGGGGAAGGAATCCTCCCACAGTCTACATCTCAGCCAACCCTCCTTTGCAGGGGCCATCAGGGCCTAGGAACATGGGAGGCCAAGTAAGCATGGGCCCCGCTTACATCCACCACCATCCACCTAAGTCTCGTGCCTCTGTGGGAGGAGGAGGCACAGCTTCCCCTCGTGTGGTGGTGACTCAGCCCAACACCAAATACACTTTTAAAATCACAGTGTCCCCCAACAAGCCACCAGCTGTGTCCCCTGGGGTAGTGTCTCCTACTTTTGAGCCCAACAACCTCCTCAGCCTACCCTCAGACCACCTCTTTGTGGAGCCAGACCCCCTCAATCTTTCAGACCCACTGTCAGCACACGGGGACAGGCCGAGTGAGCCTCGCAGACTCAGCATGAGTTCAGAGGATGCGGCATACACACAAGGTGAGCAATGCTGTGTATCATCACTGTGATAGTAATCTTTCTAGTAGCCTGTCACTTCTTATTTCCCAGTGAAAACAAAAGCACACTAGTAAGCATTAAACGTTCAGTCTGTAAGATTTAGGTGAAAGAAATCTATTGGCAAAAATTCATAATAAAATAATATCAGTGATGTTTTCATTAGTGTATTTCATCTAAATTGTACCGTAACCCTTTTCATTTTTTTTAACCCTAGAATGTGCCCTTCATATTTAAATATTTTATATTAATATCATGATCAGGTCTTCTCTAGGGAGGACGCCATGCTTTTTACACAACTCCAAACTAGTCAATCTAAACACATTTTGAGTATTTATCACAACTGAAGTCTGTCATAGGTTCTCTTTCATGTTTGGAAGGGGAGGGTGAGGTGAGGGGTGTTCAGCTGCAACATGCAACTTCCCCACTAGATCTAACTAAATTCTCCTCTCGGAACCTTTAACGATTCCCTAAGGAACGTTTAAGTATAATGTTCATACTCAATAGAAGATTCTAAATACAATATTAAATTAAAAACTTCTTTTGATTACGTTTTAATGCTCGTTATTGCTAACATTTTTGGGAAGATCAGCTCAGCTCTTCTGCTAAAAGGCCACCGAATACATGTTGTAGATAAAGAGGTGTTGCAAGCATAAAACAAATTCCAGACCTGTTTTACCCGGTGAATCCTTTTATGAAGTTTCCTACACTGTTTATTGGTTGTTTAGCAAATGTCAAGTGGCCTAAAGTGTGCGCTTCCTCTGTGGCCATTCATGCCTTGTTGGGGCGAAAGGCCAGACTTTTATTATAATATAGTTCTTTGCTACCAGCTGTAGACCTTAATGCTTTTTCCACTGCATCCTGCCAAGAAAGCAATTTTACAATAAAAGTATTCTTTGTGGTTTTAGGAGACACTTTCCATAACATGACTGTGTACATTTCTTGAGCTAAGCTGTGTATACTTGCTGTCGCTAATGTTCAGTCAGTGCAGAAATACTCATTTGCATGTGTATCTCCATGAGGTAGATAAGAGTGACTTGCTGAGTAAGGGCTTGTGAGATGACTAAAGAGGATAATGTGAGTCCTCTACACTAAATGCTGCGTTTTCTCAATTAGCCCCTGAGACTGGCAGATTCTGTAGCATGAGTCAAATGTATCAGAGCTCACAGTTGTTGCCTTTTTTGGGCTTTTGACTGTATAAGTCACTGACTGTGGCTTCAGCACTGCAGAGAGAAAAACTAAGAGACTAGACATGTTGCCTCTGGTACCGAACCTCATCAGCCCAGTTTCCCTTTATTTTATCTTTTCTTGGCTTTGGAATAGAAAATGTAATAAAACTTTTGTGTAACAGTGCTATATTTCCCATACATTAATTTATTTGTCGAGGCCCAGCATAGTATCAACATTGATGGCCACATATTGATTTTATACAATGTGGAGCAATGCGGGTTTTGTTGAGCTGTTGTTCAGTTATTTATTTGTCACAAAGTACTTTGCTATTATAAAATTTGCAGCCGACTTCCTGCCACAAATCAAATCCAGAGATGCGCCTGTCACCACATAATTGTTAATCAAACATAAATGCATTAATTGTCCCAAATCACCTTTTTCTGTCTGACAGCAGAATTATAATAATTATGTGATTATATTATTATTATTATTTAAGCACTCATAATGTGTTATGGTCAATCAAACAGAACCTCACATCTGGTGCCAAAAGATATAAGCCTTGTTTATGTTCATTAGTGCTTTGCTCCTAGCACTTTCAAGCTACCATGTAAAAGAAGGGGAAAGGAGAGGAAAGACAAGTTCAGCGAAGCCAATTGTAAAAAAAAAATGTACAACATAGGTTTATAAATGAATAGCTGTTAAATGAAAAATAATGCCATGATAACAGCAGTGAAAGCTACAAGTAAGATGGATAGTGATGATAAATCAACATGAATGCAAGTTTTGTTCATGTTTCTGACAACAGGTAATGAAGAAAATAAGTGTGTGAACCACAGAGTCAGAGATGTAGGCGATCACATTGGCACAAAGTAAAACTAGGTCTTAACCTGAAGTAAACATGTAAGATGACACAGTTGCTTGAAGATGTCTGGCTGCTCCACTGATTTAACACTAAATACAGCCTGATAAACACACAGAGTAAAAAAGAGTTCACACTGCTGTGAGGCTACCACCAGTAACTGCATCCAGTTTCTTTTCGTAATCCTCTACGACAATGTCTGTACTCAACATGTAATAACTTGCTTTTGTTTAATTTCTTGCCCTTTCCAGGCTCTGTTACAGTTTTCCCCACGTACACACACAGTAACATACAAAATCACAGTGCCATTTCCAAAGATGTAAATTTGTTAAAGCCAACCAAAACGAACAACATTTGGCCTTCTGTGTTCAGTATAAACATTTACAGTCAGATTTTCGACATTTAGCTGTTGCACTCTCTAATTATAGTGTGTATTGAGGAAGCAAGCAGCAGTTCAACTTGAGCATATTGAATGAATGAATGAATGAGAAAGGGGCTATAGAGACAGGAGTAGAGCATGTTCATGGTCCAGGCTCTGTATTAACACTATGTTCTACAGCAGAACTAGCCTGCAGCAGTTTGCTCACTGGGGTAAGAATTATCTCCTCATTTTACCACAGTAGCTGATGAAACATATTGAAAGACAAAAGTAAGGAATCTATGTAGTTCCCCTTCTCTCCTTACAGTGAGTTGTTTTGCACAGGTAATTATACTAAGAACTGGTTTGGCTAGTGTTTGTAGGTTGTGTTCTGCACTCCTGAAAATGTGTCAGTCATTTAGCCACAGAAATGTACCTGAAAGTTGTTGTTGTCACCAACAATTTTCGTTTTGTTCTCAGCTTTGATTTTTCTATTTTATAGCTATCAATAAAACAATATTGCCAATAACAGTGAAAAAAAAAAAAAAAAAAAAAGATTTGTGTTCTCTATAAAACTGTAACAGTTATTGACAGGACTGTCTCTGTGTGCTCATCCTCCAGCGTTGTTGGTCCACCAGAAGGCGCGCATGGAGAGGCTGTGGCACGAGTTGGAGATGAAAAAGAAGAAGCTGGAGAAGCTAAAAGAGGAGGTGAACGAGATGGAGAACGACCTGACCAGGAGACGGCTGGAAAGATCCAACTCAGCCAACCAAATTCCTTCTGTAAGCTCAGTTCACATATTTTGACAGACAGAAATCAGATGCAGTGTGATGTTACGAAGTCGGTTGTATACAGGGATACTTTTTATGGCAAAATGTCGAGGGTTTGTCACCAACATCATTTAATGCAACATTAATCTATTTACAAAACAAGTTTGTAAGGATTTTTGCAGTAAATTTTTCAGACATGTTCTTCATAACTTCAAATACATGTTTTTCTGGTTATTACCAAGAGATAAATGGAATCTGGGTCACTCAACCACTCGTGTTCACATCCGTGCTGATTACAGGGTCTGTTTATGATTTGGCTGATATCTCTCCACATTTCAGACTGACAGAGCACACAGTCTAGATCAAATTCATTCCACAGCTCAAACAGCAGCAACCTCTGCAGCTACATTAGAAAACGTTTAATCCCAAATTGAACATGTTTTTAATATTTAATGTCTGCTCCGTTTCATCTTGGTCTTTGATCTACAGCTGTGAGTTTGAAACCTCTCTGGTTCAGATGAAGTGCTCCTGGCTTTTTGTCGAGTCAGCTGTTTTGCCAGCTAAAACAGTCAGAGCGAGCAGAGGAAAGGATGGGCTGTGGCAGGTTAATTCGCTGCTCTTGCTGAGCGCAGTAGCTCTTTGGTTTAGTGTTGTTTACTGAGGCGAGCCAGCGCTGGAGAGTGGAGCAGCTCTCCTCCTTGACTCTCTCATAGATCTCCTATGCTCTCAGAAGCTTAATGTCTTGTGTCTGAGGACAAACTTTGAGCTTCTGGTGTCCTTCTCTGTCAGATCGAGGAAATGAAGCAGTTGCGATGCAAAAACAGGTTACTGCAGATCGACATCGACTGCCTCACCAAAGAAATTGATCTCCTTCAAACAAGAGGTATGAATCTGTCTGTCTTTCCTTTCTTAGCAATAAAACATTTAATACTGGTATTTTGGAATTTTCTACTGGCATCCTGCCGATGTGCCAGTCTGTTTTGTTTAATAATAAAGTTAACAGTAAGTTATTAAGTGTGACTCAGGACCTGCAGCCGTAGCACATTGGTCAGGCCTGCTCACATCCTCTCGGTACACACAGTCATGGTGCTGCGATGTACTGTGAACCACCAGCCCTTCCTGAATTGCATCCTTTTCCTGGTTGCTATCAAGGGATTTATTGGTCCCCTGGCAACACTCTGCTGTTGCCACCAGCCAGCTGGTTTACACAGGTGTAGGAAGGTCTGTGGCGACACGAAAAATGTATTTTTTTACAAAGTAGAATTTAGATATAGGGTAAATATAGAGAAGCGTAGGATATTTAGGGAATTCATCCAGTTGAGGCATACTCTACTCTCAGCATCTGTGCGGTTTCCACCTTTTTATGAAATGAATGTGTTTACGACATGTATTTGTAGATGCATATTTTTAATATTGCTATTAAACTCTGCACATGTTAATAATTATCTTGCTAGCCTCTGTCAGTGTCCCCTCTGCAGCACAGTGATGCTTGTAACATACCTACTGATGATTTGAGTGGACACGTGTGCTCTTACTCCAGGTGATAACTTTTTGGCACTCTGCTTCCTTCCATCTGCAGGACCACACTTTAATCCCAGTGCAATCCATAACTTCTATGACAACATTGGATTCCTTGGTCCTGTCCAACCCAAACCCAAAGGTACTTTATCAATTGGTAAGTTTAATATAGTCATTATGTCGACATTTCTTTCAACCATTTTATCTGATGTATTATTGATCCTATTGATAGATTATAACTAACTACATCATGTAATATCTGTCAGAACTCCACCTTGCCTCGTTATTAAAGCCGAGCTTTACAAGCCTGGCACTTAAAGAAGGGTTTATCTGTAAAGCTGATATTACTTCAATTTTTTGGGCTACAATGCCAAATTTGAATAAACAAACGACTAGCTAGTCAGTGAGGTGATACAGTATGCCAACAGTCAATCTGCTGACTCAGTTGAACGTGTCCACTTCTATGTCCTCAGATAAATTACAGCATTGGTCAGAATCTGTCCTCCTGTGGCCAATAATATCTGTCCCCCCAGATCATTTTGATTAATTGGCTATTTTCATTTCACCATATTGGACTGACACAGACATTCACGAATAAACCGGGTGCTGATCTCTTTCATGGCAACAACATTTATTGAATCACTTCCCTTTAGTAACTAGTCTTCTATTTAAAAGCGCAAGGTTCATTTTGTCTCTTAAATGCTTTATATGGAGCTGAATTACAGAGCTTTTATTTTGAAAAGTTGTGAATTTGGGTCTGAAGATTATGTGGATTACTTAAACAGCACAAACAGCTGACATGTAATGTATGAAAAAATTAAGCAAGTTAAGTAAATTATTCACTCATTCATTTAGCCACACACGTGACCAGTAATAAATCAAATTCTTGACTACCAAAACTTCATTGCAGATACATCGGGTTCAGTATCTTGCCCCAGGACACTTTGGTATGGGGGGACAGGTATCAAACCGCTGACCTTCTGGTTACTGAAAAAACTGATTTGGGGAAAATTAATGAAGGAGTGAAGCAATGGACAAGAAGGCCTGGTCTGCTGAATCGCGTTTTTTTCTACATTATGTAGGCGGCTTCAACCCTTCACCTGTGTGGGTGATGCCAGGGATGGGCAGTATTTTATTTTAAATACAAAATAGTATTTTGTTATTTGTATTTGATAGGTTTGATGAAAGATCATTCATAACCAAATTCTTATTAAAATCTATGCATGCAGCCTCTGTTTGGTATCTACTCTGTAATTTGGTCATGCTTGTTGAGATCAGAACATTGAGGTTGAACAAAAATGTGATGATCCAACGCAAAGCTAGACCAAAAGAAGAAGAAGCACATGATGAGAAATGTGTTGGTTGCAGCTCGCCATCGATTTTTATCATGGCTTGTTACAATTCTCCACAGTTCCTGTTAGGTCTTGGTGTTTGTTTAGTATCCATGACAAAATCAAATGTAGGTGTTCCAAATAAATATTTAACCTGTGTAACGTTAGCAACCCTCACAGTTAATGTCAGCTTGCTACTTTCAGCGATGTGAAGTTGTCGTTGTTTCTGCAAAGGAAAACACTCTAAAGGGCGGCTGTGGCTGAGGGGTAGAGTGGTCGTCCTCCAAACTGAAGGTCGGCAGTTCGATCCCTAGTCTGACCCATCTGCATGCTGAAGTGTCCTTGGGCAAGATGCTGAACCCCGACTGGCCCCCCATAGAATAACAAAGTGCTGTGATTAGATGCACTGTATGAATGTGTGTGTGAATGTAAAACTGTACTGTAAAGCGCTTTGAGTGGTCATCAAGACTAGAAAAGCGCTATATAAATACAAAACCATTGTTTCAGAGTTGTTGTACAACATTACTTTATAATGCCACGAGAAGGTTTAATCAAGTAAAAGCACACATGTTAGTCACTAACAACTTTGTGCTGCAAAGTCATGAAACAACAGGTTGTTATGCCGATCACCACTTCAGTGTGTTGTAGCTCACAACTTATTGTTTTTTGTGTTTCATGAGAATTGTTCTGAAATAACTCTGTACTCTTGCGTTGGAAATTGAATGATTCGATGATTACTTAGAAACTAGTTGCTATGGATAAAGGTGCCATCAGTTGTCTACTTACAAATTACTTTTTTGAAGTTGTAGTCAGTGTTGCTGGTGCAAGGTAGACCCTTCATCGATCTGTTCAATGGCATGCCTCTTAATCAACTGGGTCAGGGTGATGCTGAAGAGATAGATCAAATCGCTCGATATATTGCAATGATGATGATTTCATGCTCCCTTGGAATTTTTATTTTGTATTTTTTAAATAAAGAAAAACACTAACGGATATTGATACATGGCGTGCACTTACAGTTAGGGTATTTGGTATTTTATTTGTAAATACATGTGAATGCATCTTTGCCCATCCCTGGATGATGGCAGCAAATTGCCCTATGGTTAGATAGCAGAGCAGTGGAGGCAGTGGGATGCTCTGAGCATTGTTTTCTGACTTGACATGTACTATACATAAGCACTGATGCAGACCAAGCACATTTCATTATGGCAACAGTGTTCCTATATTATCCTGCACTGACCCTCTTTTTTGTCTCCTCAATCTTGTCACAGACTCGGGCAGTAAGATCGTGAAGCCCGTAGCAGACCAGGAGGAGGACGAGGGGACGCAGTGGAGCTGCACAGCCTGCACCTTCCTCAACCACCCCGCCCTCAACCGCTGTGAACAGTGCGAGTTCCCGCGGCACTTCTGAGCCAACCAGGTTGCACCGCGCCGCCATCTCCTCTGCCCACCTGTATCTCACCAGACAAGAATAGAAAAGGGGCCCCCTCCTTCTATTTCTTTTTTCCCTACGTGTATGAATACTGGGACAGGGCGTGGTCTTTGTGCATTGTGCGGCCTCCTTATTATTATTTTCCTCCTATTTTCTGTTTCCTCTATAAGGTTTTTTGTTTAATGCTGTCCACTGAAGGCTTGACTGGATAGTGTTTACAACTTGTTTTTTTCCTAAAGGATGATACCTCACCTCAGAGACTCGGAGTGCGTGGGGTCACTTCCCCCTTTGTTTCTGCTCCATGGGTGACACTAGCGCCCGGGGCTACCTCGCTGCTCCCAATTACAGTATTACGAGCGTGGCCCTGCAGTGTGATGGCACACACACACACACACACACACACACACACACACACACACACACACACACACACACACACACACACACACACACACACACACACACACACAACACCAAAACACACACACACACAAACACCCCAAAACACACACACACACGCACACACACAACACACAGGTGCCAATGTGCCTTTTGCTGAATGAATACATTAGTTTTTCCTTTGTGGTGGCATGACTGGGGGATCGGGAACTTTTCAGCCACCGCTCTCCTTCTGAAGGGCAAACTAACAGACTACTCTTGGACTTTTAAGTTTGTTTGCTGTTTTTCTAGAGGATGTCAAAGGGGGGACAAAAACATGCCTCTTTTCCTGCCCCTTCAGCTGTCTCTTCAGTCATGAGTTATTGAAAAAAGAAATTAAGTTGCATGCTTTGTGTACAGTACACGGAGGCAGAAACTCCCCATGAGCTTTTTACTGTACATAATTTAGAATGTGCCTTAAAAGCCTTCTTCCTCACACTATGAATCACTTGTATTTCTTGTAAGTATAGCTTTATAGACTTTATTAGTTTTTTTGTCTTGTTTTGTTTCCCTCTTTCAAATCAATAAGCACCGTGCTCCCTTTTTAAGCTTTTTACTTGATATCTGTGAGAGTTGAAGCCTTGCAGAAGGAGAGGAACAGAGCAGTCATCATGAAGCTACGCCTGCCAGGTCCGTTCATCGCTCGTGAAAATGCTGAGTTCCCTGTGTACGATCTGCAGATGCAGCAAAGTGGAAGGCCATGGAGGAGTCTTTAATTTTTTTAACTTTATTTTCTTCAGGACGCCAAATATGTTCAGGACTGTCGGGGAGGGAATAGGACAAAAAGCAAATTACAAACTGCCATTTTATCTGACAACTGGAATGTAGGTTTAATGTTTGGGGACGAAGACACCTCAGTGCAAAGAGACTTTCATTTTCAAGAAGAATCATGGTTTCACTGCAGAGTAATGTCATAGTGCTCCTGGAACAGCTGATTGGATGAAAAGTGTCCATGTTGCTGTGCACCTGAATTTGGTTTCTGTGAGGTCCACTGATCAGTGAATGTGTTTCTGTTTAAGTTGTTCCTATAAAACAGAAATATACATATAAGTCCAACATGTCGCCGTCGTTACAGCATCTCTGAAGCAGACAAGACAAAAAACAAGACCTCATGTTTTTACCACAATATAAGCACTACGTTACTGTCCACTTAGTATACTCTTCCTTTTATTTGGCTCCATTCAATCCTCCAAAGTGTGTATTGTCAAAGGGGGGGTCCTAAAGTTTCCTTATTATCATTAACTTACCTTAACTGTGGAGTAGTTACTTTTTTCCACCTTTGTGAAATGCCTTGCATTAGTGCCTTTATTAAATTTGTATTGATAATCTATTTTGTCACATCCAAGTGCCATTTTTAAAACCAAAACCTTACTATTGTATAAACCCATTTAAGAATAGAAGATGAATTATTGTCTCTTAAGCACTTACATCAAACCTTTTCCTTTTTCCAAACCAAAGAAACCAGTTTTCAGCTTTGTCTGCACCTTGGTGTGTAGAGGCAGTTTATTCATGTTTTATTAAATGGAAAAAATCCTTTGGATATCTAAAGTGTTTTTTTGTTGTTTTTTTAACATTTTAGCTGGGAAAACTTTCTTTGTAACGGATAAGTTATTTGTAAAAATGATTAAAAAAAATCTATTCTGAATGTTTGTGTGTCTTAATGATGCTCCACTCAGATTATTAATATTATGTCTGGTATGTTATTTTCTCCAGTAGATGGCAGAACAAAGGTAGGCTCATGACAGATATTATCACTTACTACCAGCTAAGACTGTCATGGACCAATATTAATAGGTCAAAGGTTTGAAAGGGTCACTGCATATTTTACATTTTATTATATTATATGTTTTACACTGATTTGTTGCAACTTGTCAATAAGTGCGGTGATGTCATCTGTGGAGGAGCTGTCGATTCCTTGGAAATAATTCTCTGACGACGTCATCAGGATACCAAATAATTGTGGAGCTGTGAAAAGTTATCAGGTGGGTCAAATGTGTATATGTGCGTGCGACAGAATCCATAGATTAATACATATATGCACTTTTGATGAGGAAAGTTAAAGACTCAAACACTGGTCCCAATCTCATGGTCATATTAGCATGAGAAGGATGCCAGAAAAGGCAGAATAGATAGAGTATGAATGTGTTCTATTCATTTCATTTCATTTTTTTTAATAGTTTGGAGGGGAATCAGTGAAATGTGGTACAGAACCAAGTCAAAACTGGATTTAGTGAATTTGATGTGGTCTCAAAGAGGGATTGTTTGGCCTTGATGGAGGCATGTGCTGGACTGAGTGCCCCTTTAGTTGTCCACTGAATTCAGTAGCTTGGTCACCAGGTGGAAATAACTGCCAAGGAGTCTGCAGGTCCAGGCCTTGAGGCTGAGATACCCATTGCTAGATGGCTGCAGCTGAAACGGACTGTGCCTTGGTGGCTGGCGTCTTAAATTGTTCCCAGGCTTTACTGATATATTGTTCTGGGTGGAGGAGAGATCCCAACCGTTGATACTCTGAATTGTCTGCACAACTCTCAATATCGCTTAGTCTTTTTAAAACTTAATAAACTGTGAGTTTGTGGTGCATTCAGGATTTTATGGTTTCTAATTTGTCCCTTGTAAGTTCCCCCGAGTTTCTGGTCATATGTTAAGAGCTACATCCCTTTGAATCAAAAACAGTCAAACAGGACTGAAAAGTGCTCTCTATGAACAGGTTTGTGGCAGCTTACCTTGAAGCTTTTAACCACTAGAGAGCAGTGCAGCAGCATGACTCAGTTACACAGTACACTTCAAGAAGTATGTGGACACTTAATGACTATCACATCCCAAGTGATTTAGTGCTTTTATTTCAAAGGCACAAAAAACAGAGCACAGATGGATGACATTCTTTACAGAAGTACAGAATATTGCATTCCTCACTGTGAGGCAACATGAGAAAAACAACACATGCTGCTTTAATAAAACATTTGTCTGTGCTACAATACGTAACATGTATGGACCTTAGTGCATTGCACTTGTACACAGGGATAAAGAAAATGTAATCGATCTGCTACAATTTCACGACTTCCATTCTTAATGCTTTGAATAAAGGGGAAGTTTGTTCAGGGAGGAGTATGACTTATAATAATATAAATTCAAGGTCACTTTAAGACGAATAAAACACTTTTGAGATTTTTCTTAGTTTTCTTCTTTGCTGCTGAGATGACAAAATTCCACGTGGGCTCAATGTCAGTAAAAAAAAAAGTATCAGAGGGAGAAGTGGCTGGTCCTGTAGCTCTGGATGAGAGGAATCAGTTCGGACATATCTGAGATTTCTGGGTAAGCATTCATGACCTGCTTCACTGTGCTCTGGGGGAAGAGGGTGCTCAGCTGGCTCCTCAGGGCCTTCCTCTGCTTGCTGCATGGACTCTTGTCCCGGCCGTTGACCTGGGCATCAGAAAGGCTGCCCTGCACCCATGGGTCGATGGGCATGGTGTGAGTCTGTCTGTTGGAGGGCTGCCTGAAGTACTGCTTCTCAGAAACATGGCTGGAACATTCTCCGTTATGTGGAGGCAGAGATGGGCAGGAGGACCATGTTGTGTGTTGCTGCTGCTGGTGGTGGTGGTGGTGGGGGGACATCCTGCTCTGCTGGTGATGCCAGCTGTACTGGCTGCACACAGGATGCATGCAGGTCAGCGAGCAGCTTTGATGAGGGTGGTAACAACCTCCGCTCAGACAGGGCCTGTGGGTGCTCCTGTTGTAGGACCCTGAAAGGGAGAAGTCATCGTGGCCCAGGCTGCAGCTGGCCACTCCACTGCTGTAGCTGTGGGGAGGGAACTCCATGCTGTAGGGCACATCATGGGTGTAAAGCCTGGACATGGAGCTCTCCATGGAGCAGAAGGCTTCGTCCACATCTAGACTTGGACAGAGGTGGAGGCTCCTCTGGCTGCTGGAGTCTCTCTGATGGATGAACTGCTCACTGGGTGAAGCCCTGTCTGACTGCTCCACTGTGCTCAGCAGCGGGGGTGTGGACGAGCTGTACCCGTGCTCCGGCTCATACAAAGGAGGGAAGAAGTGTGTGTCCTGCAGGCTCGGTTTGGGTGAGAAGTTCTTGGCTTTGTCTCTCAGCGCCCTCAGCTCATCGGCCACCGACAGCTGTGATTGGTTGACCCTCTCTGGGTGGTAGAACTTACACTTCACTCCATAAGTGCACTTCTTTCCTGTAAGAAAGAAACAAGTTCTTTACAGACTTTTGAATAACATCATCATTTAACATCCGGGAGAAAATGACGTGTGTATATACGTGTGCTGCTACTGCACACTGCCTTATAAACAAATTAGCTGTGGCTCTGACATAAAAACAGTGAAACTGTTACATGATTCTGCTCTTTTGTTTGGCTCCTGTCCCGACAGTGAGGGACAGGTGTGTCTGTTGACTGACACTTCTCAGATATCTCACAGACCAATGTCCCTCCATAACTTCCATGCGCTCCAGCTCAGAGTCACAATGGCTCCATTCTTCCTTGGTCTTCCAATGAGGAAATACAGTGTGAGGTTAAAAAATGTTTTACAATCTAGAATGTGAACAAGATTATGTTGTGCTGAAATCATAGAGTTATGGCAGATTTCCCTTTAAAAGGAGCCTACTAATAAGAAACACAGGGGTGGATTGTTTTTTTCAGTTTGTAACACAGATTTATTTATGCCTTGCCTGTTGAAAAAGTCAAACCAGTAGTTAGGGCGAAGTTTGGGGACTTCCTCTATGTGCTGAGAATGTTCCAGTCTTATGAAATGTTTTCTAAACCAGCCGGAAGCTTAAAACATTACACTGTATCTGTCCTGCCCCTCTCACACCATTTACAAAAAACACAGACATTGAGCTTCCTGCCGACTCATCATGACGCACAGAGTTGAGGTTTAATGTGCTGCACTTTCTCATATCTCTCTTATGACCTGGTGACTGGTTCTTGATAGAACAAGCAAGTGGAACTTGAGCAGTGCTGCCTGTTATGTGCTGCAAGAGAAATGTGAACCAACCGTATGGACAGTGCTGCAGCTTGTTGTCTGGGGTCTTGGGCTTCTTCTGTAGAAAGTCATCAATGGTGGGACCGTTTCTGCCCAGAGGATCGTATGGAGGCATGAACCTGCGGCAGCACAGAGACACAGTTAGGATCAAGTCACATTGATATTGGGGACCAAAATCAACTTTTAAACAAATGATGATGGCCGCCTTTTATTCTCCTTCCAGAACCAGCACTCTTACTTGTCGTTGGCGAAGGTGTACATCAGCAGCCTCTCCTCTATAAACTTCTTCCACTCTGGATTCTCTGTCTGCAGGTCACGGTAGTTGTCATTGGACACGATAATGCCATCTGAGTCAAAGCCCAGCTTGACAATGAAGCGATCATCGTAGCAGACCACCCTCTTTCCGTTTACGCAGCGAGACGGTGTGTAAACTAGGATCTTCCTTTTCTCCAGCTCATGCAGAATGTGCTGACCTATGACACATATGACAACAGTGTAGTTTATGTTCAAGCTCGTCTCCCTCCTCATACACCAGCTTCTGAAGAAAGTGTATTCACCATTTAAAAAGAAAAAGTCGGCCTGAAGGCAGGTTAACATATCTTGAGCACCCTGATAGTTAGTATATACAGCATACGTGTGTGTTGCTGCAACAGCAAAATAGAATATATTCATGTCTTTGATTTCATTTATCAATCTTTTTCAAATATTTAGAGTTCAAGTATGTAAAACATGTTTTTAACATGAAATATGAAGAATCAATGAATGAATTATCCATTTATTTTGTTTTATTTTGCCCTTTGCTGAGCTTAACAATCCCGTTTTCTATTTTTTTAACTAAATACAAATAAATGTGAAATATTTGTCATCGTTTTTTCTGAGTAAAATCATTGGAAGGTTAATATAAAACCCTGTCATGCGCCTCTCGACCATGCTCCATATTCACAAGATAACAGCAAAACCAACTGTGAAAACAAAGTCAGGGCCTCCTTGAAGAATGGCTAAAGGTTCACTACGTTAGATCTTGGTGGTAAATATCAAGCTTGGTATTAAATTTCAAATGCTCACTGAAAATGTCCCTGCAGACAAACAGCCACGCACAGAGACAGGTGAGCTCACTTTGCAGCACATATGAGATCCTGTCTTTATGGTTTCATCCTTGTTTTGATAGTGAGATTTACAGCAGCTTCATTAAAGGTTGTGAAACTGTATTTGGCACAAATGGTCGTTCCTTGTGAACTGCTCATAATCGCTTTCAGGAAAGAAAGTTATTTTACCGTCTGTCAGTCTAAACGTGTTCAAGCTACCAAATAAAGAACAGGCAGGGAAGAGGGATGGACATTTACCAGCAACTGTCAGAGAAGCATTTAAAAAGTTCAGAACGTCTAGATTTTGTTTCCGTGATAGTTCCAGTTAATGTAGACACTGTCCTGACAAGCTCTGTGAAACAAACTCAGTGTTGTGCCTCCACTTCTTCAGGTTGTTGTTCTTCTTTAATGAATGTACTTGTTTTGCTCAGTGTAAAATTATCATTTCCTGTGTGACTTGTTCCCCCAGACTTGTTTCCCCGGAAAGTGCAGCTGTTTACAGGCACTTCAAATTGACAGCTTCACTTCAGACGCTAAACAATTAATGTTAATTTCGACTTTCCTGAGAGAAGCAAAGCTGATATTTTCAAGAATATATTAGTTGTGTAAAGCTGACACAGCCTGTGTACAACACAGCACAGCACCAGACATCAGGCAGACAAAGCTGGCAATGAGCTGGAGAACATGGAGCAGCTAGAGGCGCAGCAGAGACCAAAGCAGAGCTAAAAGGAGAGGACATATTGGCCTCAAATATGACAGATGGACTGACACACAACTCCACTGGACACTGATGATTATTTCTGTCGCCCAGATATGTAAAAAAAAATGTAAACAGCAAAAAATAATTGTGTTTATGTATGTAAATAGGAAGGTTATTGTGTGGCACTACTTCCTCAATAAAAAAATTCTGGCACCAACCACATGTCATGTTCTAGGACAATTATGACATCACAGCTGGGTGAGGTGACAGTCGAGACAAATATAACTCTTCACCAGGCATCATTATCATCTGATCTCAAAGGGTGCCAACTGGATCACATGACCATACCTGTGATGGGTGCATCTGGTCGCGGCTGCTCCTTCCTCCACAGAGGAACGAACACTGTGATGTCGCGCAGCCCTTTGTCCCAGAACCAGCTCACTGCCAGCTGGAGACCCTGACACGAAAACACCTTTGTGTCACCATGGCTGCAGAAAAACAGAAACCAGATTAAAAAAAAACACTTAACTACTTCTTCTTTTTGTGCTTCTGTACACATTGTGTACACACACACACTTTTTGAGGAAGTACATTTGTCACGAGGCCTCTGCTCAGACTTCTTTGAAACACAATACTAAAACACATGTATGGGTTACTTGGCACAGAACAGAGGCAGTTCACGTTCAGATGGCCTCAAGAAGTGATTCTCATTAATCTTAAATACCTGAAAAGAACTATGTATAGATAAAATTAATCAATAAATCAATGAGCTTTACCAAAAGCAGTGGAAACTTTTCTATATACAGTAGTGGAGATAAGCAGATTCTCACACAAAATAAAAATCATTTGTTTGGCAGACATTTTTTAAAGTCATTGTCATTTCCCATTGTCAGTTCACAGTTAAAATAGGGAGAAAGATAACAAAGAGGAATTCTTCATTGTTCTGTACTGCGCACACACACTGACACACACAATCATTGGATGATATCAAGAGGAAAACATCAGTCCTCAAAGATCTTTAAAGCTTTGATTTGTTTTAGTGAGAATCAGATTAAAGGTTTTTTTAAATGTCTTGAGGGAAATGTTATGATGGGTGTTTGATACATTAGTAGTTTTGTGTGTTTCTTTCATTTGACAGGCTCATGAGCAGAAAAAAGCCTCGTTACTCATTTTGATTCGTGAACTGAGCCATTTCTTAAAACTTGACCATGGTTTAAAGTTAAGGGATTAGTGTGGGAATCCTGGCCCCCTTGTATTTGGATCATCTCGGTCTCATCTGCTTTCAGTTCACTGCAGCTCAGGTAGTGCAACCTAACAACCATTTGTTCTCTTCAGTCCACACATGTCTTTCTTTCTTCTGCCAGTGAAACTGTCCAGCTTACCTTTTGAGCACATTCCAGTAATAAGAGTGCGTGTGCATGTCGTTGTGTGCTCAGTGCATGTGTGTGCGTGCCTATGCTTGTGCCTGTGGGGGTTTCCCTTCTTTCCATCAGCAGTAAGTGCTGAGAGACTTTGAATTTGCATGTGACAGGTACCAGAGCTTAGCATGAGATAGTTCGTATTGAATCTGTCTGTCTTGCATAACTTTGCAGGTTTCAGGAAAAAGTTTCTTTTGAATGGTTTTTACATGTTATGCTATTGGCAAACCAGCTGAGACTGATACACATGTCTGCAGCTGTACCCTGATGGAAACTAAGAGCCTTCCATTTAAACAAAATCTCAATTTACCAAGTATTATCGTTAAATGTTTAATATCTGCCTCATAGGTAAAAGTTCTTGCCCCTTCAGTTACTGACAGCTATTGATTTGTTTCCAGATTAGGCAACAGTGTAAATATACTGCTGACATATCTTAACCAACCTTACAAAGGTGACTAATATGAAATGTTCTTGCTTCACCTAACTACCATTTCATTTCTAATTCATGATCACATGACTTCCTACTGTCATTTTTCAAAATACAATATAAAAAAAGTAGCATTGCCTGATTGGGGTATGTAGCACTGCTGTAATGTGTGGCTCACCAGATGTTCTCTAACTGTGGGGGTGCTGCTTAGTGCCGTGCAGGTGGTGCATTGTGGCATTATCAGAGATGTCTGATGCTGCTGGACACTGGGATGAGACCAGGTCGCCCTTTATGTGAAAACCGGTCTGTGCATTTGAGTGTAAGAATCAGATTCGGAGAATCCTTGGTTTGGGTTTGGGAACTGCAAATTGATCAAAGAAAGCCAGTAAAAGACAAGGAGGTTGATATTTTGAATTAATATCTATATTTTGACTCAGAACTTCCTTTTAACTGGATTAAGGTCAGGTAACACTGGCAATTCTGAGATCATATGATGTAGGAATTTAACTTCAGCGGTGTTACACCTTTTGAAGTCAAGCTAGTTAAACAAAATCTGATGTGAAAAAAAAGAATGAAAATTTCACTTTTTCCTTCAGCATCAGGCAGTGTTGAACTGATTGGACAAAACCAGAAGAACATAGTACGCACACATTGTGTTTTCACTTCCCCCATCTTAAAGAGGAAGTGGGGTGTGATCACATCAAGATTTGATGCAACTTGAAAGGCTTAAGTACAAACAAATGCCTGTTCTTTCATTCAAATAGACCGTTTTATTAGAATAAGGGCTATTCAAATATAATTTATTGATTGATTGATTAAATTGACCTATCATCTTTGCTCCAACCTCAAGAAAGTACAAATAAAATGAAATTTTGTCCCACGAATGACAAGTCAGAGAGACAGAGATGGAAACAAACAGTAACATTTACTCAAGAACTAAAAATAGGGACAATGTTTACGTTAAATGTACTCTACCTGAGCACTTTCACTTTATGTTTCTCTTTATGTGACTTATACTTTTCAAACATGAAAGTATAAGTCACATAAAGAATGTTTTAACAACATTTAAAGTTGTTTTAATCAGCTGCACTTTTCCTAGACTTAAAAAACAGCTGCTTAAAAACAAGTGGTCTGTATTTATATAGTGCTTAAAGTCTTGACGACCACTCAAAGCGCTTTACAGGACAGTTTTGCCATTCACCGATTCACACACACATTCATAATGTGCGTCTAGATGCAACACTTTCTCTTTCACATATCACTCACTGTCTGCACTATCAGGGGCAATCTAGGGTTCAATATCTTGTCCAAGGACACTTTGGCAGTGTTATGGGTATTGAACCGCTGACCTTCCAGTTAGTGGAAGACCCAATGTACCTCTTGAACCACGGCCTCCCCAAGGCAGCAGTTATTATTTAATAATATTACCATAATCATGATGACTGAAATGGACCAGCCTGCCCAACAAGTACTTCTGATAGTTTAGATACATTTTACTAATATGTCTGTAAAAAGATCTAAATTCAAAGAGTGTTTACAACGTGGCAAAGATCTCTGCAGTTGAATTCAAACACACAGGCTCAGATGTAAGACAAGTGCTGTTAATGGAAGATGAGGGGACTCACCTCATGGCCACATTGCTTCCGTCTATAACCACAGGTCTGAAGCCAGCTGCTGGCTCTCGGTCTGCTCCAGGTCTAGGTTGACTGGGACTGGGGCTGCAGCCTCTGGACACCAGCTTGGGACTGTTGGGGTCACTTATTTCGTTGTAAGTGCGAGTCTGGCAGGTCTTTATCAGCTCCTCCAAGATATCATTGGTCTGGGCATCATGGCGGAGGCTCTCCAGGACCCTCAGGATGTCCGTGTGAGAGTATCCTAACTTGAGAAATCGCTCCACTTTGGCATGCTGCTGCTGGTGGTCCATTGTGAACACAGAGTCAGAATGTGTCTTTCCTCTCCTCTGTCTTGTCAGGACTGTCTTTCAGGGGAAATCTTCTCGCCTCCTTATTCTGGCTCATCCGTGTCGCCACAGTGACAGACTGTGTTTTGGAACAGTTGACAGGTTTCAGAAGGGGACCTCTGTCACTGTAAACACAGGAAGCAGAGTTGTGGTCTCACAGGAGTTTTCATACAAATCAAGTGTGGGTTTGCTCCTGCTGACAGAATCTGCTCTGCTTACCACAACCTCATGACTGTTAACGCAAGAGCAAGCAGCGACTGACGTCATGCTGGTTAAGAAAGCCCCTGTCACACACAGCAGAGGAGGAAGCTGAGGGTCTGCACTGATACTCTGCTGTTATTGTATTTTGTTATTTTATGAGCTCAGCTACCCAAAAAAACATTCATGAGTGGACCTGATGTGAATGATAGTGTGGGTTTGTCACCCTCAGCCAAAATCTGTCTGGAAACCCCTTGAACTTCATAGCCATAGAGAGATCACACTGATTTATCTGAAGGTCTTAACTGTCGAATGACTCTACCCACTTCTTTTACTTTTCCTACCACGAGCAGAGTTATTCTTAGCGCAACATAACTTCATGAAACCCAGAAAATGAGAAGACATGTTGTTCAATAGTACTTAAATTCACAATCACCCCGAAGTGACCTCACACATTTCAAGCACTTCTCTTTGTAGAGTGTCATGCGAGATGGATGATTAGCGTTCGCTGCTTTTAACTGTCAACTTGACCTTTGAAGAATGAGGAAAAAGAAAGATATGACGCAAATTCTTTCTACAACCTGCACCAAACCACATCCTCTGCTGCTGAGTTAACACTCAGTTCATTTACAAATTCCCACTAACTTTTTGTTTCTCACATGTCCAAACTCCAACAACCTTTGCTTGTTGCAGTGCTGTTCACACAGTCAGCACACACTATCACCCTGACACCTACTAGTTCCTTGCAATCGGAGTCTTAACAAGACACAGCTACAGGCTGTGTGGCTGAGGATTCATGTTTAACACAACGAGCAGAGCTACACTGTCCCATGACTCAAATGTTGTCGCCTACTTTGTACTTACACATTCAGCGCGCTGTGGATTTGGAGCGCGAGTCCCTCTTGAAATCCGGGTGTTGTGTGTGTGAGAGCTGCACACAGTCAGTCAGTCATTCAGTCAGCTGCTCTGACAGACACACTGGTCTGTGTGAATCTGCCCTTGTTACTCAGAGGAGGAAGTGAGTGCTCGCTGCTGAGAAAAAAGTATTTGTGACCAGCAAGGAAGAGACACTGTAAATATGTGATGCACTTCCTCGTCAGTAGGCTGCCTGACCTGGGAACCTGAGAGATTAACTTTCCCCCTGTTTCTCTGAGCTCTCCTGGTCTGGTGTGGTGAAATCTATGCTGATTGGATGTCTCTGACGAAGCAGTGAAGAGCACCAGGAAGCCGGCTAAGGGTTTTATTAGTCATTCAGACTTTTCATTGGAATTGTAGTATACAACGTCAAATATGTATGTTGTAGGAGCTGCTATCTGTCATGATATTTGAGTAGAATTTCATAGAGGAAATTAAAGTGAACCTCAATACTTTGGGAATTATGTTTATTCCATTTCTACAAGAGGGTTCAAAGAGTTCAAAGGTGGAAACTGGGGTAAACAGGGTCTGTCAACCATTGATGAGCCTGAAGAGTCCTGCATATGATAACCTGATGTAAAACTGCATTTCTGGTTCTGACAGGGGGAGTCCGAACCTCCTTTTCCTTGTGTTAGCTATGCAAACTGCTGGCTGTAGCCTTATAATTGGCTGCACTGACCATGGTCCAGTGCTACATCCCTGAATGTCCGTGCATGAGTAGTAGAATTATGTTCATGAATTTTACACCATGGGCCACCCAAGTGCAGCTTAACTGAGTGAAGTTACATAAAATGCCACTATCAGTTTCTATTACTCCATGGTGGTAGTTTGATGGACAGAAGTGCAATACAAGGCCAGTGTATTTGAGAACTTCAACAAATTAACAGTGTTTACACAATGATGAGAAGAAACAGTTAGTAACATAATGGAAACATATTTCTACATAAGAAAATGAAGGGAGCAGCGATGACAAACATATTGAGGGGTTGTTGTTAGTAATCATAGTCCACAATCAGGATCTACCATGATCAGGCTCCACCATGATCAGGCTCCATCATAATTAGGCTCCATCACCACAATCAGATGCCATCCAGATACATGCATACCTGATGTAATTCCATATTATCAGGCTCCAGCAGGAAGTCTTTAAAGACTCTGCTGCTTGTCCAAAATGCTGCAGCACGTGCAAATAGAGCACATTTCTCCAGTATTAGCTTCACTACACTGGCTTCCAGTTAAATCAAGAATAGAATAAAAAATGATCCTCCTCACACACAAAGACCTTATTTAATATGACACCATTTTACCTAAAGTAGCTGATAAATTCCATATAAACCCACTAGAGCAATGCGCCCCCAGAAGGCTTACTTGTTGTCCCTAAAGTCTGGATCAAACTGCCAACCTTCTGGTTAGTTGACAGCAGGCTTTACATTTATATCTTTATGATTATTATTCTAGGGGGAATACAATGTACCATCATGGTCTGTTTCAGGTTTTACAAGCTATTCCAACATGACATAAATATTCTCAAAACTACAAGATAAGGTCTAATTCAACCAAAGAGATACTGTTTAACATTCACAGCGTTATATTAAAATAAGCAGAAATTAAAATCCTGGTTGCTGTCCTTCAATTGGGTGAGGAATGCTGTCACTCACTCTTACAGTCCTCACTCAAGCAACGTGCAGCTGACAGAACAGAGCTCAGGACGGCTAAAAATAGTTCAGCAGGAAACCTCCGACTTCAGAGAAATGCAAGTCAATGTTGTTTTGACAATTACAGACAAAATATTCAGAATATTGATCGTGTTGTGCTTATTTAAAAAAAAATGTTTTGTCAGGACTAGTAAGGGTAAGCTGACACCGCAGCCTGATACAATGGCTCACAGTTTACCTGAACTGATTCTGATTCTGAGAAATGAGGAGCAAAGTGCAAAGTGCTGAGTCTGCTCACACAATTTATATTTACATTTATATTTATATGTAAATATAAATGATGCACATAAATACAATGCACACATCGATCACATTTCATCATATACAGTATGTACGCCATTATCATATATCTTAACAATGGCTGGCTTTATCCCATTACTACATGTCTGACTTAATGTTTTCTTTGTTTGTCCTCATGCTACAGGAACCATCCATTACTATTATTATTTGTATGATCATTATGAGCTGCTGCTGCGATTAATGTTGCCATGTTGTTATAATAAATAACATCATTACATCTCAAAGTATCACTTTTATTATTATCAGTGTGACAGATCATAAATACAGTTTTATGTTTTCAATAAAAAAAAGGCTTTTGTCATTTTTCTTTATCTAGCAAACTTAAGGCATATGCTGTGAAATGTACGTCAACATTTTCTCTTTGTCACTCCCTAATATAGAAGACCAAACACCAGAAACAAATTACAACCCTTCAATATGAACGGGAGAGAAAACACAGCACATGTTTGAGTCCTACATATGAGCAGCTATCAGTGAATGTATGACTGACGGTATGCGTGCATGAGGCTTATCTATGTCCGGAATTTGGACTAACAGGAGTGTGTGACAGCTCTTGCTTCCCTTAGGTGAACATGCCGATGAAACGGGTAAGCGAGCAAAACATTGGAGATGATGCTGACACAGACCCGATCTGATGACGAGTAGATGGACGTAGGTCAATTAAATGGTACATGGTTTTGTATTTATAAAGTGCTTTTCTAGTCTTGATGACCACTCAAAGCTCTTTACAGTACAGTTTTACATTCACCCATTCACACACACATTCATACAAAGCATCTACTCGCAGCACTTTGTTATTCTATGGTGGGCCATTAGGGGTTCAGCATCTTGCCCAAGGCATGCATATGGCTAAGACTGGGAATCGAACCGCCGACCTTCAGGTTGAAGGACGACCACTCTGCCCCTTAGTCACAGTTGCCCAAATCCTCGACAAACACAACTTCATGCCAATCTTAGTACACTAGTGTTTTATCTGGAGGCAGCCAGGCCTCACCATGGTGTGGTGCCTTGTGCTCTGTGACTTTCTAAAATGTTGAGAGGAGTGCACCCAATGTAGGAGGAGGCTGGGGAAGTCTCCACCAGAGCCTGCACCTGTGGGAGTGCAACCCTTTCCTTTCCCCTCAGCCCTGACTGACCTTTCACTTCTTACACGGTTCATTCAGCCTTACTCTGCAAGTCCTCTTTCCATTACACCCCCTCCAACCACACTAAAACTATGTATAGTGGGGAAGTTCTCTGAAAAAGGACAAATTCAATCCAGGAACTGTGTATGTGTATGCTTGGGGTTAAATCTGCCATTACAAATGAGAATTTAAGTGAATTATTGTATCTACAGACATATATGCCTCAATCAGGTAATAGCTATTATTATTTGACTGTTATCACTTTGTCTGATGTCTGCTATAATTAGTATGATTATTAGTATTAGTATAATTAGATCTTTAGTTGTATAATTACATCATTGTCTTGATATATTTAGTGTGAACCACTTACTTTCTTTATACAAGTTTAAATGTTTATTACATTACATTTTTCTAGCAGACATCATATAATTACAACACATCTTCTCTCTTCTTCCGATTGTTCTCAGTTATCATTTATAACATCTGAGCCTCTCAACAATTACTAGATATAGGTTGTAGAGGTCCTTTATGCTTCATTTTATACAGATCTCCCTGTGACTGTCTATCACATGTACTGACATGAGTGACAGGTACATTTAGTAATTATTCTCTCATCAGCACCCTATTTATCTTAACCCATCGCACCGAAAAACATTGCTGCTTTTGCCTTGTGAGCTCTGACATTTTGAGAACCTGTATCACCATCCGGCAGCTCTATGTGGTGGGTGGAGGGAGACACCAGAGAATTTACACAGCACCGTTTCTGAGACCTTCTCCATCAAGCAGTTTTCCATACCCACACTATGAATGTATGAACACCCACCTTTGAAAAACAAACAAGTCAAGGTGAAACATTAATCATCTGTCGCCTTTGTTCTAAACTGGGCAGCGTTTCAGAGGAGGAAGTTAGTAACATTCAGATTGGGAAGTCTGTCATGGTATTCAAATCAAATACAGACATGATAATAATGACACGTCAACTGTCAATTTATGGAAAAGATTTAATATGAGCATAAAAAAAGTTTCTCAAAACATTTTTGTTCTTCAATACAATGTGACAAGGACGTGAGAATCATCTGATCTTTATAATTAAAGTCAAGGTAAAGTTATTTTGAAGGAAGTCTGTTGTTTAGACCTGAGAACATTTAGATGCCATATTATTCATGCTGAATACAGTTCCACTCTTCTCTGCCACAATGATATTCAGTAAGATTAAGGTGACCCTCTGTTCTTCTCTACCCTCCTTCATCTGTATCTACTCCTTTCTTTATCCTTCGACTTCTTCAGAGAGGGGCTGCAGCTCCTTTCCTTGTAGCTGTGGCCTTTGCTGCGTCCCTCCTTCCCATGTTTGCCCCGGGACTTGCTGTGTTTGTTATCCCTGTCCCTGGAGCAGGAAAGCTGGCGGCCTGTTTTTCTGTCTCGCTCGCTCTTCTCATTGTCCTGGACCTGTAAGAGAAGACATGAGCGTATGACTGTTGCTGCTTTCAGACAGATAGTTAACTATGGAGATCCTCCAGACTTTTTCTGGAGGGGCTGTATGTGTGAACGGAAATGTGAGAGGGAGATTATCTGGAGTTTCTGCAGACATTCTCCAGCAAGTCTCTTAGTATAAAGGCTGCAGAAAGTCCGCAGATGCTGATGTGAGAACAAAGCAAGACATCCTCTGCAGAATTCATCTCAAGCAAGTGGGTGTGTTGATGTTTCAAAAATGGGAGAGAAAAAAAAAAGGAAAGAAAAAATCTGTGGATGAAAAATGGTAAATGGTTTTGTATTTATATATGGCTTTTCTATTCTTAATGACCACTCAAAGCTCTTTACAGTACAGTTTTACATTCACCCATTTACACACACATTCATACAGTGCATCTATTAGCAGCACCATGTAGTTCTATGAGGGGCAATTCACTTCAGCATGCAGATGGGGAAGACTGGGGATCGAACTGCAGGGGCAACACACATAGAAGACACTGATGAAGATATCAAGAGTGCATCTTGCCTCTGTTGACGAAAAGCAAGGTTGAATCCAAAACGATACTATTTACCTTTGTCTGGACTCATTGTAGGCTAATACAGTCTTCTTTTTTGTAATTCCTTCCTCTATCATCAGTAATTTTTTTTTTATGAAGATGTTGGAGAAAAGACAGGAAAGGCAGGTGAGAGAGCGTGTGGGATGATGATGATACACAGCTAAGGACCCAAGTTGCTGTGGTCAAGACCAGATCATATAGCTACTCTACTAGTTGAGTTATTACAATGATTACAAAAATAAATAAGGCAACACTTAAATCACACATCACATCTTGATGGAACAAATTATGTTGAAAAGAATACAATGTATATTTTGTTGAGAACAAGATGACGCAACAATGGTCGATGGAATCCACAATCCTCAACCCATTGAGAGCTGGATTCAAAACCACACTGCAAAAATCACAGGCTGATTCAACTCGAGCGCATTTTATCACGGCAAACTCATAGTGTCAATCATAGTGTGTATGGCCTCTGCGTGGGCCAGTCAATGGCATCAATGCCTTGTCATCCGGGAACTGCCTACACCAGGGGTGTCCAATCTTTTTGTCCCGAGGGCCACATACAGAAAAAAATCCAAAGGACTGGGCCACTCACGGCGCCACGCCCCCCTGCCCTGGAGTGGACTGTTGACAGTGCAACTCAACCGCGTCGTTCAGGGTTGGGGGGCCTGGCAGCTTGGTAGCGTTCTGAGGGACGTGGCAGGGCTGACTTGCAATATAGCGCTTTTCTAGTCTTGATGACCACTCAAAGCGCTTTACAGTACAGTTTTACATTCACCCATTCACACACACATTCATACAGTGCAATTATTCGCAGCACTTTGTTATTCTATGGGGGGGCCATTCAGGGTTCAGCATCTTGCCCAAGGACACTTCGGCATGCAGATGGGTCAGACTGGGGTTCGAACTGCCGACCTTCAGGTTGGAGGACGACCACTCTACCCCCTCAGCCACAGCCGCCTTGTTTGTCCATTTACCAGAGAAACTATGACATTCACCAGGATGCTTGTCAGTAGCCACACGTAATAGCTATGTGCATTTTGTGTTCAGTCTGACCATGACAGTCATAAAGTAGCACCTTATGGACTAACACTGTCTTGTTCTCTAAACACAGGCCAAATTAGTGTGGTCACCAGGGGGTCACATTTCCATCACTGACAATCAAAGCTGATAGACGGCTGTATTTGCTGCAGTCATTTGACCCGATTGAATCTCTTCCCTGTCTGTGCAATGAACAAATTTACCATAGTTTTGCGTGCAGATGTGTTTGACACAGAGACACTTGTTTGCGTGGACTCTGCTGGTTTGTATACTTTATCAGTGAGGTGAATTCAAATCCAAATATCAAACACCAAATCCAACAATTCCACAGAACAATCCTTGTTTCCACAGCGAATCAAGCTAACCAAGTGGATCAGGGGCAGGTTCTACTGAACATGTTCAAGATAGACAGGATTTTTTTTCATTATCTGGTATCACTGAACCTAACATTGGTCCATCCTGGATAATGTTCATGTGGAAGAGTTGTTCATTATAAGTAACATCTTCAGAACCAGTAAATACAGTTATTAATAAATTATTACAAAAATGCTGATACTTCAATTAAGGTGGTTTTAGTGGCAGACATTGGTGAAAAAAGGGAAATGCAAATGATGATCACATAATTAGAAATAAGAGCAGGAATTTTATCACATGTATCATTTCATCAGAAGTTTAAATTTTTGATTGACCATGAACAAACTATTATGTGATGCAGACAAAAAGAGTGATGTCAGACTTTCTGCAGAGAGGAGAAAAGTAGCTCATGTGTGATGAGCTTGTCTCAGCGAAATGTTAGTTTCTATTGATGAAAACAAATTATGAATCTCCACCAAATTAAAGTAAGATAGCCAAAATACACAGACACACATTCAATCTAAATTGATTATTGAACTGATAATATATACATTGACATTTTTGTTTGTTTTAGGTTTTGGAATTTGTTTGCCTTGTATGCGACAGGATTAGGAATTGGACTATGATTGTTTTCTGAGATGGTAACAGATGTTTACTCATGCAACAACTTTGTGGCCTGTGCTACTAAACAACTCTGTAGCACCAATGCAAGGTTGAAATCTCACATACAAAAGATTTGAATGAATGTAGACCTTTTTACAGTCAATGTATTTATAGTCATACCGACAACTTCTCTAGCAGAACTTGGGGGACATGATATTGTGTTCTCATTATCACATGTTCACAGAATCTGCTTTAGCGGAAAAGCTCTTTTTATAGAGCAATTTTAGTTAAATCATGCTTTAGTAAAAGTTAAATCATGACTTTATGTGTAGATACATGTATCAGACATTGGTGAGAAGTTTGTATGGCTTCCATGTTTTTTTTCTTTCTTATTTTTTATATCTGGCTTCCATGCCCAGTTGTTGAGTAAATGGTTTCATCACATGGGGAAAGGACTGGAATATGGCTCCACCCTAGGAGTTGGCTTTGATGTGTAACTGACAGGTTAATGACTCAGCTATAGTAAAGAGACTGGAGGCCTTTGTGTAATACTTAACCTTTAAAAACTTAACAACCTTGTCAGGATGAGAGTTGCACATGTGCAGTATTTTATTGATTCCACAGGCTAAAGTTAAGCAGCTGTTGCCCTGCCGATAATGAACAGTTGTCAATTGAATTCATGATACTTTCTCATTCCTTGATTTTATATGTTGTTAAAAAAAAAATGCTATATGATAAATAGAAGGCTTTCAATTTGAGATCTGATCGCCCAGACAACATTCAGCAATGTGTCCTTAGGCCACAGGGTAACAATGAAAAAACTTATAATTAGGGCACGAGCACCGAACAGAGTGGGACAGGGTGAGGCCCTATTGAAATTATAAGGATTATAATTTTTTCAGGCAAATGAATTGGCTTTTTGAGGGCTTTAACATGCTCAAATTCTTACCAAAATTAGCAGAAAATTAGAAAGTGGGGAAAGTTGAAGTATTCTGGAGTAATTTTTCAATGGGCACGGCAAAATGGCTTTTGATGCAGTCTGTTGTGCTGTTGAATTGCATTGTGTCAAACTGTTGTTTCCTTAATGTCACACCATTTAAATTATGCCGTTTTCAGCCAGTCTACCCAATTGGGTCTGGACTTTTCCCAGAGTTTACCTTTCACATATGAACATTCCGCTCAGACGCAATTATAAAAAACACAGAAATCTACGTAGCGTGGAGGTGAGGGGAAGAAAAAAGACATAACGTATAAATTCTGTTGCAGAGATCACATGTTTTTGTTTTTAAGGGTTCAGTGCATATGTGCATGTTGCCTAATATTCTAATAACAATAACTTTAAATTTGCTCCATATAAACATAGTAACTATAAACTGTTAACAATTTCAGCTGATTACTTAAGTTACTATAAAGTTTATCATCAACATCTCCCACCACCTCTGATGAGATTAAGTAACATCCGGTTTCCGTCTACATAGCTTTGTTTTCCAAATTCATTTATCTAATAAGTTCATCCTTGACTCCAAGTAACAACTGATCAAAAGTTGAAGGAATTCCCTCAAGGCCCTGAGATATTACATACAAGAGAGCAAAAACATGTTTTGTGAGGTTACCATGACCGTGCCTTTTGACCACCAAAATCTTTTCAGTTAATCAGTGACCCAAGTGAACATGTCAACTAAAATTTAAAGAATTCCGAGGTGTTCCTGAAATATCACATTCACAAAAACTCCACCAAAATACCAATCATGCCTCAAGTCCGAATTAATTTGTGTACAAAATTTGAAGAAACTCCTTTTCGGCCTTCTTTAAATATCTCATTCACGAGATTGGGACAAACGGACAGACAAGCCTACAACGTAGAGCAGGGGTGTCAAACTCAAATACACAGAGGGCCGAAATTAAAAAATTGCTACAAGTCAATGTCCAGAAGGGTTCAACGTTTATTGAGCACTTATTGAAAGAACCTTAGTGCACATATTGAACCTGGAACTAACAAGGCCTATAGAGTATTCCTGATAAATCAACATTAATTAGGAAATAAATGAAATATAAATAATACATAAATAAATATAAAAGTAATAAAATATTGTTCATTAACTGCTTATGGCTCTATCTGCAGTATCTGCGTCTCCCACAGCTGCAGTTTGTATTTAAAAGCCCTCGTGTAGCGTTCATGTCAGTGATGACACGGCCCCGCCCCTGAAGCTGCAGGTTGAGCGCATTCAGGTGGCTCGTGATGTCACACAGAAACGTTTTATTTCGGAGCTCTGTTGTGCCTTTCCCTTTGCTTTCCATAAACTCACAGATCTCCTCACGCAACTGGAAAAATCTTTCCAGCACCTTTCCCTGACTTAGCCATCGCACCTCTGTGTGATAGGGCAAGTCACCATATTCTGGACTTAACTCCTCCAGAAAGGACTTGAACTGGCAGTGATTTAAACCTTTGGCTCTGATAAAGTTAAACGCTAATGTTATGATGCTCATCACATATCCCATTTTCAAGGCTTTGCCACACAACGACTCCTGGTGTATGATGCAATGATAAGCTGTTAACTCACTTGTGACATTTTCCTCCTTCATCTTTTCTCGGATCCTCCCCACCAATCCTCTCTTTTGACCGCTCCCACCTGTCTTGAAAACTCATGTTTATAAATTCCACCTTTCGTTTAGCCATTTTTTGGGGAGATGGATAGCGTTCGCGGGTCGAGATTGACGTATGGGCAGTGCATTTTGGGATTTGTCATTCACCCTTGACCAGCCCACTCATCAGCCAATGAGAGCCTGCCTTCCCACACAACCCCCAGCCATTGGTCTAGAACTGTCACGTGCCCCATCCAAACCTGTTCGCTGACCCTCAGGAATTCTCAATACTCATTTTGTATTGAGAACTTTCAAAACACTGCCGGCGGGCCAGCTCTAATAGTAAATAGATTTGATCATGCGGGCCAAAGATAATTCATCAGCGGGCCAGATGTGGCCCGCAGGCCTTGAGTTTGACACATGTGACGTAAAGCCTCCAGCCACTGGCTGCCGCGGGGCATACTTACTCTATCCTATCTATTTGTGAATATGGGCTATACACATCAAATTTGATTGATTGATTGATTGATTTATTACCAAAGTCAGAATAAAAGAATAAAATATTTGTCTGAAAATGGAGATGTACAGGAAAGATACCTTATGCTTTTTGATTTTCCTGCTGTCCTCATCACCAGAATGATGATGGTGCCTCTTTTCCTTGTGCTTCTTCTCTGAGTGCCAATGGCTCGTCGCCTCCTGGTCCTCCTCTATTAGCAGATCATACTTGGAACTATTGGAAAAAATTATGGGAAACTCCAGCAAAACTTAGAACAACAACAGTGAGGTTTTTTTTTTTTTTTTTTTTTTTTTTAAACATCTCCCATCCGTGTGTCAGATATGTTTGCATTCACATACACTCTGCTGACAAACTGGTAGGCTTGATCAGCGGTGTTCAAAGCCTTTTCCACAACAAGCACAATGCATTTGCTGAGTAAGAAAACCAGAGCGGAGTAAAGGTCGATCTGTAAATTCCATAACTGCTGCTAGTTTCATGGCAGGTCAGAAGATAGTGAGGTATGGAACGCCACTCACTACAGAATTGTTGATCTGAGCAGCTATTCTCTGAATAAAAAAAATGTAAATAAATAAAAAAACTTAGGCTGATTTGGATTAACAGGCTGTTACTTGCATTTAAAAGGGCTCAAATGTTTCTGAAGCTCCAGCCAGATATATCAGATTTTTTCTGACCCCTCTGCTAAATAAATCAGCTCTATAGTTAAATACTATTGATTGATATGATTGGGATGAAATTAAGTGGTAAAACTGGGAAATTAACTCCCAGCCAATAACACAGAAGGATACTCTTGTTTAGGCTTCATTTGGTCCTTGAGAGCCAGTTTGGATTTGTTCTCCACATCCTTCTCATAGGCTTTGAAGTCATCTTTAGTATACTTCCCACCTAGGAAACAGAAGGTGGTGACTGTAAAATCCCTCTGAATGTAAAAGTTGAAGATGAGTGGGACAATAACATTAAATAAATGTACTATATTGATTTAAAAAAAATATTCGTCAATTCCAATTTATCTTTATTTCAACAAACTGATGCTTATTTAAAATAGACGACACCGATCCAATATTATTATCATTTATATTTCCTGTTAATGTCTTTGGCCAATTCACATGGAAACTTGAGTCTCTTTAATCTCACTTGTCCACTATTCTCATGAGACAGATGTGGAAGAGCCACAAAATGTTTTACTAACACACAAACGACAATCGTGAAGTGACAATCCTAGCTACATCTGCGAAGGTAATTGATTTTACAAAAGCTTGGTTAGGCAATCTTTTTAATACACCGATACTGTTTAAAGTAAATTTACAAAAGATACAAATTGTGATTTTTGAATATAAGGGCTATACAAATCAAATTTGATTGATTGATACCAAGGCCCTACAGTGACCCATTACAACTTGAAGAACTATTTAAACAAAGTAAAAAAACAAAGGCTTCAGTGCGAGTACCTTTCCCTTTCCATTTGATCTTTGAGACTGACTGGCTGAAGTCCACGTGAATGCGTCGATCATCAATGAGCACGTTGTCCATTTTGAAATAGGCCTTTTCACATTCCTCTTGCTGTGGAGCCACAAAGCAAAGTGTGATACAAGTTAATGTCAGGCAATACATTGATTACCACTGTTAGTTATCTTCACAAGAACCATAACTATCACTGATAAAACCACAGATTATTTTCTTAGTTAAATTGCATTTACTTCTCAAACTCAACATGTGCAAGGTCGGAACCGAGAAGAAATAAATACCAAAAGGGAGCTCCATGCAAAGGTTTCTTGGAACTCATTGACTGGAGGACACAGATTGATAATATGGTTTAACCTCATATCAGGGGTTGCCTCTTTTGAATGTAGTTCATGATTGTCTTCACAGGACTTAAATAACCTGGTCCAGAGGATTCACTGCATCCACTTCAAACCACTGACTAACTAATACGGCACATGGACTTCCTCATCGTAAAGTAAACGGGTCAATTCATAAGATTACCACAGGGAAGTTGAACAAAGACTCTGATCTAACACACCGACCGTTCTTATGTTTTACTTCCATGATGGACAGCTTCTCTATCATAATGATTCCATGTGATAACAGCCCTTCTGCCCTAGATAATAAATTAAAGATATTGAGATCATCAACGGGTTTTTCCAATGAATCATTATCGGAATAAGAGAATAAAGTCAAATCTTGTGATGCCTTCTCCTCTCGCTGAGTACATTCTATGTGGAAATTTCTAGTGATCCCATTTGTCGCGGGTCAAATTAATCACTGCGAGTGGTTGATTGTAAAAAAAAATTGTGAAGCTTATTAATGAGTGTCCCAGAACCTTAGGGAAAGTAGTTGCGGTAAATGCAGAGCGCACTGCGTATGATAGAGACACAGAGGGGAGCAGTAAATTACTGACAGAGCCGGTAAAAACTGTAAAAATGTATGAAAAGACCCAAATGAACACTGCAAGTGGACTTAGAGGAGCTGTGCATTTCTTCACAACCGTCAACCTATGGACTGATTAAGCCCGGCATGAAAAAAGACCATTCTTTGACACATTAGACTTCTGCAATCATACGTTCTCCTTTAAGATTAATTTTAAAAGTCAATATTTCAATTTCAAATGAAACTATGAAAATAATGTTATACATTACATTCAGTAAAAAGTAAGCGAATGTCAGAGAGCTATTCAAAATATACAAGAGCTGAAATGTTTTTGATAAAAGGGTTTGGTGAGCTTTGACTTGAATCATCTGTTTAACCAAAGGATGATTTGAATTAGCAGGAAAATGATTGTGCAGATTAGCCAATCAGAGAACAAGATTATGTTTTAGCAAAGTTTATACATTTTTAAATAGTATTTTTCTCTCAACAATATGATGATACAGTCAAACATGTTTTAATATGAAGTCAGTCCAATCTCATCTCAGTCTTTTTTGTCCAATTTTCATAGTTTACGTGAATAAAATCAAAACTAGTCCAGGGAGCTAATTTCTTCAGTGTTTGCCTCTCTCTATGAGGATTCTAGATTTGTTTCCCTCACTTTTTCATACTGATGATTTGCTTTTTGTTTGTTGTAAAAAAAAAAATCTTTAAAAATTGTATTATGCTCCACCTGGTATTTCTGCTTATTGATGTAATTTCTTGAAATATCTTCAAATGCTTCACATCTCTTAAAATGTGTGACACCTGAGCTAAAAGGGTTATGGCTAAGTTAATACATCATAATCAATGAGTAAAGTACTGAAATTATACTAAAGTTGTTTTTTCACTTCAGCTTAGTAAATACGTTAGACCTATTGACCAACAGATTTATCTAAATATTTATTAACTTCCCATAAGTTGTTCCAAATATGTTTATTTTTAGTTCGTGAGATATGAATATTCCTCTCTACTCCTGTACATCCACTCTTTGGCACCTAATCGCATTATCAGCATATTTCACTGCGTGTAGAGCAAGAAGCAGACCTTGGTTTTCTGCTGTAAACAGAATGAATTCTCTAATTATTACGGTTTGAAGCAGGCAGTTAAGGGCTGCCCACAGGATGTCCGTTTTCAGGGTTAAAACATATACTTTAAAAAAATTCCTTTAAAAATAAATATTTTTTAAATTTAAATGTAGGGACACATTCCTAGAGGAGTCACAGCAAAGTGTCTGAACAGTTTACTTTCTTAATAATACATTTTCATTATGGGATATTATTTTTTTAAGTAAAAGGGGTCTGAAACTTTCTGAATGCTCTGTACACACTTCACTCAGACATTATGTACAGAAAAATGCTTACCTTTTCAAACTCAATAAAAGCGTAACAGAGGGAATCTCCACTTTTCCCGTCTCTGATGATCTCACAACTACACAGAACAGTGTCATAAGAAATTCATCATCAGGTTTGTTACATAAAAAACAGAATTAAGGCCAAATGTAGCACATGTAACATGTCCATATAAACTTATATCCATGAAATTGCCAGTCTTATATGAAGACTGTCTACCGTTTTGTCAGACTTAAAGGTTAGCGTCACCTTTTTATGACCCCAAAGCGTGAGAAAATGATTTCCAGGTCCTCATCGGTGGTCACCGGGTTCAGTTTGCACACAAACAGCACATTCTCTGGAGGTTTCACGTTTGCGTCAGGGAGGTCTCCCACCTGGAAGAAATGTGAGTAAGAAATGTCTAGAAAAGACTTGTGGTTTCTTTAGCCGAAAGCTAATAACTGATTTCTTCTTCTCACCATCTCCAGCAGGATGGCCTGAGTCTTGGCCTCATTGTCCTTCATTCTCTCCTCAAGCTCTTCGGCCGCTTTCCCTTCTGTATCGTCAATCACTTCGTCAGCTCCAATTCTGCCACTCTGCAAAGAATATTTACAGTAATCACACACATTTTTCCTTTTCTTTTATTCATCCTTTTAAGATTTTCTGAGCATGTTTATGGCTGATTTGTACTGAATATGTATCATTTATATATATTGACATGCAGAAACCTTCAGATGTTGCAGGTTTTTTAGCCCAAACCAATGCTTACTCAAGTGACATCCCTTGAGGACATTAATCAGATTTCCCACAAGTACCCAACGCAACACCAGACTACACAATTTTATACAGGGCAGTTTAATATATACATATATATATAATGCATATATGTATATCCTGTGATGGTAGACAACTTTCAGTCGTCAATATTGTTTATATTTATTTTTTGCCCAAAATCCCCTTATATCCTATTTTTCCTAATTTGGATGATGCTTTTTGTTCATATACAGAACTAGGACGCAGAAAATTTGTGGGAAGGCAACAAAAACAAACATGGAGGAGAGTGAACATGACACAAGAGAAGGACTAAAACCAGCCAAGACAAAACCAGAAGCAAATTTCTAAAGGAGGAGCTACTTCCATCGCACTGACCAAGCCAGACACAGATACGAAAAATGTACTTCACAAATGACACACAACAGACTCAAAACACCATTAAACCTTTAAGCATCTACAAACCAAGTATATCAAACGGTAAGGAGTGACTCTATGGATGAGAGACATTAAAATCCACTGGAGATGAGGAAAACAAACCCCAGACTCAGACACCACAATAAGGCTTTAGCCTGAGACACAACACATGACAAAGCTGCTGCTACAATTTAACATTTGCCAACCCAAGAACACAATTTAGGTGGATGAGAGTTCTCACATCTAGCTGCTCTCTGGTGGGCTCAGGTGAGCGGTCAGGGACTGGCAGGTCAGCAGGATCATCAAATGGGTCTTCCAGTATCACTGTGTGGTTAATCCTGATGAAAAGATGGATTTTTTTCACATCCCTGAAATACCTAATGCTCCGTTGTTGTTTTTTATGAGAAACTACAAAAAATAGATTTCTGTTGATTTGTGTTATTGTTGGAATAAAACCTCTGACCTTGAAAACACAAGTTCCATTTACTAAATACACAATAGATCCACCTCACCTGATATCCTGAAATGGGACAAAGTCCTTGTCAACAAAGGTCTCATTGATTTTGGTCAAGACATCAAAGCCTTCTGTAACTTCCCCAAACACAGTATGGACTCCATCCAAGTAGTCCAGGTTCTCACCAGTGGTAATAAGAAACTAAGGACAAAAATGTCAACAAATAAAGTACACCGTGTAGCACATCTATAAAAACAGGGGTAAACACACAGTAGATCACTTGGCATAAAATCACAACAAGATTTGATGAATCTGAATAAGGTTTTAATGTGACAGTAAAAAATTATAGATGTAAAGACATTTTAATCATGGACATACACAGGACTTCAATTTAAAATAACAATATAGAGTTTCTTTATATCAGAATATTCATGATACACAAGTTAGTTTTAACACAAGTAAGTTTCTTGTTCCCTGTTGTGTCTAACCTGGAGTCTTTTGGCAACTGGAGGGAAAATAATAACATGCTTGTCACCTGAGAACCATGCTGATTGCTTCCATTGTTCACCATGGATATAGTCCCCGTCTTTTTGTGTTTAATGCGTGGTACTTTCTCCACATCGAAAAAGGAGGCTTGGTCCCCATACACTTTGCTAACCAAAAACAAAAAGAGAAAATCGGTTTAACTTGGGTGTTTAAAGAAATAAGAGAATAAAAAGTTCATTAGGTATGCTGATAACTGACCTATAGACCGATTCTCCACCACGGCCTGTACCAGTGGGATCCCCTGTCTGCACAATGAAGTCTCTCTGTGTAGAGGAGGATGCACACACATTGTTACATGAAGCATGTCTAACACACTTTGGATGGGCAAATCAGGTCATGCAGTGTATGTTTACCACAACTTTTAATAGGACAGTAAAGGTTTGTTTTGTAAATTCACGAATTTTGCTACAATACGACTGTATGAAGAGATAATGAACAACGCAATAAACAATATTCACCGACTGACTTTACAGTCGATCACATTAGAGTTTTTGCTTTTATCCATGTATAAATAAAATCAAAATCTCATCTGTGACCAAACCGCCATCCTCACGCCAGTCAACATGAGTCTGTGACATGTCTGAGCGGGTGACAGCAAAAATATTAATTCACAGCTCTGCCAAAAACTTAAGTCTTACCTGAACATTGTGGAAGAGGCAGTAGTTGTAGTATTTTATTTTGCATAATTTCAGGAAGTTAAGTGAAGCTGCAAGAAGAAGAGCATAGAGGCTAAAGATAAACCGAGTCATCACATCTGACCAAATAATAAAAAATTTATAACAAAATCTCTATTTAGCTTTGCGAAATAAAGAATTTGTGTTGGCTCATTCCATCGTTGCTGCTGTTGGTCAATTAACTGTTAGCTACTGTTAAATACGCAAATGAAAGGAAGCAAACAAGCTAACAGCCTTTGCTAGCACTTCGTTATTCTGCGATAATCATGTCAAATTTATCTTCAGCTAGTTTATTCCACAAACGGCCAGTACACGTCGTAAGCTCTCAATATGTAGAAGTGGCTGGGTTTTCTTACTTTTAGGCCTTTCTTCTGTAAACAAATCTATTACTATATCGCCCAGCGTCGTTTCAAGGAGCACCGCCATGCTAACTTCTTCTTCTAATGAACTAATGGCAACAAACTTAACGGTGCATTACCGCCACCGCCTGGAAAAGAGTGGGAGCCAGGATGGCTATATACCTAAATTCAGTGTTAGAGTCACTGACTTTTTAAGTTTCTGTCTCTGGTATTATAGACAGATCAATAATATATGCTCCACTGTTTCCTGCAGATTCAAACTGTCACATCTGCCTGTTCATTACCTTAAAGGTGCTGTTTAGACCTGTATGACCAAACCTCATTCTTGATACTATAACCCTTACCCTGTTCAAAATTTCTTTTAGTAGTTTTTCCATACTCTTGTTGAGGGTTGAGGGCAGAGGATGTCACACCTTTTTAAAGCTCTATTACACAAATTGAGATTTGTGAATATGGGCTATACAAGTAAAGCTTGATTGATTGATAAAATCTTACTTGATGTCTCTGGTGGCTCATTTCATCTACTTTCTTACTATGAAAGTATCTGCCCTTATTTCTTCAATTCTTGCTGCCATCTATACTTATTCTTATTCTTGTTTTTGTTTTTGTTGTTGTTGTTGTTGTTGTTGTTGTTGGTGGTGGTCTTCTTCTTCTTCTTCTTCTTCTTCTTCTTCTTCTTCTTCTTCTTCTTCTTTTATGGTGGTTGGAATCCAGCCTATAGGTGCGTTTCCGGCACCCGCTGTGTGGCGGCAACGCCACACTATATTGATGTCCTCAAGTTATGTTATCCGCATTCTTACTTTAAACTCTATTCCTACTATAAATTCTTTAAAATACTGTCACTCTAATATCTATTCCTATTTACCATCATACCCTTTGAAAAACCCCTGTATCCCTTAAAAATGCTCCTACCTAACCTGTTCTCTTTCCTCCATACTCAGTATTCCTTTAATCATGAGACCCTGCACCCCTAACTCCCTCAGACTACTCCTCATTATCACAATTGTCTGTCTTGAGAAACAAGTGTGTAAGCAAACTGTTTCTCTGTGGACACAGTTTAAACTGACAGACAAACAGCTGTCCAAGGACCCACACAACCACAGCTTCACTATAAGGGATTACAGGTCTTTCTCACAGAGTACTTTTGAGCTTGTCAATCCGAGGGGGTAGAGCAGTCCTCCTCTAACCAGAGGGTCAGCACTTCGATCCCAGTCTTCCCCATTCCGCATGCCGAAGTGTACATAGACAAGGTACCTGACCCCAAGTTGCCCCTTTTAATAAAGAACGTGTTGCACATAAATGCACTGTATGAAAGTGGTTGGATGGCAATAGCTGTACTGTAAAGTGCTTTGAGTTGTCAGCAGGACTAAAAAAGCTTGATATAAATACAGACCATTATCTCCATTATCTCAACTCCGCTGATTCCTCTTCCTGACGCCCCTCACACAAGTGTGTGAGGGGCGTCCCTAACCCTAACCTAAAGCAGCATTTCCTCCGTCATTCATCATCCCCACCTCCCACCCTTTTAACTTCAACACTCTTCTGAATAGAATACAAATGCCCTGGTTTTCTATATAACATGTCTATAGTAATTTCCATTTCAACCCTTCTTTTCCAACTTGCCCCTCTCTTATGCACCCTCGCCCGTTCATGTGCTGGGACCCTAGACCAGGTCACCTGACCTCCCTGATTCACTATTATTGCGCTTCCATCTATGACCGCCACGCCGACGGTCTCGATCTCGCGAGAAGACAATTTGTAAACGTCACTCGCATGCGCATTTAATGTATGTTGCTGTGTGTTGTTGTTGTTGTAGCTAACGTGTAGCTGATAAGTTGAGTGAACACACAATGAAGATGTCCGGAGCAGTACTCTGCGTGGTGCTTCAGGTTTTTATCTCAGTGGTGTCCACACAGTCTTCGCCCCGGCAGCTGAATACGGTGAGAAACAAGGCGGCTAACATGAGCTAACATGACACTGAGCGAATGAAGATGCTGCTGTTAGCATAGCGTCACAGCTCACTGCTGGTGGACTGGCAGACATTGTGGTGTTAACCCTCACGTCTCTCTTTGTTTTTGCTCTGTGGTTGTTATGATTGCTGTCCTTAGGAAACCATCTTGATTAACGTGACAGCAGGGACACTGACGGACACACAGCTGCAGGATTCCAACAACTTGCAGGTACACAGTAAAAAACAAACTGAGGTTTCCTATGACTAAGCCAGCAACCTGAGCCATTGGCATAAACGCAGTTGTTGTTGTTGTTGTTGTTGTTGTTTCTTCTAGATCAATTTCAACATATCGGTGGGTGAAGAGCAGGTGTTGATCAATGACGTCCCAGTGGAGCTGTCAGGGGTCACCAGATTCACCTGTCAGGCTCTTCTCTGTGAGTTTCCTTCACCATGACACCAACGTTCACTGCTTATGTCTGATCCAAATATTTAACCAACAAAACCAGTAATTCAAAGCAAACATGTACAAATTAAATACTCCTGCTTATACACGTTACAATTCTGACTTTACATTCCACCAGCGCACCATGCTGCTCTCTCAGCTGTTGTGTAGAACCTCATATTAACTTGAGCTGAAATCAATCATACATTGCAGTCCATATCCTTTCTACTTTGCGCCTTTTTGACCGCATAATTATATGTGTGTACTAATGTGTACTTAAATTTTTACACCAGGATTAGAGAGAGACAGAAATTCATTACCATCTATGTCCTGTACATATTGCAGTATAAAGTTGACTTGACTTGATTATATGCCAGTGCTTTGAAATGTGCAAGTAAATTTTTATGTAAAAAAGTCTAATATCTAATACAATCTAATATAAATAAAATATCCTATCAGTCATTGTTGCCAATATTATTCTTCCATCGGCATTCAATTTCATTATGATAACTTTCTGCTGTTTAATTGATAGATTAATTTACTAATTGTAGGGACTGAAATCACATCTTCAAAATGTAATATTTTTTAAGTTGTAGACACATCCCAAGATTTAAAATTGACTCGTTAATGATTTTTTTTCTCAAGTGGACAGCAACAACGGGAGCAGGGAGTTTGAATCTGGGGACATGGTGTCCACTGTCACCCGGGTGATGGTGAACCAGAACCGGCTGTACAGCAGTTCCGAGGAGGTGGTGGCTCTACAGGTGTTCAGTGAAGTGATAGAGATGGAGGGCAAAGAGGTAGGCACCTTTCTGCAATCTAATGCTTCTCTCATGCGTCTTATTGTTAATTAGTAAAGTTTTCACAATGTGTTCCTTATGAAAAACATTTGTGTAATTTTGTTGTCCCGCGGCTGTATCTCAGTCTAGTTGAATGCTTCTGCAAAATGAGTAAATAAATATAAACATAAGAAAGATCCACATTGGGTCTCTTAAGTTTTTGGTCACTTTTTACATTGAATACTGGGTGTGTATTAAATGTTTGGAAGGATCCATATTGTCATTTTACTGATAAGTTAGTTGCATGACTAAAACAAAGTAGGAGCCTAGATCATCCCTCATTTGACACAATGTGTTATTTTTACTATTTCTACATGACTGATCAAATCCAAAACTATCTAGTGTAAAACATTGTTTGTAATAGTTGTATGGTGATATGATTTCACACCATTTGGGGTTGAATCATTTAGGTCCAGCAACCGGAAATGTGTGAGGTGAAGATCCTGATGAGCCCAGATTACCAGAAGCTTGCTCAGTTTACCAATATTTACCCAATTGGTCACAGCGAGATCTTCAGGGTTCCCAGGGAAAATGACGTGGTCGTCACTGATCCACCAAATCATCAAAAAAGTATGAAAACATGTTGCCTTTTCTGGTCTTAATTATTGCAATGCAGATAAACTAAAGCTTTATATTTTTAAAATCAGATGAAGAGCAGCTGATCTCTCAGACCACTAGCCAGTACCCCCTGAAGCATACAGAGACCACCCAGGAAGAGACTGCAGCTCCTGGAAAGCTCCCAGAGACTCCTCTGCGTATGGACCCTGACCTGCTGTATGACGTCAGATATGATGACAAATTCGATGACCAAGAGTCGAGCCAGCAAGATCACATTCAGATAAACATTCCACCTAAAGAGCTGATATCATCTTATTCTGTAAGTGATATTATTATTTATATATAGATAGAAAGTACATTTACTTTGTTACTGTATATATGTGCATTTCTTATGTATCTATATATTACTCAAATCTTATCTTTGGGATGATGTCACTTTTACTCCACTACATTTATAAGCAAATATCTGCACTTTCTACCCCACTACATTTTTACAATGCACTTTGTTATATGTTCACATTGTCTTTATATTTTTTTAAGTAATGTAGTAGTGTATTAGGGAATAGGCTTCATCTTGCAAAATACACATTTATTTAAAAGCAAGCAAGTACTTACTTACTTCTACTTAAGTACTTCTCCACCACTGTCAGCCCCACAACATCATGAAATGAGAGATTTATTCCCCCTCAAAAGCCGACAGTCTTCACCACGGCCGACAGGAAGTCACATACTGAAATTCTAAATGAACATCAAACTTATCACCAAAGCATTGTTCATAAAGTCTGATAAACATCTGCATAATTTAATATATATATATATCAGTATCAATATATCAGGAATCTGTTTCTTTCCAAGGCTGTTTACCACCTTATTCCAATCTGAACCTCTGACCATCACTACATGTTAAGGACTGATTCTGCTCATTGAATTGAATGGGTTTGGAAGGGATTTGGCTTTGGAACATTTTCCATACTTGCAGCTCATGACCTATGATTTCTCAGTCATTTTGGTTTGTTTTCTAAATGATAAATGGGCTGCTTTTATTTAGTATTTTCTAGTTTTAATGACCACTCATGTGCTCTGCGTTATTAGTCATATTCAACCATTCACACACACTCACAAGTTCATACAGCACTCCTCTATCCGATATCATTACACTCTGGTGAAACAGTGTCCTGACCAAGGAGTGTGGAACTATTAGAGCCAATTGGTGGCAGTAAATGTTTGTCTCTGTGTCCCCTCTGTCCTCAGGCCATGTGTCAGTGGATGGAGCAAGTGAGGGAGCGTCTGAGGCGCTTTTGCTCCGAGTCCCTGCCTCTCTTCTTCCTGGTGATGTGGGTGGTGGTGATCGGCGTTGTCGGATCAGCGGTCATAGTTAAAATCCTGGACATGTTTTTCCCAACATGTGAACACAAGTGAGTTTGTTTCATTGGGTTTATGTGCAAACAAATACTGGAATATATCCTGAATGTGTATTTAACCATGTGAACACTCACCAGGGGGTCGCCCTGATTGGCTTCAAAATACCAATCTTTATGTCTCTCTCTTTTTTTAAGGCACATTTTTCACCTGAACCCTGTCACTCTCATACCAGAGGATGAGAAGCACATACTGTTGGAGAGCATAGAAACAGAAGCAGAGGGAGACGAGAAGAAGCCTTGAATAAGGATTGACTTGGCCATTCCCTTTACTTTCAATTTGTTCTTGTTTATTCTTTAACCTCTGCAACCTGTGTTACATTTCAGCATGGTTTTGGCCCTTGCTCATATTCAGATTTGTAAACCATCAGCTTTTCTCTTACCCTCTAAACAACATTAGCCACAGATCAGGGGGTGGTTTAAATCTGTCAAATTGACAAACTCACTCTGCTGGTTTAATGCTGGTCCAGGTGTTTCCCTCACATTGAGTCACATGGTCAAGTGGAACAGAAAGTGAGTGGGCTACAGTACTGGATCAAGTTGATACAATGTCTTGTCAGCTTGCAATATGGTGAATGTCACTGTGTTCCCAGCGTCTTTGCATTCAGCCAATTATTTGCACAGAAAACTCTTTGCTGGTATGATTGGTCAGACAGAGTTTGTACAAAGATTATATTAAATCACAATTTCAATCTTTACATTTAATTAGCTCAGTCACAAGTTACCTTTTATTAGCAATGACCAAACTACTAATGCTTTTCCAACTTCCAAATTTCCAGAACAAAGTGGCTTATTCTACCAAATTTTGTCATTGTTCAAAATTAGAATATCCATTTAATACCTGTTCTTTATGAAGATCATGTGACGCGATCCACAGCTTTGAGCTTTGAGCTCAGCTTTTAAAGAAATAAATAGACATTTTGCCAAACATGCAAAATTGCTATTATTCAGTTCGAGTTAGCTTAAACTCAGCTAGCCTATTGCATTTGATCTATTCTATACGAAGATGGAAGTATAAAGAAATATTTTTGGGTTGCTATGCACTAAATAATCCACAATCCACAATCCACTGGTGGTTAGAGTTCATTATAGCTTTTAATCAAATTTCCCCACATGGCGTAATACAACTGCACTAATGCTATGTGTTTTGGGTAGATAGTCAGATGTTGCTTCACTCATTTCTGGTGCCTCCAGCCTCACTTCGTGCTGTTGCATAAGGGACTTTTCGATATGTCGTAAATGTAGAGCAGGGATGAGGAACCCCTAACCTCTGGGCTTATACAGTTTTATCGTGCCTGTGTGGCAATTAAAAAAATACAACAAAGTAAGCGAGAAATACAAAATATACTCATGATAGCGATGAATTTGTCTTTGTTAAAGGAAAATATCATTATATAGTACTAACTTCTCCTTGCTGTATGTCTGTTAGGTCACAGTTACAACACAGACAGAGCTGTTGTTTCATCCCCGACAAGCGTCATGGCAACTATCAAGATAATAAAAAGTCGATGTGGAATTTCTCATTTCCTAGAGAAACTGACAAATGATTATTTTCTCATTTTGAGAGAGTGCCCTCTGCTGGACCATAGGCCAAACTATTGTTTGGTGACTGATAATGTTTTTTCTCAAGCACTTTGCAGGTGGAGTATTACAATATATTTATTTTTTCCCAATGTAAATTAAAACAACAGATCATATCCTCAAAGTTGGAATGTATGCTGCTGTGTGACAATTAAGGAATCTTGATTCACTCATAAAGATCACAAGCTTCATAGTGACACTGTTGAGTGAAGGTTTTCTTTAAAAGTATCTTCTCTCTTACTGAACAGCTAGAGAACCCAGGTCAGAAAAGACACTGTTTTAGGAGAGTTGATGTAAGTAGTGTAGGTTCAACAAATGACCTTTAACAAACTGAGCATTTAAGGGGCTGCATCCAGTGATTTAGAGTTTTTATGTTCACTGAAGAGTTTATATATGTAGCAGCTCTGTGCATGTTTATCTCACATGTGTTAAGGGTTAGGGTTAGGGTTAAATAATTACATTTTAAATAATACCCAATTGCACTACCGGGAGTTTATTTGAAATATATTTATTTAATATCCTGTCATCCTTTAATTGAAAACCAGATGAATACTTAAAACAGTAATGTTTGAGTATGTTGTCTCTGATGAAGTAAGATAATACCTCATCACACTGTAATTTGTGATCAGTGATTGTGTCCCTTACACCACTTTCATACTGGATCTGAATGTCACTTCTGAGAAGAACACATCCCTTTGAGGTCTATTACCCAATCATGAGGTTGCTATGTTGATTGTAATTCTTCACAGTGCCTGTTTGATGGATTCTATTTGATTATTTTACTTTGGTTGACTCATGTTACTAACACATGGAGAATGTAAGTGAATTTTTTGTTATAGTCTATGCACTCTAAATGTATTATTGACTGATGTAAAATATTGATGTGTTTGGACAAGAAATGAAATCAAAGTAGAAAATATAAAAGTGATTGAGCAAAAGCATTAATGAAATTCTGCTCAGGTTTTGAGGTAAATTATTTGGATTTTTGTGGCTCCTACTACGAGTTTGGTTTGATTTATGTTTATTGGGTATGTCCTTTAGGCATTATTAAAACATCTTTTGAATTATAGCAGCCACATTTTAAGTTGCGCAGTAGCGTTGTCTCTTAAATTGTGTTTTTGGGGCCTCATCTGGAAGCACTGACACGTCATTCCAAGTTAATGAGCCATTTTTCTTTTTTTGTAGTGCCTCCTAGCTCATGGCAATTTGAGCTGCAGCATACAGTATTGGATAAGAACAAGTATGGCACTCAGTAGAGTGTATGCTTCTGCTAAGGAGGGAAAATCCTACACATGATTGACTAGTAGCCAAAGAAGAAGGAAGTGTTCTCCTAACCATAACAATGTATTTGTGAGAAAACATAGTTAAAGTGAAAACCAATCCTGGATCTGCCCCTTACTCTGCATGTGTACCAAAATGTAATGGTTCTTCACAGGCCCAGCCACCATCCCTCCAGCCTTTTTGGTTGTGAATGATTTAGATTTTTCGGGTAAAATAAAACCAGCACCCGACACAGGGGGAAACAACCTTCATGATAGTGGTAACAAACTGGCACAAACTGAATGAAGGTTCTACACCTTTGTAGTCAGAATCCTGATTATTGCAAAGAAGGTTGGTTACTTCGTTTTGAATTCGGGAATGAAAACTTGAGTAAAAACTGCATGAATTTTCCTTTACTTTGTTTTGTCGTAAAACTCATCAATGATAAGTCAGAATAACTAATAGGATAGAGCTCCTATTAGAGCCCAAACTGGGCTCCAGGCAGGTGAATGTGGGTTTCATTACTTCAAAACTCTCCAAAGGTCCACTGGGTTTTAGTTTTTCCACAACCTTCGTCATGCTTGAAGAAAGCAGCACTCATAAAAACATTAGCTTGTGTATCAGCCACAGGACAGGTCTCACCCCAGGGTTCTGTTCAGCTGCAGGATGCATGATGTGCTGCATTAAGATGCATGTGTAGCTAGTGAATGCAGTCTTCTGTCAGTAAGCTATACATTCAAACTAGGAAACTGCATGATGACTCACAAACCCAGCCAGTTTATTTCAAGTGTATGCCTGGAAATCCAAAATGACACACTCCAAACAATTAGGTGCTGTAGATGACCGCTACATCTACATTTAGCCTGTAAGGCGAACAATGAGTCAGGCATGGATTCAGATGTGTTGAAGAATAAACTAATGTGTTTTGATTTGAGTCATTTGTGTGTGTAACTTGTATGAACCTTGAATTCCCACTGATTCGCTTTGACCATAACTTGTATCTATTGTCTGATAAATGTGGTTGTGTAGGCTGAGAGCTTTGTCCAAAAAATTGGAAAGTTTTTCCAATAAGATGAGTCTCTTTAACTCATAACTTTTCAAACGACTATAACAGCTAACACACAGTTCCCCATGAGACATCCAAAATAAGCAACAGGGGATTTAACATCTGTATAGTCACTATCATAAACCCATTGGACAAACAAATTACACAGCACCGTCCATGAGATCTGTCTTTAAAGCTCATCTGATTTCTCTATATTTATTGAAGGACTTAAAACTGTTTTAAGTCAAGGCAAATATTTGTATTTATGTTGCACACAAGCAACACTTTAAATCAAACAGATAAAGTTTGATAGCTAAAGCTGATAAACCAAGCTTCATTTGTTCCACCTATAACCACAACAGGATGCGGGGATCATCAACTGTCAGGCTCAAAATAAAGTACAAACTGTCTCCAGCCAACAACTATCACACTCTAAATCCAACCTCTAAATAAACACACAGGTAAGGCAACGTAAATATATCCATAGAAATTGTTAACTTTATTCAATGAAATATCTTGCTAGTGTTGTGTTTATAAAAATCTCCAGACAGAACCACACATATCCATCATTTCGTGAACATGTGTGGTTCTTTCTTTCAAAATAAGTGCAAAGAAAGAAAATAACTAAATAGGGATAACAATTGATGGGCTGTTGACTCAGTAACTCATGGTCAGATACAATGGTACCAAGCAAACGTTAGGACACTTCGAAAGGCAAAGTAACAGAACAACATCTGTGGAAATGAACTCTACTGCAGGAACACACATACATCTCATTTGTTGAACATGTTTGCTGGTTTTAAGATCATAAAACATTTTTGCAATTCAAATAATTTGCATTATGAATGAGTCCATAACTATTTGGTATCCCATGAGAAAAATCGACTACTACTTTCAGCCATTCATTCTTCAGTCACCTGTCTTTAGTCACCTGTTAGACTTGGACATTAACATAATGTACAATGGAAAGAGGTTCTAGTCAAGTGCATTTATTTACCTAATGTAATGGACGTTACCCTCTTCCATGTCAGTGAGCTGCTTCTGAAATAAACAAACAGCCACAGCTCTAAACGCACACAGCCATTCTAAAACACCCTTTAACATAGATTACTCACTCAATTCAGTGACGCACACATACACACAACTTGGACGTCTGCCTTTTTTTCAGCAGGACCCGAACTCATCAATCCACTTCTCATACTTCTCCAGATCAGATGCAGACACAGATTTGGACACTTTCCTCAGAGCAGACTCAAAGTCCTCCATGGTGGTAGGCATGTGCATCTCATCCCGGGAAATGTTGCGGATTTCTTCTGGCGTCAGGCCCTCTATTCTTCGTCTCATGGCCATCAGAGACGCATCCCTGCAGCATCAGACACCACTATGAGCATAAACTTTTAATCACAGGAATTTCTCACATTCCACATGAATCCTTCCAGCCATTGCTTTTAAAGTGATTAACTGAAATCTTTGTAATCAGAAAAAACTGAGGGACAAATTGTTAGATTATTTTACATGCACATTCTTAAAAAGGTGGGTTCTATGTTCTAAGATTTGTTGTCTAATCATTCTGACTTTAAATTGACTAGAAGTTAAACTCTAGAACTTATTCCTCTGAAAATGTTCTTCCATTTTAAAAAGACTATCAGGGTACCTTTTAAACACAGTACACTCAGTGGTGGACAGCAGGGAAATGAAGATACATTACAGTCACCTGTCATTGTTGTAGCTACAACACGGATATAGTTTACAAAAACTTTTGTCAATTAGTTATGGAGAATTGCTGTACCTGCAAACGTTGGTGATGTCGGCTCCTGAGTAACCCTCCATCTTATCTGAAATCTTGGCAAAGTCCACATTGCTGGTCAGCTCCAGTTCCTTCAGGTTGATCCTCAGCAGCTCCACTCGCCCCTTGGCTGCAAACAGAGTGTGAAATGAGTGGAGCAGCCAGTTTCAGAGCCTGTAGTGGCCTCCACATACACTGGGTTTACTGATAAAAATCTGGTCTAATAAAGCCTGGCACCCAAATACATGCTAGGGTAAAAACAAAGGTCATATAATTTGCACACCACTTAAACATAATGCTCAATACTACTGCTTTGATTTCATAAAAAAAATATATAAATCATGATGATTACAACACTGTGTTGCTCTGAAGAAATTAATGAAGTAATATCAGAGTATCATTGTCTTATTTCAGTTACTGTGGGTTCATGTGCATAACCACTTTGCTTTGTCGTACTTTTTGTCATCCATCTGGCTGTTGCCTAGAGATGTTCATTAAAATGCCAGTAGGCTACCTACTAAAATATGACCTGTTCTACCTAAGCAATTAGAAATTAAGAGATTGCCTCTAACAGAAGTCAATCTCTAAGAAAGGAGTGTCGCCTTCTGCAGATCTCGTCAGTATTTGAAGAAATATAGTAAAACAACACAATCACAGCTGGACGACTGCTTCACTGTGTGGCGTCCAGTAATAACATTAATTGCAAAGTTGTTTGAGGATGTGTACCATTTAAGATAGGGACTGAATCTGAAGTGGCTCAGGAGCATTACCACAGGCCAACAGCCCATTCCTAAAAGGCAGGTTTACAAAATAATCTGCACTAGTAGTAGTAGTAATATTATTATTATTGTTAATAATAAAAAATAAAATAATGCAGGCCAGATTACAGAGTTGGCAGTAACTTTCATTTGAAAACATCCAAATAGTCACAAGTATGTATGAAGACTACACTGCTATACAATAAAGAAAATGACTTTACTTGAAGGCAGAGGGATGTAGATCCTCTTCTCAAGTCGTCTCCTCAGAGCTTCATCAATATCCCAAGGGAAGTTGGTGGCAGCCAGGACCATCACCATCTTTGATGGGTCCTCGTTTTCTGATGCTCCACCAACACCTAAATAACAGCAACAACAGTGTGAAATGACCAAATGCTTCCCTTAAGAGGATTCTGCAGTTTCCACATAACAAAAATATATAGCGAAGAATGATTATATAATTAGACTTGGTGAATAGATTTATGATGGCATTATTAGCGTTATACCATCCATCTGCACCAGTAGTTCTGCCTTGACTCTGCGGCTGGCCTCATGTTCCTCCGATGTCCCTCTGCGGCTGCAAATGGAGTCAATCTCATCAATGAAGATTGTAGTGGGGGCGTAGAATCGGGCCTACATGTGGAAAAACATTTACTGTACCTTCTGACCAAAACAATTAGCTGAAAGAAATTATTTTATACTTCTTTACCACAATCATTTCATTCACTGTTCTCAACTAAGTATTATTTCATGCCAAGGAGAGAGTGAGAAGTATTTTTTTCCCCTCATCTGTAAATTTTACAATGGCATTTAAGATGTATATTGACCATCAGAAGGGATACAACTTAAATACTACAGGTGTAATAATAAGATGAGCCTTATCCTCAAAAAACCTGACCACATAATGCATTTGATCTTACCATTTCAAAAAGAAGGCGAACTAGCTTCTCAGATTCCCCTCTGTACTTGGAGGTGAGAGTAGATGAGGAAACGTTGAAGAACGTGGTTCTGCATTCAGTAGCAACTGCTTTGGCCAAAAGGGTTTTCCCTGTGCCTGGGGGTCCCACCATGAGCACACCCTAAAAGTCAGAAAAAGAGTTACATGTAATACATGTAAGAATAAAAGCTACAGAAAACCAACTGAAGTCTCCTAAACCTATACCTTCCAAGGTCTTCTTATGCCTTTGAAAAATGCTGGCATCCACATAGGCAACACAACCGCTTCTTTCAGTAGTTTTTTTGCATCTTCCAAGTCTGCGATGTGTTCCCTACAGGTTAAAACGAGATTTATCAGTTCAAAGGAAGTCCAATCAGAGCACGTTAAAAAACACTGTCTACCTACATTTGTCCAAAGCTACGAGTTGGCATCTTAGACATTATATTATATCCTGATCAAGATTTGTCCCCAATCCCAATCTATTTTACCATTTGATATCTGTCAAATAAGCAGTCTAATCCAGGATTTGAAAAATCACTGAGCTTCACTTACTGATTTGGAGAATATCATCCCTGACAGTGACATGAAGCGAAACACTCTCACTTTTATCTTTGACAAGTCTTCAATGTGCAGAGATACACAATCCAGACACCTTTTAATTTGTTATCAAATGATTCAGATACAAATTTTAATCGTTTTGATATTTATATCTATGTTTCTACTTTGTTGTTATTGGTAAAAAATAAAAATTGTATCCATTTAATATGTGTTCAAAAAATGCAATTGAGAGCAGGGTTAAGAGGCTTGAAGCAACTTTATATATTGATAACAGCTACAATTGCCTCAGTTATAGCCAAGAGTGACTAACTGGTATCTGGTGAGTGACTTCCGATGAAAGATTTAAGGCAGCTTTGCATCTCACAAATATAAGATGTTTAATTTTAAACTTCAACAATTGTTAATTTTAATGGCTACTCAGTTAAGTATTTTATGTTGCAGAAAATAAATTCCACTTCAACAGTCTAAGGACATAGGATGTCATATGCAGCACACAACATTAAGCCTGTAAAGAATTTTAGTATATGTGGCTTGGATATGTGTCTATATAAATTAAATTTGTTAAAATTGAATGTGACTTATCAACACTTAATATTGTTTCACTTTTTACGTCCAACAAGGAGGTAATTTTTTTTTATTTTTGTATTTGTCTGTTTTTCTATTAGCAGGATTACGAAAGACTACTGAACCAATTGTATAATTGAAGAGTGGTGCATGGGCCAGGGAAGAACTCATTCAATATGGAGTGGATTTGATGAAGTTGGATCCAGGAAATGTTTTCCCTTTTTTGAACATGGGGAGATAGGATTTTAGTTTTCATGGAGGCATGTGCCCTTCTAGTTGATTTGTCTTTTGTCTTTACTTGAGAACTGAAAGTCTCAATGGAAAATTACACAAAGAAAGAGGATAACAACCTAAACAACCAAACCAGGGACTTTACAATTGTATGGACACATCTTAACCACAGGGGGGCTCTTCTTTTAGCATCTAAAAAACTTCAAATAATAAGTTTAATAATAACGCCGTAACACAGCAAACTTTTGATTGTTTTTCCTGTTCAGGGATTAATTTATATAATTTCATCCCTGTCTAGTACAGAGAGGGTCCTGGGATATATTTACATATGACGTGACATGAGTAACATGTGTCCTCTGTAAAAATCAAGCCAATAAACAGTGAATTGTTTTTAAAACATACCACTTCACGTTTGGATTCTGAGATATTATATCTCTGTCCAGAGCTTCCACTAGGTCTTTGTCATATCCTGTTCCATCGAACTTTTTCATCTCTTTGTCCTGGAAGTCTACTTTGTTCTGGAAGACAAACAAGAAACATTAAATATCACCAATGTGGTCTGTTTTCTCCCACACACAAAACTGGAAATACAGGCTAGACATGGCTGTAGGTACAAAAGCAGCAAGTGGATAGTGTTGAATTTATAATGCAAACAGTTGTGACTGAATATAAAGTATGTTGTGTAATTTAACGAAGGTGAGGGTGGTGCATTCTTTTGAGCATGGTGTTCACCTTATCATCCTTTGTTTTGCCACTGGCTTCCTTTGCCTCTTTCTTTTCTTTGCCTTTGGAGGGTTTGCTTCTGTCCCCGTTGGCTCCACGTTGCCTCTGCTGGGCCCTCACAGCTGCGCTCAGCCGGTTGTTGGGAGGTTTGCTCTCTTTATGGGGGTTAGCAGGCCGCCTGACAGGACAAGGAGAATGTCTGAGAAGAAAAAGAAAAGGAGGAACATGGAGCAACAAGCATAATACCTTTCAAGTCGAGCAGAATAGTCATTCTGAAGCAGACTTAAAAAATAACTGCTTAAATTACTTTTGTTTACATTGTGTACACAGAAAAAAAGGGGCTATACAAATCCTGTGTGTTGCAAATAAATCCCTTCCCCTGAGGAAACATAAAAGCTATGAGACAATACATTATCTGAGGAAATTGAAAAGTGCATTGCTGTGACTTATTAGTGAAGAAAAGATGAATAAAATAAAAACATCCAAACAAAGAGGCAGTGTGAGGTTTACAGGCCACCTTTCTAAAGGGCAGACCACGGACAAACCCAGCTCACATCAGGGACTCAGGTTTGCTAATCTCAATCATATGACTATGTCATGGACAAATAGCTAGTATAGAGCTTTCCCTGGGTTTTCAAGGGGCGTATTGGCTATCTGCCTCTGGGGATGGTGGTGGTTACAGAATTTGAAATTATTCCAAGGAAATGTGAAATTATTTAAAGTTATTTCTCCTAATGGTGTGAATCTATAAGCGCCTGCCTTTAGGGCTATGATGCAATTATGAATCAATTATTAAATCTGCTTGATATACAGTATGCCTACTCACATAAAATTTGATTGATACTCTACCATGACTGACAATAACTCCTCAATATATTGTCAATGCTGCTCCCTTCATCTCTATCAGACATTTTCTAATGTATAGGGTCAGGGCACCCGAGCCCTGCTCTCAGTCAAGCAGGCAGAGGGGGAGGACAGAGAAGCCAAATCGTGAAAAAAAATACTGACTCTTAAGTCATTTATTTTGTCTTATGTGCTGTGAAACACAGGGCCTGGGTGTTATAATGCTGGTGAAAACTCTGCCTATACAACTCAAGATCATACATTACGTGAACAGTGAATGTGAAGACTGAAATTGTGCTACAAGTGTTAGTAAAGTCTGGTTTGGAACAATGAACACAGAACATTGCTTTAAACAGAATGAAAAGGAGATGAAAATGATTATTAGTTGTGTGTAACCAACCAAGCCCCATACCTCGGCTCCACATGTACAGGCCTGATATCACAATCACCGTGGTTACTGGGTTTAGCAGGCGCCGTGTCCAGCTGAAAATTCTCCAGATTTGACATTATATTTTGAAGCTGTCGGCTCTCTTCGCTAATTTCTTGCCACAGCTGAGGAACAAACACAAACATCAGAAAAGCCTATTTTCCTTTTCCTTGTTCACATAATATGACTAATAATTAAAGCCACATATACCTGCTGCCATTTCTGCTGCAAACTGCTGTCGTGTGAAGTGTACACACAATTTTTGATCTGTTCCAGCAGTCCATGATAGAGAACACTGGCCGAGTTGTAGTTTCCCAGCAAAGCGTACTCACGGGCCAGCTTCAAGCTTTCACTGATTTCTCGTTGACTCATGCTGCTGTGAAAACAGACACAACATGTCAGCCCACCGGGGTACTGCAAAAAACATATAGATGGACACAGAAAATTCCAAACAGGTTAACTGTGACAGATTTTACTTCCGTTTCTCAAGTTTTGATAATTACAAAACGAAAAAGTAATTTCTTTAGATAATCACTGATCCGAGTCACGTAATCGACAATGTCACACCTTAAGAAGTTGATCGATATAGACCAAATGTGATGGATACACGTTACAAACTTGTCCAGTTATTTATCACCATATACCAGGTATCATGTTGGTGAAGTCTAACAGCAGTGTGTTTAGACCTTAAGCTCTTTTTCTAGAACTCTCTAGCAACAAAATGTGTCTTGTACGAATGTAAAAAACATTATCGACACACACAGGAAGACCAGATAGTGAGAAACACATTTTGCCTAATCCTGACTGGTAAGGGATCCCTTCAATTACCCGTTGGTTCCACGCTAAACTGGTGTTGGCTGATTAGACAACTACAGAAAGACAAGTAACCTTGATACCAAGATAAAAGTACAGTTCGAAGGCATTTGCTCGAATTCCTTCACACAGACTTTGAACAGGGAGCTAACTGTTTCTCAGTTCGGCGGATTAGTCACAATGTGTGTGTCGAAATGCGACACAGAAGTCTGCATGTGAGATGTGCGCGTCCCAGGGTTATCCAACAATGGCTGAAACACATATCTGTGTCTGTCAGGCTGTTCTTCTGTCAGGGTGTTTGTTTGTCAGGGTGTTTTTTTGTCAGGCTGTTTGTGAATATACATTGAGCAGCAGAGTTTACGTCAATAAACCTCCACTCTGAAGTTCGAGCCAAGCGGTTGGTTTCCTTTCTCTCTCTTTGCTATAAAACACTATCTTAACAAAACTCGACGAACACAACAGTTCACACAAACATACGTGAGTCAATCGGTCAAAACGTGAACAGGAAACCAGTCAGCATCAGCTTTATACTCAACTTTTCCCTGGGTCCACGTCGAATCCTCCGAGCATCTGTTATGACGAGTTCCGCTGTGGACCTTCAAACAGTGTCGACTACACGGGCACGAGCACCTATAAACGACGTGCGCGCGGCTGGCAGCCAAACGTTCACTGTAGACATGTTTCAACTGAGGGGAAGCAAAAAGTTTTGACTTCCGTACATAACCTTCAAAATAAAGTCGACTCACTTTAACTTGTTACTTTATTAAAAAGTTTGGTCAAAGCAGTTTTGTTGGTGTTTGTTCTCTCCAGCAAGAGCAGACAGCTTCAATGTGGTAAAGGCCGGAAGCACAAATTACAACGACTAATGGTAAAACACAATAACAAAATCATAACTCAAAAACATCACTCAAAATCATAACTCAAAAACACACAATAATTCACAAATCTTAAAAACATTTCACAAAACACAATAAAAATTCACAAACATAACTCAATTCACAAATAAACAACAACAGTTAGCAAATCACAACAACAATTTACCAAACACAACAATGCACAAAGAACAACAATAATTCCCAAACACACAATGATTCCCAAACACACAACCATTCACAAAACACAACCATAATTTACAAACCACAGTATATAAGAAAAGATTCTTGGAAAAAATCTCACTTATCAACCTGAAAATAATCGAATGTCTCACCTGCTGCTTCCTCTTTGCTACTCAGCCAGGCAGCTCTGCTATGTTCCTCTTGAGACTCCTGTCTACCATTCTGTAAAAGACTCCAACTGGACTGTTAGTATTATTTCTGTTAAGAACTTCTGTATTTAAGCCTTTTAACCATCTTGAGTCTCTGTTACTGGATAAATCCTATTCATTTCACCTCCAGCGCCATCAAAGAGAAAACACATGTTGATTAAATGACTTACAAATAATACTGATAGACAATTGGTTCTTTATTCAACTACTTTTTTTATGAGCACACACATTTTTTAAAGAGCAATAGGCCCTTTCTTCAGTTCAATCACATGAGCATAATAGTGCAGGTCTGAAAAGTCAGGCTACATAATAATATACATGGTGATAGACAGAAGAAGCTAAGAGACAATAGACATTGTCACTGATCACAATGAGATTCATAGTCAGCTCTTGTCAGTAGTTATTTAGTTTCAATTGCAACATGAACCTTCAGTATTGTGCACTGGAAAGGAAATTTTAAAATATTGATAAATATATATAATATGTATCACAAAAACAAAGTAATGACAAGACAAGGAAATGGAAAAGACAACAGGCACAGAGACACAAGGGGACTGCTGTCAATATTTTCACTATTTACATCACAATAAAAACCTCCATTGATAGAAATCACATTATCTTCCGGAAAACATCAGATCAATGGATATCTTGTTAGGCCACCACACACTTCAGTTAAAGTGACATTAATCAGCACTTATTTTATATATTATAATATATTTATTGTATAAAACCTTTCCATTATGATCACTATTGTCTGCTGTGGAGCTCGGCATTACTGTTCCAGGGGCAGGAACTGCATCAACAAAAAGAGACAGATATAAGTAGTGCATATGATAGCATTCACCAGGTGGATGCAAACAAATCTCTAAACGAGCCCTTGAGTCTTTCCATGCCTGCTGGATGTGCACCTTTCTGTAAACAATTTCCCTTTTCTATAAATTTATGTTTTACATTAATCACAGTTTTCTGTGTAACCACTAAAGATGTTCCTACAGCCACTTGTTTGATTTTTTTGTTGTTACTGTCAGGAGTTTTCAAGTTTTTCATTACTTATACGTTGTGTTTGATTTAGTGTATTCATTGAAATGAAGCTCAACTCTTTAAACCAGGGGTTCAGAGTTTTTCCAAACACCTCCTTTGACCTTCTCCTGAAATGCTTCCCCACGATGACAAACAGGAAGGGGTTAACAGCACTGTTGCTGTATGCCAGATATGTGGACAGCTGGATGCATATGTCCAGGACATGACCCCAGAGGCATCCGGGTGTGACCTGGAAGTAATCCAAAGTGTCAAGAAACCGCATCACTTGGTGTGGTGTCCAGCAGAAGAGGAAGACAGCCAGCACAGTCAGGACCAAGTAGGTGGCCTTCCTCTCTGCTCTGAGCCCAGGGAGTCCGTTGGCTTCGCGATTGTTCAGTGCAGCCACAATGTGACGGGTACAGTAAACAATCACCAGAACTGGGATAAGAAATCCCAATACATTCCTTGTGATGTTGTGGTGCAACCTCCATGCTGAATGGGGGTAGACGAGAATGCAGGCATCAACCCCAGGATCCTCTACGTATGACACTGTGCGGAAGAGCAGGATAGGCAGACTGAAGAGGGAGCCCAGGCTCCAGATGCCCAAGCAGATACGCTTGGCCCAGGCTGCTCTCCTCAGACGGCTTGGGCTCATGGGCTTCACCAGAGCCAGGTATCGGTCCACACTGACCAGTGTGAGGAATAAAACACTGCAGATGTAGTTCATAGAGATGGCCACATTGACTAGCTTACAAAGGGCCTCTCCAAAATCCCACTGGTAGCCTTGAGAGATGGTGACAGCCCAGAAGGGAAGGCAGGATATCATGACCAGGTCAGCAGCCGCCAGGTTCCCCAGGTAGATATCGGCCACTGTGCAGGGCTTCCTCTGCAGGCAAAACACACAGAGAACCAGGCCATTCCCCACCAACCCCATGACGCTGATAAAACCGAGGTAGACTGGCTGCAAGGACGACAGCCACAGCCAAGCTTCAGTGTAGTTACTGCAGGGGTCCTGTTCTGTGCCCACAGTCGGGACCAACCAGTCAGATGCATTCACAACCATTGGAAACTGTGGATGACAACGATTCTTCGTCAAACTGTCATATGCCAGCATGGATTATAACAATGTAACACTCATCAAAACAGAATGCTCAATGTGATTTACAAAGTGAATAAATATATCAATTTAAAAATAGTTTTAAAGATGTGCACTGATTGTCCTCTCTAATATCTGAACTTCATCTAATATTATTTCAGCAAAAACAGAAAAACCACATTCACCTTCACAGCCTGTAACACTAGGGACACCTATATTCTCCCTTAGTGGTCAGTGGTTCTGACAACTCTTTTCCCTGCAGTGGTGTCTGACTATTTCATGCAATCAAGAGAAAATATTTAATAAAAATGGAGATGGAGGATATAGACTGTCAGATAAACAGGCTGTTGAAGTAGTCAATGTGTGATATAATAAAAGCATATTTTTCTCTCACACAAACCTTAAGGGATGTTATTTATGCTGTGTCTTTTTGTGATTTCGAAAGGGCTGTTATTGCGTAAAGTTGGACGAACACATTTCCAGCATTCCTGCTCAGACTACATATCCCTGATGAATGTCTCTGCCTCCATAAGAAATTCCTGTTGAAATGAAGCATAGTTTATGAGCAACAGATACAATCTCAGTGACTCAGCTACTTTCCCTCCTTATTCATACATGTGACATATATAGTTTCTTGACAATTTACACTTTTGGTGTCTGAGACTCTCCAGCAGACGGGAAAAGTTTGTCTTCCAAAAGTTATGCCACGAAGCCTTCACTTGTGGCCAACGTTGTGAAATAGTCTTTTTAAAACCAAACCATCATCGTTTCCTGAATTTGACCAAGTCATTTTGTTGCCTAAACTTAACCAAGCTGCAAATGAAAACTGAAGCCAAAAAGCCTTTCTACCATTGAGGCTTTCTGACAGTAAAGACCTCGAGGCAAACATAGATCAGACAGCAGAAATGGCCTAATCATCAAGCAACAAGGTTGTTTACTGCAGGGACTACACTATAATGAAGAGATGTAAGTTTAAATATCTAATGTGCATTCTACCAATTGATGCACTTAAGAAAGATAAGCCATGAAATACTCTTTCCTCTGTACTTCGTCAGAAGCTTCTGAAAGACCTACCTTATTTCTGTGGCTCTGTCCATCCATCCAGATTGCCCTGATGTTCAGACCCTGCTGATAATCACCTTAGTGATCGAGCCTGCTCTGAAGTGAGCACTGGGAGGCTGGTGAGTTTTATACGTGCAGACGCCAGAGATCATCAGTGCGTCACACATTGTCAGTTTTTTCCCCCACAGCTAGTGCTGTGTTCCGGCTCACCAAAATGGGATTCACAGTCCAACAGCGTTATGCTTTTACTTCTCTCCCTGACTCAGTGATTGATGATAAACAGTCAATTTAATAACGAGGTTGGACTGAATGTAATCTTTGATGCTTGTCTCCATGAGAAAAAACTGATATTGGTCCGACTTCCTGGACGATTTGGAGAATTGGAGTGAGAGGAATATATGAACTTCAGCAGCTGCTGAGGAGTCACAGCTGGATAAGAGTCAAAATATGAGGAATGTTGTTTTACTGGAAGATTATGTGAGTCATGTGTTCTCAGCAAAAGTGTTTTGTGGAATGACAGAAAACACACGTGCTGGTTCAAAGGAATGGCTTTTTAGCAAGGGGGGGGGGGGGGGATACTTCCAACATGCGACAAAAGCAAAATTGGAAAAAGATCGGTAGTAGAAAAATTGACTAAACATGGTTGACAAACTATTTTGCATTTGGAACAGTAAGTGTTTGAAGACTTGTCAAGAGACTTTTATGACTTGTATTTACATACGCCAAATTGTTTATGACTTGTGCTGTTTTAGGGATGGAACTGTTTATGATATGAATACAATGTGAATCAGCTGTTAATGTTTAGATTCCTCTCCTTCCCCCACCTATGGAACCTGTCTGGATTGGTCCAGAAGAACAGCCCTAAGTCCTGCTATATAAGACCTGTGCTTTTGACTGTTCTTCATCATCACTCTGAGCTCCTTGTGACTCCCTGTGTTGATCCTTTCTGCAGAAAGCCCCTTATTAAATACACGTAGATAACTTTGTTGTTTCCAGCTTCTTGTATCTCCAGATTTCCATCACAGATCTCAGGATGAAAAAGTGGTGTCATACACATAGTATACACAGACGAAGATATGTCAACAGAGCTTTTGGTGAAAAGATCCAATGCCATTGTTGATGTGATATCTCACTTAAAACAAATTTCTAGGACCGCTTTTTTCCACTTGTGTAATATTTCAAAAATCAGACCTGTCCTTCGCAAAAAGATGCAGAAAAACTAGTCCACACCTTTGTTACATCCAGACTTGATTATTGTAATTCATTATAATCAGGCTTCAGCAGTAAGTCGTTAGAGACTCTGCAGCTTGTCCAAAATGCTGCAGCACATGTCCTGACAAGAATCAAGAAAAGAGAGCACATTTCTCCAGTATTAGCATCACTACACTGGCTTCCAGTTAAATCTAGAATAGAATTTTAAATTCTCCTCCTCACCTTCAAGGCCCTTAATAATATGGCGCCATTTTACCTTAAAGAGCTGTTATTACCTTATCAACCCACTAGAGCACTCCACTCCCAGAATTCAGGCTTACTTGTCGTCCCTAAAGTCTCTAAAGGTGGCGGCTGTGGCTGAGGAGTAGAGTGGTCATCCTCCAACCTGAAGGACGGCGGTTTGATCCCCAGTCTGACCCATCTGCATGCCGAAGTGTCCTTGGGCAAGATGCTGAACCCTAAATGGCCCCCCATAGAATAACAAAGTGCTGCAATTAAATGGACTGTGTGAGTGTGTGTTTGAATGTGTGAATGCAAACTGTACTGTAAAGCGCTTTGAGTGGTCATCATCAGACTAGAAAAGCGCTATATAAATATAAAACCATTTACCATTTAAAGGTAGAGTAGGAGCCAAAGCTTTCAGCCATCAAGCCCCTCTCCTGTGGAATAAACTCTCACTTTCAGTTCGGGATGAAGACACCATCTGTGAGTCTAAGAGTTGGCTTGAAACCTTCCTTTTTGATAAAGCTTATAGTTAGAGCTGGTCCAGGCTTGTCTTAGACCTGCTCTTAGTTATGCTGCTATAGGTCTAGATTAAGGTTGGGTGACACATGACACACAGAGTTTCTCTTTCCAGCTTCTCCTTCCTCTTCTTAAATCATTATCACATCAAAGTAATTCATATCTCATCAATACCTGTTACTGCCTTGACCCCTTCCCTGGAGTCCCTTTGACTCATCGTCAGCAGATTCCGGGCCGCAGCTGTGGCCATATCATGGATTACGATCTGTGGGTGGCGTATCAGAGATCGTAATGGTGGATCCAGTTTGGCGTATTCTGCATCGTGCTGGCTGATCGTAATAATAATGGCGGATCCTTTATCATGTTGGCATCTGATAATGGTGGTGGACCACGACCGAGGTGGAAGCTGATGATGGATCCTAATTGGAGGCAGTGGACAATGACTGTGGATAATAGTGGCATCCGATCTTGATGGTGGATCGTGATCTTGCTGGCTGCTGACCATAGACTATGATTGCAGCAGGACTGCTTGATACGTAGTATTTCTCCCCCGATACTCGACCATTGCCGACAATGACTCATCAATTCATTGACCTTCAGTTATCCTTCATAAATGTTTAACCTTATCAATGCTGCTAAAAACTTTATCCTGATGATGTTCTCCTCTACACTTGACATCTATTGCACTTCTGTTTGTCCTTGGAGAGGGATCCCTCACATGTGGCTCTCTCTGAGGTTTCTAGGGTTGTTAGTAGTTTACTAGTTTTTCCTTACTCTTGTTTAGGGTTAAGGACAGAGGATGTCACACCATGTTGAAGCCCTTTGAGACAAATTGTGATTTGTGAATGGGCTTTACAAAGAAATTTTGATTGATTGATTGATATTAAAAAACTCTCTGCAGATCTTCCCAAAGACATATATGAAAACAGCTATAGTTGTGCTACCGTTTCTAGATCTTTGGATTGGGCTCGGTCTCTCAACTGTTCAGGAAAACACATTTTGAGCTGTGATTACTTTCACTTCAGAAGCAGAGATTTTCTGGAAGTCTTTTAAAAATTTGACTGTGCAGTACAAATGGAATAGATGAGGAAATGGATAGTTGATTAAGGATAACTGTTGAATTCTGTCTCGTTGTCCCGTTGACACAATCGCAAAATAAAAAGTAGCAGATATAATGAGATCACACAGTACATATTACATACATATATGTTGAGACATTTTTGCGAATGAAGTTATATTTGGATACATTTTCTCCTCCATACTGGTTTCATTGTACATTTCAAGTAAAATGGAGTGAACTCAACAATAACACAAATACTATTAATAGAATCTGAATTATTTTAACATTTGAACAATCATAATATGAAGAGTAATGTGTAAAACTGAATCTCTTGAACTGATCTCTGAATCTCTTTGAAATCTCTTCTGGCCGATTGTTCCAAAGTGTAGGGCACTTGGATGACACCACAGGAACAGTACTGAGGCATTTTATGCCCTTTTACTTTTGAAGATTCAGTCACCATTTACTTCAATTGTATTGCTCAAAGACCACACCCATATAAATAAATAATCTTAATCACAAACATATATTTATTCATAAAACAAATATATTAAACTCATTTAAGACATCAAGCAGTAGTGTTTACTCAGTTACCAGGTTTTTCCTTTTAGTTCATGATCCGCATTATATCTGAAACTTAACAATGAGTGATCATGTGTACTGTGTGCTGAAAAAAAAGCTGAAATAAAAAAGATAGGTGACTCTGTCTTTAACTCTGAATCTTAGCACATATTTTCACTAAACAACATGTTCTCACTCAGTCTTTGTTTAACCTCATTGACTGATAAATTAACACAAATATATTTTTCTTAAATTTTCAAATTTGACACATCTGTATGGCCTGTTTACCTTGTACTTTCTGAATTATACCACTGGTTAGTAGACAACTCCTGACCGCTAACAACATGCAGAAGTTGGATTTTGTTGTGTAAAGGCGAGCTATTCAGGCTCCCTTTTGAGGAAACATATCTTTATTATTGGAACAATTATTAGTTATGTTAACATATGAGCATTTCAATTTGCTTTCTACGTTTCCCATTCCCTCTTAACTCTTACCCCGAATCACAGACATTTGAGGTAGAACACATAGATGTTATTCAAATTGAACACATACAATTTTGAATATTGCCTGATGCCCCTCTTAAGCTGTTGGTGGCGTATCTGAAATCCGTTTTTATAAAATGGATTTATGTGCAGCATAGGTTTACAGAATCAGCTATTATTTTCAGTAAGTCCCCTTGCTTTGTGAATCTGTCTTTCCTAGATATACAGGATCAGAGTTGAGTTCTTTAGTGAAGAGCAGACTTAATTTTAAATCTAATTTTGCCCAGAAATTCTGTCCATCTCGACAGGTCCATATATGGTATGCATAAAGGTTCCAACCATCCTACTACACTTATTATGCATGGCCGATTTCGTTGGGTCCATCTTCTTTTCTGAGTTGAGGGGATATCTGAAGGCGATGCAGGAATTTGAATTGCAGTTGTTTGCTCTATTATATGGATATAATACTAGCATTCTCTGATATACATGTTCCTATATGACATCATCTATCTCCAAGGTCTTGAGCACCATGACTGCAGGTCTGCGTTGGTATTCAGGCTTTCCTAATCAAATCAGATACTTGCATGCAGGCAATTATGTGCAACAATGTCCTGTTATGACATCAGAAAAGGCTCATATGGCGTCAGCTGGATAGCAGGTATGGATATGGTCCCTCTGACAAGTGGCTTGAGAGAGAATCATTAGTTGGCTGATGAAAAACTCCTCATTAGTTAACCAACTGAACCTCAGCTTAAAGACTGCATCATTTGGTGAACTGATTTCTTCTCCTCTCTTTGTCACAACTTCCTCTCCTCACCATCATTTTCTCACTCTCTTTCCTTCCTTCCGTCCTCTCTGAAATCCGTTTAAGCAGCAGCATGCAGGGAGGTGGGCAGCCCTGCTTTGCACATATGCCAGCTACAAGAGATGAATGACTCCATTAAAGTTCCACCAAGTGTGTGTCAGACTGGGACTGGAGGTTAGAGGAGGGTCACAGGTTACGTATTTAAATGAATTGGTCCCCCAGAACTGCAATAGATGTCAAGTTTAAATGAGAATATCAGTAAGATACGGGTATTTGCAGCATCGATTAGAATAAACACTTTGTAGCATAAGTAAGTTCAATGATTTGATGGATTGTTGTCAGTAACGGTCTAGTATCTGAGGAGAAATGTTGTACATCAAGCAGTTTTGTTGTAATCATAGTCCATAGTCAGCAGCCAGCAAGATCATGATCAAGATCGGATGCCACCATTGTCCACAATCATTGTCCACTGCCGCCATCAGGATCCACCAACAGGTGCCCCCTAGATCGTGGTCCACCATCATTATCAGATGCCAACACGATACAGGATCCGCCATTATTATTACGATCAGCCAGTCAAAGACAAGCCTGTACCAGCTCTAACTAGAAGCTTTATCGTGAAGGAAAGTTTTAAGCCTACTCGTAAACGTACAGATGGTGTCGGCCTCCAGAACTAAAAGTGAGAGATTATTCCACAGAAGAGGAGTCTGATGGCTGCGAGCACTGGCTCCCACTTTACTTTTAAAGACTTTAGCGACGACAAGTAAGCCTGAATTCTTGGAGTGAGTGCTCTAGTAGGTTGATATGGTACTATGAGCTCTTTAATGTATAATGGTGCCATACAATTAATGGCCATGAAGGTGAGGAGGATACATTTAAAGTCTCTGCTAGATTTAAATGGAAGCCAGTGAAGCTAATGCAGGAGAAATGTGGTCTCTTTTCCTGGTTCTTGTCAGGACACGTGCTGCAGCATTTTGGACAAGCTGCAGAGTCTTTAACGACTTTTTGAGATGCTACGTAAGTGAAAGGTCCTAGAAATTTGTTTTAATTGAGAATTTAAATACAAATCAGGATCGAAGATCACTTCTAGGTTCCTGACTGTTTCATTGGAAGCAAGGGCAATGTTGACTAGCGCAGCTATATCAATAGATAATATATCTCTAAGGTGTTTCGGGCCAAGTATTAGAAACCACTGATATATCTGAGTTTAATAAGAGAAAATTGTGGGTCATCCAGTTTTTTATGTTGTTGAGACATGCTTGGAGTTTAGTTAATTGATTACACTGTTCTGGACTATGACTCAGGAGGTCAACCACAAACCAGAGAGTCGATTCCCTTCTCTTTGTACCAAAGTGTCCTTGGGCAAGATACTGAATACCATATGGCCTCCAAATGTTCCCCTTCGTTGTATGATTGATGAATGATAGAGAAAGTGCTGGACATTGATGCAAAGCATGAATTTGTGTTGAGTGGCTGGATGGCAAAACTATACTGTAAAGCACTTTTAGTGGTCATCAAGACGTGTAAAGTACTATATAAATACAGACCATTTATCATTTACATATAAGAAAAAGCAGGATGGTGACTGGTCCCTCTGAAAGACCCACTGGACTGGTGTGAGTAGTGATATGATTGATTTTCGGACATTTAGCAGACATCCTGGAGTAATTGCATTTCCTCATCAGGCTGCCTCATCTGCTTAATAGGTTTTCTGCTGGTATCTCCTTTGTTCTGTGAAGGAAATGTAGCACTCATATACCTGCAGCCAAATTCCTAACAACAAACATGTTGTTAGGAACCACTGTAAATGTCCATATAGAATAGCTTTTTCCCCAAGTCCCATGGAAGAAGTTTACAGGTCTGCACAGAACCGTGACCTTAACCTCATCCAACACCTTTGGGATGAAGACAAACTCATCTCCTAACTCATCGGGCAACATCAGTATTGCCCATAGATGTACTGTATGAAGGAATGTTGGTGAGAATGGGGGAAAGTCAATAAACTGAAGTGTAAAGTGCTTTGAGTGGTCATCAAGCCTAGAAAAATGCTATATAAATACAGACCATTTAATGGACCATACCAATCTAAAAGAGTAAAGGGTCATATACCAGCATGCCTAGAGTTCTGGAATCAAATGTTTAACCATCAAGATCTATGCAATTTCTGAGATTTTCCACATATTTATGGCCATATAATCGACTTGAGTGATGATCCTTTTCAAAACAAGCAATGTATATACATACACTTTAGTTACATACATTATTGATCTGTTGTGGTCCTTTTATCTTCATTTGATTCTAATGTTCAAACATTGGTGCTCATGGTTGCTTCATACGTGCTATTACTATATTTGATACAGTTGTCTCGCTGGGCTTCAAGAAGAAGCACAATAAGCTTGTGGCCCACTATTTGATTTCTGACCCTTGTGTGCACAGGATTACAGTAACAGACCATAGAAGGGCACATTTTGGCGGATAAATCCACAGCTTTACAAAGAGTCTGCTAATCCAGTCTGAAATACACTCTCAAAATATGTTCACATAATAGCAGTTTATAATAACATTTACTGAAGTCATTTATTTTCCTACCAGCAACAGTGTTATACAACTAGTCGTAGAGGAGTCAGAATCTACACACAAATATCCTGAAGAAATTTGGGAAACACAACTTCCCCTTCTTTTAACTGACTATAAACTTAAAGAAAAATCTATCTTAAAAATAAACAAACAACGGGCTAGATAAGCATAGAAATTCAGGCATAAAAAGAATTGGGTTAGATTGACATAAGTGCTTAGTTCAGCAGTGCCACAAAAAGGTATTGTATGAAATTACTGTAAAACCCTCATGGTGTTTTCATACGAACAAACATTTTTTTAGGGTACGTTCTCAAAGCTTCCCCTGCTGGATCACTCAGTGACAAGTGTTAAAAGCAGGTCCTAGAAGGGCCATTGTGATGCAAATGTCTCAGTGAAGAAAGAGAGATGCTATTCCGCAACCATTAGGACGATTACAATGAAGAGGCCGCTGAATCACAGAGAAACAGATCAGGATTACAATCAGAGTTTCAATGTGATTATTACGTTTGTGATGAAGAGTGAGAATTTCCAAATGTTAACCGGCTTGGATCTAGATGTGGTCAGGGGTGTGTGATGCCCACCCACATTTTTACTCTGCCCACCCAATTGGTCCACTTTTTCTGTGCCATTTGAATCAGAATTTCATAGGCCCCGTCAGAATTTCCTGGGTTCAAGGTGATTTACACTGTGTTTTAAGCCAAAAGGTCCACCGGAGGTGGCTAAGCTAGCAGAAGTTAGCACGTCTGGCAGTTCGTGAAAGCACCTCGTAGTAAGATATAATAGACTTTAAGGCTAAAAACACAGTGTCCACCCTTACATAGTTTTTCTCTCAACCTGCTACTACATTTTGAATGTAATCATCTGAAAATGTTCTACCGTCCACTAGGTCCATTGCGAGAATTCTTGGAGGAATTAGACCTCCTCCTCTCGAATATTGTAGAAAGTGGCCCTCTACTTGTCCTTCTTGGCTACTTCAACAGCCAGAAAGAAGAGTCATCTGATTTACTACTTTACCTTTCTTTCTTTGCTTTCTGGCTCACTCCTCCCCTCCTTCTCACAATTCTAGCAACCAACTTGATCTTATTTTCACCAGAAACGGCTCTACCTCCAACCTTACTGTGACGCCACTTCACGTCTTACTCTCTCCAACTCTCCCAATCTGACAACCATATCTCATCAACGGACTCTGTACCTGTCCGTCACAACATTTGCACTCCCTCTCTCCCTCCTTTCTGTCCATATCTGTTTTATCAGCCCTCCCTCATCTGACTTTTTCTCACTAATGCATCCTAACTCTGCCACAGACACTCTTCTTTTTCTCTGTCCGTTTACTTCACGGAAGGTGCACAAGTCCTCCCCAGCTCTGTGGTTGTCTGACTTTGTGCGTGCCGACAGAGCCACTATGTGGGCATCAGAAAGGAATTACCCCGAAGACCTGCTCACTTATCAGTCTCTTCTCTCTTCTTTCTCTCCCACTATTTCTATTTCAAAAGCTCTTTTTACCAAACTAAAATACAGTCCTCATTTTCAACCCCCAAATTACTTTTCTCCCTCTTTTCCAACCTCCCTGGCCCCCCACATACACTGCTCATTCTCCAACCTTCTGTCAGGTTCTGTCAGTTTAGTTTGTGTATTTCTGTCTCTGTGTTTTCTGTTTCCTGTTTTATTTTGTAGTCTCTGTTCCTTGTGGGTGGTTTCTGTCTTCACTTCCTGTCTTGGTGATTGTGTTTCTAACTCATGTGTTGCACCTGTGGCCAATTACCCCTGCCTTCCCTGTGTGTATTTAAGCCTCTGTCTTTCCCCTTGTCCGCTGTCGGGTTGTTTGTTTTTCAAGCCATGTTCCGGTTCTTGCTGTGTTCCATTTTGCTGTCTAGTAAGCTTCCTTGTGTTTTTGTCTTCTTGTGCTAGTTAATGTCTTTTCAGTGTTTCAATTCCTTTAGTGTTTGTTTTGCGTTTTGTTAAGTTAAAGTCTCTTTTTGTATTAAATACACCTTTTTGTTAAACATCTCTGCATCTGGGTCCATCTCCTTTCCTCAAGTCCTGACACCTGCCTTCTGAAATGTCCTCCATCAACTTCATCTCCATCTTCATCCCCTTCTCTTTCTCACCTCTTTTGGGCCAATGAACTTACCTGATTCTTGCTTTTCTGGGTTTTTACTCTAATGATTGAAAGCACTTATTGTAAGTCGCTTTGGATAAAAGCATGAGGTAATGGTATGTGATATAATGTAAAATAAAAACAAATCTAAGAACAAGCAAGTGTTAAGGGTTGGTTTTATGTTGGACCCCAAAGCAAACATTGATAGATTTGAACAAAAGGAGAGTTTTATTTGAACAAATAAACAAAGGCAGGCTGTGGCGGTAGGGTGCTGGCTGGCTCGGATATCCACGGGAAAACGTGCGGCAACACACACGCAAAGTCTGGGTACATGGAGGAAAAATACATGGATAGTAATTCTCAAAGCAAAGAACACAAGGGCCGAGAGAATCATACAATGGTGTTTTAGCCTGAAATTTCTGGTGGGGCAATTTTGTATGACGTCACCGTCACAAAAATAGAGGTAGCTGATTATTATAAGCAGTAGGCAATAGACCAGTAAGATATACTATGGGCTGCATTTTGAGTGCCAGCAGGGAGCAGAAATCCTATTTCATATACATTTCACATGCTTTAGCGCGAAACAAAGATGTTGCCTATAATACAGCATTAAAGTAAAATGATTGCAACAGAGTAAAACAATAAGACAGACACATAGCTTCACATCAACGTCTACATCAATACTCTGAATAATGAGCTTTAGGAGACGTAATGCTACTTTAAACCGCTGCTCTTAAAATGCAGATGTGACTTTAAATACTCACGTTTCAGTTGATCATAGTAAATCTGTTTCTGCAGAATAATAATCTGTGTAACTGTAATCTGTAATCTAGTCAAGTCAAATGGGTTGGTGAGTGAAACAACTTTACATACCATTAGATATGTTACGTGGTGGAGTTTATTCTCAAAACACACTCATCCTCAACTCCATCAACTCTAACACTTTCCCCACTGGGTGGACCGGTTCATGTCGGGTCAATAACGCTGTACGGTCCCGTTAGCATCGCCTGCAGGCTAGCAGAGCTAAACTAGCGTGTACAGGTACCTGCTCATCACTAACACATAAATACAATACTAAACTTGACTCACCACAGAAACGGGAGCGCAGACGTCTCTAGCGTCTCTGTCAGAAAAACAAACCGAAGATCAAACCGTATTATTCATCCGATCTGTGAGTGAAACCTCTCCACAGATTTGGGGAGTGTTCACAGGGATTAGCCTGTTAGCCTGTTAGCTCATGTGGAGCCGAGCAGGCAACAGGGTCGTAGCTGGAGTTGAGTTGCTAGGCAGATTTCGTGGACGGACTTGGGGCACATCTGAAAGTGCCGCAACTCCGCCCATCTCGCAATGTTAACTTCAGCCTGTGTGGTTCACGCTCATTGGTGTTTCCATGGCAACGGTCTTAAGCTTGGGCCGTTGCCCCCAGAGCAGAGACTGACGGCAAGTGCGAAGCATTTCACAGAGCAAGCACACAGACAGAAACACACACGAATCAAATGACTCCAAAACAAGACTATAATGATTGTGAGTCAAGTTTGTTCACATAGACATTCACGCTACTTTGCATATAAAATAATATAAAATATATTTTGCCACAAAGTACAGATGTATTGAGTTTTCTGCACAACAGCGCCAACTGGTGGGGCACCTGCCACTAATGTAGAAACGCCACTGGAATCAGATGAGCTTGCTCTACCGAACAAGACGGAATATTATGGCAGTGTAGTGGAGTGAAGACCAGGCTTTTATTGAGAGGAGATTAGATGAATGAGAGCAGGTGTGCCTTGTCAGCTGCAGTGGGGAAGCCAGCCACACCCCCTGCCACACACACAGCCTGCAGAGGAAGAACAGAAAGGAGACGGGGAGAGAGAGAACAACAAAACACCAACATAATCATCACAGCAAGAACTATATTGAGTGTGAGCAAATTTTTTAGTGAAAAAATTACAAAATATGGATGTGAAATCAATACGACAGAAAGTGAACTCTTTGTCCCCACTTTTGAGTAAAGAGAGGAAAAAACCCTCTGTTCCAAATAAATGTTATTGTGGTTTCCTCTCGTTCTCATGTGTTCTCTGGTGAACAACCCTAGTTTCAGTCTAAGGGTACTGAGGCTTTTGTATTTGACACTATCCTTGGTCTAGAATTTATAATTTTAGGAGGAGATGGAGCATTTTATTTAGAAAGTGGACATATAGGAAGTTATTTTCTGTGTAATGTTTGGTATCAGCTCTAGTAAGTAAGGATCAGTATTTGGCTATAGCCCATCGCATCTATTGGTTTGAGGTCACTGTATAGAGGAAGCAACTGTATTTAGTGTTTAAACAATTTCAAGTGTGCTTGTTATTACTGGAACAATAATTGAGCTATAACAATAATTGTTAGTTGTCAAAAATGTGAATTCAGCTATGGAGGAAGACAAGGTAACTTTTGAGAGAATAAATAACACAGTCTTTCTCTTACAGATGAAAATAAATCATAAGCCCAAACACATTTTACAGATCTGCTTTTTTCAGTTTATTTTCTTTTGCAATCAACTTTTTTTAAATTATTTTTTACATAGAAAAAACTAAAATTACACACACAGAATGAAAAAATAACAATAACCCAATAACCAATAATGGTGAGCTCATTACCCGTCAAATCCAAACTAGGATCTCTCTGACTTCAAAAGGACAAAATGCATCCAACAATATACTAAACAATACATAACAATAAAATGTGCGAAGCAGTCGATTCTTTTACTTTATGTAAATGCAAGGTCTTGGCATCTTCCCACACATCTACAGCTCACTCCAAATGAAAGGACAGGTTTTGTTCAATCTGGATGTTAAGAGATCTTTCCTTTATGTGCTTCTGATGTACAGGATATTTCCCTCGCAAAAATACAATCCAAAGTTGATCTGAGGCTAATATGACATTGGAGCAAAACTTAGTGGAATTTCTATAATGAAATGTCTTCAGTGTGTTCCTTCCCCTCATTGTAGCTCAGACACTGACGAAACACTTTGGTTTCACTGACTCAGACTGCTGAGCCTCATAATCATGTCAGATAAAATTTGCAATATACTGTATATACACTGTGACATGAGGGGGCCATGGATTCTGACCCCAATCACTTCTATCACTGTCAAAGCTTTTTTCCATATTACGATTGACATGGCGTAAGATACAGCAACTTCCTCCAAAAACGATGTGATGCAGCCAGCGCATCTCAGCCAATGACAGTGGTTATGAATGATGTTTGGTTTCTGAAAACAAGCTTTTTCTTGTAGTTCTAGACGAGAGGCCCGAACATGTGTTAAAAATAAAAATGTCCATGTTCCGAAATCCTGGGATTACAGCAATGGAAGACTGGAACACTAACACACCACAGTAACAAAGCTTTCTCATCACAAACACTGTGCACCCTGCTTTGATTGTGTTTTGACATTTATTTAATACTAACAGAAACGAAAAATATCTAATTCAGGACAATAACCAGAATTGTAGAAATGCTGAGGTCATGAACTTTATTCTTAAATTTTTCATCAATTGTTTGAATTATTTTCTGTAAATTCTAATTCTCTATGAACTTCTGGAGAGGAAATACTGAAAGCATTTTTTGGTGTTATAAGTATTCAAACTTAAATATATGATATCCAAATATATTTATACCAGCCTACATTATATCCATGTTCAAAATACACAGCAAAATATAGTATATTGGTGACAAAGTTGTTCAATGAACCACAAGGAGCTGTCTGCCAATACTATGAACACAAGTGACTCCAGTGTGTTAAACAATCTGAAAATACCAAATCTGTGACTGAATTGGAGCAGGTGGATTCAGAAACACTGTGGACTTCAATATGATGAACACAGGTTCAGCATATATAAAGGGAATACTCAAAAACAGTCTTGACAGATATAAAAAGAAAGGAGAACCCTTCAAATGACAATAGCATCTATTTACATTAATGATAATTTACAGTCACTACCGTCTACTCATTCTTTGATCACAGCAAACTCAACATATTCACTTGCTTTTTGATTTAATTACATTCTGGTCATTTGTGTAGTTGGGTACATACATTTTTTATAACTGAGCAGCGAAGACTCCATCATTCAGTACAGGCCATAAAATGAAAACCTGGACCTACCTGGGTGATTGTGCAGCTACTCTACTCAGCATTCTGGGTACAGCCAGCACTTCTTCTCTCTATATAACCTAGACGCTGCAGCTGACACACTGATGCATCAGGCTGACAGAGTAATCGCTAGTTTTAGTCGACTAAAACAAATTACATTTTAGTCTAGTTTTAGTCGACGAAAAACAAATTCCATTTTAGTCTAGTTTTAGTCACATTTAATAGCCACATTAAACTCCTTTTTTATAAAAACATATAGCTGCAGCCTACTAGCTTAAAAATATATATTTAGTTTTAAATGTGAAAACAAAAAGTGAGAGCAGGTCAGACTGGAGGCGAACACAGAAACTGCAGCTTGGTAGAAACCAACTGCAGCTTCTGCTCTGATCAAGAAGCTGAGGCTCTGATCTCTGATCAGCTGAGACCAGAGAAACTCTGTGTTTTCACTGTTTCCATAGTTAAGAAGCAGTGAGTCACTGAGAGGCTTCCTTCACGTGTACTAGCTCTGATCTTGTGTCTCTGAGTGAGTGAGCGGGGCAGGGGGCGGAGCCTCAGGACCGGTGCGCTATCTGGGAGCGCACACACACACACACAGACTCACTCGCCCGCTCCTGATACTTTATGACGGCCTGATACGATGATGTTAAAAAAATTATTGTGACTAAGTCAACCACCAACATTTTCGTCTCATCTCGTCAACGAAAGTTAAAAATAGATTTAGTCATAGTTTTTATTTTCAAAGATCCGTTTTCGTTACGTCTTTGTCTCGTCTTCGTCATGGAAAAAGGGTCGTTAACGAATATATTTCGTCATCGTTTTCGTCAACGAAATTAACACTGTCCCAGATCTCTCAGATCAACTTAGTCTATACGTACAGGAAGCTCATCACCCGGCTCGGGGCCCAGGCTGGTGTAGGTGACAGAAGGTTCTGGTACTCCAAGCCTAAGTTGGGTTGGGTCGTTGGCCAACTGGCTGCCTGTGTTCCTGAACTGCTTGTAGACTCGTGGATCCTGGACCACACAGGTAGATGAGGAGGCGTAAAAGACCAAGCCCAAGATAATGACGACAAATGACAACAGGTAGAGGCCAGAGAACTGCAACACAGAGACAGACAGTATGCTGCTTTACAGTGGTTCAAACCCTATCCTTTAAATACAGATCAGTGGTCAGTGAGCTATTACAGGCCAGCTCTTCTTCAATATATGTATTGATGATAAGGTGGTTTCAAACTTTTTATCACCTTTCGGTTTCAAACAATAACAACAGTCACTCAAATTTTATGTAATCCTGATAGGTGTGTAATCGGACTTTGCGATGGCGTTTGAAACTAAACCAGCTGGTGTAAACCAGTTTTTAAAAAAAATTCTTAATACATATACTGTATATGAATGAAAGTAAACCTTTAACCATGTGACCCTTGGGTCAGGAGTGTTATACCATAATAATCACACCAGTGGGTGCGACGTCACAAGTTGCCTTCAGTGGGAACTACCTGAGGAACCCCCTGTAATCTGGACTGATGGGAATGTGTAAGTAGCCAAATCAAAGGGCCATAGCCTGAAACAATGTCCCAAACCTGTGCATACAAAAGGAAAGCAACTTTAGATACATTGAATTTAGCTGTCTACACTCCAGGTCCCTGGTTTACTTGGGGATGAGGAAGTAGCTGGAATAAACCCTCTGTCTTTCTTTAACAGGAAGAGGTCATATTCAATTCAATCCAATTTAATTTTTATCCAACAATATAAATTATCTCAAGGCACTTTATATAAAAAGGATGAGATGTTCCCACAAGTAAGAATTGATAGCAGCGCTAGTTAATACTACTACTAAAACTACTAATAATAATAATAGTTGAGTAGTGTCAGAACTTGATCTAGCATATATGGAGTAGCCTTGCACAGCAACTCCAAATGTGGTACTGAGTTGCAGCGATGCTTTCAATGGTCTTACACATTTCCTCCAACTGTCTTTGCATAAGGTCTACTTTTAAAGTGCCCATATTGTGTAAAATACTTTTTCTGGGCTTTCCGTAATGACTTGAAGGGGGTCAGGAGGGACCCTCAAAGTAGGAAAACAGTCCATTCTAAGAAATAAGTTATTGAAACGTCTTGTTTCGTACTTCCTCCCCCGTTTGAGTCATATAGGTTTGCACTGGTCTCTCAGCCACACCCAGCCAGTACCAGTCCAGGCTTCGAACCCACAACCCCTGCTCCTTAACACCACTGAGCTAGCAGCTTGTTAACTTCCAAAGGCAAACCATAACAAACAACACTGAAGAAACACTGCAGCCTGGAGGGATGCAAGGAAGAGAAGGTGTCTGTGCACATTCCTCCTAAGAGTGTTTCTGATCAAGACCAGCTGTTACGCTTTATTTCTTCTGAAGTGCCATGTCGCTATGCTCAGTGAGAAGAAACCTAGACATTACTCGTCACTCGGGACTGAAACTCCGTACTGTAACTCTGGGTTAGGGTTAGGATACTCCTACATTGGCCAACTGTCCTTCTAAAACTTGAACAAACATGGGGACGGTGTAACCTTGGGTTGGGGGTTCCATCTTGTATTTATGATAAAAATACTTGACACAGACTTTGAAATAGTTGTTGAGCTTATGATACGTCAGCGTTACAGGAACTGTCAGTCTGTTTCCTGTCTTTAGATAACAAGGAACAGGTTTGTCTGTCACAGATGCAGTCAAGGTAAATATTCCTGACACGCTCACCTGGATGGACATAGCTACTCCACAGATTGATCATCTCAATACCATTTGAGTCAAGTCGGACATATTTAATCCAATGATCAAAATCCACGCAATACAATCAAATGCAATGTTGTTCTCAGGCACATCTTTTAACCTACACATTATCAAATCATTACCTTGGCTCTTTGAAAGTACCTTGTATTGAAAGAGGAAAATACCACAAAAGAGGCTGTATAGGTCCGATGTGAGCAGAGAGAGATTGACTGAGGTGGCACTCGTCCTCTTTATCACCACAGGCATGAAGCTGTACAGGCCAAACATGAAACCACCAAAACCCACGTAGAGTAGACCTGCAAACAAACAGAGAGAGCAGCTGATTTTACATTGCATTGACACTGCTTTTTAAAACTACTTCTGTATAACTTATAGATAATGTGAAGGTATTCAGGTTGTGTGTGTGTGTGTGTGTGTGTGTGTGTGTGTGTGTGTGTGTGTGTGTGTCAGTCTATTCTCACCTATCTGCCAGTCCCAGGATACCTTCAGCAGCTCCTTGTGTTCCATGATTGCCCTGCAAGAGAATACATATACAGAGATTAGAGAACAGCATTGTTCCCTCAGGGACCTGGAGCTTAATCTCCATCTCCAAATGGTTTCAAGACTTTCTGACAGGATGTCCTCAGGTAGAGAAAGCAGTAAACATCTTTCTAAATTACTGGCAGCACTGGAGCCCAGTCTGGTAAAGTTAGCTGCCAACACCTGGGTCTGAACAGCTACAATCCTGAAAGTCCTTACCAGCCTGAGGTGTAGAACCATGCCTCATGGTTTGATGCCAACTAGCTAGGAGCCTATTGTAAGCTTTATACTTCATAAACTTCTCAATTTGCAGAGATAGCTTGGTCAATATTTTGAGTTAAAAAAGTGAATCTGGAGATACCCTCCCAAGGAATATTGCCATTAAGTTTGGTGAAAATGTTTCCATTCTTTGCTAATTTATTTTGTGCTAACACACAGTTTGAAAACAATTCCCTGCAGCCAGGGGAAAAAAAGTTAGCCTTGCCTGTCAGGAGCCAAAGTCAAGAATAACAGTCACAGAGTAACAGACTGACTCATGCCAGCATGGAAATATAACATCCTGCCTACCAGTACCATGGTGGTGGCCCAAAACTCTAGTGAATTGCTCAAACCATTTTCCCTTCTCTGAAAAGAAATCCAGAAATAGTTTTTTCTCCTGTAGAATTCCTTTATGAAAAACACTAGTCATCATTCATCACAATAACGCTTGCTTAAGTCATTAGGTTTTCTGTTTGTTCCTGTTGTTTGATACAGCAGTGGAGAGTCCCACTGATATGCTGATTTCCAAAGCTTTGTTTGGACATTTAGTATTTGGTCTAAATCTAAGAAAGTTTATTTGTCTTGTGTTTCACTTTCACCAGTATTGTTGTTATTAGCTACACAAATCTAATACTTCAACTTTGAATTTGAGAAAATCCCCAGATGATTCTGGGGAAGTTATTATCACTTATTTAATTTTGAATGTGTTCTAAAACTCTTTTGTTAATTACAGGTTATTAAAGGAAACTGTGGGAGCAGCAGCAGCAGCAGACCATAAGTCGATTTTTCTTACACAGGGCACTACTGATGCACTCCTCCAGTCCTCCACTCAAAACAGGTCAATCTGAGGGGGGCTTTTTTAGACAGGGTAAAAAGGTGCTGTTTTAAATGATCCTTGTGGTATTTTGACCAAAAAATGTTACAGACATTTCATTAAGACCCCAAGGAAACATATCAACTGTGGTAAAATGGGCATAATATGTCCCCTTTAAGATATAGTGTAAATTATGCCGTTTTGAGTCGAATATGATTGTCTGGGCTTGGAGTTTGGATGACACCACACAAGCAGTATAACAACATGTTGTGTTTTTTTCTATTGTTTTATTACATTTGAAACTTTTCCAGACTTTCAATTGTATCGGATTTTGGAAAAGCTAAAAACTACTTAAACAATCTAATTGTAGCAAATACAATTATTTGCTAATTTTTAATCATTATTTAATAAATAATGATTAAAAATTAATTATTAAAATTAAGAACAAAACACTTGGAACAACTTAATTTTAAACAGTATTCAACCTAAACTTTGTATTTATTGTAGCAATTTTTAAGTAAGTAGTTGCAGAGGAAAATCTAATTGACCTAACTCAAAGTTGGGTGTTGGTTTAAGGTCATTTCATAATAAGTTGCCATGACTCAAAAAAGATCCACGCAAACTGTTGTGTTAATTTTATTAAGCCTAGACATTCCTTTTTCGAGTGTATTTACTTGAGTATTTTACACAAACTCACAGTTGGATGCCGCTAAAGAAGGATCCGAAGAGTCCCATCATCCCGAGGAACTCCACACGGCTCAGGTTCTTCACAATGAATTCCTCACAGATGTTGGAGATCCCATACAGTGTTGCTCCGCCCAGAACCAAAAGATCCCCAAATAGCTTCTGTTCGCCTGGACAAATGCGGGAGAACAATAAAGAAGTGGGTAAAAGATTAAAAGTGAAAAAAAACTACTGCGAGCAGTAGGCTGACTGCGTCCCAAACCAACTGGAATCATCCACAAGTATTTTCACTTGTCACATTGAGGTCAGGAAAGCTATGCCTGTCAAATCAAGGAGGGCTAACAGAATTCATTGTAAATGTATGGTGCTGTGTACTCTCGCTATGTTTGTGTGCATGTGTCTGGAGGAGGTGCTCACCGAGGCCTTGCTGCCGACCAAGTAGGATATCAGCTCCGACCATGCAGCCGATACCCAAGAGGCACAGCCCTGCCCCAACAAAGTGGGCTGCCTTGTACCTCACCAAGAGAAAAAACCAAGACAGCAGCAGGACAACCGGGATGACAAAACCGTCTAACAACTGAGAGGAAGGACAAAGAGAAACAAACACACACACAAATAATGACCTCTTTGATTTACGCTTCAATCATATCCAGCTCTGTTGTTTTTTTCTCCTCCTGCATGGGTTTACCATCAGACTGGTGATATCAGACTGTTGCAAACACTGTGTCCAAAAGATCAGTACGCCACTTCGCACAAAAAAGTTGGGATCTATAAAAACAAAGTCAAACGTATGAAGATTTTGAAGACGGGAACGTGTCGATGCAGAAGTCAGATAGGGAATTGAAGACAGATTATAAATCCACTTATCATCAACATTAAGACCAGCAGTGTAATTTGTGCTTAGACCTAGCTGTTCCATAAGAACCTTCATTGTTAAGGATATAAAAAACTTACTCTCTGATACCATAAAATAGCAGAGTTGCGGAAACAAGAGATTAACAGTTTTTGATAATATAATACCACTATGCATGTATCACCAAGAACAACAGTGTGCTCATATAGTGTGTGTGTGTGTGTGTGTGTGTGTGTGTGTGTGTGTGTGTGTGTGTGTGTGTGTGTGTGTGTGTGTGTGTGTGTGTGTGTGTGTGTAAAATCGCTGCATTGAATATGACTGTGCTGTCACGCACACAGACCACACTGGATACCACTTACAAAACATAAATCAACTATTACACAGACCGTATTGACAGAAACGAACCATCCCAGTACAATCAGAAGTACTCACCACTCTGGGTTAATTAGCCATAGATAAATGTGTGTGATATGATTAACACTGTATAGTGCGGGAGAGCGCTGTCTACAAAGTTATTAATTTGATATGAACTGCCACTAATTTATTTCTAAAATTTATCATTTTGCAGAGACACCCTTTCAAATGAAAAGTGGACCCATATCATGTCAGTAAAATGCCCCCGGCAGCTTGACAGAGCCACTAGATCCACTCACAGTTAGTGTAGAGCATTAAGGCCTGTACCATTTTCTTTGAATACATCAAACTCCTGGTGGGCGGCGATGGACGGTGACTGAGGACTGGAGTGGCGTCTGGTCTGGATGGTGGATCGTGGTCTAGATGGTTGCTGAGCATGGACTGTGCTTGCAGCGGGACTGCTTGGCATGTCATGTTGGGGTTGTCCTTCGGGATGTCTACCCTCATCAATGCTGCTAGAGACTTCTCTCGCAGGTTTCTACATATTTTTACCCTGTTAAAAGGTTTTTTTGTAGTTTTTCCTTACTCTTGCTGAGGGTTAAGGACAGAGGATGTCACACCCTGTTAAAGCCCTATGAGATGAATTGTAATTTGTGAATATGGGCTATACAAATAAAATTTGATTGATTGATTGATCAAACAAACCCACTTCTAGAGAATATGGTAAAGGATGACTCATCTGACTGTGTTCCATTACAACTTTGAACATCCCCCATTATAATCCGCCAAAATACAAGTGTACCTGGGTTTTGAAGGGAATGGAAGATTGGACTCTGTCTGGTTGTTTCATGTAATGCCAAAAACACATATTTGATTAATTAATAGAATCACGCACAACCAAGCATGCATCTGGTGCAGCAAACCTTTTCTCTCCTGTAACAGTAGATTTGGACCATCAGCTCAGGTGGTTAAAATAGAGCCATTAGATTCATTCTTTGGGACTTTGAATGTCCGTAAAAAAATGTAATATGATCCATCCAATAATAAAAAACTATTTACTATGCGGTTTAACAAAGATATCTTGACTTTCACTTGTTGGTATGGGGTTTGCTCCAAAAACAGAGGATCCTACATTTACAACAATGCAAGACAGGAGTTTCTTTAGCATTACCAAGCATTTGTAATGCAGATCACTTTCTCAGACAAAGCTCCCACATCAGCCATAAAAAAAATTATACCACAGGCTGAGCAGAGCGGAACATGACCAGGACCTTTACATGTGTGTGAAATGCAGTGTCACAAATTTCATTTTTTTAAAGTTTTGAACAAACACACACAATCACACACACACACACACACACACACACACACACACACACACACACACACACACACACACACACACACACACACACACACACACCACGAACCTGTACACTGGAGAGTGTAGTGTACTGGTAAGCCTTCAGGACCAGATAGTTGGCCTCGATGTCTACCAAACCCAGAATCATGTATTTCCACCAGCGTTGCTTCAGAATGGGCAGCAAGTTCCCTTCACCTGGTGTGACACACAGCAAATACAATGGAAAAAGTGTTTTATAAAGGTTAAATCCGCGGAACAGAATAGAAACACTGTTTACATTGCTGGACTTCTTAGAACATTATGATTTCCCTTTACAGTATGAAAAATTGTTCCCTGCTTCAGAGTTTGGGTCAAGAATCATCTGAGTCTGTGATCATTTTCACCAACAACTGCTACATCAGCTGCACAGCAGCTGTGGCTGAGGGGCTAGATGGTGATGTGTCCTTGGGCAAGATACTGAACGTAGAATGTCCCTCATAGATGCACTGTTTTAATATGTGTGTGAAAGGGTAACATCAGTGACCTGTACTGTGCAAGCACTTTGAGTGGTCATGAAGACTAGAAAAGCGATATATATATATAAATACAGCCAGAGAGGGGATGTGAACTGCGACAGCTAGCAGTGGAGAGGACCCAGCCAGTTCAGCATGATGCCCAAGGACTTGGAAGAATGGAAGCAGTACACCCCCCCGCCCCACCAACTCCCCTGTTTTCCCAGCCTCATGTGCCAGTTTTTTGAAAAAATCCTACCTTGAATTTGGCTTACATGAGACACTGACTCCATTTTAAATGCAAACCTTCACTAAGATCCATAAACTCTCAGGCTGGTTTCTAATGGTGAGGTTTCATATAGATGTTTCATGCAGCCAACACAAGCTTTTTTACTCCTCTGATGTACACTATGCTAATTATTCTTTAGTTTCTTGTTTAAATAAATGAGTTACGTATATTCTCTGTATAACTAGAAAGGAACTCTGTAGGGTCCCTACCTGCACAAAAGGCCCCATGTTTTCCTCATGAAACACAATTCAATTCACTAGATCCAGATTTATATTAGCGATCTGCACCAAATTGTACAGTTCATAGATATCAGTCTCCTAAATGTTTTCTCATCAAGATTCTTGGACTAATCTCTGAGAAATTAAAGATAATGAAAATGACCCATTCCGCATCCCTCCATCAAGTTCCGTGGTAATCCATACCCTTCATGATGGAGGCAGCTAATACAGTTCAGTTCCCGGTTTCAAAGAATTAACAGTAATTCTCTGAACTTGTACCTCTAACTATGATTTTCTATGAACTAAACACCATAGTGATGAAAGTTAAACTGTGACACATATTGAAGTATGCAGCACAGTATGATATGTAAAAGACGTGTGAGAGCTAGATGTGGGCCATGTGTGAACAGGACTGAAACCAAAGGAAATGGATCCTTCTCCACATAGTTGCATCATGTTATGAATACATATATATTCATTTGGTGCTTTATATACTTTTGATGCTATGCTGCTATTGTTTGAATGTTTGCACATTTGTTAGTTTGTCTATAACTTACAATTTGAAAATGTCTTGTGTGTTAAGATGCATAACAGGGTTGAGTGAAATGCACACACAGACACACAAACAATTCCCAACGTATTTTCTGTGTGTACCTTGCCGGACTGCCAGTGTCGTGGTGTAGACCAAAAACAGCAGGATGTAGTTGAGAAAGCTCTGGAACACTGGTGTGTTAGCATGTAAGTCATCAGCCAGGTACTTGCTAGTCAGACTAATAGCACAGATTAACAACGACAAGACCTGGCCCATAGCCAGGGTCACCAGGAGGTCTCTGCAGAGGACAAGGGACATGGGCAAAGCTCATCAGTGTTTCATTTGACATCATTAACACAAGGAAATAGAATAATATTAGCCAGTACCACATCAGTATCACTCAGGTTCATATATATGTCTCTGTCATGTTGCAAATTAACACACAAACACACACACACACACACACACACACACACACAAATAAACACACATAAAGCCTGAAATTACACTTCAAAATGCCAAAATCTTGTCCAAATGGGGGCAGTGGGAACAGGAAGTGAACAAAACACTGAAAAACACTTGTCCACTTTCAAATCCCTACTCAAGACTCATTAGAACTGCTCTTAATGTATGACAATGTTATGTTGTGTATTCATCTTTAGTGTGTGTGTCTTTGAGTTCCTTGAGAAGTGCTATACAAAAAAAGGTATTGTTTTTATGATTATTATTTGTATTATTATTATCGGCACAGATAGCACTGGACCACGTTACAAATGTGGATTGTTCTGCAGATTTAAAGGTGATGGTGGAGTTCAACATTAAAGGAATAACTCACTGCTGGTAAGATCGCCTTAAAATAAAATATGTGTACCTATGTAAGATAGATAAAAAAAAATGGATGGTTCAGTATGACTTTAGAAAACGTAAAACGTAAATGCTTAAAAACGTATAGAAATACTACAATATAAATGAGCCAGGCCTCAGCTTCTGGTATATTTACAATTGCTATCAGAGCCAGGGTCCATATACCACTTGTAGGAGTAAGGAGAACTTAGCCTATGGAAAATCTTAAAAACAAATACTTTGTGGTCTCCATATCAAACCATAGGTCTATGAACAGATCAGAAAAGGCAGTGGAGTTCACTTCAGCACACATTCAAAACCGATAGCACAGGTTTGATGTGAGCACAAACACACTGAAGCTATTTAGAAGCTATTAAGAAGCTGTTGGGGTTGTTGTTTGTGGGTTATAGCAGCCAGCTGTCCCCTTTTCATGTTGCTGAATATTAAATCTTTTAGTGGTATGGAGCACCGTCACTACCGGCTTACTTTTACCGATGCTACTACGTCAAATAACTGGTCAGAGCTAATCAATTTATGCTAAACTCTTAAAGCACCACTGGGTCACGAATACACAAATATAAGCAGTGTATGGGCTAAGCTAGTCTTGAATGGGAATATAAAAACGTGTATATTTTCACAAAGTTGCTGTGTCTGAAACAAAGACACTGTTGATCTCACTCTGTGCTCAGACACCTGATTTTCCAAATGCTTGGTTGTTCCCTCATGTTTCTTTTCGGGATCCTGAACTACGTCTCCAGTACTCCTTTGTTCATATAGGCCCGAAACATTTGTGTAAAGTTAAACATGCTGGAGTTGGAAATACACAACATAGTGACTCCTCTTTTGTTTCTATTGGTGCATATTTTCCCCAGCAGCACCACCAAGTGTCCCCAGTAAGGCAGCTCTGCACCTCTATCCTCACGGCCAAGTGCAGCTTTAGGCCTCCTACTCCTCCATATGCCGTTATCCGTCCACAGTGTATTGAAGCTCAATGAATACAGTTCCAATATAGTATCTATTTGGTTATTGTCTTTTAGTTGTTATTCTAGTTCGTTCCAACCCCTCTTGATCCAAAGGCTCACAAAGATGTGGAAGTGGAAACAACCAAGGAGCTGACATAAGTCACCAGTGACGTAAAGATTGTCATTTGGTCGACTTAGGGCACACAAACATCGGATATATCTCAATGGAGGCAACATGGTGGGAAATCAAATATTTTACACTTTGATATACTCTAAATATTGCAACAATGCAAAGCAGGTTTAAATCTACTCAGTGCCCATTTAAGGTCAGCATTGAGACATTATTCAGTAGAAACTGATGGACATATTATCTTTTGACATATATATATATTTATCAGCTAGGTAATGAGAAATTAGAGAACAACCTAACATTTGTTAATCAGGAGACAGTGGTCACTTCATTAAGTACATCTTTCTTGTTTTAACAGCTTAATTACTGCATAACCTGAGCTCTTTAAATATATGAATCTGCTAGTTGAAGCACTGCTTGCTTGACTTCGCAGCATCTGCTGATTTGCTGCTTACCTTCATGCTGCCACTCTCCCATTCACCTAAAGGTGCTGTGGTAACTGAGCTGTTTTTGGAGCACATGTGACATACATATACCTCTGTACAAACCGCATCTTAGTACTTTTTAAGAACCAGATGAAGGGATCCCAACAAAAGGGGGAATAAATGTCAGGCAACATGTTGGTATCGGTTTATATAGCAATATATCATGTCGCTCCATTTGCCTGTATGTGAGCCTCCTTTGTTGTCAGTCAGTTGTCAAGGTTTAATTTCAGTCACATCCCTCTGTCTGTGACAGCAGTGATAACACCACTGTCTCTCTCTCTCTCTCTCTCTCTCTCTCTCTCTCTCTCTCTCTCTCTCTCTCTCTCTCTCTCTCTCTCTCTCTCTCTCTCTCTCTCTCTCTCTCTCTCTCTCTCTCTCTCTCTCTCTCTCTCTCTCTCTCTCTCTCTCTCTCTCACACACACACACACACACTGGCATGGGCCTCATATGCTGGTCTCAAATTCAGCTTGCAGCCAGATAGACAGTCCAATGGCCCCGGGATGAGCAACAGAAGCCAGGGATCACAGAACAGCAGATGGCAGGAAAGGGACTAGGTGTATGTGTGTGAGTTTTCTTGTCCAAGAGTATGTGCCAGAGCACATGAGGAATGCAAATGGAGTTTACATGCATCCGTGAGAGTGGTGCAGGTGATTGGGGATGGATGAGGCGGAGACAGGGACGGTACAGCAGCCATTGTGCAGCTAAAGCCTGAAACATGCTTCTGCGTTTTCACGGGCCCGTAAGCGCAAGAGCCCTTCCGGGTCCCTTAAGCCTGAAACATGCTTCTGCGTTTTCACGGGCCCGTAAGCGCAAGAGCCCTTCCGGGTCCCTTACGTGCTTATGTATCCCTCCTTACGTGCTGACGGGTGTCGACCCCCTTTTCTAAAATTTACGGCAAAGCTCCGCAAGCTCACTCAGCCCGCAAGGCTGTGATTGGTCTGCTCTACATCCCTTCTGGAGCTGCATTTCCGGTTTCATGCCCCATAAAACCGGCAGAAATCACGGAAGATTTAGAAGAACGAATATGGACCAAATAGAAGAGCACTTGGCAGAAGATATCCGATAGTATGATCACTTGTATAACCTGTCACTGACTGGCGGATTTGTCCGCCAGAAAAAGGCTACGAGGAGCCGCAGTGGCTATGTAAATAAACAATCGACGAAGAAGAAAGAAGGCGTCTCTAAGGTCGTCTCGACAAAAAGCATTACTCCGCCTAGTGTTCTGGCGCAGAATTGCTTTGTAAGACGCGCAACGGTTGGGGAAGCATGAATGAAAACGAGTCTTGCGCCACAGCGGCGTGAAAAGACGCAGACGCAGTCGCAGAAGCATGTTTCAGGCTTCAGGCTTCAGGCTCAGAGCAGGCAGATGAAGCCACCGTGGTCGTCAGGTTGAGGCTCTGTACTGGCTCCACATGCTGTAGGAATGTCCCCACTCCACCGCCTCTACAAACACCTCAACACACGCGATGTGACGCTAATGCAAACGGATGCTGCTGTTTGCAGCTGTTGACATCTGTTGCACAACACCTCCTGCAGCGGCCTACTGAATTTGACGGCTTGATGTTACAGGTTGTGCATGAAACCGACGAGGAGTAAAAGCCCCTCACCGCCCCATGCCCGCAGTCAGTGATGCTAACTCAGCATGGAGCGAATGTGAAGGGATGCTCGTCTTACCTGGTTAGGAACTTCCGGATCCGCTGGTAGAGACTGGGCGCCGGGGTGCCTGTACCTCTGGGAACGCTCTCCACCGTGGAAACAACAGAAATCATCCTGCCACAGAAGTCAGCGCATTGTGCTCCCAGAAGGACCTGAGGAGGAGAAGGATGAGGAGGTGACGGGGTGACGGGGTGCAGCCTCACCTCAGCGGTGGAGAGGCGGCGGACCGAGCCGGTGTCCGTGCTGCAGACAGCGGTGCGCAGATGGAGCAGGGCAGCTGCTACTGGTTCGCTCTTCCCTGGTGACAAACTACGGGATTCACAACCAGGTCCTGTGTCTGATGTGGAGAAGCCAAAGTAACCACAAGGTGGCGCTCCAACAACCAGACACCCTCATGGGACGAAGACGTAACACATAAGCAGGCATGTGCACAGACATTTTTGGGGGCAGGTGCTCAAACCTATAAAAAGGGCACCCATCGCCAAAATTATTTAGGAAATTAAGGATAATAATAAAAAATAAATAAAAACTTACTGCTTCTCCCTCATTTGTTTCACTAGTTGGTGGCCTGATCCAAGATAAAGGAGAGTTGCTACCCTGAACTGCTTGCTGCAGTTCCCTGTCCTTCTGCTTTTGGAGTCTCTCTTTTCTTGGCATTATGCTACAAATGTTGTGCATAATAATCAAAGAGTGACTTACATAATCTCTATGAAGCTGACAAAACAGTCCACACACATTTTTTTATGTTTTCTGACAGAGTTGAAGCATAAGCAGCATTACACTAATAATATACCACAATATACCTCACCAGACTGTCATGTAGCTCAACATGTAGCAGACCTACCTTTCATTTCAATAAAACAAAACTAGTGAACTTGTCTAATTTGTAGAACAGTAAAACTGCATTTAAATTATCTGCCTGCCTGCCTGTCTGCCTGTATCTCTCCCTCTCTCTTCATTAAACATGACAAACGTCAGTAAACAGCTGGACAAGGCTTTGAAGTCACGGATTTCTTGAGTTTTTTGGCTATTTATTTTTTAGGAAACGTCGGACCAGTTGCGACGTAATGTTTTCAGCGGCGCTAATGTTGTGGTTAATTTATCACCAAACAACGTCGGGGGATTGCACAAACACCGTCAGGGGCACTTTTCTCATCCAGGGCAAAGGGGCAGGTGCTTGAGCACCACTAGGGGTCTATCTGTGCACGTGCCTGCACCTAAGGATGAGGGAACATGCACTGCAGACTTCCTCAGAGCGCCGTACACACTGGACTGTAGAAGAGACCAGTACACCTCAGTCCTGAACTACTTGGACTTATTGTGTGGTTCATTTGGTTTTGAAGAGGGTCAGAGTTTTCCTACCATGCCCGACCCATTAAATGTAATTATGTAGTTTTGAATGGAATATTTTTACTTAATCTGGATACATTTAGTACAGAGTAGATACTTACAATGCTGCAAATACCTTTATCTTTCTGATGTTCCCCTTTACACTTGACATACATTGCACGTCTGTACATCCTTGGCGATGGAGTTTTTCCCTACTCTTGGTGAGGGTTAAGGACAGAGGATGTCACACCTTGTTAAAGCCCTATGAGACAAATTGTGATTTGTGAATATGGGCTATACAAATACATTTTGATTGATTGATTGATTTTTTTGAGAGTTTATGTTAGAGTGTTGGACTCCAACATGTTTCTATCTAAGGGATGCTGTTGAATCTGTCTCACAGTGTATCAGTTTGAATCTGGTTGTTGTGGTGACATCCCCATACAAATTGCTGCTGGTGAGGCTTTTTCTCAGAGCGACGACTTGAGAGAAGGAACCAAGGACAGACACTGCTCCTGATACTAAGTAGAAAAGCATTAGTTTAAGCTCTCCTGAAACAGAATCAATCTTAAGAAAAATCAAAAAAACAAAAAGAACCATCAGGAACCCTTTATTGTTTAAAGTGTTCATGCTGTTTGGTGTGAACTGAAGGATGTCAGCAGAGAGTCACTGTTGCTCACAACAAGGATCCACTGACCACTCAATCAACGTGTCTGTCTTGACATGTGTCATCTTCCACAGTTTTTGGCCAAGAGTGATTTTTCCATTTCAGCTTCAAATCTAGAGAAGAGGAAAGGACAGATAATACACTGCTTTACAACAAACAAGGAAGAAAAACTGATAAAAGTTAGGGAAAGTTTAAGGAAAGTAACAGAATCTTGTGTAGAACAAATGCTTTATATTATTTCTTTAATCATCCTGCTTTAGATCTTATTTTGGCGCACACCTCAGGAAGTTCTGATCCGCAGGTTGAGAACCTCTGTTGTGACAAAACAGAAGAGTTTGCACCAGGAGTCACTAGTGTGTCATGTGATATTAAAACATTTATTTGATACTGATCCACCAAACAGTTCCATGTCCAGTGTGAATTCACCATCATCAGGGTGTACTGTTCTAATCCAGACAACCTTCCCTACACTGCTCAAAACAAAGGTTTGAATCAGTTTTTGCTCAAACTGAAGCACCAAACTGTTATTTCCGAAAACTGCAAAGGAAAAACACACAGCGGCTCACAGAAGTCAACAAAATGCTTAAAACCTTGCTGTGGATTTGAAATGTAACTTTGGGAGTGTAGAGGCAATTTGTGTGTACAGCCTAAGTGATCAGAGGAAAGAAAAGCGAAGACATTGATGCAGTCCTGATGATATGGAGCCGTGCACTCTTTATGTCCACATATACAGTAGGTCTAAAGGTGTGGTGTGATGGTTTCCTGCATTTAACAGTCAGACAAAAAAAGCACATGAGCACAGTAACATGATGATGCTGAGGCTCTAGGGTATGAACAGAACAAATGCTTCTACCAGCAGCCAGACCTCAAGAGTTTGTGTGACTTTTTAATGCTTGTTTGCTTTATACAAAAAAACTAAACCTGGGTTTGCAGCCTAACACGGTGTCTTGTCGGTAAAAAAATGGTTTTGAAGGTTTTTTATTTAGATAAGAGGTTAAATTGCATCCTCAGCAGTAAATGGACAGGGCTAGTTAGCATGCTAACTTCAATAAAATAGAAAATAAAAGGTTACCATTAGTGTGGTTTTCTACTGCTGCAGTAAAAGTATTAGGGTAGATTGGTAAGTAAGGGTTGTGAATGACAAGGTTGGCTTGTAGCAATGAAAAAAAAACTTACATATGACAACTTTAAATGTATTCTCTTAGGTATGCTATGATCTTTAGAGCATCTCCACCATCACATTTTCTTTGACATCTACAATTTGTGGTACATTTATAATTAATTTGAAAGACCTGAGCCCCAAAATCAAAATTAAACACTCAAGTCTGCACACAGCACAGAACAAACAGGCTGCACCACAAAGAAAATGATTCGGTTAACTTTCAGAACACTGAGCACAAGCATAAATAAAACCAAGTTGAGATGGCTGAGCTGTCTGAATGTGGCTCAAGAGTGGAACCACAGTACTTCCATTCTACAGATCAGAACAAATTCAACAAAATTAACAATCAGTCACTTTTCATTTCTCTGACTACTTGACATCTTTTATTTTTGCCTTGATGTTGTCACTTGACTGTGACCTGACATTACTCCAACTAAAACCCGTTAATTTCATTGAGAGTAATGGTGATTGTATGAAGGAGTATGTCTGAGGAAGCGGATACAGTATATGTAGAAGTTAAGTGCCGTGAATAACAAGTTATTAAAACTGACAACAAAAAAAACCTCAAATGTTTGTCAGAGTTACAGTATGACCCATACAGAGTATGAAAGCTTGCTCAAGACAACGTTTGACAAAATAATCTTGACTTAAATTCAACTTACTTATTTTTTGTGATTTCATTATTCATTGGACATCTTCTCATGGACTGTATTGCAGATCGAGATAATCAAGTTGTCAAATGTGATAAGTGACAATTCAGTAAAGGCAGATAAGTGAGGATTAGTAACTATTAGCGGGAGCTGAGATTATATTGTCATATACACAGTCAGACAGTGTTTTTCTTTATTTCAGAGCTTGGTCAGTAAAACAAACCTCTGGATGCGTCTCAAGCTACACTGCACATGATCACACAACTGTAAGCTGGAGGCCAGAGGGACTAACACAGAGCCACCTAATTTCTCATATTTACAGATTATTAACTCTCTGTCCCTAAGGTCAACTTCTGCTGCTCAGCTCACATGGTGTTAGCAGTTGAGCCTCTCCCTAAAAATGCAGCTGTATTCCCCAAGATGCCGCACAAGGACTAACACAAGGCCTAGTTTCTTCTTTGTTGTCTGTTGAGTGAAGGCAACTCATGTTCTGGGTCTTCAGCAGTAAACAGCACCTGGACACTGAACAGTGAAACAGTGAGCCAGAGGACAGAACAGGGTTTGTGGAACACAGAGTCTGTGCAGATATTCTTCTAATGTCAATGTCTCTCTTATGTCAGTTTGGGGAACATGTTCCACAAGTCCTGTGGATGCAAGTTTATTAAGTGGCAAGAGCTGGTGGCAGGAAGTGAGCTGGCTGGCTCTCCCGACTTCCTCGTTTTAGAGCAATCTTAGTCTGTTAGAGATCCAAGAGACACACAGATTGTGGGAGAGGAGCAGTGAGGAACACAGCGAGCTGTGGAAGATTCACCACACCCTCCCCTGACTGTGTGCACCCCACACTTCCTGGCCTGAGTGTCACTGGCCGAGCCGCTGCTGACAATCGCAGTACCGCTGCAGGGCATCCAACAAGTCCTCATAGGACACATTTCTGTGAGAGGGCAGGGAGCTGAGGACACAGAGAAGGACACACATGTCAAACACAAAACAACACATACCTTCACTCCTAATTTAACAGTGGCATCTACTGTTCATGTTGACATTGAAACAGACAGTAACGCACATGAATTCAGTGAGTCTGATGTGCCAGGGGAGGAAGCCCAGTGTGCTCTCCACTGGACCAAACTTCACCACCAGCTCAGGTTCTGGAATATTCTTTGACTCTGAAAGAAGCACAGACAGGCAGTTTGTCATCAGCACAGTCATGAAATCATTCTCTCAACAGGACAAACCTGATTTTAAATAGACGTTCTATTGAAGTGGTTGACTCAGATACAACTTACAGCTACAGCGGTTAGCACTGTGGCCTCACATTAAGATGCTTCCACTGGGGGCCTTTCTGTGTGGAGTTTTAATGATCTGCCTGTGCAGGTTTCTTAAAAGTGCCTTTAGGTGAATTGTTTTTTATCTGTATAGGTCAGTGCTGTGATCTATCTAGAGCTGTACCCTGCTTCTAGCCAAGGGTCGTTTGAGATTGGCTCGTTTGAGATTCCTTACTCTTGATGAGGGTTAAGGCCAATGTATGCTTCTCCGTTTTGACGGACACGGACAGATAGGACCGCCTTTTTACATTACATTACATGTCATTTAGCTGACGCCTTTATCCAAAGCGACTTACATTTTTTAGAACACTCATCATTTTATGAGGGGCCATCTAGGGGTTCAGTATCTTGCCAAGGATACTTAGGCATGCATATGGGATAGAGTGGGATACGAACCGGCGACCTTCATGTTGCAGAGCACCCGCTCTATCCCCTAGGCCACGCTCTCCCAACGTGGAACGCCCTCTCCGTGCCTCTCCGAGGCTCCTCGGAGAGCTGTTAAAGCCCAATGAGACCAATTGTGATTTGCGAATATGGGCTATACAAATAAATTAGTGACCACAGTGCATCGCAAGGGTAAAGCTGCCTGCAGGGAAATCCCAGTAAGCTCTCTACAGATCCTGAGACATCTTTTTCGTAAAATACCTGGTGTAACACTGCGATCTGCTGAATAAAAGGGGAAACTTGTTTCTACTTTGAGGAATAGAAGGGAAATGCAGCATCTTTCAATAAATGATATTGATCCACAGAGATTTTTTTTGTTTGCAAAGAATAGAAAAAAAAAAAAGATGATGCCGTAGTGTAACAATTTTTCCAAGCACTAATAAGTAGAGTAAGTAAGTGTTACCTCTGAGCATCATGTCCAGCATGGTGACGCTGATGTCTCTGGAGCTCCTCTCTTTGTTCTCCACAGAGCAACAGAGCTGCTGCGCTACTTTGACGATCCTCTGCTTTCCATCCTCTGGAGACAACACCTTCACAGTAGGCCTGCAGCACACCACTGACACACACACATGCAAAACAAAATTCATTGATTTTAATTCAAGAATTTTTAAAGAGCATGTTTGCTTATTCTACTTTCTAGTATGATTCGAAATCAATATCTGTAAGAAATTTGCCCTTTACCTCAGGAGGCAAACAGCAATATATCTCATGCATAACCTGGTCATCAGGTCTTCATTCCCAGCACATTGTTAACAAAGGTGTACCCTATCAGGTGGGATTAGCTCCAGAACACATTTCCATAATGACAAATATAATTTAAAGAGAGAGAGTGTGTGTTTGTGTACTATTGGCTTGTATCTCTAACATTATATTATTTAATTAGGACTTATACACTTAGTTTTATTTAGGTACAAAATAAAACTAAGTGCACTAGCCTCGTAAAATTGGATTGATTGATATCCTGGCAAACATTAAACATCATTTCTACACAGCCCTCTGGATTCGGTGGGGCTGTACCACACAGAGAAATTCTATGTTGAGGAAAGTCGACAAATGCCTATAGGCCCAGACACAGCAAAGATCGAAATACTGCCAAAGCCAGCAGTGAGCAAACTGGCTACACCTGCTCCACAGCTTCCTCAGTACAAGTCATAAACAACAGAGTAACTAAGATCCACTTGATGGGTTTATGAGACGAGAAGGGAAACAAAAGACCAATCAGTGTTTAAGGTTGATGCATTTAAATATCCTCAACGGATGGACAGACTCAGACCGAAACTCATTATCCAACTGTAGAGAGGAAGAGGAAGCTGCACTGTTCTTGGTGCATCATGGAGAAAATGCATGACTTTGATGTCCATAGTAAAACGGAGTGAGACAGCTGTTAACACTGGAAGTGTTTCTGCTGTGGAGCTGCTACTGCCAGTGCTATTTAGGGATTGCTTTCTCAAATGGCCAGAAATAATACATATTTGTATATGATGTCGCTTTAAATGTAATCTACATTCTGTTTTGACAAAGAAATGGTTAAGAATCATTTGATCTATTACAATTAATAATAAAGGGTTTTTACAGAGGTATCCTGTTTCACTTTTTCCTTTCTTAGTTAAAAATCAATTTTCAGTGGGGGTGAAAACACGGAGGGACAAGTGCCATAGAAGGCGAAGAGAAGGCTGAGACCATGCTGGACGGAAACGCAGCAGATAAATTAAAGACTGTGCCTTTGTCAAATGACTCTGTGTGCCGCAGAGTAGATAAAATGGGAACAGACATTGTCGAGCAAATTTTGGGCAAACTTAGCGACCCTTTTTCACTCCAGCTGGATGAATCCATAGATGTCAGTGGCAATGCACAACTTGTTGCTTTTGTGAGATACATCGATACTGACGACATTTATGAGGACATACTATTTCTGCTACCTTGTTCCAGGACACAGACGGGCTTGCAAAGCTGTGCTATTGGGCAGATATATTCAGCAAACTGAATGAACTGAGAATGTCTCTGCAGGATAAGGACACTAGCATTTTAAACCTGTATGACAAGGTGGGTGGCTTCCTGAAGAAAGCAGAGATCTGGAGAAGGGCCTCTGCACAGGGGGATTTCACCTACTTTCCTCAGGTGGATGATTTGCTCTCTAATGAGGATGTGGAGAGAGCTCCAGTCAAGTCGGTCATTGTTGGACATTTGACCAACTTGATTCAAAGGTTTTCATTCCTACTTTCCTGACATGGAGGAGAAATCTGCACAGCTGGATTGGGTGACCCATTTCTCTTGTCCGAAGCAAACGGAAGCAAGCTACCTGTCACTGTGTCATCTGACGTGGCTTCCAGATGAAGTTTGCCACATCCACACTGACACAGTTTTGTGTGTGTGTGAAGCAGGAGCACCCTCACCTGGGACAGAAAGCTTTGGAGCAGCTACTACGCTTTGCCTCCACATATTTATTTGAGGCAAAGGGTAAAAACCGAAACAGACTGTGCCTGTCGAAGAGATTGATCAAAGCAGTTGCCTCCCTGCCATCAAGACTGACAAAGATCCTCAGTGAAGCACAAGCACAAGTTTCTCACTAAACTGTAAATGCAAAAGCACTCACTCAGTTCAATGCATCAATGTAATCTTCAGTGTTGACAGTTTGTAAATTTAAGATCAGTATTCTTTTCGATCTTTAAAGAAGATATTTTAAGACGATAGATTTTATTTATTTATTTTGAGCAAATCTTTTATTTAAAATGAAGTTAATGATTTATTTTCCGTGATGAAGTGTTTATCTATAATTAAGTTCATGAGTTAAATTTGAGAATATATCTTTGTTATGATCCCAAAAGAGGGCACTTTAAGTTGATAATTATTTTTATGTGCACAAATCTTTATGTATAATTGAGATAATTATTTTTATATCTTTTTATTTCCAAATAGTTCAAGAGAGACCACTACAAAGAGCAATGTTATGCACATAGATGGAATTTTATATTGGAAAGTGTCTAGTTACAAAGTTTAATAAATCAGACACTAACGGCACAGCACCATGTATCACATCTTTTTTTCAACCAAAAATGCTTTGCGCTGGTTAAGGGGTACTCGGCTGAAAAAATATTTCAAAGGGGGTACATCACTGAAAAAAGGTTGAGAATCACTGCTCTAGAAGAGCAGTGCAGCCCACACACGTGAGACACGCCTGAGACGTACAACTCACATGGGCAGTGTGGCATTTCAAAGACGATGGGCGCCCACACATCCAGTGTAGCCTGGGCGAAAGTCCAACATAATGGATGATGAAATACAAAACCAGCTGCATGGTCAACTTACTTAACTTTTATGTCCAGAGTCAATTTTATTCACGTTTAATGAGACTCGCTATTATCAAATGCAAAATGATCTGATTTAAAGATTTTGTGTGCTCAAAGAAACCTCTGTGGTAGATCTCTCAAACTGTAATACTACCTTGACGAATAATTGATGGGTTATACTGACTGAAACTTCCTTTGGGATCTTAACGTTAGACAGAAATGTGGGTATGTGGGTTTCTGTGGGATGCTGGCAGTGTCAGTTTCTGTCTTTTGTGTTCTGGAAATTGAGTCCAACAGCAAACAGACAAGTGACATACTCTTGTCTTGGTTTTCATCCCATAGAAAGACATTAGACTGGGGAAATTCTGAACACTGAGCCTGTAGTGTATGAATATAGCCTTTATGTTTTCATTCATATACTTACAGGTTATTTTCCTTATAGTAGTCCCTTTCCTCTCAATATTTTGGTTAGAGATTATTTAAGCAGCTCCCAAAACATTTAATCCAACATATTGGGGCTGTTGTCAAGCAGAAGGATATGTCTGCGTTACTGAGTGGCTAGTGAAATAGAAGACACCCCAATCGCTTAGAATATATGGTCAGAAAACCTCAGTATGATACTCAGTTATATCAGGCAAAACAGAATCAAGCCCAGAAGGGGATTCAGCTCTTTATCAGAGTATCAACCCTGCAAGTGTAACATCATTAATGTATTTTACATATTATGTTTAAGTGTACAGTGATTGACACAATTTTGCAAGAACATTAAGGATGAGAACCAAAAATGTGTATTTAACAGTCACCAGTTCTAAATAATTAGAGTGTGTCACAACAATAAACTCCAACATAATCAGTTGTGCTCCCTGTCTAACTTCATAGTACTACCAGGGTAGTGTTACTCTATTTATAACAGTGTAATGTACAGCAGTGAAAGTGACTGGGATCTCTTTGAGTTATATCTTTTTGAGTCATTGTAAATATAGGAATACAATGTTTCATACACTAATCTTTTCCTTTATTCAGCTGGAAACTGTTGCTTCCCTATCAGTACAGAAGCGTATTTGGAAAATAGCTGATTAGAAAGTGGGTTAGGGGTTTGCCAAAGAAGAATCTACATTCAGCAGAAGAGGAAGAGCTGGGATAATCAGGTTTACTCAATCCCTACCCAAACTACAGAAACCAGGTTTGTACTTTACATGCCATTTAAGAAATCAGGTTACTAAAGAAAGATGACTGTAGGCTGTTTATGCCAAAGTGCATGTAAACAAACTGACTGAAATAACAAAAGAGCAGTAAGTCCTCACCATGATGTTGGTGTTTGTCAGTACCATTGCTCAGGAACTCCACATTGTATTTGGATCCATCTCCACCCAGAAAATCCTGCTGCTTCCTCACAATCTCCTCCAGCAGATGAGAATAATTCTTTCGGAGAATACCTAAGGGAGACATCAGCGAGGATGATGAGCATTTCAATCAACTGACAATCCAGAAAAATAGAGAAGAAAGCAGAAAAGGCCACAAGTAAAAGATACAGCATAACAGATTGAAGTCTGTGGGTGGTTCTTGGAATGATTACATACAAGGAGCAAACCAGCACTCAGAGCTTGCTGCGTGAATATCAGTCTACTTTAATAGTTTTTTCCCCCATCCAATTTAATCAGAATCTACAACTATAGCAATGCAACCATGTAATGTCAGTCAGATAATAAAGGGCAGTTGTATCAGGTGGGATGAAGTTGCTGTTGGAATAAACCAGTCTATTCAAATCTAAGTGCCTGTATGAGCCCTAATGTAAACAAGAGTTGTGTCCTGAACTGAGGTCATGTACATGTGTCGATTTTCAACTACCTACCAATATAGACTAGTCCTATATTGTCAAAAGTTGAGGCATATAATCTGACATCTACAGTCACATGCCATTACTGAAATAAACCAGCAGGAGGGAAGTGGGTGATTCATGCCTCCAGTGGGAGGGAGGATCATCAACTTGTATCATTCACGGTCAGATGAGCTGGGACAAACTGTGGAAGTCAAACTAATTCATCTCCTAAAAGTAATGCAAAACAAATAGGTGGTAGAAAGTAATGTGATAAGACAACAACAGCGTAGATTAGATCGTCTTATTGGAAGAATACTGTGCAGGTGCATACAACTGCAAATAGGCACAGGAGACTAGGACCAGAGGACAGTGAGCAGCTACTTCAATACACTGGTAGAGATCAGAATAAGTATTAATCAGAATAAGTATTAATTAGTTTGAATGAGAACATAAATTCAGCAGTGGAGTCTCCCCACTAGATTATATGTGTGGAGTAGATAGCAGCAATTACAACATAATAATTCAGTAAACCTGAGTCACTGTATTTACCGTGATTGTCATAGACGCTGACATTAGAAATACCAACGGCAATACACCACACCACTAGGTTGGCTATGTCCGTGTAGCTGGGCTCCTCTTCGGCAACCAACAGGCCGATGTGGACCGGCAGCTTCTCCAAGGACCTGCCATCGGACAGACACCGGGACCGGCGACTGACAGCGTAGTTATCAGTTACCGGGTTAGCGTTAGCACCGGAGTTGCGATTTAACTTCTTCTGGTGGTCCGGGAAGCCAGCCAGGGCTAGCGGCAGCAGCAGCGCGGTCATAGCCCGCTCCCACAGTCGGCCCTTCCAGCTCCGAAGCCGGACACGGATCCAGGAGACGAGGGCTCTGTTGACGTGGACCAGCACCAGCAAGAACCGCCATAACAGGCCGTACAGCAGCGCCATCAGCGTCTCTATTCCGTCAGGGTGAAGACTGACTTGACAGCGATCAAATGTGCTGGTAAATCTCTTTACCTGCCTGTTAAATCTGATTCAGCGGCGGCAGCTCTTGGCTTCGCCTTCCGCCATCTTCCCCTCGCCTTAACAACCCTTGACCTGTGAACCTCCAGAGTGACACGTAGCTCGCTGATTGGACAGAAGCACAGTGACGTGTTCTTCTTCATTGGAAGATAAGATATGTCACCGGCAAAATCCTGCCCTCTATAGTTTGTTATGTTCAGTCATTTTTCTTGTAGTGATGGGCAGGGAGCATTACAAGAAATGCTCAACCCTTTCCATTACCATCAATTTATTATGGTACTCACTATCTCCCAGTGGAATACTAGAGGCCTCATAGCAAATGGACCGAAATTTAAGAGAGTTATAAAGGATATAAAGGACAATCTACAAAAGTAGATTGTCTTTAACATTCATTAAAGACAATCTACTATTCAGAAGAATATTCAGGTAGAGATGAATGTACACTTGTTGAGGTATTAATAGCATAAGATTCTATCAAAATAGTTCATTTCTATAACTCATGTCAGGCTTTAACAGGAGCAGTGTTTAAGGAGATATTGGGACAGGTATGTTGGTCTTGTGACTTTAATGCACTCAATCGTCTTTGGAGCAGTGATCATACTGATAATTATTGTACAGGGGTTGAAGAAATGTGAGATACAAGGAATCTTGTATTTATAAACAATGGTAGTACAAGATTAGAAATATAGCAACAAGATGTCATGTGTTGATTTAATCATAGTTTCTGCATATATAGCTGGCCTATGTGAATGGAAAATATGCTATAATAACAGTCAGCGATCATTTTCCCATCATGTGTACTAAAATACTGATAAATATACCCATGAAAATGTTCCAATATGCTGCTTTAATAAGGCTCAATGGGATAAGTTTAAAGAGTGCTGTGGGGAAATAACTAACAACTAAATAGATTGCCCTGTGGATTAGATAAAATCAAATATACTTTATTGCCCCATGGGGGAAATTTTCTTGGGCCAAAGTGCTACAGCAGCTGCAGAACATTACATTGTACAATGACAATTAAAAAAAGCGACAAAACAGTACACAAGGACATATCACGTAAGACCCCGAATAATGAATGACCTAATGAAGTTATAAACATGATAGCTGACTTTGCCTCTACACCTAAAACTATCCTAACACACAATTGTGCCATTATGGAATGATGAATGTAGTTTGACCAATAAAGAAAGAAATAAAGTTCTCCGAAACATCAGGAATTATCTAACCTTAGACAGTTTGATGGAATATAAGAAGAAAAAAGTGCCAAAGCATATCGAATTTATAAAAAAAATACAAAAAGAATACAAAAATTAAAGCTAAATTTAATGCATAGAAAAAACTTTGCAGGGAAAGATGCGGCTCATGTCTGAAATATGGTTCAAAAGATGAGTGGGAAAAGGATATCTAATAAAATACACTTTCTTGCTGAGGAGACCTTATTTAAATGACAGATGTGGACAAAGCAAATCTTATGTGAAGTGTCGAGCCCGGTCCCGTCCGGACTGGACAGCATCGTGTTCGTTGATTAGAGGTTCAAGTGGGAAAGGCAATGATTAGACAAATTCAATGTTCAAAAGATTCACAGTAACAAGTTTATTGCATAAGAACAATACCTACAGAGAGTCTCTGGGGTTCTGCAGGACACGTCACCAGGTTCACTGGATCATGTCGAGAAGAAGCTCACACACATCCTAAGTCCACAGTATTTATAAAGACACAGGGGGCAACACAGAGGCGGTTCTTTTTCTTTGAGATAATTCAGTGATTTGCCAGATGTATACTGTTTCCTCAAAGTGCAGTTTTTTGCAAGCACATCACTTTCAACTGACCAGGTGTCCCACTACTGTGGCCTTGGCCAACAGGGAGCCTGCTACATCGGAGAGACACAGATTAGACACCGAGGAGGATTTAATATCTTTTTCTCACCATGTTTCATGAAACACCTCTTTGTATTAATTCTGGCATGACCTCTCTCTTTCCTGAGAACCTGTGCTTGTTGTGCAAACTCTGCAGAGCCTAACATTACAAAGACTCAATGGCAACTCCAGTCTGAGAATTTCATTATTTCATATCTCAAGATGAATTTCCATCCCACACTCTTCTCCGAATTGTATTTTGCAGTCAGATTGACACTCAGATTGGCACCTGCTCATGTGCCTGGTTATCAGTCTGTGCCTTGGGACTGACCCTGCGTCTGAGTCAAAAAGATAAGTTACACAGGTTACAGTGACAGTTTATACTTTGTATTGTGCATTATTGATTATATAGACTATACACCTAACATTTATTCACAGGATATAGGTAAAATATATTCAAAAGATACAGAGAAACATAAATATCTCAACAGAAGTATGGTGCATGATAAAAAGATGGAATTCAGTTCCAGCATGGATGAAGCATTTACCTGGAGGGAAATGAGAAGGGCACTAGAGGGCAGCAGGAATTCTGCTCTGGGACAAGATCAGTTATGCTACAGTATTTTCAAAGAAATGCCAGAGGAAACAACAGATATAGTGCTGAAACTTTTAAATACCATATGGACAGAAGGAACACTATGCAGCTTGACATTAATTTTTACACTTTGCTAAACCAAGAAAAGATTAATCTGATGTTGAAAGTTACAGAACGATTGCGTTACCCTCCTATTTTGGTTGATGACTATAGTTTTCTTTAATATAGAGAAAGTTTACGATTCTATGTGGAGAGAAAGGCTGTTAATTAAAATGAATAAGCAAGGCATTGGTGGAGGGTTATATAATTGGATCATAATTTTTTATTTATTCATATTTAATTTTTTTAGATTTAGATTTTTTCCACATTTGACATATAGGATATATTTTCGTGGATATGGAAATCAAAGAGTGCGCTGAGGAAAGTAAAATGGAGTGTGTGTGTGTGTGTGTGTGTGTTAAGCTTGAACAGAATGCAGGGGTAGAAAAATCTGTGAAATAACATTGAGCAAACACCATTACCAATTCGACCAATCATATTCACAAACATGATTTGCACATCTACATGCATGTGAGGGCCTTCACGTCCATGTGCATATAATAAACCAAAACTCAAATCTCTGATTATATTTCTGTATATGATTTACAGTGTGTGTGTGTGTGTGTGTGTGTGTGCAGTAACGACAATATACTTAATCCCCGTCTTTCTCCCTCTTAGTCTCTCCCCCACATGTGCACACATCATCACTAATTCAACCACTCACACACACACAAAAAAGGATGTGCACATGTGCATGTACACTCAAGAAAATATAACAAATGCAACCTCAAAATTCTGTATATGAGTTAGTTAGCTAGTATGACCACCATTTGCCACAGGAAGTGCGACAAGAAGGGAATATTGTAAATCGAAGTAATCTAGTTGCATCATAATTCACTATCAACTCGCACCACAAGCACGTTTCAGTCAAATCTCACTGTAAAAGTAATTTCACCCTTTTCATGTATTGTTGGTTTCTGTTACAGGTTTCTTCTAACCCTGAGGTCGAGTCACTCTGCCTTCTTTGTTTCCATAGAGACAGATGAGGCCCAGGTGCATGCAGGGACTTCAACATGTGTTCAATCCATGTGTGTTCACTGCACTGGTGTAAAGAGCAGAGAATGTAAGACTAATTCACATCATAGGGACAGTTTTCAGATACACTTGGCATGACATCTTGGGCACAGGGATCGGTATCTTGCCAAGGGACACTTCAACATGTAAAAGGGGAAGACTGGGATGAACCAATAACCTTCTGATTAGTTGACCTGATGGCCTGTATTTATACAGCGCTTGAAGACCACTCAAATCCCTTTACACTTCAGTTTTGCCCTGGTCCCATTCACAGTTGTATTTACATGGTTTGAGGAGTCAAAGCAAAGCTGGACCTTCCTATAAGGTCACTATGCAGGGCACCCACAAATTAACCAAGGCCCTGTCCAGAAAAAGCAGAATTATACATAAAGGGATAGTTCACAGAAAAATAAAAATTCACTCATTATCTACTCACCACTATGCCCATGGAGGGTTGGGTGAAGTGAGTCCACTATATTCTTTCGGAGTTTCAGGGGTAAAAAGCGTTAGATCGAATGCAATTGAAGAATGATACCACTGCTCCTGTGGTATCATCTAAGGTCCATAAGTCCCAGCATACAAACTCAACTTCAAACAGTGTAGTTTACACCATGTATTTAGTCTAAATGTCCTCTGTGATGCTCCTTGGAAGCCGCGTTCATGCGGTAGCGTCGCCTCATAGCTGCAGTAACTGCTTAGTATGGCTGATCTAATGTGGATGTCTATGGAGTTTGAGCTTGTGTAGTATATTCCATGAAGAGGATCTTGTAAAGAAGGTGGTTGGTGTGGGATAAGGTGTCCGAAGGCTCTAGCTGGGAAAGCTGTGGACCTTAGGGAAATAGGAGACATTCGCTGTTAAGCTTTTCAAAATTTGAAAAACATAAAACATGGTCATTAGATCAGGGAAGTATAAATGTCCTTATATAATGTCTCTTTCTATCTACATGTCTTCAAACAGGCTTGGTATATTGATGGGATCCTGTAAGTGGCTTAAAAGTTGATCTTGAGTTGAATTGTGACCCTTTAAATCGATCTTTCCGTCTATCAGAGATGCTGCAGACGTGCAGCTTTAGAGGAAATATCTCAATTTAATTTTTCATACTCAAGTCAGCAACAAAGCTTTGGAGTTGGTGAGCAAATCTTTTACAGTACTAAGTTGGCAGTTTCCCCACTTCCTCCAGACTTTTTGCTTAGCTCAACTAAACAGTCCAGGATTAGATATTGGTGCTGATCCTCTCATCTTAGTGACAGAGAGTTGAGAAGCAAGAATATTTATTTTGGATGTGGAGTGTTCCTTAAGTTGAATATGTAGGCAATTCACTGGACAAAGTCACAAAGTGATTAATAAAAATCCTGACTGCTTAGGTTATGGCTGAATCTAGTGGAATAGAAGTGATAATGTTTTGTTTGGTCTGAAGAACCCTGATAGCTGATAATGTATTTGACTCGGTTTCTGTTTTTGTTCACTGTGCTTTCTCAGAAAACACTATCAGGAATCCTTGGAGGAGAGCACAGATCCTCCAGCCAATCATGATCCGGATCAGATTCAAATACAATCTGACCAAATTCACAATCTGACTGAGCTGAGCAAACACTGCTATGACTCACCTCAGTATTTTCCTCTACCAAAGTCTACTCCCTCTCTCTATCACCTGCTGGCCAACGCCAATGTATATAGTGAATAAAAGCATCTTTAATTTCTTAAGTGCAAATCACCAGAATTATTAGGCCATTACTGGGTTGAACTTTTAAATGGCATTTATGTGGCCCTGAGAGCTCAACACACTGCAACTTAAGAAAACACATACAATTGGACAAAACACAAGCAAAGTAAGAACTTCATCAACTTAACACAACACATTACACACAACACATTACAGAAACGCGTTGCAAATACAGAAAATGAGAATTGCAAGAATTCTTTCATCAATATAAACCTTCAATAAGTCCCTCCCTTATAGATTTGATCAATCTGTCTTTTTCAGAGCTTTCCAAGCTTTTTGTGAATACACCTGTCCTCTGCCCACTATAGTGTTATTACTCACTCTCTGCCCCTGGAGTTGCAGAGTCTAATTCTCTGATGAGTTGAATCCCAGTTGGAGCTCTATTGATGATGAATTCGTTTTTTTCCTTGTGTTTGATTGAGGTCATCACTGCCAAAGATGGTTGGATTAGTTAGTATATATCAAAAGGTTTACTATCGTATTTCACCAGCATTGTGAAGACACAAGAACGGTTATATTTGTGTATTATTAGCTTCAGAATAGGCTTCTCCTTAATAATTTGATCATATCGTATACCATTTACTCCATTAGCTTCAACATGCAAATTAACACAATCAACTAGGATGAATGGTGAACATGGTAAACATCATGGCCACACATCAGCATGCTCATAACTAAAGATGAGAAACTCACTTTGCATCCTACAGCTCATGTCGCACACCATCTCTACATTCAAGGTCAGAAGCATAATTTAATATTCATGCCGTGCTTTGCAATGACCATTTATGGTTGAAAGTGGGCGTCTGGAGGGCAGATTTGGAGGCAGAGCCATGTACCAACATTTCCATGTGGACTGTGATTTATAAAGCGAACATTTCGTTCAGGTGTGCATGCGCACGGTTTTATAGATCAGAGTTTTCTTTGGCAAAAGCCATTTCCGGCTTCTGAGCTTACGTACACCTTAATGAAAGGTAAAAAAAGTCAAGATTAGAAATATAGAAATGGGTAAATAAATTTGATCAAAGCAAAATTAACAAGGGGAAATAAAAGTCAACCAATAAAGCAAATAAAACCAATACATTTAGACAAAATAATTTTTTTTAGGAATCATTTGAATGCATATCCAGACCATCAGTAGGAAGGTTACCTCAGTTTAAGACCCACGGGATTGTAGCCAACCTCCCTGGACGTGGATGCATCAGGAAAATTGATGACTAAATGAAGAGACGGATAATACGAATGTTAACCAAAGAGTCCAGAACAACTTCCAAAGAGATTAGAGGTGAACTCCAAGGTCAAGGTCCATCAGTCTCAGATCGCACCAGCCGTCGCTATTTGAGCCACAGTGGACTTCATGAGACGACTGTGGAGGACACCACTGTTGAAAGCTAATATTAAAAGACGAGACTAGAATCTGCCAAAATGCATATTGACAAGCCACAAAGCTTTGGGGAGAATGTCCTTTGGACAGATGAGACAAAACTGGAGCTTTTTGGCAAGTCAAATCAGCTACATGTTTACAGACGCAAAAGTTAAGCATGCAAAGAAAAGAACACTGTACCTACTGTTGAAACATGGAGGAGGCTCGGTTATGTTCTGGGGCTGCTATGCTGCATCTGGCACAGGGTGTCTTGAATATGTGCAGGGTACAATAAAATATCAAGACTATCAAGGCATTATGGAGCAAAAAGTACTGCCCAGTGTCAGAAAGCTTGGGCTCAGTTGTTAAAGTTGAAGTAGCTTTATTGTCAATTTCTTAACATGTTCAGAACATACAAGGAATCGATACGACGTTTCCCACTCTCCCACAGTGAAACATAAAGTGCACAGGCACAACAGATAAGACATTTCCTAATACTAAGTAAACATTTTAAGTACAGCAGCATAAGGCTCGTTAAAAGTGTAAACGTAGTGATTAAAGTGCAAACAGTACAAGAGACAGTTTGTTGCAGAAGTAAACATACAGAATTTTTTAAGTACAGCAGCATAAGGTTCTCTAAAAGTGTAACGTAGTGATTTAAGTGATAAATTGCAAACAGTACAAGAGACAGTTTGTTGCAGAAGTAAACATACAGAATTTTGTAAGTACAGCAGCATAAGGTTCTCTAAAAGTGTAAACGTAGTAATTGAAGTGATAAAGTGCAAACAGTACAAGAAGTACAAGAGACAGTTTGTTGAGGAGTCCTGAGTGTTTTTAGTTTTTTGGGAGGGGATTTAAGCCTCCAGTCAGACTAGAGGATAGGGCTGGGGGGAGTGAGGGGAGAGAATTTAGCTTCCTGACAGCTTGGTGTATGAAACTATTTCCGAGTCTGGTGGTGCGGCAACGGAGGCTCCTGTACCTTCTTCCAGATGGTAGGAGGCTGAACAGACCGTGTGCGGGGTGGCTGGTGTCACTCACGATCGAGGTGGCTTTCCGGGTGAGGCGGGTGGTGTAAGTGTCTTGCACGGAAGGGAGTGGGGCACCAATGATCTTACCAGCTGTGTTGACTATGCGTTGCAGTCTCTTCCTGCTGTGTGCAGTGCAGCTACTGCCCCACACAGTGATGCAGCTGGACAGGATGCTTTCAATGGTGCCCCGGTAGAATGTTTTCAGGATGGGTATGGGAGCTCTCGCTTTCTTGAGTTTGCGGAGGAAGTAGAGGCGTCGCTGGGCTTTCTTCACCAGTGATGCAGAGTTGGTGGCCCAGGATAGGTCCTCGCTGATGTGCACCCCCAGGAATTTGGTGCTGCTCACTCACTCCACAGCAGCACCATCGATGGTCAGTGGGGGGTGCTCAGTGAGGCTTTTCCTGAAGTCGACCACCATCTCCTTTGTCTTGCTGACATTCAGCAGGAGGTTGTGGTCTCTGCACCAGGTGGTCAAGAGGTTGACCTCCTTCCTGTAGTGGGACTCATCGTTCTTGGTGATGAGTCCCACCAGAGTTGTGTCGTCCGCAAACTTTACCATGTGATTTGTGCTGTAGGTTGATGTGCAGTCGTGAGTCAGCAGGGTGAAGAGCAGGGGACTGAGCACACATCCTTGTGGGGCTCCTGTGCTGAGTGTGATGCTGCTCGAGTGTCAGGCCTGGACTAGAATGAGGACTCAGATGCAGAGGGTTCACGTGCCAGCACACTTTATTGAAATCGGTTCCTCTATGCAGAGTGACAAAAGATCAGGCTATGAAAAAACTTACTTAATCTATTCAAAACACTCACTAGGAAAAGGAGGTCTTAAAACATAAAATCGCTCACGATGGAGGTCAAACAAAAGGCTAGGGCAGGAAATCAAAAACGCTCCCGAAGGAGCCAACCAAACCAAACCTATGAAAACGGGACAAAAGAAAAGGCTCACCTTAAAAAGGAGGCTCAATAAACTAAATCACTCCAAAAGGGAGGAAGAAAAACAGATTACCAAAACACAAAAAGAAGCTAAACTAGAAAACTTTAACAAACCAAAAATCACTCTCATAGAGGAAACAGAAAACAACTTACGTGGCGTAGCACAGATCAAGGTAAAAACGACTATGGCTGTGGAAGGGCTTAGGTGCACGAACAAGAACGAAACACTTCGGCACAAGACAAAGGGGAGACGCAGACTATAAGCACATGAGGGTGAAGGGAACAGGTGGAAACAATCCGGAATCAGTAACACATGATGAAGGGCAAGTGACCTGAAAAGAGAGGAGAGTTAGGATTTCAAAATAAAACAGGAAGTTACGAGACAGAAACCCCAAGACAAGACAAACCTCACAGCGGTGTGACATCGAGGTGTTGTTGCCGACCCATACTGCTTGTGGCCTCTCACTGAGGAAGTCCAGAATCCAATTGCAAAGGGAGGTGTTGAGCCCCAGCTGGTCCAGTTTACAGATGAGTTGTTGTGGGATTATGGTGTTAAACGCTGAGCTAAAGTCTATGAAAAGCATTCTCACATGTGAGTCTGCATTTTCCAGGTGGGTGAGGGCTGGGTGGAGAGCAGAGCAGATTGCGTCCTCTGTGGAACGTTTAGCCCGATATGCGAACTGAAAGGGGTCCAGGGTGGGGGGGGGGATGGACTTGATGAGAGACATGACTAGCCGTTCAAAGCACTTCATAACAATGGGGGTCAGTGCCACATGGCGATAGTCATTGAAGCAGGATGGAGACGGTTTCTTTGGCACAGGTATGATGATGGAGGTCTTGAGATGTGATGGAACAGCAGCCTGACTCAGAGAAGTGTTGAAGATATCCGCGAAGATGTCTTTAAGCTCCTCTGCGCAGTCCCTCAGTACACGGCCTGGAATGTTGTCTGGGCCTGTTGCTTTCCTGGGGTTGATAGTGGAGAGTGCCCTCTTCACACTTTCGGCAGACAGGCACAGAACCTGGTCGTGGGGGGGGTATTGAAATACACACACTTTAGCGTGTGGTCAGATACACATACCATGTCCTTATACCTTATTATTACACTCTGCAGAACAGTCAACACTTTGTACCACACATCCCAGCTCCCTGTTTTAATTCACACACACACAAAGTAGAACACCAACAGCAGATAAGGAGCAGACCTTGGCTAAAATCTCTCCCCCACAACACACTAAGGCAGCTGCTTTGAGACAGAAACATTATGACCTCTGGTAACCAGGACAACGGAGTGCATGCACGATATCTTCATCACGCGACATTCCAAGAGGATGAGGCACTGCCCCGTCTAGATGCAGCGGCCTCCATCTAGTTTTGACAAATCCAAGAAAAACCCCAGTCACGCCCAATATATCGATATATAACCTATGTGCGCACTCTGTTTAAGCGCCTCTTTTTCTGTGTAGCCTTCTGCATAGAACTAGAGACCGATGCATGTCCAATTGCTGGACACCGCGTTCTCCTGACCTGTGACCTCTGAATAAACTTGCTTAATTTCAACTTGAGAACGACGACTCCTCTCCTTTGATTTCCACACGCAACCGGGGGGTGGAGTTTTCTGTGAGCTTGTGTTGTTTGTTGCTTCGAACCGTGCAAAGAAGCTGAGGTCATTAAGCAGAGAGATGTTGTCGCCGCAGGTCTGTGATGCAGGTTTGTAATCCGTGATGGTCTGGATGCCCTGCCACAGGTTGCGCGTGTCTCTGCTGTCTTTGAAGTGGCTTGTTATCATTTTAGAGTAGTCCTGTTTTGCTCTTCCGATGCCACGGGACAGGCTGGCTCTCGCTGTTCTCAAGCCAATTCTATCGCCGGCCCTCAGCAGCCTATGGACAGCTCCTGTCAGCCATGGCTTCTTGTTAGCCCGAGTGATGATGGTCTTTGTGTGGGTCACATCATCTGTGCATTTGCGGATGTAGGAGAGAACAGTGTCTGTAAGCTCCTCATTGTCTATGTGGTTGTTGTATGTAGCTGCTTGCTTGAACATATCCCCGTCTGTTGTCGCAAGACAGTCCTGGAGAGCACACCTTGATCCATCCGGCCACACTGTAATCTCTTTCCGGACCGGTCTTTCCACTTTCACTCTGGGGATATATGCTGGCATTAGCATGACAGTGATGTGGTCGGAAAGTCCGATGTGGGGGAGGGGGGAGGCCTTGTATGCTCCTTTGTGTGCAGTATAAACCAGGTCCAAGGTGTTTTTCTCCCTTGTTGGAAAATTAACATGCTGATGAAGTTTTGGTAAGACAGTTTTAAGATCAGCATGATTTAAAATCTCCAGCGATGATTATAAATCCATCTGGGTGTGCTGTCTGTTGTTCGCTGATAGCCTGATAAAGTTCACAAAGTGCCGCATCCCTGTCACTGCAGCTGGAGGTTGGAGGGATATATACCGCGATTATTAAAACCGCAGTGAATTCCCTCGGCAGATAGAAAGGACGGCACTTTATGATCATGAACTCCGCCAGTGGTGAACAGTGTCTGCATACTACCACAGCGTCCTGGCACCACGCATCACGTGTGTAAACACAAACTCCTCCACCACGTTGTTTACCTCCGTTGACGAGGGCTCTGTCCGCTCGATAGCATGTTAGCTGCTCCAGATGTACAGCGGAGTCGGGGATGTTATCATTAAGCCATGTTTCAGTGAAAACAAGCACACAGCAGTATGCTCATGGTCCTCCAACAGTTATGACCCAAAGCACACAGCTAAAAACACCCAAGAATGACTTAGAGCAAAACATTGGACTATTCTGAAAATGAATAGTTCTGATCCAAATCCTATTGAACATCTGTGGAAGGAGCTGAAACATGCAGTCTGGAGATGACAACCTTCAGACCTGAGACAGCTGTAACAGCCTGCTCACGAGGAGTGGGCCAAAATACCTGTTGACAGGTGCAGAAGTCTCATTGAGAGATACAGAAATCGCTAGATTGCATTGACTGCCTCAAACGGTTGTGCAACAAAATATTAAGTTAAGGGTACCATCATTTTTGTCCAGGCCATTTTCATTAGTTTGTTTTTCTAAATAATTCTTTGAACCACAATTCAAAAGCAATGTCTGATTTTCAGTAAATTTTTATTTATTATTACTTTTGTCAGTTTCAAGTTATTTCAGTGACCATTGTGGGTTTTTCTTTGGAAGGGTACCAACAATTTTGTCCATGTGTGTATATATATATATGTGTATTATCCATGCTGCTGTACAGCATGAGTCAACTGATGAGCATATTATATCATCTTATCGATGCTGTAAAGTATAAATGTGTTAATTTTCATTGAAAGCTCTATCTTAGTATTATGTCTTATATTTTGTTTTAAACTAAAATAACAGAAATAATGTATTTGTTTAACTCGTCTAGGTTGAATACAGACTTTTAAACTTTTAATCAAACTTTACATTTAGATTTATATTTCAAAACCAATTGTATGGTGCTTTAAAATAAAATCTCCTGAGTTTCTTCCTGCACATCGTCAAAAATCCTCTTTTGTGAATTGTTGTTTTTGTTTCATGGAAGAGAAGAGCGCTGCACACATGCTGCAAAAGCCTACCATCCAGTGGATCAAAGTAGTACTAATAAGGCAGGCATCCATGCAAGTGCCCTATGTTGTGTTTTATTGCACTTATTTACCTTCCTGAGGATAAGAAATAAAATAAAAAGATGATAAATATGATAATTATATTAACTTATAGTAAATAGATATGAATTAGAAAATCTAAGTTGTCTAAAGTATTTTCTCTTGTTTACTGTTATTACTATTTAACAAATTACGATTTGGTCGAAATCACCTATCCTCAGATACATGAGCAAGCATCACAGAAATCCGATATATGTAGATTATGCATATACATTGAGATAATGTATGCTGTGGTTTAGTGCTTTATAAATTATGAACGCACACTGTAAAACCTAACAGTACATCTTACTTAATGAAGTAAGTTACAATAACTTAATTCTCAAAAAAAGTTGAGACCACTAATATCAATAATTTAACAGAACTCAAAAGTAAATTATTGAAGTAATAACTTAGTTATTTTGAGTTCGATTAAATTCGAGAGAATTTTGAGTACTGCTGACATGAAAAAAAAATTTTCAATGACTCATTTTCTTTAAGTTGATTTTATACTATTACAAAAAATGCAATTCCCATGGGCTGCTTCCTATGTCTTAGGATTTTAAATTGTATTTTTGTTTTTTTTTATAAATCATCATATTTTGTATAAGTATGCATCCAGATCATCTTTAATAATCCTCCAAAGTGGAACCTAAGTGAGGATGTTAATTACATAACGTACAAGCAGGTATTTTTAACAACTTGATTGACAGAAAATGAATTGCCAACTAATATTATACGTGATTCATTGTGTATCATATGTACATTTGACATTTTATATAAACATTTGAAATATATATATATAATATTGTTTTAATTTCCTTGTCTTATAAATCTTTTAATATTTTGAAGTGTCGAAGGATGGGGCGAGGTGGTGTCAACTTCTGTTTGTGATTTCTAAACGATTTTCCAGCCCGAATCATTATCGTATTTTATAGTCCGGAAATAAAAGCACGGCTCCTATATATACAGTCTATGCTCTCCGCGCAAGTAAACGTCAAGATTCTAAGTTATTAGTCCGTTCATTTTCCGCTCCTGCAACAATAAAACCTTGTTAAAATAAATGACTAGACTCAGTCAACAGAAACGCGAGAGTGCTTTTACTCTGAAACGGGCACAGGAAGAAGTGAGTGGTTTAAGCTGATGACCTGGCGCTGACTATGACCTGGCGCTGACTATGACCTGGCGCTGACTATGACCTGGCGCTGACTATGACCTGGCGCTGACTATGACCTGGCGCTGACTATGACCTGGCGCTGACTACCGTAACCCTAACCTGCCGTTCACCTGCTGTCACACGGTACCGACGGAGACGGAGGGCTTCGAACCGATCAGCGCGAAGTTTGCACTTGGCACCGGCGTGTTTTAAAAGATCGGCACGAAGAGTTTTTTGCTGGACAGACTTGAGACTTACTTACAAGTTTCAGCGTCAGACTTACTGACGGAGAACCCCGTGACGATAGTCCCCCACGCACGGTAACTTTGTTCTGTTATTACTTTTATTACTCTTCATGTCTTGGATTTAGAAATATACAAGAAAAATGTCTGACGCTGAAACTTGCTAATGAGTTCAGTAAACGGCGCTAGCTTGAAGCCTCTCAATACCCGCTTTTGAAAACCATGTGGAAATGTAAATTGTGTGATTTTTCTACTGCCCTACGAATACGGTTATTGAGACATTACAGACTGAATCATGGCCAGTATTCCACAATTTCACCGTTACCATGCCTGTATAAGAACTGTTTGTGTACATTTAGTACCGATGGCCTGCACTCTTTTCTGAAGCCCAAGTGAGTAAACAATTAAAAAAAGAGCACTTAATTGACAAAACACTACTTGATCTAGAAAAATGAGCTTGAGTTGTTTAATATAATATGTCTATGTGTCTTTCCTATGCTGTTTTCCATGCAGCTCTACACTGAATTCCACAGGATCACCAACACAAATCTGCCACATTCCTTCTATGCTGCCCTTGACAAGTATACACCACTGCTGCTAAAGCTTTACAAAAAGAAGAAAACCGGAAGTTTTGCAGAGAAGATGGAAGAGGTTATTATGGCATATAATGATCAGGTAAAATGTTTTTTGCGTATTACATAATGTTTAATGTGAACAGGATGGACATCCATATATGCATAACCTGTGTATGTTTGTTCAACAGGACAAGAACAACATCACTGCAGCTCGAATGACAGCCCTAGCCGTCCTACCCCTCTACTTAAAGGAGGATTCATCAGAGGTCTTCAAAACTTGCAAGGTATGTTTGCCCTCACTATATGAACAACTCAAAGGTAATGGTCCACACAGCAATCATATTATATGGTTTGTAAAAGTACACTCAACCACTCTGGACATGTATTCCCTTTTCAGGATGAGATGGAGGCAACCCAGCAGGGAGCAGTGGCTCTTGTTGCAGTGGTGGATGAAGCAGAGGTGCCTGCAGGAGTTCCCTTTGACACTCACCATGTGTCGATCATCCTCGAAGATCAAGTTGTTATGTCTAGCAGATCTTGGACTGATTCACTTGTAATTTTGTTTGGACTGATATATGCTCTACATTTGAGGTACCCTGAGAAGCTCAGTGGCTTCTTTGAGTTCATCCAGGTGGTCATGTTAAATCTTGATGATGGGAGAAAGCAGCTCAAAGCTAAGTTGCAGTCCTTAAGAAATGAGCTGGAGTAGGTTGTAAGTAGCTAATAATGTTGAATGTCAGCATCGTTTTGCCAAAATAAAAATAATATATATAATAATAATATATAATATAAATAATATATGTATATAAAGTAAACTACGGCACATCTGATTTTTGTGTTTAAAAAAGATCCTATTCTTGGATTGTTTCTGTGATGTTCTCAGTTCTCTTCGTTACCACATGGAAATATTTTTTATTTATATTGATATTATTTTTATATGAGCCTCATTTCATTCATTTCATCAACAGCTTCATTGTAAAACAATATTGCCACGGAGTCCAAGGGAATCCAAATGTTGACGTTAAAATGTTTTCTTTTGTCAGGTATTGACACTTTGGGTGAACTATACCTTTAAAACCCTCGTGTTGTCTTGTGTGTTTGTGTGTGTGTGTGTGTGTGTGTGCATGCATGCGTGTGATTGTGTCTATTGCCTACGTGTGCGTCTTAATATACTGGGGAAAGCAAGGACAACACGAGGGTTAAACTGTTTACTTCAAATGTGCCCTGCTTTATGTTGTACAGTTCATCGTTATGGGCACAAGAATGTGCTTGGTCTGCTGTAGCCTTTAAGTTGCATTGAAATGTGAACAACAAAATAAATTGCTCAAAGTGAGTCATGTGGGTGTTTTTATTTTGAGTTAATAGAGTTTAAAATGTTGAAGGCAATCAGTTTCATCAAATGAACTGAGTAGCCATAATAAAGTTTTAAGTTATCACAACTTAAATGTTATCATTTTCTTAAATGGAAGACAACTAAGTAAATTGAACTTAAGTGGAAACCTTTGTATAAAGAAGGTTCATTTAAGTTAGTCTTACTTAATTCACTTACATTCTGTCAACACACTATAAATAAGTTTGTGTAAATACTGCATATGAGTATAGAATACTAAATAGATTTAAGGTCAGGTAACTTATAGGGATCGGCAATATTAACTTTAGTTACTCAAGTTGGCTCATCAATAAATATTTGAGTTACCTTTGCTTAAATCAAATAATTTGTAAACCTTAAATTGTTTGAGTTAATAAACTTAAATGGTTCAAGGCAATCAGTTTCAGCAAACGGTTTGAGTTGACCTAACTTGTCAGGTTTTACAGTGCAGCGAGACTGAAGCGGAGATGGAGAGGTAAGCGCTCCGGGGCTCTGGTGCACTTCAGGGAGAGAGGATTACGCTCACCTCCCCCGAGCAGTCTCCTCTCCAATGTTTGCTCGCTTTGTAATAAGATGGACGAACTGCGCCTTCTCATCCGGACAAGTAGAGACTTTTCCCTTTCTTCTGTCTTGTGTTTTACGGAATCGTGGCTGACCGAAGCCACACCGGACTCCGCTGCACAGCTGACCGGCTTTCAGTTGTTACGCGCGGACCGCGACCCGATCCTCTCACGCAAGGCAAAGGGCGGAGGGATTTGTTTTTATATAAACCATGGCTGGTGCAGCGACGTGAAAGTAATTTTACAGTCCTGTTCTCCGGACCTGGAAACTTTTTTCATCACCTGCAGACCGTTCTACTCTCCCCGTGAATTCACCTCTTTCATCCTGGCCGGAGTTTACATCCCCCGCCCAAGCTGACGTGCGCGAGGCTCAACGACAACTCGCTGAGCAGATACTGGGACGGGCGAGAGGGAGAGAGAACACGTACTCCCCCGTTATTGTTCTTGGGGACTTTAATAAGGGGAACTTATCTAACGAACTCCCAAAATACAAACAGTTAATAAAAAGCCTGACCAGGGGGGATAACACCCTGGATCACTGTTACAGCACCATCAGCAAGGCTTATCATGCAGTTTCCCGCGCTGCCCTCGGTCTATCCGACCATGCTCTCATTCACCTGATCCCTGCTTACAGACAGAAATTTAAACTTTCTAAACCTGCTGTGCTGAGATCCAAGAACTGGAGCAACAGAGAAGCTGTGGAGGAGCTGCGTGACTGCCTTGATAAGACTGACTGGGACATTTTTAGAACTGCTTTTAACAGCCTGGACGAATATACAGATGCTGTGACAGCTTTGTTTGGAGAAAGAGGTGGCCTTCAAGAGTGGGGACATGGATAGGTTCAGACTGATTAAATACTTGTTTGGCAAGGAGATTAAGGAGGCCAAACGACAGTATTCGCTATAAGAAGCTTGAACAGTTTGCAGCTAACGACTCCTCCTCTGTCTGGAAAGGCCTTTGTGTGATCACCGGTTGCAAAATCAAATCCCCCCACTCTGTGGAAGACCTGAGACTTGCAAACGAACTGAATGACTTCTGAATGGCCCCAGAATGCCCCATCCCCTCCATCCCCCCATCACACATTCATCCCCCCCATCACACCCCTCTCAATATAGGAGAGAGATGTAAATAAGCTCCTGAAGAGACTGAACCCCCGTAAGGCAGCTGGACCAGACGCTGTCTCCCCCTCAACACTGAGGCACTGTGCGGATCAGCTGTCTCCAGTATTCACGGACATCTTCAACACCTCCCTGGCTGAATGTGTTGTACCCGCCTGCCTTAAAACATCCACCATCATCCCCGTTCCCAAGAAGCAGAGGATCACAGGCCTTAATGACTACAGACCAGTCGCCCTGACCTCCGTAGTGATGAGGACCTTTGAGCGCCTCGTTCTGAACCACCTCAAGACCATAACCAACCAACTCCTCGACCCGCTGCAGTTTGCCTACAGAGCCAACAGGTCCGACGACGCAGTCAACATGGGACTCCACTTAATCCTCCAGCACCTCGACTCCCCTGGCACCTACGCCAGGATCCTGTTTGTGGACTTCAGCTCCGCATTCAACACCATCTCCCCAGCTCTTCTCCAGGACAAGCTGACACAGCTGAGCGTGCCTGAGCCCACCTGCAGGTGGATCACTAACTTCCTGACCGACAGGAAGCAGCGCGTGAGGCTGGGGAAGCTTGTCTCTGACACCCGGACCATCAGCACTGGAGCCCCACAGTGTTATGTGCTCTCTCCTCTCCTCTTCTCCCTCTACACAAACAACTGCACCTCCAGCCATCCCTCTGTAAAACTTCTGAAGTTTGCTGATGACACAACCCTTATTGGATTAATTTCCAATGGGGCGAGGCCACCTACAGAGAGGAAGTAAACAGCCTGGCTTCCTGATGCCGCCAGAACAACCTGGAGCTGAACGTTTTAAAAACTGTAGAGATGGTAGCAGATTTCAGGAGGAGCCCAGCTCAAACCGTCCCTCTCACCATGTGCAACTCCCCATCCTCACCTCATCCATCACCGTCTGGTTCGCTGCCTCCACTGCCAAGGACAAGGGCAGACTGCAGCGGATCATTCGGTCAGCTGAGAAGGTCATCGGCGGTGACCTGCCGGCTCTCATAGAACTGTTCCACTCCAGGACCAGTAAGAGAGCAGGCAAGATCATTGCTGATCCTTCCCATCCCGCTCACCACCTGTTCTAGAGACTCCCGTCCGGAAAAAGGTTCCGGGCCATCAGGACTAAAACCTTGCGTCACCTGAACAGTTTTTTCCCCATGGCAGTGGGGCTCACAAACAAGCCCCCTGCATCACACTGACTCCGCATCACACTGACTCTGCTGACCCCCCCCCCCCCCCCCACCCCCCATCCACCCTTGCACATAATTTATAACTCTATATTACTGGCACTATTATCAATCTCTGCACCTTAAAACCGCACGTAACTCTTTAACTGTATATATTGTTTATATTGCTATATTGTTCGCTATTGTTGTTTTTAATTTGTTGTTTGTAAAGTGTACCAACCACACCAAGGCAATTTCCTGTATGTGCAAATATACATGGTAATAAAAATAATTCTGATTCTGATCTGATTCTGACATGAACTGTATCCGCAGTAACAAAGGTACAAGTGGAATATGTATAGCAAAAGACCAGATCACATTGTTGACTTACTAGAGGCTTTTATGGTCCATGTTGGCGATGTGGCGCATGCTGATGAATTTGTGCTCCAGCACCTGACGGGGTGTGATCCTTCTGTCGGGATCAAGCTGAAGCATCGCCTTTACCATGTCCACAAACATGTGGGCGTCGGCCATCTCTGCAACTTTATCTGCAGAGTTGCCATTGCTGATGGGTCAGGTCTAAAACACAAACATGTCCTTGGTTAGCTCCAGTACTGAATAAAAACCTCACTAGGACATTCCGAGTGTTTTTCTTCTTATCTTAAAGGAACAAGCTCATGTTGAATGATCTTAAAGAAGACATACATGCAAGAGGCCGTCCAGGGAGGTGAACTTCTAAAACCTGTTCTCCATTGGCTGCTTCCCCGTCTCTTTGTGGTACTCCTCTGGTGTCTGTTCAGAAAGTGTTGGGGTTAGCAGAGTGCATCAGACTCTCACAAGCGCGTAAATGGATGGATTTGTATTTATATAGCGCTTTTCTAGTCTCGATGACCACTCAAAGCGCTTTTACAGTACAGTTTCACATTCACCCATTCACACAGACATTCATTGAGTGCATCTACTTGCAGCACTTTTGTTATTCTATGGGGGGCCATTCAGGGTTCAGCATCTTGCCCAAGGACACTTCGGCATGCAGATGGTTCAGACTGGGGATCGAACCGCCAACCTTCAGGTTGGAGGACGACCACTCTACCCCTCAGCCACAGCCGCCCCTCCGAAGAGGGAACAAATATGTTACAGCAAGGCAGACACGAGATGGAGATAGAGATATTTGAATATAACAAGCGGTTTAAGGTCGGCACCTTGAGTTTCCATGATGTTTCTGATCTGAAAATACAACACAGCTTAAAATTCCACCATAGTCCAGGTGAAGTACTACTTATTTATCTTAATATTATTCACATATGTATATGTACCATTTCATATTCACCTAATCCAGGGTAGAGCAGGGACCCGAGGTTCATCGCAGCAGCAATGCAGCCCAGCGACCACATGTCTATGGCCTCTGTGAAGGGATGCCCCGGCATGATCTCTGGGGATCAGACAGAGGAGCAACAACCCCGATCACATAAACCATGCAAAATATGTGGGTTGTTTTGAAGGAAACCTTAATAACTCTTACTGCTAAATTTGTGTGAATGGATAAAGAGTTGATGTTTTTATTCTCAGTTAAAATGTTTTTTTTTTAGTTAATAGTACGCTACTAAGATCCGTCATGGTTCCAGATGCTCACCGGTATGGAAGGGTCTGAATGTGGGAACCCAACTTGGCAGCTGACACGTCAAACGCCAGTCCGAAGTCGATCACCTTGACCCTGAAGGGCTCCCGTAGTTGATCGACCAACAAGACGCTGTCGAACTTGAGGTCTGCATGGACAATCCCTGCAGCCTTCAGGTGGTTGCGCGCATGGGCAATCTGAAAAGTTAATTTCATAAAAATGTCAACAACTTTCCACCTGCACATGTTTCCATACTGTTTGTTAGTGCACAAAGGAAAACAGGAGGAAAGACCTGCTGGATAATTGGTCTAATCTCTATCAAGGAGAGCGGTCTGAAACATCGTTGCCTCATGAAATCAAGAAGACTTTTGTCCAGGTGTTCAAACTCCAGGCAAAGGTGTCCTCGGTCAAAGAATGACTGGTACCACTGGACAAGGTAGAACGATTCCAACGATCTCAATTTCTTCAGAGCAGCCACCTGGAGATACATGGCAGGCCACAGGAACATTGTATATCAGCTTGATGTAAACTTAAACAAGGAAGTATGTGAACATACAGATTTTAGATGGTATAATTCACACTGGGATCAGCGTACAGATTGGTTTCTTACCTCTTGATTTGCAACTTTTACATTACAGGCCCGCAGTTCAATCATTTTGATGGCCACAGTCTTGTTGTCGTCCAGTCTCGTCCAGTCTCTTGCACTTAACAACTTTTCCGAATGTGCCCTGTCCGAGAAAAGACTGCATCTCATAGTTAGAGGATCCGGAGGTTAGCAGGCTTCCTGGAACCACCTGGTTTTCCTGAGCAGTTAGCGTAGCATCCATGTTGCCTCAATTAATGCCGTTAAAATGAAGAAAAATGCAGTTTTGTGTGTTGTAGGTTCGAGAGCAAAAGGTTAAATCCCGGGAATTTTGTCAAGCCTTGAAACCATGAACTCTAGCTAGGTTTTATCCTGAGTAAGTTAGTCTATTTGTAATAACAGGATTACACAGACAACTCAACCGCTTTCCTCCAAGTCAAAAATCATAGGCAATGAAGGATGATGCAGATAAAAGCCTCAACTGAAACCTTTGAAGTCTGTCAAGCCTGGTAACTGTGGCAACTATTGTTGTTATGATTTATAAAAGTTATATTTTATCCTGCGTATATTGGTTTATTTGTATTAACATAATTACACGAAACAACTAAACTGATTTCCTCCAAAAACAGCTAAACCTAGTTCTTCCAAATTATAAATTATTTTAATAAAGGGATGATGCAGATACAAGGTTCAATTGTGTTCTATGAAGCCAGGTAACTGTGGCTCCTGCCCCTCCCCCCCCTATTTCTTTCTCTCGCACTGCATGCTAGGAGTTTGGTAGTGTTGAGAGTGTGAGAGTTTGTGTTTTCCCGCAAACTTCTATACTGTATTTCTAACTGTGTTTTTGTATGATTGTGTAGTTGTTAGTTTTTGTGTTGTTAGTGTCTGTGGTTGTTTGGCGGACCGTGAGTCGCTGACCCTGTCTGTGAGAAACGGAGTGAGGCTGGTAAAACAGCAGGACAGCCAAGGGCAGCAGGTGTTGTTTGCGGTTCGAGAGCAGGTGGAACACGGGAACATCTCCTACAACTCACGGAGGAACGAAGCGGTGGTCGTTTTTCTGAGAGCAGCCTGGTGATCCGGGATCAACTCGTCCAGGTGTGGAGATGTGGGTCACCAGCGGATCTCCTGTCCCAACAGCAGCCACAGCAGGCCGTGGGGAAGGCGGCTCCGCGCATGCTGTCGTTGCTGCCGGGGGGCCGGTGGTTGGGTCTGCTGGTGTCAGAGACTCGTGGTCCATTGCCCGGTGGCCCTGTGGTCGGGCTGCAGGTCTTAGTGGCCCAGTGCCCGGTGGGCCTCTAGTCGGGCTGCGGGTCTTGGTGGCCCGGTGCCTTGTGGCCCTCTGGTCGGGCTGCGGGTCTTAGTGGCCCAGTGCCCGGTGGGCCTCTAGTCGGGCTGCGGGTCTTGGTGGCCCAGTGCCCGGTGGCCCTCTGGACGGGCTGTGGGTCTTGGTGTTCCGGTGCCCGGTGGCTCTGATCGGTCCTGCTGAACAGGGGCCTTCTGATTGTCATGGTGATGACGTGACTCTGACTCTGAAAGTGTGTCAAGTGTTTTTCTCAAACTGTTTTCTCTGTTTAACATTTAGATGAAACCTTCGGTAAAACAGTTTATGTGAAAGATTTGAAATTCGGTTTCATCAATATCCATGCACCCAATCAAGGCTCTGAGCGGGAAAGACTAATAAACGTGTGTGTGTGTTTGTGTGTGTGTGTGTGTGTGTGTGTGTGTGTCTGTGTGTGTGTGTGTCTGTGTGTGTGTGTGTGTTTGATGTTGGGGAGCTTTGCTAGCAGGCCGACTCTCTGCACTGGATTCAACGGCTTTATCTACTCGTCTCCGAGGAGGGAGAGACCCTTGACTCCGAACAAAGTGTGGAAGGGATCCATCTGCAGAGAGGAGGACGCTTGATGAGAAAAAAGGGACGATGTCTTTGGACGTTATTACAGAATGTAAAAAGAAAAGATTGTGACAGTGATTTGAAAGATGCAAAAAAATGAAGTTGTGCAAAATGGAGGCAGAAAGAAGAGATTTAATTTAAGCGATGACAACAAAATAAAAGATTTTATATGAAATCTTGTACTTAAAACTTCCTGGTTTCACATTCATGAATGTGAATGTGAGCTGTTCTATGATGGTAAACTGAATACAGGTCGACACAAAGTTGTATGTAAAATAAAATTCCTCCTATATTTATCAAATTTCTGATTTGTCAAAAGCTACATTTTCTGGTGATGTGTGATATTGGAGACTTTCTGGTGTTTTGGAGACTAACGTGAAAGCACGTATCGTTGCAGTGACTGACAATGGGGAGAGGCCGTGGACTAGTGGCAGAAACTTGGACTATGGGCAGAAAAGGTATCTGGTTCGTCTCTGGTACAACAAAAAGATGAACCTGGATTGATCTGTCCAAAACTCCAAGAGGAACCTCCCTACCCTGTCTAGTGCCTCTGAGCAAGCCACCTTACTCCCCCAACATCTGCTCCCCTTGCGCCGTACATGGCTGCTCACTGCTCTGTGTGTCCTGCACCAGATGGGTTAAAAGCAGAGGTTACATTTCCCTACATTTCATGAGTGTGGCTGTGCATGTCTGTGTATGTTTTCGAGACAAATAAATGTATCTTAATCTTAATCCTCAACAAGCAGCAGTTGCTGCCCTGAGCCTCTTCGCCGTCCCAGCGCACTCACAGGCGGTCAGTGTCCCAGTAGCCTTGCGCAGCAATCCCAGTGGCAGTCAGAGCAGAGAGGAGACCCACGCTCCGCATTCTCCGGACTGCAAATGAATCGCACGTGCGCAAAGCCGCCGCTGATTTGGCTTACAGAGCGGGATGTAAGTGTCAATGTATCTTCACTGTCACTGGAAAACATGAGTCATTGAGTCCAGTCTCTTCATCAATGCAGAGTCCAGATCGTGATGCATCTAAGAATCTAGACATTTCCAGACCTCTAGTGTGGAACGTGGTGAAACTGAACCCTTTCAGGACCCTGAAAAAAAAAAAAAAAACTTATAAAAAAAAAAGCCTTGCTCTTTTGGATCATTTTGCTGGTCCCATCCCGGATAAAGGACGAGGGTTGGACGTAGAGCTAGCAATGCCGCCCCACTTAACAGCCTTTTGATTAAATTTGATATTCTAGCGAACTTCCGGTTTGGTGAGCATGTGAGAGCGGTGTAGTCTCGGTCTCCCGTAACCCAACTTTTCAAAAACCCTCTTATACCCTCAACGACCCAAGTAAGAACTGACGCCCCATAAACTCCGTATAATACTGTGGAACCAGGAATAATGTCAAAATCAACGAAGCAGACAAAGAAAAACGAAAATGAAGCTCCGAGGGCCTGCGATAACACGTGCTTAACTAGCATCGAAGACCTGCTGGAAAAACACAGAGCCAGCATAGCTACGGATCTTAAAAACTCCTTTACTGCCCTGGAGACAAGACTGGAGAAAATGCAGGCAACTGTGTTTAATCATGGACAACGTATCATCTCAATGGAAACCAGCGCCGAATCAGATGACCAGCGTATTCGCACTCTGGAGGTGAAACTTATAGCTTAAGCCGATAGCAACAACAAGCTATTAGCGAAGACGCGGGACCTCGAAAGCCGGAGCCGCAGGAATAACATCCGGATCATCGGCCTTCCAGAATCAATCGAGGGCCCGGCACCCACTATGTTTTTCTCGAAGCTGTTAGTTGAACTACTCGGGGAGGAGATCTTAAAGTCCCCTCCAGAGCTAGACCGGGTGCACAGGGCGTTAACTGCCAAGCCACAACCGGGGTCGCGGCCGCGGCCGGTGATCATCCGACTGCACCGCTACCGGATCCAGGATCTGATCATACGAGAGGCTCGCAAAAGAAGAGGAAAACTACAGTATGAAGGAGCTCCTGTCCAGATCTTCTAAGACTACGCACCAGATGTGGAGAACGCGCAAAATACCGGGCGGTAATGGGAGAACTGTACAACCTCGCTCTCAAGCCTGCTCTACTCTTCCCGGCTCGCCTACAGATTTCACTCAGCGACAAGGCGAAGAAGAGGTTCTCCTAGGCGAAGAAGAGGAGGCTGCGGCGTTCGCCTCAAGATACAAACAGAGCCCGGGGCCCAACTAGCTTAGCCAGCCAGGCTAGCCAGCTCCAGTAAGGCGTAAGATAACCGTTCAGTATAATTCTGACCACCTATGCATAGCAGACCAAAGGTATATGACTGTTGTTAAATGCTATGTAATGACAATATGTGACTGAAGTCTATTTGCTCAGGGCTACTGATAGCCGATCATTGTGCTAGCCGGTGGCTAACGCGCCGGCTGTGCCTCTGCCTGGGGAACCAGGGGACTGGCTCTCATCCAAAGACACTCTCCTGCAGCAAACTGAGTTAACTTTGCACTCGGACAACTTATTTTTTGTATTTATTCTCATTTTATTTCATGGTTTGCAGTTCTCATAATGACTCGGTTGTATGAGATAACTAAATGTTTAGAAGTATACTGCATTATTTTCTCTTTATTTACTTAAAGCTGCAATTTCTACAGAGCCAGTAGTTTTTTATTTAGATGAAGAAAAGCACAATAATTGTAAGTTTTGAATAAGGTTGAGCTTAACTAAACACAAGAATTGGCCTGTTCTGCTTGGTTTTGAAGGCTTACTCAATATGGTAAGGGTAAATAATTATATTCAACACTCTACATGGGTCATAGTTCACTATGTAATAGTCACATTACACAGAATGTTTTATTTTTATATGCTAGACCCTAGCATATAAAAATGGGTTAGGGTTAACCATAACCCTAACCCTGTTGGAGGGGTACTTTGAAGTATTTTGTTAAATGTTCAAAGGGTTATGTAATCAATTATAATACTTGTTCTGTTATGGGTTCTGAGATGATTCTTCGAGGTGAGATGCTTCAGAAAGGGAAGTATGAGCAAGTCAGTTTAGGAGTGGATAACATTCCTAGGGGCAGGGGGGGGCATGAGAGGGAGCAAGGGCAGGAGACTAGGTCTCCTCACACATGGGGTGGGAGGGTTGGGGGAAGTGTGGGTAAAGAGACCTTTTTTGTGTGTCCAGTATTGATAAGTTTCATTGTTTTGTGGTTTATTAAGTTTTTGACATTATTTGTGATTTTTTCCCTCATCTCTTGCTGTCTGCGTCTTAGAATTGACCTGGTACCCTCTTTACCTTTTGCTGTAATATGACTGGCTCACTAGATGGAGGGACCACCGGTGGGCAAGTGGTAAGGTTCACCTCTTTAAACACGGGAGGCTTGAATGCCGCATTAAAACGGACTAAGATAATGACATATATCAAAAATCTGAATGCTGATGTGATTCTACTTCAAGAGACGCACCTGCTAAAAACTGATCATAGAAAGTTGAACCGACCATGGATAGGACAAATTTTTCACTCTCAATTTAACTGCAAGACTAGAGGGACAGCCATACTAATCAGAAAAAATGTTCAATTTACCTCCAGTAATATTATCACAGATCCAGAAGGACGATCCAGAAGGAAGCCTGTAATCTTGGCATCAATCTACGCCCCTAATTGGGATGACCAAAGCTTCTTCAATTCAGTGTTTTCTCTAATTCCTAATCTGGACTCTCATACTTTGATTTTTGGAGGGGATTTGAATTGTGTTATCGACCCAGTCCTTGACAGATCGAGTCACAGAACTATTCCGCCCTTGAAGATGTCACAAACCCTGTCCGCCATCATGGACCAGTTTGGCTACGTCGATCCCTGGAGATTTACGAACCCATCTTCTCGTCAATATTCCTTTTTCTCGCACGCCCATCGTTCTTTCTCCCGTATAGATTACTTCCTAGTGGATAAAACTCTTATTTCTTCTCTTATTCATGTACAATACTTACCCATAACGGTTTCAGATCACTCAGCCTTGGTACTAGATCTCTGTTTTGACCTAAAACCCAAACATTTTAGATTCTGGCGTCTCGACCCTCTTTTACTTAGAGAAGAAAAATTTTGTAACCATATTTCGGACTCAATCTCAGTCTTCTGCGACACTAACAAAAATGAGGAAACCTCCCCATCATTGCTATTGGACACCTTGAAGGCTTTTCTTAGAGGCAAGACAATTTCATATGTTTCCTATGCAAATAAACAACACAGAATGCGTAAGGAAGAACTAGAAAGGTTAATCGCAGATCTGGACAGATCCTTAGCAGTAACAAATACTCCGGACTTATATAAAGAAAGACTTGGATTTAAGACAGAACTTGACTTGCTCCTTACAACAGAAGCTGAACGACTACTTCTCTGTCCTATGGATCACTATATGAACACGGCGACAAGGCTGGGCGTCTCCTTGCTCACCAAACAAGCATCCAACCAAATCATCCAGATAAGAGATGAATCGGGCATGGTAGTGACCGACTCTATTAAAATTAATACCTCATTCAGTTTATTCTATCAACAACTGTATAAATCTGAATCCCCCGATGATGAAACCCATATGGACGCTTTCTTTCAAAATCTAGATGTACCGAAAGTTTCGCCTAATGATAATCAGGTGCTAGACGCTCCTTTAACACTCTCTGAGATAAAAGAAGCAATAACCTCAATGAATAGTGGCAAATCACCAGGCCCTGACGGATATCCCGTTGAGTTTTATAAACGGTTTTCTAACCAGCTAGCCCCTCTACTTTTGGAGATGTTTAACTACTCATACAGCCAGGGTTCTCTGCCACCCACCCTAACGCAAGCTTCCATTTCACTCATTTATAAAAAGGATAAGGACCCTCTAAACTGTGCATCATATAGGCCAATTTCACTACTACCTGTAGATGTGAAAATACTTGTGAAAATTTTAGCACGCCGTCTGGGGCCAATTATGCCTTTAATCATCTCGGAGGACCAGACGGGGTTCATCAGTGGGAGGCTCTCCTTTTCTAATGTCAGGAGACTTCTCGACATCATTCATACTCTATCCTCCCCTACAGATCCGGAGATGGTTATTTCACTTGATGCCGAGAAGGCCTTCGATAGAGTGGAGTGGCCTTACCTTTTCTTTTCCTTGCAGCAATTTGGGTTAAGCTCACGTTTTGTGTCCTGGATCAAATTACTGTACTCATCTCCTCAGGCATTAGTATGCACGAACACACAGCGCTCTGATCCTTTCACCCTCTTTCGTGGCACTCGTCAAGGGTGCCCCCTCTCTCCACTGCTGTTTGCGCTTGCTATTGAGCCGCTGTCCATAGCATTGAAATCAGAAGGGGGATTTAAAGGAATAAGGAGACATGGAGAGGAACATCGGGTCTCATTGTATGCTGATGACCTACTCCTGTATGTAAGCGATCCCCTGTCAAGCCTTCCATCTATTCTCTCAATCCTGGACTCTTTTAGCATATTCTCCGGATATAAACTCAACATCAAGAGTGAGTGGTTCCCAATAAACCAACTAGCTACAGAAATTCCAACTCATCTCATACCATTTAAGACTGCCACAGTTGGCATTGTTACGACCCTGTCTAGGGGAAAATATAATGGCAACATGCTACAATAGTTCACCCCCTCCTTGCCACGCTCCCAAGAACCAGCCACAACAATTAACAGCCCGTTCGTGTTTATTGACACATTTGCTTCAGGGTGGGCTTACAGCAAAATAACAAACAGAAAACAACCCTAAGGCGAAACAACCTAACCTTTCCTACTCAAAATTAAAGAAAACAAAAGACATCATACTGACCTAACTCCTCAAACTCCAACAAAACAGTAGAAAACATGGTTCGAACGAAAATGCTACCCACCCCTACCAAGAACGGGCTGTTACCAATAGAACAATTTACAGACGGCTGCATAAGTTGAGTCCGGCTGGAGGTCCTGCTGGCAGTGGCAAGAGGAGTGAGAACCGCAAGAGCTTTGGGAACCGTCCTCTTATCCTGGAAATACGATCCACCTCCATCGCTGCTGGAACCAATCCACTCCCTGTAAATACATCCACCCACTCAAAGAGACACACCTGAAACGCATCCACTCGAACAGACACAGCTGAAACACATCACACAATCATCACGAGAGAGAGAGAGAGAGAGAGAAAGAGAGAGAGAAAGAGAGAGAGAGAGAGAGAGAGAGATCCACACAACCTCAAGGTTGTAACACCTCCCCCCTTAAAGATCGAACATTTCTCTCCAAAAGAAAATGATCGATTCCACAGGTCACCGGAACGCGAAAGTGCATCAGCTATAACATTATCTTTACCTTTCTTATGCCGAATTTCGATATTAAAGTCCTGCAATAGCAGCGACCAACGCATTAAACGCTCTCGACACAGTCTTCCGATCGATCTGTTCTTCATCTTGGTCTGAACAGAAGCAAGAGACTGTCTAGCTGTCACTAGTGCTTTTATAATAGCCTTTGACTTTATTGTGCGTAAGGGCACAGCTTCAGGATATCGAGTGGCAGCGCACATCATAGTGAGGATATACTGGTTGCCAGATTTAGTTTTTGGAAGTGGTCCCACACAATCAATCACGACATGCTCAAACGGTTCTCCTATTACAGGGATAGGGTGTAAGGGTGCACGAGGGACCATTTGGTTAGGTTTTCCCACAACCTGGCAAATATGACATGATCGGCAAAATGCTGCCACTTCGGATCTCAATCCCGGCCAGAAAAAATACCTAAGGATGCGCCGATATGTTTTGGAAATGCCCAAATGTCCTGACAGACTATGATCATGTGCTAAACTCAACACTTGAACACGAAAGGGAGTTGGCACAACTAGTTGTCGGATTGTATTGTGGTCACTGTCAGGCCCAGAAGACCACCTCCGCATGAGGACACCATCATCAAAGAAGTAAGTGCCAGACCTCTCCCTTCTGTTTTCAGAAGCTGCAGACAAACTACTAACTAAGGTAAAGTCACTCTGTTGGGCCTTAATCAGTTCTACTTTGTCCAGGGACAAAGACAAATCTGGAGGCTAAGTCGTTGCCTAAGGGCCATGTCTCATATCTCTATAATCTCTTATCACCGACAAACGATTCATCTGTGAATAAGAGCAGGGCAGGCTGGGAAACTGAACTCCAGATAAGCATTTCCGATGCTCTTTGCAAAAAGGCATTGAAAGCTGTTAACTCCTCTTCTAGCTGTGCCAGACTTTCTGTTATCCAATTTAAAGTACTTTTTAGGCTGCACTATAGCAAAGACAAACTCTTCAAACTCTACCCAGACAAGACATCTGAAACTTGTGACAGATGCTCTCGGACGCCATGCAATCTGACACATATGTTCTGGACATGCTCCAAGTTGTTCAATTACTGGCAATCAATTTTTAAATCTATCTCTGACATCCTAGGTATACATGTTGGTCCTTCACCACAGATAGCTATTTTTGGGGTGCCTCCTGATGAACTTGTAACCACATCACTGCAGGAAAATGTCATAGCTTTTGCGTCCTTGATTGCACGTAGAAAAATTCTTCTCTTATGGAAATCTTCCCAGCCACCTTCTTTCAAATCCTGGCTTCATGATTTGCTATTTCTATTGAAACTTGAGAAAATCAAATTCAGCCTAAGAGGCCGCCCTGAGAAGTTTTATTTGCACTGGAAATCACTTCTAAATTATGTCGATAAACTCCCTGCCACTAAAACGTCTTGAATAGTCCGCCGACCCCCACCCCATTTGATATGACTCTTTGTACTCAACCTGACCCAGGAATAGTGGGCTGATCAGTTGAACACGCAGAGACACAGACGCAGGCAGCAAACAACTTTTATTACACCCCCCTTCCTTATCTATTTTTTTTAATTTATTTTTATTACCATGTTATTTTATTATTGTTATTGTTTATTATTTATTTATTTATTTATCTATTTCTGTATGTCGTGTTATTTAAAACCAATCTGGTATATTGTACTGTTGTTAAAATGTTTGAAGATCTCTGGGATGAGTGGGATGGGCATGGGGTTATACAAAATGGAAATGAAACTGTTGATTGTATTGTCTACTGCAAATGTGAAATCAATAAAAATGTTTGTAAAAAAAAAAAATTGATATTCTAACATTTAACAATACAGGACAAAATGGATTTATGAGAAGTGATGGTCTATTTCAATGGCAAGATAAAAAAACAAAACAATAATCAACAGAAGAATACGGATATAACACAATAATATTTATCAGATAGGGGTTTAACAAATAGTTTATAATATAGTTTCTAAATGTATTTACACTCACTCAGTGTGAAACCTGGGCCTGTTTAGATGAACACAAAACTGATATTCTGGCAGGAACGGATGAAAGACACACACAAAGCTCTTCCTCAACATCTCTCAGTGTCTCTCTATTTTCTGTTTTTTCGCAGTCAAGCTTGAAAAGCTCAGCTCACACATATGTTATGGAAAACAGGAGCCATGTCCAAATAGCTTTGTTTGCCAGATTGGCAGCAGATAACCATCTCCTGCGACACACATACTGCATCGCACATACTGCGGCGCACATAAATAAAAAAAAACAATTAAATAAAAAAAAAACATTTAAATCAAATTAATAAAAAAACTGGGATGTAACACCCAGGGAAAACACTAACAGCGTTGCGTTGCTGGGGGGGGGGGGGGTGATACCAACATTAGTCAGTCGGTAGATCTTGCTGACCTGGTCATTTCATGAGTAGCTCACAGGCCTATAAAGTGTGGGCACCCCTGGTCTGTGCTGTAATAAAGTGTTGCAGATAATGTAATACTCTTCTATTCCGGTGGGTGGAAAGTATTTCTGACAAATGAGATGTCCGATCACTCAAAGCTGCTAGCAACTAATGAGTGGTGTGCAAAGCTGGCATACCTGGCTGATATATTTCATCATCTAAGTAAACTGAACACACGGATGCAAGGCCGAAATGAAAACCTGCTTACAGGCACTGATCAAATAAATGGATTCCGTTTAAAGCTGCAGCTCTGGCAACAACATGTGCAGCGTGGCAACCTTAAGATGTTCCCACTGACTGAGAAAAGGCATGATGTCAACACTAATGCAATGTGCGAGGTGGTAGGCACACATTTGAAAACTCTTGAGGAGAAGTTGTCATTTTATTTCTCTTCAGCCTTCACAGAATGCCTTGACTGGGTTAGGGACCCATGCAGCTCAGCATCAGTTGCTTGAAACGACATGACTTTACAGGAGCAAGAGGAACTCATTGAACTGAAACAAGATCGTGGTTTAAAGCTAAACTTAGCTGATCTTCCTTTGGACAGTTTTTGGTTATCTGCTGCCAAGGAGTTGCCCAATCTGGCCAACAAAGCTATTTGGATGAAGAGACTGAACTCAATGACTCATGTTTTCCAGTGACATGAAGATACATTGACACTTATATCCCACTCTGTAAGCCAGATCAGCGGCGGCTTTGTGGTCTCTTCTCTGCACGGACTGCAGCTGCGACTGCTGCCCAAGGCTACTGGGAGACTGACCGCCTGTGAGTGCGTTGGGACGGCGAAGGGGCTCGCGGCGCACTCCTGCCTAGTATATGTGCGCACATCCTGCGGCTCACATCTCCTGCGGCGAACATCCTGCGATGCACCTAAATAAAAATATCTTTTTTTATACGCTGGCACATCTTTGCCGGTGCACATTTCCCGCAGCCCACATCTGCGCCGCATGTGCGCACATCTCCTACGGCGCACATCTCCTGCTGCCCACATCTTCGTTGGCGCACATCTCCTGCTGCGCACATCTCCTGCAGCGCAGATGTGCGCACATCCTGCGGCACGATGTGCGCAAATCTGTGCCGGCCAACATCTCCTGCAGCGCACATCTCCTGCTGCGCACATCTCCTGCAGCGCAGATGTGGGCAAATCTGTGCCAATGCACATATCCTGCAGCGCACATCTCCTTCAGCGCACATCTCCTGCTGCGCAGACGTGTGCACATCTCCTGCGGCGCACATCTCCTGCAGCGCAGATGTGCGCACATCCTGCGGCGCACATAAGTAAAACAAAATTTACGGAAAAAAAATATTTAAATCAAATCAATAAAAAAACTGTGCACGCACATCTTGCGTCATCTCCTGCGGTGCACATCTCCTGCGGTGCACATCTCCTGAGTGCCATTCGAGTAAATGAATCTGGAATCTTCTCTCAAAAAACCTTTCCCCCCCAAGGGGTTTGAAGTGTGAGTCTAATGAGGTGTTTTATAAAGATGTCAGACGAAGTGAATCCACTTTATTTTAGCATGAACAGAGAAAAAAGAAGAGAGTTTCATTTCAACGTTAGCAGCAGGACAACCTATTGGATTTTTTCTCTCATACGATGAAGGTTACTCTATCTCTTCAGTTACTAATAAAGCTCTGTTCAGTTAGACACACAAAGGGATAAAAGAACCGGGGGTTAATGAAAATACAAGAGAATTCAAAACCAACACAAATAAGTCCTCCTTAAGTTTTACTCAACCTGCGTCCCTGAAATTCAAGTATGTGTCCCTTGACACTTTCAGCATTTTTACACAAAACACTGGCAATGAAAATGAATTAAACATGGACACTACAGGGGTTTATCAGACAGTCCATGCCCAACATACTATATTGCCATCTTTCTGCAGCACGAACATGAGTAACAAGAATACATAGCACATCAGTATCATTACTTAGTTTTCCATGGCTGTGACCAAACAGCTGCACTCCAGCTGTTGTCCTGAATGAGCTTTGCTAATGAAAGAATACTGCATAGTCACATGCAGTATGCGTTGAGAGCACAGCATCCTGGTTTAAATGTTGCTATCAAAACATCTCCTTTGGTACTCTGTCTGCCACAAGCATACTGTGTCAGGGTGAAAATAAAAATTAATTACACTGCATACTGTACAAGCGACACAAAAGTTTTGTACTAACGGGATAAAACTTCCTTCAAAGTCGTACCAATATCTATCTATCTATCTATCTATCTATCTATCTATCTATATATGGTGGTGTAGCCGAGAGCTGCGGTGGCGGGCGGGGGGTGCTAACCAGATTTGGGGGGGCCCAGCTTGCAAAAGTTTGAGAACCCCTGGTTTAGCCTAAAACTATTTTATTATCCATTACTTAAAGAGAAATTGCACCAAAGACAAACTAAATAAAGGATTAGTAACAAAACATAAACACAAACAACAGTCAAAGCTCACATTCACACCTCTGGACAATATGAAAAGCTGAATGAATCTATTCAGAATATCTTAGATACTTAATGTCCCAGTACGTACAGTGTTGCTGTGTGCACACAGGGATGGGCAAAAATACATCAAAATGTATTTTGATACAAAATACCCCTCAAATAAATGTATCAAATAAAACACAAAATACTGGTGCCAGAAATGTAACAAAATACAATAATGTATTTTGGATTTCAAATTTAGAAAATACTTTTTCTGGATTTTCCTTTTTCTCACAATTTGGTTTAGCAGAGCATTCAGGTTTGGGCCATAATGTACACAAAGCTATCAGCTCAGAACTGGCAGAGGCCAGTGGGACCCATGTACTGTCCGGAGAAGTCTGATCAGAAGTGGTCATCATGGAAGAGTTGCAGTCAAAAAGCCATACCTATGATATGGAAACAAGGCCAAGCAACTCAACTATGCACGAAAACATAGGAACTGGGGTGCAGAAAAATGGTAGCATGTGCTCTGGACTGATGATTAAAAAGTTGAAATATTTGGCTGTAGAAGAAAGGAGTTATTCGCCGAAGGGCTGGAGAGCGGTACAATAATGAGTGTCTGCAGGCAACAGTGACGCATCGTGGAGGTTCTTTGAAAGTTTGGGGCTGCATTTCTGCAAATGGAGTTGGAGATTTGGTCAGGATTAATGGTATCCTCAATGCTGAGAAATACAGGCAGATACTTATCCATCATGCAATACCATCAGGGTGGCATATGATTGGCACCAAATTTATTCTGCAGCAGGACAACGACCCAAAACATAAAGCCAATGTCATTAATAACTATCTTCAGCGTAAAGAAGAACAAGAAGTCCTGGAAGTGATGGTATGGCCCCCACAGAGCCCTGATCTCAACATTGTCGAGTCTGTCTGGGATTACATGAAGAGACAGAAGGATTTGAGGAAGCCTACATCCACAGAACATCTGTGGTTAGTTCTCCAAGATGTTTGGAACGATCTACCAACCGAGTTCCTTCAAAAACTGTGTGCAAGTCTACCTAGACGAATTTATGCTGTTTTGAAGGCAAAGGGTGGTCACACCAAGTATTGATTTGATTTAGATTTCTCTCCTGTTCATTCACTGCATTTTGTTAATTGATGCATAGTCGTGAACTGTTTTTTGATTCGTACAGCGCCTCCTGGTGGCAGCAGGAAATGTCTTGTTTTTGGTACATTTTACACTTGGATGTATTTCTCCTCATCCACTTTGTGAAACCATGTCAAACTGTGTCCAATGGGTCTCAAGACATTGATAATATAGGCTTACGATTACTGTGACTTTTCATCATGCGGATTATTAATGGCGTGTCATCAAAGTTCAACTCGCCATGACACACGAAATTGCTGTAACTTCCGTGTTCATGGGTCCAGCTCCCTCAAACTACATGTGTGTATCTACAGCCCACCCCTGAAGATATACAGATAGTTTTAAGGAATGGGCGTGTCAAAATAACTGACTAGCGCCCCCTTAAGGGCAGCCGCGGCACTACGATTGGTCTACATCTTACATCTTACATCTTAATGTCAATAGGGACATGTGTCTTTTCATGACAAAGAAATAAGTCTCTTGGACAGATATGCTAAGCCACACAGGAAGCTCGCCATTTTGGATTTGGTAGCCATTTTGGCCATATCACACACTTTTACTTTGATATACTTGTTGTAGAGCTTTCATCAGATCAACGTGAAATTTAGTTGAGTGTCATCACAACAAGATTGAAATGAAAAGTTATTAAAAGATCGATTTCTTGTCTCACGGTGTGACCTTGGCATGACGTCATAGTTTGATTACACGCCATCAAAACACGAGCTCTGTATCTAGGACATATTATGTAAGTCAAGAGTCGCGACCTGATGACATCCACAAAGACACCATGACTTAAAACGATAGCACCACCTGCTGGTTACAGAAAGTGAGGCGTTTATCCTTGCTGCAGTGCCCAAACGCATGTAACACGGAAACGAGTGCTTGGTCATCGAACGCTCTTTCTTCACCGACCTCAACAGACTTGAAATCGCCTGTGCTCGGGCCCGTTAGTGCTACAACGTAGCCCTAGTTAGGGCCCGAGCACCGAATGGTGAGAGGCCCTATTGAAATTGAAATGATTATTAGGGCCCGAGCACCGAATGGTGAGAGGCCCTATTGAAATTGAAAGGATTATTAGGGCCCGAGCACCGAAATCGGTGGGAGGCCCTATTGAAATTGAAATGATTATTAGGGCCCGAGCACCGAAATCGGTGGGAGGCCCTATTGAATCTGTAAGGATTTTTATTATTAGGGCCCGAGCACCGAATGGTGAGAGGCCCTATTGAATCCCCCTGGTGGCAACAGGAAATGTCTTGTTTTTTGCTTGTCTTACACTTGGATGAATTTCTCCTCATCCACTGACCTCAACCATGTCAAACTGTATCAAATGGGTCCCAAGACATTGACAATGAAGACATAAGATTACCGTGACTTTTCGTCAAACGCCATATGAATGGCGTGGCATTAAAGTACATCAACTCGCCGTGAAACACGAAATTGCTGTAACTTCAGTGTTCATGATTCTATCTCTCTCAAACTACATGTGTGTAACAACAGCCCCCCCCTGAAGATATTCATATGGTTTTAAGAAATGGGCGTGGCAAAAAAACTGACCAGCGCCCCCTATAGGGCAACCCCGGCACTACGATGGCCGACATTTATACAAATCTATTGGGACATGTGTCGTTTCATAACAAACAAAAAAATATCTTGGATAGGTATGCTTGACCAAACAGGGAGGCCGCCATTTTGGATTAAGTGGCCATTTTTTTTCCATATTCCACATTTTTACTTGATGCACTTGTCCCAGGGCTTTCATCAGATTAACTTCAAATTAAGATCAGTGCCATCACAACAAGATGGAGATAAAAAGTGATTAAGAGATTGACCTTTCGTCACACCGTGTGACCGTGGCGTGGCGTCTTGGGTTTGATTAAACGCCATCAAAACACGAGGTTCTGTATCTCGGACATACATTGTCCAATCGAGTCCAAACTAGACATGTAAGACAAGGGTGCCATCCTGATGACATCTACACAGAAATTATGACTTGAAATTACAGCGCCCCCTGGTGGCTACAGGAAGTGACATGTTTTATACTTTGATGAACTGCTCCTGGCTGATTTACAATATACAGCTCAAATCAGATCAGTCAAGTCATTAGATCATGGTCAGAATTGTGACGTTTCCTCAAACCGTGTAAACATTGATGTGCGGCGAAGGATTTTCCTTCGCCAAAGGACACGATGTTATCATAACTCCACTGTGCATTGTCCTATCACTACAAAACTTCTGTCACATGGTCAGAGTCCAAGCCTGAACAGCTCTATGTGTCAATATTTCCTCAGTGTCATAGCGCCACCTACTGATTCGCCAGGAAACAGGAAGTACTTTGTTAATCCACTCTGCATTATCCAACCGGCTCCAAACTACTGACCTATGATCACAATACTGATCTGAACAGCTCCACATATAAATATTAGTTCAGGGTCATAGTGCCACCTACTGATCAGTGTGAAAATTAAGTTGCGGAAACATTGTCCAATTGACACAAAATTTCCCACGCTACATCAGAGCGCCTACTTGAACAGATCTATATGTCTGTGCGTAATAATAGTGATGGCGCCACCTACTGGCAAACCTACTGCCGCAGAGCGCAAAACGCATGCAACGTGGAGAAGTGCATGCTCGATCGATGATGTGCGCTTGGTCATCGATCGCTCTCTCCACCGACCGCAACAGGCTTCAACGTGCGGGTGCTCAGGCCCGCAAGTGCTACAACGTAGCCCTAGTTATTAGGGCCCGAGCACCGAAATCGGTGGGAGGCCCTATTGAAATTGAAATGATTATTAGGGCCCGAGCACCGAAATCGGTGGGAGGCCCTATTGAAATTGAAATGATTATTATTATTATTAGGGCCCGAGCACCGAAATCGGTGAGAGGACCTATTGAAATTGAAAGATTATTAGGGCCCGAGCACCGAAATCGGTGGGAGGCCCTTTTGAAATTGAAATGATTATTAGGGCCCGAGCACCGAAATCGGTGGGAGGCCCTATTGAAATTGAAATGATTATTATTATTATTATTATTATTATTTTTCTTAGCTTAAATGAATTGGCTTTTTGAGGGCTTTAATGTGCTCAAAAAGTTGTAGGAGTTTGCAGTAAATTCGAAGGCGGCGTAAAATTACGTATTCTGGAGTATTTTGAAAAGGGCGTGGCAAAATGGCTAAAGAGCGCCACCTACGGAAAAGCCCCTCATTTAGCATTCACCGATCCTCAAAAAAAACAAAGATTATTGTGTATCATGACTAGATGCACAAAAAAGTCCATCAGTGCATTATGAATAACGCAACAGGAAGCCCGCCAGTTTGACTTTAGTGGCCATTTTGGTCATATTCCATATTTTTTCTTTGATGTACTTGTCGTACAGCTTTCATCAGATCAACTTCAAATTTAGACGATCGTCATCACAACAAATTGGAGATCTAAAGTTATTGAAGGATTACGTTTTAGCAAAACCGTCTGACCGTGGTGTGGCGTTAAAGTTTGATTAAACGCCATCAAAACACGGGCTTCTATATCTCAGACTTATTTTGTCCTATCGAGTCCAAACTACACACATAAGACAAGAGTAGAGATATGAAGACATCTATACAGAAATCGTGACTTAAAGTGACAGCGCCCCCTGGTGACAGCAGGAAAAGTCTTGTTTTTGTCACGTTTTATGTTTTTATATACTAGTCGTACAGCTTTTATCAAATCAACTTAATATTTAGACGACTGTCATCACAACAAAATGAAGATCTAAAGTTATTGAAAGATCGACTTTTCGTCAAACCGTGTGATTGTGGCGTGGCGCTAAAGTTTGATGAGACTTCGGTGAAACGCACTAAAACACGAGCTTCTGTATCTTGGACATATTTTGTCTAATCAAGTCCAAACTAGACACATAAGACAATAGTTGCGATATGAAGACATCTATACAGAAATCGTGACTTAAAATGACAGCGCCCCCTGGTGGCAGCAGGAAATGTATAGCTGACACTCTGATGTATTCCTGCTCATCCAATATGCAAAACCATGTCAAACTTTGTTTAATGGGTCTCAAGACATTGATAATGTAGCCATAAGATTATTGTGACTTTTTATCATGCGGTTTATTAATGGCATGGCTTGAAAGTTCATCAGCTCGTCGGAGAGAGTCCCATTGAATCCCATGTTAAAATGCCCAATTTTAGAGTAGAATTAAACCTGTTTACAGCATTATTCAAACTTTGGTTTTAGTCTCAATCGCTATGTTCTTCCTTCATTAAAACTCTGAGGGGGTGAACTTTTTCGTAACTACCTCTATATCGCTATAATAAGCGATATAGTGGTTTGAAATTTACGTGACGTCACAGTGAGCTGCGCCCTCCCTTCTCCTTACTTTTTCCTGTGTCATTGAACACAACTCGAGACTTTCGAAATCTCCCACTCAGTATCGGATGAATAACACAGTTTGATGTTTTGCTTGTTCTGCTGACGGACACGTTAAAGACGTCTGCGCTCCCGTTTCTGTGGTAAGTCAAGCTCAGTATTTTATTTAGATGTGTAGAAGTGATTCGCAGGGTGTTTTAGTACCATGCATTCGAGCTAACGTCCGTTAGCATGGAGGCTAAATACGAACTCCGATCTGGGGCATTAACTCCTGTTTAATGCGAACGGCACTATTACCGACACACACCGATATGAACCGACATGAGTAGGTCCGCCCAGCAGTGGCATGCGTTAGTTTATGAGGTTAAATCTGAGACAGGAGACTGTGTGTGTCCGGTGAATTAGCTCCATCAGGATATCTATTGCTATAAAATGGTTTCACTCGCCAAGGCATTTGACTTGACAATGTTACACAGTTAGTTATTCTACTGAAACAGACTTACAGTGATCAATTGAAACGTGCGTATTTAAAGTCACATCTGTATTTTAAGAGCAGATGTTTAAAGGGGAATTCAACTTCCAAAGCTCTTTATTCAGAGTATTGTTATGATGTCTTACAGAGAAAGCTAAACGTTCTGCTGCCTGCACTGTTTACATTGTAATCTCAGGCAGATTTCACTGAATTGTTCTGTTAAATATAAATAAATTATAGCCTTGTATCTTTATTAGAACAGACAGTGTAATAGAGAATTTGATGCTGATGTACACTAACTATTTCCTAAGCTGAAATGATTATGATCTGTTTAACTTTGAAGTAATACACTTCCTTTTTTACCATTTAAAGTGTGTTAAGGACTTAACCTGGCACATGTATGACTTTACACATTTGTATATTTATGTTGAAATTTTCTCTAGCATGTCCAGCATGAGACAACTGGAATTCAACCACATTGAACACCGACTTCAGGTACAGACCTCTTTTCATTAATTACAAACAACCATGGCAAAGTACTGCACATAATACATTGTATATTAAATAATATATGCAATACTTTGAATGTGAAATAACTCCATACTGTACATTCATTGTCATGGTAGTGCACGTTTTAATCCAAAAGCATATTCAAATACACAGTTGAATATCCACAGAAAATAAGATTACACACTTTGTTCATATGTAACTCTTCCTCTACAATAATGACGATCACTTTCATGTTTCCTATCATTTTATTAGGGACAGACGAGCCTGAAGGACACAGCTGTGATGACCATGTTCTGTCTCTTATGGCAAAGCAGAAATATAAAACACTGGGTTCTTATCTAAAGTGTATCAAATCAGATCTCCACCATGTTGCTGCTGAGGACATCAGGTGCTGCAGTTCTTCATCTATGAAGAGAAAAAACGCACTGTTAAAGAATGTTTTGTGTTGTGTATAAAGCACAACAGATTTCTGATAGAACTGTTGTACTGTGGTCTTGGTTTATATCCTCATGGTGAAATGTACATATTTTAAGTCCCTTCTGATAAAAGTGCTGAAAGAAATACAACATTGTACAAATACATAAAATGTCTTTCTACCTCATCAGTACTATTCAAGGTGATAATCTCCCACAGACCTATTGATAACAGTCCAAATCAAGTCTTTCCACTTCTCTCAGTGTGAAAACATAATTCTATAATTAATTTGAGAACTGTTTACAACACTGATGTGTGGAGATTAAAATCATACCTAAACTGTCTAATTCACTGTAAAACTCCATGACATTCGCAGGCCATCTGTAGTTAAGGGAGCAACGCATGGAATGATGTGTAGATTACTAGTTTGATGATGCATGAGGAGAGGCGGTGGTCGAGTGGCAGAAACTTGGACTATGGGCAGAGAAGGTCTCTGGTTCGTCTTTGGTTCGACTCCATGGAGAGACAACAAAAGTCGAACCTGGATTGATCTGTCCAAAAATCCAAGAGTCTCCCTACCCTCTCTAGTGCCCATGAGCAAGGCACCTCACTCCCCCAACATCTGCTCCCCCGAGCGCCGTACATGGTCGCTCACTGCTCTGTGTGTCCTGCACCAGATGGGTAAAAAGCAGCGATTAAATTTCCCTACCTGCATGAGTGTGCCTTTGCATGTCTGTGCATGTGTTTGGGATGAATAAATGGATTTTAATCTTAATCTTTTAATCTTAATCAGTTGTCTTCCAGTTGACCAGCATGAAGCTGCAGATCTCCACCATGTTGCTGCTGGGGACATCAGGAGCTGCATTAATGAGGAGCAGAAGCGTACTGTTATGAATGTTTTGTGTTGTTTATGAAGCACTACTTATTTCAGCTAGAACCGATGTACTAGGGTCTGGGTTTGTATCCTAATGGTTAAATGCACATACTTTAAATCGCTTTTGATAAAACGTGACAAAGAAATACAACATTGTACACATAGATAAAATGTCTTTCTACCTCATCTGTAATATTCAAGGTGATGATCTCCCACAGAGCTGTTGATAACAGTCCACATCAAGTCTCTCCACTTCCCTCAGTGTGAAAACATAATTATATAATTAATTGGAGAAGTGTTTACAACACTGATGTGTGGACATTATAATGTTATCGCTACTGTCTAATTCACTCTACAACTCCATGACAGACTAAATAAACAATGTGAAAATAGTAATGGCGGATATACCATCCTGTATCAGAATATTGGTGAAACAGTTACTATCACATGAAACGTAAACGTGTAGCGTATTGATAGTAACTCATTAAAAAAAATAATGTCAAAACCAAAACAAGACTGTCGAGTTATCTTGCTTCAATCTGTTCATTAGACGTGATAAATAAACGGTAACTTTTATAACAATTACATATTACAAAAAACTTGAGGCATGTAAGCATATGATGATAGATAAAGCAATAGGTTATGTTGGATAGTTTCAAGGTTACTTACCTCTAGTTCAGCACCAGCGGCTGGCCAGAAGAAGTGGAGCGATCTTCCTTGCCGCACAGGGCAAACGCAGGCAATGTGGAGACGAGCGCTTGGTCATCGAACGTTCTCTCTTCCCCGACCGCAACAGACTTGAAATTGCCTGTGCTCGGGCCCGTTAGTGCTACAACGTAGCCCTAGTTATTATTATTATTATTATTATTTTTCTTAGCTTAAATGAATTGGCTTTTTGAGGGCTTTAATGTGCTCAAAAAGTTGTAGGAGTTTGCAGTAAATTCGAAGGCGGCAAAAATTTACGTATTCTGGAGTATTTTGAAAAGGGCGTGGCAAAATGGCTCAAGAGCGCCACCTACGGAAAAGCCCCTCATTTAGCATTCACCGATCTTCAAAAAAAACAAAGACTATTGTGTATCATGACTAGATGCACAAAAAAGTCTATCAGTGCATTATGAATAACGCAACAGGAAGCCCGCCAGTTTGACTTTAGTGGCCATTTTGGTCATATTCGATATTTTTTGTTTTAAGTACTCCTCCTACAGCTTTCATCAAATCAACTTACCATTTAGACGATCGTCATCACAACAAAATGGAGATCTAAAGTTATTGAAGGATTAAGTTTTAGCAAAACCGTCTGACCGTGGTGTGGCCTCAAAGTTTGATTAAACGCCATCAAAACACGGCCTCCTGTATCTTGGACATATTTTGTCCAATCGAGTCCAAACTATACACATAAGACAAGAGTCGCGACCTGAAGACATCGGTACAGAAATCGTGACTTAAAATCACAGCGCCCCCTGGTGGCAACAGGAAATGTCTTGTTTTTAAGACGTGTTATGTTTTTATGTACTACTCGGAGAGCTTTCATCACATCAATTTAAAATTTAGACGGGTGGCATCACAACAAGATGGAGATCTAAAGTTATCAAAGAAACAACTTTTCGACACACCGTCTGACTGTGGCGGGGCGTCAAATCAGCTCACCATGACACACGAAAACGCTTAAAGGGGACATATTCGCTTTAAAGGGGACATATTATTTCCATTTCACCACAGTTGATATGGTTCCTTGGGGTCTTAATGAAATGTCTGTAAAATATTTTGGTAAAAATACCCCAAGGATAATTTAAAACAGCACCTTTTTACTCAAAACAGGTTGATCTGAGGAGGTCTGTTTTACCTCCTCAGATCAACCTGTTTTGAGGGCTTTAATGTGCTCAAAAATTTGTAGGAGTTTGCAGCAAATTCGAAGGCGGCGTAAATTTAGGTATTCTGGAGTATTTTGAAAAGGGCGTGGCAAAATGGCTCAAGAGCGCCACCTACGGAAAAGCCCCTCATTTAGCATTCACCGATCCTCAAAAAAAACAAAGACTATTGTGTATCATGACTAGATGCACAAAAAAGTCCATCAGTGCATTATGAATAACGCAACAGGAAGCCCGCCAGTTTGACTTTAGTGGCCATTTTGGTCATATTCCATATTTTTTCTTTGATGTACTTGTCGTACACAACAAATTGGAGATCTAAAGTTATTGAAGGATTACGTTTTAGCAAAACCGTCTGACCGTGGTGTGGCGTTAAAGTTTGATGAAACGCCATCAAAACACAATCTTCCATATTTCAGACATATTTTGTCCAATTGAGTCCAAACTAGACACATACGACAAGAGTCGCGACCAGAAGACATCAGTGCAGAAATTGTGACTTACAATCACAGCGCCCCCTGGTGGCAACAGGAAATGTCTTGTTTTTAAGACGTGTTATGTTTTTATGTACTACTCGGAGAGCTTTCATCAGATCAACTTAAAAATTAGATGAGACTCTACAAAACAAGATGAAGATCTAAAGTTATCAATATTTAAACTTTTCATCATACCGTGTGACCGTGGTGAGGTCTCAAAGTTCGACTAAACGCCAATATAAGCGAGCTTCTGTAACTTAGACATATTTTGTCCAATCGACTCCAAACTACACATATAAGACAAGAGTCGCGACCGGAAGACATCTACCTAGAAATCATGACTTAAAAGGAAAGCGCCCCCTGGTGGCATCAGAAAAATGTCTTGTTTTGGTCATCTTACTCTTTGATGTATTTCCCTCCAGCCACTTTACTAAACCATGTCAAACTGTGTCAAATTGGTCTCAAGATATTGATAATGTAGGCATAACATTACTGTGACTTTTCATCATGCGGATTGTTAATGGCGTGGCATCAAAGTTCATCAGCTCACCATGGCCAATGAAACCCATTTTAACAGAGTTACCATGAACGCAGCATGAGACCGCTTTCAGTTTGTTACGTCTCACACTTGGATGTATTTCTCCTCATTCACTTTGCTAAACCATGTCAAACTGTGTCACATGGGTCTCAATATATTGATAATGTAGGCATAACATTGCTGTGAGTTTTCATCATGCGGATTATTCATAGCTTTGCAGCAGACTTCTTCAACTCGCCATGACAAACGAAGCTGCATTTAACACAGCTGCAAGTGAACGCCTCATGAGACTGAAAAAAGTTACGTCGTCACAAGCTGCGGAGCTGTGTATCACGAAGAACCGGAGAACGGTTGGCGAGTCTGGATGAGAGGACGGCGGCGGAGTCACTGTGGACGTTGTTCGCTCAGCAGGTTAGAGTGTGGGACGCTCTCAAAGCTTTTTTCCCCCGTCCGTCGTGTCTTTTCCTGTGTGAACTCTGCCGCTCTCAACAGCAGCACTGGCTATGAGCTAGCTCCTGCTAGCTCCAACGAAGCATCTCTCAACTGCTACGTAAGTTAAACGGACACTTCTGACTGACTGACTGACTGTGATGATAAGCAAAAGAGACACTGTGGACTGACTTTGCAGAGTCAATTCCGTAGCGACATTGAGACTGCATGCTGGTGCACGTGTGATGTGTTGTACTGCATTTGTTTGATCTGTTTACTAATACTAGCTCTAATAAATACTGTATAAATTATATTTTGCTCCTGAATTGAACTGTGTTAAAGGGGTTCACATGGAAAATATATGTTCAATTATGTAAAGGGTGATTTTTGTTACTATTATACTAATGGAGATTTAGCACTTGCTACACATTGTAAGAGCAGCTGTTCAAAGGAGCACTACGTCTTTTAAGGCTCTTTATTCAGAGTCACGGTGTTGATGTCCTGTCACGTGTTACAGTGAAAAATAACCGTGTCTCCCACCTTCAGTATTTAAATCGTTAATCTCAGACAGACTTCACTGAATTCTTTTGTTAAATATGAGTAAGTCATAGCCTTGTAACTTTACTAGAACAGACAGTGTCATACAGAGTTGTGGGCTTATATGCACTACCTATTTCCTAATCTGAAATGATTATGCTCTGATTAACTTTGAACTAATATTTTATTTTTACCATTTAAAAGTCTGTTAATTACTTAACCTGGCCCATGTATGACTTTACATATCTGTGTATTGGTTTCATGTTCCTCTAGAAGGTCCAACTTGACACACAACTTGAATCCAACCAGACTGAACACTGACTCCAGGTACAGACCTGATTTCATTACTTAAAAACAATCAAAGTATTGCACATAATACATAATGTATTAAATTATAATGCAATACTTTTAATGTGAAATAGCTCCATTAAAAACATTCATTGTCATGGTAGTGCACGTTTTAATCCAAAAGCATATTCAAATACACAGTTGAATATCCACAGAAAATAAGATTACACACTTTGTTCATATGTAACTCTTCCTCTACAATAATGACGATCACTTTCATGTTTCCTATCATTTTATTAGGGACAGACGAGCCTGAAGGACACAGCTGTGATGACCATGTTCTGTCTCTTATGGCAAAGCAGAAATATAAAACACTGGGTTCTTATCTAAAGTGTATCAAATCAGATCTCCACCATGTTGCTGCTGAGGACATCAGGTGCTGCAGTTCTTCATCTATGAAGAGAAAAAACGCACTGTTAAAGAATGTTTTGTGTTGTGTATAAAGCACAACAGATTTCAGATAGAACTGTTGTACTGTGGTCTTGGTTTATATCCTCATGGTGAAATGTACATATTTTAAGTCCCTTCTGATAAAAGTGCTGAAAGAAATACAACATTGTACAAATACATAAAATGTCTTTCTACCTCATCAGTACTATTCAAGGTGATAATCTCCCACAGACCTATTGATAACAGTCCAAATCAAGTCTTTCCACTTCTCTCAGTGTGAAAACATAATTCTATAATTAATTTGAGAACTGTTTACAACACTGATGTGTGGAGATTAAAATCATACCTAAACTGTCTAATTCACTGTAAAACTCCATGACATTCGCAGGCCATCTGTAGTTAAGGGAGCAACGCATGGAGTGATGTGTAGATTACTAGTTTGATGATGCATGAGGAGAGGCGGTGGTCGAGTGGCAGAAACTTGGACTATGGGCAGAGAAGGTCTCTGGTTCGTCTTTGGTTCGACTCCATGGAGAGACAACAAAAGTCGAACCTGGATTGATCTGTCCAAAAATCCAAGAGTCTCCCTACCCTCTCTAGTGCCCATGAGCAAGGCACCTCACTCCCCCAACATCTGCTCCCCCGAGCGCCGTACATGGTCGCTCACTGCTCTGTGTGTCCTGCACCAGATGGGTAAAAAGCAGCGATTAAATTTCCCTACCTGCATGAGTGTGCCTTTGCATGTCTGTGCATGTGTTTGGGATGAATAAATGGATTTTAATCTTAATCTTTTAATCTTAATCAGTTGTCTTCCAGTTGACCAGCATGAAGCTGCAGATCTCCACCATGTTGCTGCTGGGGACATCAGGAGCTGCATTAATGAGGAGCAGAAGCGTACTGTTATGAATGTTTTGTGTTGTTTATGAAGCACTACTTATTTCAGCTAGAACCGATGTACTAGGGTCTGGGTTTGTATCCTAATGGTTAAATGCACATACTTTAAATCGCTTTTGATAAAACGTGACAAAGAAATACAACATTGTACACATAGATAAAATGTCTTTCTACCTCATCTGTAATATTCAAGGTGATGATCTCCCACAGAGCTGTTGATAACAGTCCACATCAAGTCTCTCCACTTCCCTCAGTGTGAAAACATAATTATATAATTAATTGGAGAAGTGTTTACAACACTGATGTGTGGACATTATAATGTTATCACTACTGTCTAATTCACTCTACAACTCCATGACAGACTAAATAAACGATGTGAAAATAGTAATGGCGGATATACCATCCTGTATCAGAATATTGGTGAAACAGTTACTATCACATGAAACGTACACGTGTAGCGTATTGATAGTAACTCATTAAAAAAAATAATGTCACAACCAAAACAAGACTGTTGAGTTATCTTGCTTCAATCTGTTCATTAGACGTGATAAATAAACGGTAACTTTTATAACAATTACATATTACAAAAAACTTGAGGCATGTAAGCATATGATGATAGATAAAGCAATAGGTTATGTTGGATAGTTTCAAGGTTACTTACCTCTAGTTCAGCACCAGCGGCTGGCCAGAAGAAGTGGAGCGATCTTCCTTGCCGCACAGGGCAAACGCAGGCAATGTGGAGACGAGCGCTTGGTCATCGAACGTTCTCTCTTCCCCGACCGCAACAGACTTGAAATTGCCTGTGCTCGGGCCCGTTAGTGCTACAACGTAGCCCTAGTTAGGGCCCGAGCACCGAAATCGGTGAGAGGACCTATTGAAATTGAAAAGATTATTATTATTATTATTTTTCTTCGCTCAGTGAATTGGCTTTTTGAGGGCTTTAACGTGCTCAAAAAGTTTCTAAAGTGTACAGTAAATTACAAATGTGCGCAAGTTTACGTTTTCTGAAGTATTTTGAAAAGGGCGTGGCAAAATGGCTCAAGAGCGCCACCTACGGAAAAGCCCCTCATTTAGCATTCACCGATCCTCAAAAAAAACATAGACTATTGTGTCTCATGACAAGATGCACAAAAAAGTCCATCAGTGCATTATGAATAACGCAGCAGGAAGCCCGCCAGTTTGACTTTAGTGGCCATTTCGGTCATATTCCATATTTTTTCTTTGATGTACTTGTCGTACAGCTTTCATCAGATCAACTTCAAATTTAGACGATCGTCATCACAACAAATTGGAGATCTAAAGTTATTGAAGGATTAAGTTTTAGCAAAACCGTCTGACCGTGGTGTGGCGTTAAAGTTTGATGAAACGCCATCAAAACACAAGCTTCCATATTTCAGACATATTTTGTCCAATTGAGTCCAAACTAGACACATACGACAAGAATCGCGACCAGAAGACATCGGTGCAGAAATTGTGACTTACAATCACAGCGCCCCCTGGGGGCAACAGGAAATGTCTTGTTTTTAAGACGTGTTATGTTTTTATGTACTACTCGGAGAGCTTTCATCAGATCAACTTAAAAATTAGATGAGACTCTACAAAACAAGATGAAGATCTAAAGTTATCAATATTTAAACTTTTCATCACACCGTGTGACCGTGGTGAGGTCTCAAAGTTCGACTAAACGCCAATATAAGCAAGCTTCTGTAACTTAGACATATTTTGTCCAATCGACTCCAAACTACACATATAAGACAAGAGTCGCGACCGGAAGACATCTACCTAGAAATCATGACTTAAAAGGAAAGCGCCCCCTGGTGGCATCAGGAAATGTCTTGTTTTTGTACATCGTGCGCTTTGATTTGTTTGTCGGAGAGCTTTCATCACATCAATTTAAAATTTAGACGGGTGGCATCACAACAAGATGGAGATCTAAAGTTATCAAAGAAACAACTTTTCGACACACCGTCTGACTGTGGCGGGGCGTCAAATCAGCTCACCATGACACACGAAACCGCTTAAAGGGGACATATTCGCTTTAAAGGGGACATATTATTTCCATTTCAACACAGTTGATATGGTTCCTTGGGGTCTTAATGAAATGTCTGTAAAATATTTTGGTAAAAATACCCCAAGGATAATTTAAAACAGCACCTTTTTACTCTGTCTAAAACAGACCTCCTCAGATCAACCCGCCCCCATCTTACCCCACCCCCTTTCACCCCTCTCATCCCTCCCCCTTCTCACCCCTCCCCCCTCTCATGGAGGTGTAGGACATGTGCTTGAATGTGTTCTCACTACAGAATGCATTCAACATCTATAGGGCAGATTATGGGCCTCGTGAAAATTTACGTAATCTGGGGTATTTGGAAATGGGTGTGGCAAAATGGCTCAACAGCGCCACCAACGGTGCTTTCCCTCATTTACGGAGAAACACCTCATTTAGCATTCACTGATCCGCACGAAATTGAAGACAGTTGTGTATCATCACCAGATGCACAAAAAACGCGCTCGGAGCAATATGAAAAACGCAACAGGAAGCACGCCATTTTCGATTTCGTGGCCATTTTGGTCATATTCCATAATCTTTTACTTTGATATACTTCTCGTACAGCTTTCATCACATCAACTGAAAATTTAGACGAGCGTCATCACAACAAGATGGAGATCTAAAGTTATCAAAGAAACAACTTTTCGTCACACTGTCTGACTGTGGCGGGGCGTCACATCAGCTCGCCATGACACACGAAAACGCTTTAACTTCCGTGTTCATGGGTCCATCTCCCTCAAACTACATGTGTGTATCATCAGCCCCCCTCCCTTGAAGATATTCAGATGGTTTTAAAGAATGGGCGTGGCAAAATGGCTCAACAGCGCAACCAACGGAGCTTCCCCTCATTTATGGAGAAACACCTCATTTAGAATTCACTGATCCTCACGAAATTGAAGACAGTTGTGTATCATCACCAGATGCACAAAAAACGCGCTCGGAGCAATTTGAAAAACGCAACAGGAACCCCGCCATTTTCTATTTGGACCATATTCCATGTTTTTTATTTTCAAGTACTTCTTGGAGAGCTTTCATCAGATCAACTGAAAATTTAGACGAGTGTCATCACAACAAGATGGAGATCTAAAGTTATTGAAAGATCAATTTTTCGCCACACCGTGTGACCGTGGCGAGGCGTCAAAATGTGACTAAACGCCATCAAAACACAAGCTTCTGTATCTTGGACATATTTGGTCCAATCGAGTTCAAACTACACATGTAAGACAAGAAGCGCGACCTGATGACATCAACAAAGACACCATGACTTAAAATCATAGCGCCACCTGCTGGCTACAGGAAGTGAAGCGTTTATATCGCAGCAGTGCGCAAATGCATGCAACGCTGAGACGAGCGCTTGGTCATCGAACGTTCTCTCTTCCCCGACCGCAACAGACTTGAAATTGCCTGTGCTCGGGCCCGTTAGTGCTACAACGTAGCCCTAGTTATTATTATTATTTTTCTTAGCTTAAATGAATTGGCTTTTTGAGGGCTTTAATGTGCTCAAAAAGTTGTAGGAGTTTGCAGTAAATTCGAAGGCGGCGAAAAATTTCGTATTCTGGAGTATTTTGAAAAGGGCGTGGCAAAATGGCTCAAGAGCGCCACCTACGGAAAAGCCCCTCATTTAGCATTCACCGATCCTCAAACAAAACAAAGACTATTGTGTATCATGAGTAGATGCACAAAAAAGTCCATCAGTGCATTATGAATAACGCAACAGGAAGCCCGCCAGTTTAACTTTAGTGGCCATTTTGGTCATATTCCATATTTTTTCTTTGATGTACTTGTCGTACAGCTTTCATCAGATCAACTTCAAATTTAGACGATCGTCATCACAACAAATTGGAGATCTAAAGTTATTGAAGGATTACGTTTTAGCAAAACCGTCTGACCGTGGTGTGGCGTTAAAGTTTGATGAAACGCCATCAAAACACAAGCTTCCATATTTCAGACATATTTTGTCCAATTGAGTCCAAACTAGACACATACGACAAGAGTCGCCACCAGAAGACATCGGTGCAGAAATTGTGACTTACAATCACAGCGCCCCCTGGTGGCAACAGGAAATGTCTTGTTTTTGGTACGTGTTATGTTTTTATGTACTACTCAGACAGCTTTCATCAGATCAACTTAAAAATTAGATGAGACTCTGCAAAACAAGATGAAGATCTAAAGTTATCAATATTTAAACTTTTCATCATACCGTGTGACCGTGGTGAGGTCTCAAAGTTCGACTAAACGCCAATATAAGCGAGCTTCTGTAACTTAGACATATTTTGTCCAATCGACTCCAAACTACACATATAAGACAAGAGTCGCGACCGGAAGACATCTACCTAGAAATCATGACTTAAAAGGAAAGCGCCCCCTGGTGGCATCAGGAAATGTCTTGTTTTTGTACATCGTGCGCTTTATTTGTCGGAGAGCTTTCATCACATCAATTTAAAATTTAGACGAGTGTCATCACAACAAGATGGAGATCTAAAGTTATCAAAAAAACAACTTTTCGTCACACTGTCTGACTGTGGCGGGGCGTCACATCAGCTCGCCATGACACACGAAAACGCTTTAAAGGGGACATATTCGCTTTAAAGGGGACATATTATTTCCACTTCACCACAGTTGATATGGTTCCTTGGGGTCTTAATGAAATGTCTGTAAAATATTTTGGTAAAAATACCCCAAGGATAATTTAAAACAGCACCTTTTTACTCTGTCTAAAACAGACCTCCTCAGATCAACCTGTTTTTAAGGCCCCGCCCCCCTCTCACCCCGCCCCCATCTTACCCCACCCCCTTTCACCCCTCTCATCCCTCCCCCTTCTCACCCCTCCCCCCTCTCATGGAGGTGTAGGACATGTGCTTGAATGTGTTCTCACTACAGAATGCATTCAACATCTATAGGGCAGATTATGGGCCTCGTGAAAATTTACGTATTCTGGGGTATTTGGAAATGGGTGTGGCAAAATGGCTCAACAGCGCCACCAACGGTGCTTTCCCTCATTTACGGAGAAACACCTTATTTAGCATTCACTGATCCGCACGAAATTGAAGACAGTTGTGTATCATCACCAGATGCACAAAAAACGCGCTCGGAGCAATATGAAAAACGCAACAGGAACCCCGCCATTTTCGATTTGGACCATATTCCATGTTTTTTATATTCATGTACTTCTTGGAGAGCTTTCATCAGATCAACTGAAAATTTAGACGAGTGTCATCACAACAAGATGGAGATCTAAAGTTATTGAAAGATCAATTTTTCGCCACACCGTGTGACCGTGGCGAGGCGTCAAAATGTGACTAAACGCCATCAAAACACAAGCTTCTGTATCTTGGACATATTTGGTCCAATCGAGGTGCAAACTACACATGTAAGACAAGAAGCGCGACCTGATGACATCAACAAAGACACCATGACTTAAAATCATAGCGCCACCTGCTGGCTACAGGAAGTGAAGCGTTTATCTTGCAGCAGTGCGCAAATGCATGCAACGCTGAGACGAACGCTTGGTCATCGAACGTTCTCTCTTCCCCGACCGCAACAGACTTGAAATTGCCTGTGCTCGGGCCCGTTAGTGCTACAACGTAGCCCTAGTTATTATTAGGGCCCGAGCACCGAAATCGGTGGGAGGCCCTATTGAAATTGAAATGATTATTATTATTATTATTATTATTATTTTTCTTAGCTTAAATGAATTGGCTTTTTGAGGGCTTTAATGTGCTCAAAAAGTTGTAGGAGTTTGCAGTAAATTCGAAGGCGGCGTAAAATTACGTATTCTGGAGTATTTTGAAAAGGGCGTGGCAAAATGGCTCAAGAGCGCCACCTACGGAAAAGCCCCTCATTTAGCATTCACCGATCCTCAAAAAAAACAAAGATTATTGTGTATCATGACTAGATGCACAAAAAAGTCCATCAGTGCATTATGAATAACGCAACAGGAAGCCCGCCAGTTTGACTTTAGTGGCCATTTTGGTCATATTCCATATTTTTTCTTTGATGTACTTGTCGTACAGCTTTCATCAGATCAACTTCAAATTTAGACGATCGTCATCACAACAAATTGGAGATCTAAAGTTATTGAAGGATTACGTTTTAGCAAAACCGTCTGACCGTGGTGTGGCGTTAAAGTTTGATGAAACGCCATCAAAACACAAGCTTCCATATTTCAGACATATTTTGTCCAATTGAGTCCAAACTAGACACATTCGACAAGAGTCGCCACCAGAAGACATGGGTGCAGAAATTGTGACTTACAATCACAGCGCCCCCTGGTGGTAACGCGAAATGTCTTGTTTTGGTACGTGTTATGTTTTTATGTACTACTCAGACAGCTTTCATCAGATCAACTTAAAAATTAGATGAGACTCTACAAAACAAGATGAAGATCTAAAGTTATCAGAATTTAAACTTTTCATCATACCGTGTGACCGTGGTGAGGTCTCAAAGTTCGACTAAACGCCAATATAAGCGAGCTTCTGTAACTTAGACATATTTTGTCCAATCGACTCCAAACTACACATATAAGACAAGAGTCGCGACCGGAAGACATCTACCTAGAAATCATGACTTAAAAGGAAAGCGCCCCCTGGTGGCATCAGGAAATGTCTTGTTTTGGTTATCTTACTCTTTGATGTATTTCCCTCCAGCCACTTTACTAAACCATGTCAAACTGTGTCAAATTGGTCTCAAGATATTGATAATGTAGGCATAACATTATTGTGACTTTTCATCATGCAGATTGTTAATGGCGTGGCATCAAAGTTCATCAGCTCACCATGACCAATGAAACCCATTTTAACAGAGTTACCCTGAACGCAGCATGAGACCGCTTTCGGTTTGTTACGTCTCACACTTGGATGTATTTCTCCTCATTCACTTTGCTAAACCATGTCAAACTGTGTCACATGGGTCTCAATATATTGATAATGTAGGCATAACATTGATGTGAGTTTTCATCATGCGGATTATTCATAGCTTTGCAGCAGACTTCTTCAACTCGCCATGACAAACGAAGCTGCATTTAACACAGCTGCAAGTGAACGCCTCATGAGACTCTGAAAAAAGTTACGTCGTCACAAGCTGCGGAGCTGTGTATCACGAAGAACCGGAGAACGGTTGGCGAGTCTGGATGAGAGGACGGCGGCGGAGTCACTGTGGACGTTGTTCGCTCAGCAGGTTAGAGTGTGGGACGCACTCAAAGCTTTTTTCCCCTCTCCCGTTGTGTCTTTTCCTGTGTGAACTCTGCCGCTCTCAACAGCAGCACTGGCTATGAGCTAGCTCCTGCTAGCTCCAACGAAGCATCTCTCAACTGCTACGTAAGTTAAACGGACACTTCTGACTGACTGTGATGATAAGCAAAAGAGACACTGTGGATGTGTGATGTGTTGTACTGCATTTGTTTGATCTGTTTACTAATACTAGCTCTAATAAATACTGTATAAATTATATTTTGCTCCTGAATTGAACTGTGTTAAAGGGGTTCACATGGAAAATATATGTTCAATTATGTAAAGGGTGATTTTTGTTACTATTATACTAATGGAGATTTAGCACTTGCTACACATTGTAAGAGCAGCTGTTCAAAGGAGCACTACGTCTTTTAAGGCTCTTTATTCAGAGTCACGGTGTTGATGTCCTGTCACGTGTTACAGTGAAAAATAACCGTGTCTCCCACCTTCAGTATTTAAATCGTTAATCTCAGACAGACTTCACTGAATTCTTTTGTTAAATATGAGTAAGTCATAGCCTTGTACCTTTACTAGAACAGACAGTGTCATACAGAGTTGTGGGCTTATATGCACTACCTATTTCCTAATCTGAAATGATTATGCTCTGATTAACTTTGAACTAATATTTTATTTTTACCATTTAAAAGTCTGTTAATTACTTAACCTGGCCCATGTATGACTTTACATATCTGTGTATTGGTTTCATGTTCCTCTAGAAGGTCCAACTTGACACACAACTTGAATCCAACCAGACTGAACACTGACTCCAGGTACAGACCTGATTTCATTACTTAAAAACAATCAAAGTATTGCACATAATACATAATGTATTAAATTATAATGCAATACTTTTAATGTGAAATAGCTCCATTAAAAACATTCATTGTCATGGTAGTGCACGTTTTAATCCAAAAGCATATTCAAATACACAGTTGAATATCCACAGAAAATAAGATTACACACTTTGTTCATATGTAACTCTTCCTCTACAATAATGACGATCACTTTCATGTTTCCTATCATTTTATTAGGGACAGACGAGCCTGAAGGACACAGCTGTGATGACCATGTTCTGTCTCTTATGGCAAAGCAGAAATATAAAACACTGGGTTCTTATCTAAAGTGTATCAAATCAGATCTCCACCATGTTGCTGCTGAGGACATCAGGTGCTGCAGTTCTTCCTCTATGAAGAGAAAAAACGCACTGTTAAAGAATGTTTTGTGTTGTGTATAAAGCACAACAGATTTCAGATAGAACTGTTGTACTGTGGTCTTGGTTTATATCCTCATGGTGAAATGTACATATTTTAAGTCCCTTCTGATAAAAGTGCTGAAAGAAATACAACATTGTACAAATACATAAAATGTCTTTCTACCTCATCAGTACTATTCAAGGTGATAATCTCCCACAGACCTATTGATAACAGTCCAAATCAAGTCTTTCCACTTCTCTCAGTGTCAAAACATAATTCTATAATTAATTTGAGAACTGTTTACAACACTGATGTGTGGAGATTAAAATCATACCTAAACTGTCTAATTCACTGTAAAACTCCATGACATTCGCAGGCCATCTGTAGTTAAGGGAGCAACGCATGGAGTGATGTGTAGATTACTAGTTTGATGATGCATGAGGAGAGGCGGTGGTCGAGTGGCAGAAACTTGGACTATGGGCAGAGAAGGTCTCTGGTTCGTCTTTGGTTCGACTCCATGGAGAGACAACAAAAGTCGAACCTGGATTGATCTGTCCAAAAATCCAAGAGTCTCCCTACCCTCTCTAGTGCCCATGAGCAAGGCACCTCACTCCCCCAACATCTGCTCCCCCGAGCGCCGTACATGGTCGCTCACTGCTCTGTGTGTCCTGCACCAGATGGGTAAAAAGCAGCGATTAAATTTCCCTACCTGCATGAGTGTGCCTTTGCATGTCTGTGCATGTGTTTGGGATGAATAAATGGATTTTAATCTTAATCTTTTAATCTTAATCAGTTGTCTTCCAGTTGACCAGCATGAAGCTGCAGATCTCCACCATGTTGCTGCTGGGGACATCAGGAGCTGCATTAATGAGGAGCAGAAGCGTACTGTTATGAATGTTTTGTGTTGTTTATGAAGCACTACTTATTTCAGCTAGAACCGATGTACTAGGGTCTGGGTTTGTATCCTAATGGTTAAATGCACATACTTTAAATCGCTTTTGATAAAACGTGACAAAGAAATACAACATTGTACACATAGATAAAATGTCTTTCTACCTCATCTGTAATATTCAAGGTGATGATCTCCCACAGAGCTGTTGATAACAGTCCACATCAAGTCTCTCCACTTCCCTCAGTGTGAAAACATAATTATATAATTAATTGGAGAAGTGTTTACAACACTGATGTGTGGACATTATAATGTTATCACTACTGTCTAATTCACTCTACAACTCCATGACAGACTAAATAAACGATGTGAAAATAGTAATGGCGGATATACCATCCTGTATCAGAATATTGGTGAAACAGTTACTATCACATGAAACGTACACGTGTAGCGTATTGATAGTAACTCATTAAAAAAAATAATGTCACAACCAAAACAAGACTGTCGAGTTATCTTGCTTCAATCTGTTCATTAGACGTGATAAATAAACGGTAACTTTTATAACAATTACATATTACAAAAAACTTGAGGCATGTAAGCATATGATGATAGATAAAGCAATAGGTTATGTTGGATAGTTTCAAGGTTACTTACCTCTAGTTCAGCACCAGCGGCTGGCCAGAAGAAGTGGAGCGATCTTCCTTGCCGCACAGGGCAAACGCAGGCAATGTGGAGACGAGCGCTTGGTCATCGAACGTTCTCTCTTCCCCGACCGCAACAGACTTGAAATTGCCTGTGCTCGGGCCCGTTAGTGCTACAACGTAGCCCTAGTTATTATTATTATTTTTCTTAGCTTAAATGAATTGGCTTTTTGAGGGCTTTAATGTGCTCAAAAAGTTGTAGGAGTTTGCAGTAAATTCGAAGGCGGCGAAAAATTTCGTATTCTGGAGTATTTTGAAAAGGGCGTGGCAAAATGGCTCAAGAGCGCCACCTACGGAAAAGCCCCTCATTTAGCATTCACCGATCCTCAAACAAAACAAAGACTATTGTGTATCATGAGTAGATGCACAAAAAAGTCCATCAGTGCATTATGAATAACGCAACAGGAAGCCCGCCAGTTTAACTTTAGTGGCCATTTTGGTCATATTCCATATTTTTTCTTTGATGTACTTGTCGTACAGCTTTCATCAGATCAACTTCAAATTTAGACGATCGTCATCACAACAAATTGGAGATCTAAAGTTATTGAAGGATTACGTTTTAGCAAAACCGTCTGACCGTGGTGTGGCGTTAAAGTTTGATGAAACGCCATCAAAACACAAGCTTCCATATTTCAGACATATTTTGTCCAATTGAGTCCAAACTAGACACATACGACAAGAGTCGCCACCAGAAGACATCGGTGCAGAAATTGTGACTTACAATCACAGCGCCCCCTGGTGGCAACAGGAAATGTCTTGTTTTTGGTACGTGTTATGTTTTTATGTACTACTCAGACAGCTTTCATCAGATCAACTTAAAAATTAGATGAGACTCTGCAAAACAAGATGAAGATCTAAAGTTATCAATATTTAAACTTTTCATCATACCGTGTGACCGTGGTGAGGTCTCAAAGTTCGACTAAACGCCAATATAAGCGAGCTTCTGTAACTTAGACATATTTTGTCCAATCGACTCCAAACTACACATATAAGACAAGAGTCGCGACCGGAAGACATCTACCTAGAAATCATGACTTAAAAGGAAAGCGCCCCCTGGTGGCATCAGGAAATGTCTTGTTTTTGTACATCGTGCGCTTTATTTGTCGGAGAGCTTTCATCACATCAATTTAAAATTTAGACGAGTGTCATCACAACAAGATGGAGATCTAAAGTTATCAAAAAAACAACTTTTCGTCACACTGTCTGACTGTGGCGGGGCGTCACATCAGCTCGCCATGACACACGAAAACGCTTTAAAGGGGACATATTCGCTTTAAAGGGGACATATTATTTCCACTTCACCACAGTTGATATGGTTCCTTGGGGTCTTAATGAAATGTCTGTAAAATATTTTGGTAAAAATACCCCAAGGATAATTTAAAACAGCACCTTTTTACTCTGTCTAAAACAGACCTCCTCAGATCAACCTGTTTTTAAGGCCCCGCCCCCCTCTCACCCCGCCCCCATCTTACCCCACCCCCTTTCACCCCTCTCATCCCTCCCCCTTCTCACCCCTCCCCCCTCTCATGGAGGTGTAGGACATGTGCTTGAATGTGTTCTCACTACAGAATGCATACAACATCTATAGGGCAGATTATGGGCCTCGTGAAAATTTACGTATTCTGGGGTATTTGGAAATGGGTGTGGCAAAATGGCTCAACAGCGCCACCAACGGTGCTTTCCCTCATTTATGGAGAAACACCTTATTTAGCATTCACTGATCCGCACGAAATTGAAGACAGTTGTGTATCATCACCAGATGCACAAAAAACGCGCTCGGAGCAATATGAAAAACGCAACAGGAACCCCGCCATTTTCGATTTGGACCATATTCCATGTTTTTTATATTCAAGTACTTCTTGGAGAGCTTTCATCAGATCAACTGAAAATTTAGACGATCGTCATCACAACAAATTGGAGATCTAAAGTTATTGAAGGATTACGTTTTAGCAAAACCGTCTGACCGTGGTGTGGCGTTAAAGTTTGATGAAACGCCATCAAAACACAAGCTTCCATATTTCAGACATATTTTGTCCAATTGAGTCCAAACTAGACACATTCGACAAGAGTCGCCACCAGAAGACATGGGTGCAGAAATTGTGACTTACAATCACAGCGCCCCCTGGTGGTAACGCGAAATGTCTTGTTTTGGTACGTGTTATGTTTTTATGTACTACTCAGACAGCTTTCATCAGATCAACTTAAAAATTAGATGAGACTCTACAAAACAAGATGAAGATCTAAAGTTATCAGAATTTAAACTTTTCATCATACCGTGTGACCGTGGTGAGGTCTCAAAGTTCGACTAAACGCCAATATAAGCGAGCTTCTGTAACTTAGACATATTTTGTCCAATCGACTCCAAACTACACATATAAGACAAGAGTCGCGACCGGAAGACATCTACCTAGAAATCATGACTTAAAAGGAAAGCGCCCCCTGGTGGCATCAGGAAATGTCTTGTTTTGGTCATCTTACTCTTTGATGTATTTCCCTCCAGCCACTTTACTAAACCATGTCAAACTGTGTCAAATTGGTCTCAAGATATTGATAATGTAGGCATAACATTATTGTGACTTTTCATCATGCAGATTGTTAATGGCGTGGCATCAAAGTTCATCAGCTCACCATGACCAATGAAACCCATTTTAACAGAGTTACCCTGAACGCAGCATGAGACCGCTTTCGGTTTGTTACGTCTCACACTTGGATGTATTTCTCCTCATTCACTTTGCTAAACCATGTCAAACTGTGTCACATGGGTCTCAATATATTGATAATGTAGGCATAACATTGCTGTGAGTTTTCATCATGCGGATTATTCATAGCTTTGCAGCAGACTTCTTCAACTCGCCATGACAAACGAAGCTGCATTTAACACAGCTGCAAGTGAACGCCTCATGAGACTCTGAAAAAAGTTACGTCGTCACAAGCTGCGGAGCTGTGTATCACGAAGAACCGGAGAACGGTTGGCGAGTCTGGATGAGAGGACGGCGGCGGAGTCACTGTGGACGTTGTTCGCTCAGCAGGTTAGAGTGTGGGACGCACTCAAAGCTTTTTTCCCCTCTCCCGTTGTGTCTTTTCCTGTGTGAACTCTGCCGCTCTCAACAGCAGCACTGGCTATGAGCTAGCTCCTGCTAGCTCCAACGAAGCATCTCTCAACTGCTACGTAAGTTAAACGGACACTTCTGACTGACTGTGATGATAAGCAAAAGAGACACTGTGGATGTGTGATGTGTTGTACTGCATTTGTTTGATCTGTTTACTAATACTAGCTCTAATAAATACTGTATAAATTATATTTTGCTCCTGAATTGAACTGTGTTAAAGGGGTTCACATGGAAAATATATGTTCAATTATGTAAAGGGTGATTTTTGTTACTATTATACTAATGGAGATTTAGCACTTGCTACACATTGTAAGAGCAGCTGTTCAAAGGAGCACTACGTCTTTTAAGGCTCTTTATTCAGAGTCACGGTGTTGATGTCCTGTCACGTGTTACAGTGAAAAATAACCGTGTCTCCCACCTTCAGTATTTAAATCGTTAATCTCAGACAGACTTCACTGAATTCTTTTGTTAAATATGAGTAAGTCATAGCCTTGTACCTTTACTAGAACAGACAGTGTCATACAGAGTTGTGGGCTTATATGCACTACCTATTTCCTAATCTGAAATGATTATGCTCTGATTAACTTTGAACTAATATTTTATTTTTACCATTTAAAAGTCTGTTAATTACTTAACCTGGCCCATGTATGACTTTACATATCTGTGTATTGGTTTCATGTTCCTCTAGAAGGTCCAACTTGACACACAACTTGAATCCAACCAGACTGAACACTGACTCCAGGTACAGACCTGATTTCATTACTTAAAAACAATCAAAGTATTGCACATAATACATAATGTATTAAATTATAATGCAATACTTTTAATGTGAAATAGCTCCATTAAAAACATTCATTGTCATGGTAGTGCACGTTTTAATCCAAAAGCATATTCAAATACACAGTTGAATATCCACAGAAAATAAGATTACACACTTTGTTCATATGTAACTCTTCCTCTACAATAATGACGATCACTTTCATGTTTCCTATCATTTTATTAGGGACAGACGAGCCTGAAGGACACAGCTGTGATGACCATGTTCTGTCTCTTATGGCAAAGCAGAAATATAAAACACTGGGTTCTTATCTAAAGTGTATCAAATCAGATCTCCACCATGTTGCTGCTGAGGACATCAGGTGCTGCAGTTCTTCCTCTATGAAGAGAAAAAACGCACTGTTAAAGAATGTTTTGTGTTGTGTATAAAGCACAACAGATTTCAGATAGAACTGTTGTACTGTGGTCTTGGTTTATATCCTCATGGTGAAATGTACATATTTTAAGTCCCTTCTGATAAAAGTGCTGAAAGAAATACAACATTGTACAAATACATAAAATGTCTTTCTACCTCATCAGTACTATTCAAGGTGATAATCTCCCACAGACCTATTGATAACAGTCCAAATCAAGTCTTTCCACTTCTCTCAGTGTCAAAACATAATTCTATAATTAATTTGAGAACTGTTTACAACACTGATGTGTGGAGATTAAAATCATACCTAAACTGTCTAATTCACTGTAAAACTCCATGACATTCGCAGGCCATCTGTAGTTAAGGGAGCAACGCATGGAGTGATGTGTAGATTACTAGTTTGATGATGCATGAGGAGAGGCGGTGGTCGAGTGGCAGAAACTTGGACTATGGGCAGAGAAGGTCTCTGGTTCGTCTTTGGTTCGACTCCATGGAGAGACAACAAAAGTCGAACCTGGATTGATCTGTCCAAAAATCCAAGAGTCTCCCTACCCTCTCTAGTGCCCATGAGCAAGGCACCTCACTCCCCCAACATCTGCTCCCCAGAGCGCCGTACATGGTCGCTCACTGCTCTGTGTGTCCTGCACCAGATGGGTAAAAAGCAGCGATTAAATTTCCCTACCTGCATGAGTGTGCCTTTGCATGTCTGTGCATGTGTTTGGGATGAATAAATGGATTTTAATCTTAATCTTTTAATCTTAATCAGTTGTCTTCCAGTTGACCAGCATGAAGCTGCAGATCTCCACCATGTTGCTGCTGGGGACATCAGGAGCTGCATTAATGAGGAGCAGAAGCGTACTGTTATGAATGTTTTGTGTTGTTTATGAAGCACTACTTATTTCAGCTAGAACCGATGTACTAGGGTCTGGGTTTGTATCCTAATGGTTAAATGCACATACTTTAAATCGCTTTTGATAAAACGTGACAAAGAAATACAACATTGTACACATAGATAAAATGTCTTTCTACCTCATCTGTAATATTCAAGGTGATGATCTCCCACAGAGCTGTTGATAACAGTCCACATCAAGTCTCTCCACTTCCCTCAGTGTGAAAACATAATTATATAATTAATTGGAGAAGTGTTTACAACACTGATGTGTGGACATTATAATGTTATCACTACTGTCTAATTCACTCTACAACTCCATGACAGACTAAATAAACGATGTGAAAATAGTAATGGCGGATATACCATCCTGTATCAGAATATTGGTGAAACAGTTACTATCACATGAAACGTACACGTGTAGCGTATTGATAGTAACTCATTAAAAAAAATAATGTCACAACCAAAACAAGACTGTTGAGTTATCTTGCTTCAATCTGTTCATTAGACGTGATAAATAAACGGTAACTTTTATAACAATTACATATTACAAAAAACTTGAGGCATGTAAGCATATGATGATAGATAAAGCAATAGGTTATGTTGGATAGTTTCAAGGTTACTTACCTCTAGTTCAGCACCAGCGGCTGGCCAGAAGAAGTGGAGCGATCTTCCTTGCCGCACAGGGCAAACGCAGGCAATGTGGAGACGAGCGCTTGGTCATCGAACGTTCTCTCTTCCCCGACCGCAACAGACTTGAAATTGCCTGTGCTCGGGCCCGTTAGTGCTACAACGTAGCCCTAGTTATTATTATTATTTTTCTTAGCTTAAATGAATTGGCTTTTTGAGGGCTTTAATGTGCTCAAAAAGTTGTAGGAGTTTGCAGTAAATTCGAAGGCGGCGAAAAATGTCGTATTCTGGAGTATTTTGAAAAGGGCGTGGCAAAATGGCTCAAGAGCGCCACCTACGGAAAAGCCCCTCATTTAGCATTCACCGATCCTCAAACAAAACAAAGACTATTGTGTATCATGAGTAGATGCACAAAAAAGTCCATCAGTGCATTATGAATAACGCAACAGGAAGCCCGCCAGTTTAACTTTAGTGGCCATTTTGGTCATATTCCATATTTTTTCTTTGATGTACTTGTCGTACAGCTTTCATCAGATCAACTTCAAATTTAGACGATCGTCATCACAACAAATTGGAGATCTAAAGTTATTGAAGGATTACGTTTTAGCAAAACCGTCTGACCGTGGTGTGGCGTTAAAGTTTGATGAAACGCCATCAAAACACAAGCTTCCATATTTCAGACATATTTTGTCCAATTGAGTCCAAACTAGACACATACGACAAGAGTCGCCACCAGAAGACATCGGTGCAGAAATTGTGACTTACAATCACAGCGCCCCCTGGTGGCAACAGGAAATGTCTTGTTTTTGGTACGTGTTATGTTTTTATGTACTACTCAGACAGCTTTCATCAGATCAACTTAAAAATTAGATGAGACTCTGCAAAACAAGATGAAGATCTAAAGTTATCAATATTTAAACTTTTCATCATACCGTGTGACCGTGGTGAGGTCTCAAAGTTCGACTAAACGCCAATATAAGCGAGCTTCTGTAACTTGGACATATTTTGTCCAATCGACTCCAAACTACACATATAAGACAAGAGTCGCGACCGGAAGACATCTACCTAGAAATCATGACTTAAAAGGAAAGCGCCCCCTGGTGGCATCAGGAAATGTCTTGTTTTTGTACATCGTGCGCTTTATTTGTCGGAGAGCTTTCATCACATCAATTTAAAATTTAGACGAGTGTCATCACAACAAGATGGAGATCTAAAGTTATCAAAAAAACAACTTTTCGTCACACTGTCTGACTGTGGCGGGGCGTCACATCAGCTCGCCATGACACACGAAAACGCTTTAAAGGGGACATATTCGCTTTAAAGGGGACATATTATTTCCACTTCACCACAGTTGATATGGTTCCTTGGGGTCTTAATGAAATGTCTGTAAAATATTTTGGTAAAAATACCCCAAGGATAATTTAAAACAGCACCTTTTTACTCTGTCTAAAACAGACCTCCTCAGATCAACCTGTTTTTAAGGCCCCGCCCCCCTCTCACCCCGCCCCCATCTTACCCCACCCCCTTTCACCCCTCTCATCCCTCCCCCTTCTCACCCCTCCCCCCTCTCATGGAGGTGTAGGACATGTGCTTGAATGTGTTCTCACTACAGAATGCATACAACATCTATAGGGCAGATTATGGGCCTCGTGAAAATTTACGTATTCTGGGGTATTTGGAAATGGGTGTGGCAAAATGGCTCAACAGCGCCACCAACGGTGCTTTCCCTCATTTACGGAGAAACACCTTATTTAGCATTCACTGATCCGCACGAAATTGAAGACAGTTGTGTATCATCACCAGATGCACAAAAAACGCGCTCGGAGCAATATGAAAAACGCAACAGGAACCCCGCCATTTTCGATTTGGACCATATTCCATGTTTTTTATATTCAAGTACTTCTTGGAGAGCTTTCATCAGATCAACTGAAAATTTAGACGAGTGTCATCACAACAAGATGGAGATCTAAAGTTATTGAAAGATCAATTTTTCGCCACACCGTGTGACCGTGGCGAGGCGTCAAAATGTGACTAAACGCCATCAAAACACAAGCTTCTGTATCTTGGACATATTTGGTCCAATCGAGGTGCAAACTACACATGTAAGACAAGAAGCGCGACCTGATGACATCAACAAAGACACCATGACTTAAAATCATAGCGCCACCTGCTGGCTACAGGAAGTGAAGCGTTTATCTTGCAGCAGTGCGCAAATGCATGCAACGCTGAGACGAACGCTTGGTCATCGAACGTTCTCTCTTCCCCGACCGCAACAGACTTGAAATTGCCTGTGCTCGGGCCCGTTAGTGCTACAACGTAGCCCTAGTTATTATTAGGGCCCGAGCACCGAAATCGGTGGGAGGCCCTATTGAAATTGAAATGATTATTTATTATTATTATTATTATTATTTTTCTTAGCTTAAATGAATTGGCTTTTTGAGGGCTTTAATGTGCTCAAAAAGTTGTAGGAGTTTGCAGTAAATTCGAAGGCGGCGTAAAATTACGTATTCTGGAGTATTTTGAAAAGGGCGTGGCAAAATGGCTCAAGAGCGCCACCTACGGAAAAGCCCCTCATTTAGCATTCACCGATCCTCAAAAAAAACAAAGATTATTGTGTATCATGACTAGATGCACAAAAAAGTCCATCAGTGCATTATGAATAACGCAACAGGAAGCCCGCCAGTTTGACTTTAGTGGCCATTTTGGTCATATTCCATATTTTTTCTTTGATGTACTTGTCGTACAGCTTTCATCAGATCAACTTCAAATTTAGACGATCGTCATCACAACAAATTGGAGATCTAAAGTTATTGAAGGATTACGTTTTAGCAAAACCGTCTGACCGTGGTGTGGCGTTAAAGTTTGATGAAACGCCATCAAAACACAAGCTTCCATATTTCAGACATATTTTGTCCAATTGAGTCCAAACTAGACACATTCGACAAGAGTCGCCACCAGAAGACATGGGTGCAGAAATTGTGACTTACAATCACAGCGCCCCCTGGTGGTAACGCGAAATGTCTTGTTTTGGTACGTGTTATGTTTTTATGTACTACTCAGACAGCTTTCATCAGATCAACTTAAAAATTAGATGAGACTCTACAAAACAAGATGAAGATCTAAAGTTATCAGAATTTAAACTTTTCATCATACCGTGTGACCGTGGTGAGGTCTCAAAGTTCGACTAAACGCCAATATAAGCAAGCTTCTGTAACTTAGACATATTTTGTCCAATCGACTCCAAACTACACATATAAGACAAGAGTCGCGACCGGAAGACATCTACCTAGAAATCATGACTTAAAAGGAAAGCGCCCCCTGGTGGCATCAGGAAATGTCTTGTTTTGGTCATCTTACTCTTTGATGTATTTCCCTCCAGCCACTTTACTAAACCATGTCAAACTGTGTCAAATTGGTCTCAAGATATTGATAATGTAGGCATAACATTATTGTGACTTTTCATCATGCAGATTGTTAATGGCGTGGCATCAAAGTTCATCAGCTCACCATGACCAATGAAACCCATTTTAACAGAGTTACCCTGAACGCAGCATGAGACCGCTTTCGGTTTGTTACGTCTCACACTTGGATGTATTTCTCCTCATTCACTTTGCTAAACCATGTCAAACTGTGTCACATGGGTCTCAATATATTGATAATGTAGGCATAACATTGCTGTGAGTTTTCATCATGCGGATTATTCATAGCTTTGCAGCAGACTTCTTCAACTCGCCATGACAAACGAAGCTGCATTTAACACAGCTGCAAGTGAACGCCTCATGAGACTCTGAAAAAAGTTACGTCGTCACAAGCTGCGGAGCTGTGTATCACGAAGAACCGGAGAACGGTTGGCGAGTCTGGATGAGAGGACGGCGGCGGAGTCACTGTGGACGTTGTTCGCTCAGCAGGTTAGAGTGTGGGACGCACTCAAAGCTTTTTTCCCCTCTCCCGTTGTGTCTTTTCCTGTGTGAACTCTGCCGCTCTCAACAGCAGCACTGGCTATGAGCTAGCTCCTGCTAGCTCCAACGAAGCATCTCTCAACTGCTACGTAAGTTAAACGGACACTTCTGACTGACTGTGATGATAAGCAAAAGAGACACTGTGGATGTGTGATGTGTTGTACTGCATTTGTTTGATCTGTTTACTAATACTAGCTCTAATAAATACTGTATAAATTATATTTTGCTCCTGAATTGAACTGTGTTAAAGGGGTTCACATGGAAAATATATGTTCAATTATGTAAAGGGTGATTTTTGTTACTATTATACTAATGGAGATTTAGCACTTGCTACACATTGTAAGAGCAGCTGTTGAAAGGAGCACTACGTCTTTTAAGGCTCTTTATTCAGAGTCACGGTGTTGATGTCCTGTCACGTGTTACAGTGAAAAATAACCGTGTCTCCCACCTTCAGTATTTAAATCGTTAATCTCAGACAGACTTCACTGAATTCTTTTGTTAAATATGAGTAAGTCATAGCCTTGTAACTTTACTAGAACAGACAGTGTCATACAGAGTTGTGGGCTTATATGCACTACCTATTTCCTAATCTGAAATGATTATGCTCTGATTAACTTTGAACTAATATTTTATTTTTACCATTTAAAAGTCTGTTAATTACTTAACCTGGCCCATGTATGACTTTACATATCTGTGTATTGGTTTCATGTTCCTCTAGAAGGTCCAACTTGACACACAACTTGAATCCAACCAGACTGAACACTGACTCCAGGTACAGACCTGATTTCATTACTTAAAAACAATCAAAGTATTGCACATAATACATAATGTATTAAATTATAATGCAATACTTTTAATGTGAAATAGCTCCATTAAAAACATTCATTGTCATGGTAGTGCACGTTTTAATCCAAAAGCATATTCAAATACACAGTTGAATATCCACAGAAAATAAGATTACACACTTTGTTCATATGTAACTCTTCCTCTACAATAATGACGATCACTTTCATGTTTCCTATCATTTTATTAGGGACAGACGAGCCTGAAGGACACAGCTGTGATGACCATGTTCTGTCTCTTATAGCAAAGCAGAAATATAAAACACTGGGTTCTTATCTAAAGTGTATCAAATCAGATCTCCACCATGTTGCTGCTGAGGACATCAGGTGCTGCAGTTCTTCATCTATGAAGAGAAAAAACGCACTGTTAAAGAATGTTTTGTGTTGTGTATAAAGCACAACAGATTTCAGATAGAACTGTTGTACTGTGGTCTTGGTTTATATCCTCATGGTGAAATGTACATATTTTAAGTCCCTTCTGATAAAAGTGCTGAAAGAAATACAACATTGTACAAATACATAAAATGTCTTTCTACCTCATCAGTACTATTCAAGGTGATAATCTCCCACAGACCTATTGATAACAGTCCAAATCAAGTCTTTCCACTTCTCTCAGTGTGAAAACATAATTCTATAATTTATTTGAGAACTGTTTACAACACTGATGTGTGGAGATTAAAATCATACCTAAACTGTCTAATTCACTGTAAAACTCCATGACATTCGCAGGCCATCTGTAGTTAAGGGAGCAACGCATGGAGTGATGTGTAGATTACTAGTTTGATGATGCATTTAATCCAAAAGCATATTCAAATACACAGTTGAATATCCACAGAAAATAAGATTACACACTTTGTTCATATGTAACTCTTCCTCTACAATAATGACGATCACTTTCATGTTTCCTATCATTTTATTAGGGACAGACGAGCCTGAAGGACACAGCTGTGATGACCATGTTCTGTCTCTTATGGCAAAGCAGAAATATAAAACACTGGGTTCTTATCTAAAGTGTATCAAATCAGATCTCCACCATGTTGCTGCTGAGGACATCAGGTGCTGCAGTTCTTCATCTATGAAGAGAAAAAACGCACTGTTAAAGAATGTTTTGTGTTGTGTATAAAGCACAACAGATTTCAGATAGAACTGTTGTACTGTGGTCTTGGTTTATATCCTCATGGTGAAATGTACATATTTTAAGTCCCTTCTGATAAAAGTGCTGAAAGAAATACAACATTGTACAAATACATAAAATGTCTTTCTACCTCATCAGTACTATTCAAGGTGATAATCTCCCACAGACCTATTGATAACAGTCCAAATCAAGTCTTTCCACTTCTCTCAGTGTGAAAACATAATTCTATAATTAATTTGAGAACTGCTTACAACACTGATGTGTGGAGATTAAAATCATACCTTAACTGTCTAATTCACTGTAAAACTCCATGACATTCGCAGGCCATCTGTAGTTAAGGGAGCAACGCATGGAGTGATGTGTAGATTACTAGTTTGATGATGCATGAGGAGAGGCGGTGGTCGAGTGGCAGAAACTTGGACTATGGGCAGAGAAGGTCTCTGGTTCGTCTTTGGTTCGACTCCATGGAGAGACAACAAAAGTCGAACCTGGATTGATCTGTCCAAAAATCCAAGAGTCTCCCTACCCTCTCTAGTGCCCATGAGCAAGGCACCTCACTCCCCCAACATCTGCTCCCCCGAGCGCCGTACATGGTCGCTCACTGCTCTGTGTGTCCTGCACCAGATGGGTAAAAAGCAGCGATTAAATTTCCCCACCTGCATGAGTGTGCCTTTGCATGTCTGTGCATGTGTTTGGGATGAATAAATGGATTTTAATCTTAATCTTTTAATCTTAATCAGTTGTCTTCCAGTTGACCAGCATGAAGCTGCAGATCTCCACCATGTTGCTGCTGGGGACATCAGGAGCTGCATTAATGAGGAGCAGAAGCGTACTGTTATGAATGTTTTGTGTTGTTTATGAAGCACTACTTATTTCAGCTAGAACCGATGTACTAGGGTTTGGGTTTGTATCCTAATGGTTAAATGCACATACTTTAAATCGCTTTTGATAAAACGTGACAAAGAAATACAACATTGTACACATAGATAAAATGTCTTTCTACCTCATCTGTAATATTCAAGGTGATGATCTCCCACAGAGCTGTTGATAACAGTCCACATCAAGTCTCTCCACTTCCCTCAGTGTGAAAACATAATTATATAATTAATTGGAGAAGTGTTTACAACACTGATGTGTGGACATTATAATGTTATCACTACTGTCTAATTCACTCTACAACTCCATGACAGACTAAATAAACGATGTGAAAATAGTAATGGCGGATATACCATCCTGTATCAGAATATTGGTGAAACAGTTACTATCACATGAAACGTACACGTGTAGCGTATTGATAGTAACTCATTAAAAAAAATAATGTCACAACCAAAACAAGACTGTCGAGTTATCTTGCTTCAATCTGTTCATTAGACGTGATAAATAAACGGTAACTTTTATAACAATTACATATTACAAAAAACTTGAGGCATGTAAGCATATGATGATAGATAAAGCAATAGGTTATGTTGGATAGTTTCAAGGTTACTTACCTCTAGTTCAGCACCAGCGGCTGGCCAGAAGAAGTGGAGCGATCTTCCTTGCCGCACAGGGCAAACGCAGGCAATGTGGAGACGAGCGCTTGGTCATCGAACGTTCTCTCTTCCCCGACCGCAACAGACTTGAAATTGCCTGTGCTCGGGCCCGTTAGTGCTACAACGTAGCCCTAGTTAGGGCCCGAGCACCGAAATCGGTGGGAGGCCCTATTGAAATTGAAATGATTATTATTATTAGGGCCCGAGCACCGAAATCGGTGGGAGGCCCTATTGAAATTGAAATGATTATTATTATTATTATTATTATTTTTCTTAGCTTAAATGAATTGGCTTTTTGAGGGCTTTAATGTGCTCAAAAAGTTGTAGGAGTTTGCAGTAAATTCGAAGGCGGCGTAAAATTACGTATTCTGGAGTATTTTGAAAAGGGCGTGGCAAAATGGCTCAAGAGCGCCACCTACGGAAAAGCCCCTCATTTAGCATTCACCGATCCTCAAAAAAAACAAAGATTATTGTGTATCATGACTAGATGCACAAAAAAGTCCATCAGTGCATTATGAATAACGCAACAGGAAGCCCGCCAGTTTGACTTTAGTGGCCATTTTGGTCATATTCCATATTTTTTCTTTGATGTACTTGTCGTACAGCTTTCATCAGATCAACTTCAAATTTAGACGATCGTCATCACAACAAATTGGAGATCTAAAGTTATTGAAGGATTACGTTTTAGCAAAACCGTCTGACCGTGGTGTGGCGTTAAAGTTTGATGAAACGCCATCAAAACACAAGCTTCCATATTTCAGACATATTTTGTCCAATTGAGTCCAAACTAGACACATTCGACAAGAGTCGCCACCAGAAGACATGGGTGCAGAAATTGTGACTTACAATCACAGCGCCCCCTGGTGGTAACACGAAATGTCTTGTTTTGGTACGTGTTATGTTTTTATGTTCTACTCAGACAGCTTTCATCAGATCAACTTAAAAATTAGATGAGACTCTACAAAACAAGATGAAGATCTAAAGTTATCAGAATTTAAACTTTTCATCATACCGTGTGACCGTGGTGAGGTCTCAAAGTTCGACTAAACGCCAATATAAGCGAGCTTCTGTAACTTAGACATATTTTGTCCAATCGACTCCAAACTACACATATAAGACAAGAGTCGCGACCGGAAGACATCTACCTAGAAATCATGACTTAAAAGGAAAGCGCCCCCTGGTGGCATCAGGAAATGTCTTGTTTTGGTCATCTTACTCTTTGATGTATTTCCCTCCAGCCACTTTACTAAACCATGTCAAACTGTGTCAAATTGGTCTCAAGATATTGATAATGTAGGCATAACATTATTGTGACTTTTCATCATGCAGATTGTTAATGGCGTGGCATCAAAGTTCATCAGCTCACCATGACCAATGAAACCCATTTTAACAGAGTTACCCTGAACGCAGCATGAGACCGCTTTCGGTTTGTTACGTCTCACACTTGGATGTATTTCTCCTCATTCACTTTGCTAAACCATGTCAAACTGTGTCACATGGGTCTCAATATATTGATAATGTAGGCATAACATTGCTGTGAGTTTTCATCATGCGGATTATTCATAGCTTTGCAGCAGACTTCTTCAACTCGCCATGACAAACGAAGCTGCATTTAACACAGCTGCAAGTGAACGCCTCATGAGACTTTGAAAAAAGTTACGTCTTCACAAGCTGCGGAGCTGTGTATCACGAAGAACCGGAGAACGGTTGGCGAGTCTGGATGAGAGGACGGCGGCGGAGTCACTGTGGACGTTGTTAGCTCAGCAGGTTAGAGTGTGGGACGCACTCAAAGCTTTTTTCCCCCGTCCGTCGTGTCTTTTCCTGTGTGAACTCTGCCGCTCTCAACAGCAGCACTGGCTATGAGCTAGCTCCTGCTAGCTCCAACGAAGCATCTCTCAACTGCTACGTAAGTTAAACGGACACTTCTGACTGACTGTGATGATAAGCAAAAGAGACACTGTGGATATGTGATGTGTTGTACTGCATTTGTTTGATCTGTTTACTAATACTAGCTCTAATAAATACTGTATAAATTATATTTTGCTCCTGAATTGAACTGTGTTAAAGGGGTTCACATGGAAAATATATGTTCAATTATGTAAAGGGTGATTTTTGTTACTATTATACTAATGGAGATTTAGCACTTGCTACACATTGTAAGAGCAGCTGTTCAAAGGAGCACTACGTCTTTTAAGGCTCTTTATTCAGAGTCACGGTGTTGATGTCCTGTCACGTGTTACAGTGAAAAATAACCGTGTCTCCCACCTTCAGTATTTAAATCGTTAATCTCAGACAGACTTCACTGAATTCTTTTGTTAAATATGAGTAAGTCATAGCCTTGTAACTTTACTAGAACAGACAGTGTCATACAGAGTTGTGGGCTTATATGCACTACCTATTTCCTAATCTGAAATGATTATGCTCTGATTAACTTTGAACTAATATTTTATTTTTACCATTTAAAAGTCTGTTAATTACTTAACCTGGCCCATGTATGACTTTACATATCTGTGTATTGGTTTCATGTTCCTCTAGAAGGTCCAACTTGACACACAACTTGAATCCAACCAGACTGAACACTGACTCCAGGTACAGACCTGATTTCATTACTTAAAAACAATCAAAGTATTGCACATAATACATAATGTATTAAATTATAATGCAATACTTTTAATGTGAAATAGCTCCATTAAAAACATTCATTGTCATGGTAGTGCACGTTTTAATCCAAAAGCATATTCAAATACACAGTTGAATATCCACAGAAAATAAGATTACACACTTTGTTCATATGTAACTCTTCCTCTACAATAATGACGATCACTTTCATGTTTCCTATCATTTTATTAGGGACAGACGAGCCTGAAGGACACAGCTGTGATGACCATGTTCTGTCTCTTATGGCAAAGCAGAAATATAAAACACTGGGTTCTTATCTAAAGTGTATCAAATCAGATCTCCACCATGTTGCTGCTGAGGACATCAGGTGCTGCAGTTCTTCATCTATGAAGAGAAAAAACGCACTGTTAAAGAATGTTTTGTGTTGTGTATAAAGCACAACAGATTTCAGATAGAACTGTTGTACTGTGGTCTTGGTTTATATCCTCATGGTGAAATGTACATATTTTAAGTCCCTTCTGATAAAAGTGCTGAAAGAAATACAACATTGTACAAATACATAAAATGTCTTTCTACCTCATCAGTACTATTCAAGGTGATAATCTCCCACAGACCTATTGATAACAGTCCAAATCAAGTCTTTCCACTTCTCTCAGTGTGAAAACATAATTCTATAATTAATTTGAGAACTGTTTACAACACTGATGTGTGGAGATTAAAATCATACCTAAACTGTCTAATTCACTGTAAAACTCCATGACATTCGCAGGCCATCTGTAGTTAAGGGAGCAACGCATGGAGTGATGTGTAGATTACTAGTTTGATGATGCATGAGGAGAGGCGGTGGTCGAGTGGCAGAAACTTGGACTATGGGCAGAGAAGGTCTCTGGTTCGTCTTTGGTTCGACTCCATGGAGAGACAACAAAAGTCGAACCTGGATTGATCTGTCCAAAAATCCAAGAGTCTCCCTACCCTCTCTAGTGCCCATGAGCAAGGCACCTCACTCCCCCAACATCTGCTCCCCCGAGCGCCGTACATGGTCACTCACTGCTCTGTGTGTCCTGCACCAGATGGGTAAAAAGCAGCGATTAAATGTCCCTACCTGCATGAGTGTGCCTTTGCATGTCTGTGCATGTGTTTTGGATGAATACATGGATTTTAATCTTAATCTTTTAATCTTAATCAGTTGTCTTCCAGTCGACCAGCATGAAGCTGCAGATCTCCACCATGTTGCTGCTGGGGACATCAGGAGCTGCATTAATGAGGAGCAGAAGCGTACTGTTATGAATGTTTTGTGTTGTTTATGAAGCACTACTTATTTCAGCTAGAACCGATGTACTAGGGTCTGGGTTTGTATCCTAATGGTTAAATGCACATACTTTAAATCGCTTTTGATAAAACGTGACAAAGAAATACAACATTGTACACATAGATAAAATGTCTTTCTACCTCATCTGTAATATTCAAGGTGATGATCTCCCACAGAGCTGTTGATAACAGTCCACATCAAGTCTCTCCACTTCCCTCAGTGTGAAAACATAATTATATAATTAATTGGAGAAGTGTTTACAACACTGATGTGTGGACATTATAATGTTATCACTACTGTCTAATTCACTCTACAACTCCATGACAGACTAAATAAACGATGTGAAAATAGTAATGGCGGATATACCATCCTGTATCAGAATATTGGTGAAACAGTTACTATCACATGAAACGTACACGTGTAGCGTATTGATAGTAACTCATTAAAAAAAATAATGTCACAACCAAAACAAGACTGTTGAGTTATCTTGCTTCAATCTGTTTATTAGACGTGATAAATAAACGGTAACTTTTATAACAATTACATATTACAAAAAACTTGAGGCATGTAAGCATATGATGATAGATAAAGCAATAGGTTATGTTGGATAGTTTCAAGGTTCATTAGACCGCATTGTTTTGGTCAACTCACACCTGGAGTTATTTTTATTCAGCCACTTTACGAAACCATTTCAAACTGTGTGAAATGGGTCTCAAGATATTGATAGTGTAGGCATAAGATTGCTGTGACTTTTCATCATGATGATTAACTGCTTGGCAGCTGAGGTCATCATCTCGACATGAAAAACGAAACTCAATTGAACACAGCTGCAAGTGAACGCATCATAAGACTTTGAAAAAAGTTACAGCGTGACAAGCTGCGGAGCTGTGGGTGACGGGGAACCGGAGAACTGTTGGCGAATCTGGATGAGAGTTCGGCGTCAGAGTTACTGTGGACGTTGTTCGCTCAGCAGGTTAGAGTGTCTCCACGCTATTTCCCCTCTCCCCTCGTGTTTCTTCCTGTGTGAACTCTGCCGCTGCCTTTGTCAACATCAGCACTGGCTATTAGCTAGCTCCTGCTAGCTCCAACAAAGCATCTCTCAACTGCTACGTAAGTGAAACGGACACTTCTGACTGACTGTGCAGAGTACAGTGCGCGGCACACACTCTAAGAACAATTCCATAGCGACAGTGAGACTGCATGCTGGTGCACGTGTGATGCGTTGTACTGCTATTTGTTTGATCTGTTTACTAATAATAGCTCTAATAAATACTGTATAAGTTATATTTTGCTCCGGAATTGAACTGTGTTAAAGCGGTTCACATGGAAAATAAATGTTCAATTATGTGAAGGGTGATTTTCATTACTATTATACTAATGGAGATTTAGCACTTGCTACACATTGTAACAGCAGCTGTGCAAAGGAGCACTACGTATCCTAAGGCTCTTTATTCAGAGTCACGGTGTTGATGTCCTGTCACGTGTTACAGTGAAAAATAACCGTGTCTACTAGTGTTTACATCGTTAATCTCAGGCAGACTTCCCTGAATTATTTTGTTAAATATAAATACATTATAGCCTTGTAACTTTATTAGAACAGACAGTGTTCATAGAGAATTTGAAAATGATGTGCACTACCTATTTCCTAAGATGAAATGATTATGATCTGATTATTTTTATGTTTCCTCTCATTTTATTAGGGACGGACGAGCCTGAAGGACACAGCTGTGATGACCATGTTCTGTCTCTTATGGCAAAGCAGAAATATAAAACACTGGGTTCTTATCTAAAGTGTATCAAATCAGATCTCCACCATGTTGCTGCTGAGGACATCAGGTGCTGCAGTTCTTCATCTATGAAGAGAAACAACGCACTGTTAAAGAATGTTTTGTGTTGTGTATAAAGCACAACAGATTTCAGATAGAACTGTTGTACTGTGGTCTTGGTTTATATCCTCATGGTTAAATGTACATATTTTAAGTCCCTTCTGATAAAAGTGCTGAAAGAAATACAACATTGTACAAATACATAAAATGTCTTTCTACCTCATCAGTACTATTCAAGGTGATAATCTCCCACAGACCTATTGATAACAGTCCAAATCAAGTCTTTCCACTTCTCTCAGTGTGAAAACATAATTCTATAATTAATTTGAGAACTGTTTACAACACTGATGTGTGGAGATTAAAATCATACCTAAACTGTCTAATTCACTGTAAAACTCCATGACATTCGCAGGCCATCTGTAGTTAAGGGAGCAACGCATGGAGTGATGTGTAGATTACTAGTTTGATGATGCATGAGGAGAGGCGGTGGTCGAGTGGCAGAAACTTGGACTATGGGCAGAGAAGGTCTCTGGTTCGTCTTTGGTTCGACTCCATGGAGAGACAACAAAAGTCGAACCTGGATTGATCTGTCCAAAAATCCAAGAGTCTCCCTACCCTCTCTAGTGCCCATGAGCAAGGCACCTCACTCCCCCAACATCTGCTCCCCCGAGCGCCGTACATGGTCGCTCACTGCTCTGTGTGTCCTGCACCAGATGGGTAAAAAGCAGCGATTAAATTTCCCTACCTGCATGAGTGTGCCTTTGCATGTCTGTGCATGTGTTTGGGATGAATAAATGGATTTTAATCTTAATCTTTTAATCTTAATCAGTTGTCTTCCAGTTGACCAGCATGAAGCTGCAGATCTCCACCATGTTGCTGCTGGGGACATCAGGAGCTGCATTAATGAGGAGCAGAAGCGTACTGTTATGAATGTTTTGTGTTGTTTATGAAGCACTACTTATTTCAGCTAGAACCGATGTACTAGGGTCTGGGTTTGTATCCTAATGGTTAAATGCACATACTTTAAATCGCTTTTGATAAAACGTGACAAAGAAATACAACATTGTACACATAGATAAAATGTCTTTCTACCTCATCTGTAATATTCAAGGTGATGATCTCCCACAGAGCTGTTGATAACAGTCCACATCAAGTCTCTCCACTTCCCTCAGTGTGAAAACATAATTATATAATTAATTGGAGAAGTGTTTACAACACTGATGTGTGGACATTATAATGTTATCACTACTGTCTAATTCACTCTACAACTCCATGACAGACTAAATAAACGATGTGAAAATAGTAATGGCGGATATACCATCCTGTATCAGAATATTGGTGAAACAGTTACTATCACATGAAACGTACACGTGTAGCGTATTGATAGTAACTCATTAAAAAAAATAATGTCACAACCAAAACAAGACTGTCGAGTTATCTTGCTTCAATCTGTTCATTAGACGTGATAAATAAACGGTAACTTTTATAACAATTACATATTACAAAAAACTTGAGGCATGTAAGCATATGATGATAGATAAAGCAATAGGTTATGTTGGATAGTTTCAAGGTTACTTACCTCTAGTTCAGCACCAGCGGCTGGCCAGAAGAAGTGGAGCGATCTTCCTTGCCGCACAGGGCAAACGCAGGCAATGTGGAGACGAGCGCTTGGTCATCGAACGCTCTCTCTTCCCCGACCGCAACAGACTTGAAATTGCCTGTGCTCGGGCCCGTTAGTGCTACAACGTAGCCCTAGTTATTATTATTATTTTTCTTAGCTTAAATGAATTGGCTTTTTGAGGGCTTTAATGTGCTCAAAAAGTTGTAGGAGTTTGCAGTAAATTCGAAGGCGGCGTAAAATTACGTATTCTGGAGTATTTTGAAAAGGGCGTGGCAAAATGCCTCAAGAGCGCCACCTATGGAAAAGCCCGTCATTTAGCATTCACCGATCCTCAAAAAAAACAAAGATTATTGTGTATCATAACTAGATGCACAAAAAAGTCCATCAGTGCATTATGAATAACGCAACAGGAAGCCCGCCAGTTTGACTTTAGTGGCCATTTTGGTCATATTCCATATTTTTTCTTTGATGTACTTGTCGTACAGCTTTCATCAGATCAACTGAAAATTTAGACGAGTGTCATCACAACAAGATGGAGATCTAAAGTTATTGAAAGATCAATTTTTCGCCACACCGTGTGACCGTGGCGAGGCCTCAAAATGTGACTTAACGCCATCAAAACACAAGCTTCTGTATCTTGGACATATTTGGTCCAATCGAGTTCAAACTACACATGTAAGACAAGAAGCGCGACCTGATGACATCAACAAAGACACCATGACTTAAAATCATAGCGCCACCTGCTGGCTACAGGAAGTGAAGCGTTTATCTTGCAGCAGTGCGCAAATGCATGCAACTCTGAGACGAGCGCTTGGTCATCGAACGTTCTCTCTTCCCCGACCGCAACAGACTTGAAATTGCCTGTGCTCGGGCCCATTAGTGGGCCCGTGGTGTGGCATTAAAGTTTGATGAAACGCCATCAAAACACAAGCTTCCATATTTCAGACATATTTTGTCCAATTGAGTCCAAACTAGACACATACGACAAGAGTCGCCACCAGAAGACATCGGTGCAGAAATTGTGACTTACAATCACAGTGCCCCCTGGTGGCAACAGGAAATGTCTTGTTTTTAAGACGTGTTATGTTTTTATGTACTACTCGGAGAGCTTTCATCAGATCAACTTAAAAATTAGATGAGACTCTACAAAACAAGATGATGATCTAAAGTTATCAATATTTAAACTTCTCATCATACCGTGTGACCGTGGTGAGGTCTCAAAGTTCGACTAAACGCCAATATAAGCGAGCTTCTGTAACTTAGACATATTTTGTCCAATCGACTCCAAACTACACATATAAGACAAGAGTCGCGACCGGAAGACATCTACCTAGAAATCATGACTTAAAAGGAAAGCGCCCCCTGGTGGCATCAGGAAATGTCTTGTTTTTGTACATCGTGCGCTTTGATTTATTTGTCGGAGAGCTTTCATCACATCAATTTAAAATTTAGACGGGTGGCATCACAACAAGATGGAGATCTAAAGTTATCAAAGAAACAACTTTTTCGACACACCGTCTGACTGTGGCGGGGCGTCAAATCAGCTCACCATGACACACGAAAACGCTTAAAGGGGACATATTCGCTTTAAAGGGGACATATTATTTCCATTTCACCACAGTTGATATGGTTCCTTGGGGTCTTAATGAAATGTCTGTAAAATATTTTGGTAAAAATACCCCAAGGATAATTTAAAACAGCACCTTTTTACTCTGTCTAAAGCAGACCTCCTCAGATCAACCTGTTTTGAGGGCTTTAATGTGCTCAAAAAGTTGTAGGAGTTTGCAGCAAATTCGAAGGCGGCGTAAATTTACGTATTCTGGTGTATTTTGAAAAGGGCGTGGCAAAATGGCTCAAGAGCGCCACCTATGGAAAAGCCCCTCATTTAGCATTCACCGATCCTCAAAAAAAACGTAGACTATTGTGTATCATGACTAGATGCACAAAAAAGTCCATCAGTGCATTATGAATAACGCAACAGGAAGCCCGCCAGTTTGACTTTAGTGGCCATTTTGGTCATATTCCATATTTTTTCTTTGATGTACTTGTCGTACAGCTTTCATCAGATCAACTTCAAATTTAGACGATCGTCATCACAACAAATTGGAGATCTAAAGTTATTGAAGGATTACGTTTTAGCAAAACCGTCTGACCGTGGTGTGGCGTTAAAGTTTGATGAAACGCCATCAAAACACAAGCTTCCATATTTTTGACATAGTTTGTCCAATTGAGTCCAAACTAGACACATACGACAAGAGTCGCGACCAGAAGACATCACTGCAGAAATTGTGACTTACAATCACAGCGCCCCCTGGTGGCAACAGGAAATGTCTTGTTTTTAAGACGTGTTATGTTTTTATGTACTACTCGGAGAGCTTTCATCAGATCAACTTAAAAATTAGATGAGACTCTACAAAACAAGATGAAGATCTAAAGTTATCAATATTTAAACTTTTCATCATACCGTGTGACCGTGGTGAGGTCTCAAAGTTCGACTAAACGCCAATATAAGCGAGCTTCTGTAACTTAGACATATTTTGTCCAATCGACTCCAAACTACACATATAAGACAAGAGTCGTGACCGGAAGACATATACCTAGAAATCATGATTTAAAAGGACAGCGCCCCCTGGGGGTATTAGGAAATGTCTTGTTTTGGTCATCTTACTCTTTGATGTATTTCTCCCAAGCCACTTTGCTAAACCATGTTAAACTGTGTGAAATGGGCCTCAAGATATTGATAATGTAGGCATAACATTACTGTGAATTTTCATCATGCGGATTATTATTGGCGTGGCATCAAAGTTCATCAGCTAACCATGACAAACGAAATCAATTTTAACGGAGTTACCATGAACGCATCATGAGACCGCTTTCGTTTTGTTACGTCTCACACTTGGATGTATTTCTCCTCATTCACTTTGCTAAACCATGTCAAACTGTGTGAAATGGGTCTCAAGATATTGATAATGTAGGCATAAGATTGCTGTGACTTTTCATAATGATGATTAATTGCTTGGCAGCAGAGTTCATCATCTCGACATTAAATACGAAACGCAATTTAACACAGCTGCAAGTGAACGCATCATCACAATCCTTCAGTTAATACAAACTGAGTCTGTGGTGAAAGTTTCCTCACACATGGATCAGTAGCACAGTTTGATGTTCTGCTTGTTCATCTGACGGACACGTTAACGGCGACTGCGCTCCCGTTTCTGTGGTAAGTGAAGTTAACTATTTTATTTCGATGTGTTAGAAGTGATTAGCAACTTGTTAGCAAAGCTGCGCTAGCCCCGAGGCTAAACAATATCTTTGCATGGGTGCAGTAACTGTCCTTCGATTCGATTGGGGTTATTACCGACAAACACCGACATGAAACGACATGAGCGGGTCCACCCAGCAGATATAAGCTTTACTTTATGAGGATGACTCTGAGACAGGAGACTGTGTGTCGGCTTGTAAGCTAGCTTTGCTAGCGGGCTAGCTAAGCTAACTGAAACCTGAGTGTTAAGCTCTTTCTTCAGAGTAGTGTTGTAACGTGTTACAGTGAAAAATAACCTTGTCTCCCACCTTCAGTATTTAAATCATTAATCTCTTTCTTCAGAGTAGTGTTGTAACGTGTTACAGTGAAAAATAACCGTGTCTCCCACCTTCAGTATTTAAATCGTTAATCTCAGACAGACTTCACTGAATTCTTTTGTTAAATATGAGTAAATCATAGCCTTGTAACTTTACTAGAACAGACAGTGTCATACAGAGTTGTAGGCTTATATGCACTACCTATTTCCTAAGCTGAAATGATTATGATCTGATTAACTTTGAATTAATATTTTATTTTTACCATGTAAAAGTCTGTTAATTACTTATGTTGGGATCTAAAGTCACAGAGTCAAACCCCCAGGGTTAAGCCAGCCCTCTTAAACTTCGTGAGTCATCGACCCCCCTTTTCCTCTCTCACACACACACACACACACACACACCCACCCACTCACACACACACACGCACACAAGAACACACACACAACCCTATCAGAAGGATTTGCAGTGTGATTAATTGTGATGAATGTGCTGCGACTGTATTGGATATAGCGGATTGTGTTAAGTGAAGAATCATTTGGAACAACATTGACCTTTTCTTTTATATCTTTTAATAAATCCTTTTATACTTAAAACATTTGAATCTTGTGATTATTGGTGCATGTTTATGTGAACACAGTTGGATAACGATAGCCAGTGCTTGAACTTAACCCTTCATCGTTTATTATATAATCATTAAAATAAACTATTGAGATTATTGATTTACTTTATCAGATGAGACTGATGCTTATAGACTGACTTGTTGGTCCCTGTAACCAGGGTGGTGCCCCTTCTCGAGTATTAATATAGATCGTATTATCCTTAAATTAACGATTTTATGGTTTTGACTAATTATTTAATTATTCTTGGTTGATAACCTTATGATTATTGATTGATAGCTGGTACTTTCTAGATTGATAAATTACTTGTTTTTCATTGGTAGTTGTTATTCATTGATTGATTATTCATAAGTTTACATTAATTATTTAATTATTCTTAATCAATAGACTTTATCATTCTCAAATTAATGATTTAACAATTCTTAATTGTTAAACTTCCTTATTTACTCATTAATGGTTTTATTGTTATTTGATTACTGATCATCTTCAATTAATAATCTAATTATTTTTAAATAAATAATCTTTATTGTTTCAATAATCATATTCCATGATTATCGATAACTAGCCAACGTCGAGTCCCCCTACTATTGCACAACACTTAACCTGGCCCATGTATGACTTTACATATCTGTGTATTGGTTTTATGTTCCTCTAGAAGGTCCAACTTGACACACAACTTGAATCCAACCGGACTGAATACTGACTCCAGGTACAGACCTGATTTCATTACTTAAAAACAATCAAAGTATTGCACATGATACATAATGTATTAAATTATAATGCAATACTTTTAATGTGAAATAGCTCCATACTAAACATTCATTGTCATGGTAGTGCACGTTTTAATCCAAAAGCATATTCAAATACATAGTTGAATATCCACAGAAAATAAGAATACACACTTTGTTCATATGTAACTCTTCCTCTACAATAATGACGATCACTTTCATGTTTCCTATCATTTTATTAGGGACGGACGAGACTGAAGGACACAGCTGTGATGACCATGTTCTGTCTCTTATGGCAAAGCAGAAATATAAAATACTGGGTTCTTATCTAAAGTGTATCAAATCAGATCTCCACCATGTTGCTGCTGAGGACATCAGGTGCTGCAGTTCTTCATCTATGAAGAGAAAAAACGCACTGTTAAAGAATGTTTTGTGTTGTGTATAAAGCACAACAGATTTCAGATAGAACCGTTGTAGTGTGGTCTTGGTTTGTATCCTCATGGTTAAATGTACATATTTTAAGTCCCTTCTGATAAAAGTACTGAAAGAAATACAACATTGTACAAATAGATAAAATGTCTTTCTACCTCATCAGTACTATTCAAGGTGATAATCTCCCACAGAGTTTATCACCTTGAAAACAGTCCACATCAAGTCTTTCCACTTCTCTCAGTGTGAAAACATATTTCTATAATTAATTTGAGAACTGTTTACAACACTGATGTGTGGAGATTAAAATCATATCTAAACTGTCTAATTCACTGTAAAACTCCATGACATTCGCAGGCCATCTGTAGTTAAGGGAGCAACGCATGGAGTGATGTGTAGATTAATAGTTTGATGATGCATGAGGAGAGGCGGTGGTCGAGTGGCAGAAACTTGGACTATGGGCAGAGAAGGTCTCTTGTTCGTCTTTGGTTCGACTCCATGGAGAGACAACAAAAGTCGAACCTGGATTGATCTGTCCAAAAATCCAAGAGTCTCCCTACCCTCTCTAGTGCCCATGAGCAAGGCACCTCACTCCCCCAACATCTGCTCCCCGAGCGCCGTACATGGTCGCTCACTGCTCTGTGTGTCCTGCACCAGATGGGTAAAAAGCAGAGATTACATTTCCCTACCTGCATGAGTGTGCCTTTGCATGTCTGTGCATGTGTTTGGGACGAATAAATGGATCTTAATCTTAATCTTTTAATCTTAATCAGTTGTCTTCCAGTTGACCAGCATGAAGCAGCAGATCTCCACCATGTTGCTGCTGGGGACATCAGGAGCAGCATTAATGAGGAGCAGAAGCGTACTGTTATGAATGTTTTGTGTTGTTTATGAAGCACCACATATTTCAGCTAGAACCGATGTACTGGGGTCTGGGTTTGTATCCTAATGGTTAAATGCACATACTTGAAATCGCTTTTGATAAAACGTGAGAAAGAAATACAACATTGTACACATAGATAAAATGTCTTTCTACCTCATCTGTAATATTCAAGGTGATGATCTCCCACAGAGCTGTTGATAACAGTCCACATCAAGTCTCTCCACTTTCCTCAGTGTGAAAACATAATTATTTTTTCTTTTAAGTACTTCTCGTACAGCTTTCATCAGATCAACTTAAAATTTAGACGATCGTTATCACAACAAAATGGAGATCTAAAGTTATCAAAGAAACACCTTTTTGACACACCGTCTGACCGTGGTGTGGCGTCAAAGTGTGACAAAACGCCATCAAAACACAAGCTTCTATATCTCAGACCTATTTTGTCCAATCGAGTCCAAACTAGACACATAAGACAAGAGTTGTGACCAGAAGACATCTGTGCAGAAATTGTGACTTACAATCACAGCGCCCCCTGGTGGCAACAGAAAATATCTTGTTTTTGGTACGTCGTACAGTTTGAAGTACTTGTCGTAGGGCTTTCGTCAGATCAACGCAAAAATTTGATGAGTCTCTTCAAAACAAGGTGAAGATCTAAAGTTATCAAAATTTTAACTTTTCGTCATACCGTGTGACTGTGGTGTGGCTTAAAAGCTTGATGTGCGAAATGAAAAGACTTGTTTTCATTTCGACCATGTCTGTGATTCATGGTCTTACACTGACCTCTAGTGACTTTATATTGCCGGCACACCTACTTGTACCGCAATATTAAGTCACTAGAGGGCAGTGTAAGATCATGGTTTGATCAAGGCACAAATTGTGTCACCTAAGGCAGGGGTAGGCAACCTTTACTATTGAAAGAGCCATTTCGTCCCCTCTTCCCCAAATTTAAAGCTGTCTGGAGCCGCACAACATATTTGTTAACACAGGTTATAAAGTTATATATATATATATATATAGTTATACAATATATATAAAAACTATAGTTTGTTGCACTTATTACATAATAGAATGACAATAAAGACAACTGTTGACATTTAACTGCTATTTTTACCTGCTACAAAATAGGAAAACACCAAACTCTGACCATGGCGTGGAGTCAAAGTCTGATCACACGCCATAAAAACACGAGTGTCTGTATCTTGGACATATTTGGTCCAATCGACTCCAAACTAGACATGTAAGACAAGAGTTGCGACCTGATGACATCTACAAAGACACCATGACTTAAAATCCTAGCGCCACCTGCTGGCTACAGGAAGTGAAGCGTTTATTGTTGCTGCAGAGCTTAAAACGCATGCAAGGAAGAGACATGCGCTTGGTCATCGATCTCTCTCTCTCCACCGCAACAGACTTGAAATTGCCTGTGCTCGGGCCCGTTAGTGCTACAACGTAGCCCTAGTTAGGGTCCGAGCACCGAAATCGGTGAGAGGCCCTATTGAATTTGTAAGGGTTTTTATTATTATTTCCCTTTGGGGGGCTTTTTCAGGGTCTAGACATGCTCAAAAAGTTGTGAAACTTTGCAGGAAATTCAAGGTCTGCGGTTTATTTTTGTATTCTGGCGTAATTTGAATTGGGCGTGGCAAAATGGCTCAACAGCCCCCCTGGAACCAGCCCCTAGGTTTCCCCTTCATTGATCTTCACCAAAATCGGGACATAGGTGTATAGTGACCAGTCATGAAAAAAAGTCTCAAGGAGCATTATGAAAAAAGCTTTCATCTGATCAACTTCAAATTCAGATGAGTGTCATCACAACAAGATTGAGAAAAAAAATGATTAAGGGATTTTATTTTTCGTCACACCATGTGACCGTGGCGTGGCGTCAAAGTTTGATTAAACGCCATCAAAACACGAGCATCTGTATCACGGACATACATGGTCCAATCGAGTCCAAACTTGACATGTAAGACAAGAGTCCCGGCCTGATGACATCTACATAGAAATCATGACTTGAAATCACAGCGCCCCCTGGTGGCAACAGGAAATGTCTTTCTTTTTGCATGTCTTACACTTGGATGTATTTTTCCTCACCCATTGATCTCAACCATGTCAAACTGTATCAAATGGGTCTCAAGACATTGATAATGAAGGCATAAGATAACTGACTTTTCGTCAAACGCCATATTAATGGCGTGGCATCAAAGTTCATCAACTCGCCGTGAAACACGAAATTGCTGTAACTTCAGTGTTAATGGTTCTATCTCACTCAAACTACATGTGTGTAGCAAAATCCCCCCCCTGAAGATATTCATATGGTTTTAAGGAATGGGCGTGGCAAAATAACTGACTAGCGCCCCCTAACGGGCAGCCCCGGCACTACGATTGGCCGACATTTTCAAAAATCGATTTGGGCATGTGTCTTTTCATAACAAACAAATAAGTCTCTTTGATAGATATGCTAGACCAAACAGGAAGCCCGCCATTTTGAATTTAGTGGCCATTTTGGCCATATTCCACATTTTTACTTTGATGTACTTGTCGTAGAACTTTCATCAGATCAACTTAATATTCAGATGAGTGTCATCACAACAAGATTGAGAAAAAAAATGATTTAGGGATTTATTTTTCGTCACACCATGTGACCGTGGCGTGGCGTCAAAGTTTGGTTACACGCTATCAAAACAAGAGCCTCTGTATATCTGACATATTTGGTCCAATCGGGTCCAAACTAGACATGTAAGACAAGTGTCCCGGCCTGATGACAGCTACACAGAAATCATGATTTGAAATGGTGGCTACAGGAAGTGAGATGTTTTATATTTTGATGAACTGCTCCTGGCTGCTTTACAATATACAGCTCAAATGAGCTCAGTCAAGTCATTGGATCAAGGTCAGAATTGTGACATTTCCTAAAACCATGTAAACATTGATGTTTGGCAAAGGATCATCCTTCGCCAGACAAGACGATTTTTTCATAAGTCCACTGTGCATTGTCCTATCACTACCAAACTTCTGTCACATGATAAGAGTACAAGCCTGAACAGCCCTATGCGTCAATATTTCCTCAGTGTCATAGCGCCACCCATTGATTATCCATGAAACAGGAAGTACTTTGTTACTCCACTCTGCATTATCCAACAGGCTCCAAACTACTGACCTCTGATCACAATCGTGACCTTAACAGCTCCATATCTGACTATTTGGGTTAGGGTCATAGCGCCACCTACTGATCAGTGTGAAAATTACGTTGTGGTAAAATTGTCCAATTTGCACAAAATTGCTCACGCTACATCAAAGCGCCTACTTGAACAGATCAGGTCTGTGTGTAATAATAGTAATGGCGCCACCTACTGGCAACAGGAAGTAAACTTTGTTTTTCAACTATCATTCGATTTACATTTCATTTTCACAGTGTGACGTGCAATTGATAGCGTGGACCGTAATGAGCAATTAGCAGGCAAGGATCGGCGTTGCTTGACGGACGAAGATAGTGAAGCGTTTATCTTGCCGCAGTGCGCAAAACGCATGCAACTCAGAGACGTTCGCTTGGTCATTGTTCGCTCTCTCCACCGACAACTACAGGCTTAAACGTGCGGGTGCTCGGGCTCGCAAGTGCTACAACGTAGCCCTAGTCTTGTATGAAAATTTTTACTCTCTGTGGAAACACAATTGATTCAATCTAAATCAATTGAAGATCAGTGGAAAGATCAGGATTGAATGGTCTGCATGTGCTGATTGTATTCCACTTTCATCAAGTGGAAAGCTTCTTCATTTGGCCGTTGTGCTGCACAGATGGGTCCCGTCAGACCTACGTTAGTGTACACACTGCAGTGGGGCTTCCAGGCGGTGGGGTAGGGAGGCCAGAGGAAGGTGGCTGCGACTGTTTACACCTCTACAGATCAGCTGCTTCAGCACACAGCAGCCTGAATAAGCTGCTAATGCTCTGGATGGAACATGACCCATCAGTCCTGCAGGTCATTAACCGGCTCTGACAGGCTGTTACCATGGCACCTGTTCCCATGACTTCTGTTCCCATGGCCAAGAGCCTCCAGGGGAAGTTTGGCCACTCAAGAGAACAATAGTGTTATTTCTAGCATTTCCTGCTGGTTACTATGACCAAACGACACACCCAGCCTGTTCAGCTGCAGGAGCATGAACCCACTGGTGTGTGTGTATGTGTGTGTGTAGGGCAAGCTGTACGTTACAGGTTGGTCTTAATAAAAACAACAAGATATTAACTTTCTGTTTTCCTTCTTGTCATATATGCTTCATTAAAGAGATGTGAAGTTACTCTTGTCTTTTGAATTTGGCGTAGGTGTTTTTATCCCTTTTATTAAGCTCAGATTTGAGCTTCTCATCAAACATGAACTTTGGTCTCCTTACAGTTTAGTGAGGCACTGTAAATCAAACTTCATCGTCTCACACACACACACACACACACTTACACTTACACACACAGAAACACACACACACACACACACGACCTGGCTACTCATCTCAGATCCTTTAATTATCTCTGGGCTGCATCAGTGCTTAAGGTAGAAAGACGTTGGGCTTCACACAGTGCGCTGGTTCTTTATGCTGTGCTCTGACACTCGTTTTGCTAAGGTCAGTCTTGGATGTGGTTAAAATTCAACAAACATGCAATACAGCACACAGATCTGCTTTGTAAAGATACATTTGGTCTACTAATATATCAGTGGACATCATGAGTTGTTTCTCTAACTGAGGGAAAACCACCACCAGCATTCTAGCATAAGTCTAGAGCAAACAGCTCTGCCAGTGGTCACAAGGAGAAGTTTAATTGTAATGTCAGAGAGGTTTTAAAAGTTGTAGTTTCCCTAAGTCATCTTACAACAACCTGTATAATTCAATTCATATTTCACGTGTGTGGCACTAAATCATAACACACATTATTTCAATGCACTTTAAATTGTACGATTGGGTTTCAATCACACAGGACAAATTAAATAGATGATCAGTCAGTAAATAGTGTGACCTAAGATTCAATAGACCAAATTGTATTATTCTTTTTGGTTCTAATATAGTAGTTGTATTAACTTGTATTAAATTTGAATGTACTACTCCTCTGCTATTTTTCCAGATTTTATAAACTTAGCTGGTTGGGGGGCAGACAGTTTATTTAGGGCAGTGGGGGAAGACTGCTGGTTTTGCCTGTCTAATAAACGTTGTCATATATATGAGAGTTGCATGCTGCATCCAAAATGGAATGAATGCTGTGTCTCCTAATCAGACCAGGTTTTCCCCAATAGCATTACCAATTATCTACGAAGCCCACCTGAACACCTCCTTGACAGCCAGCGGTGAAAGCATGACAGGTGGCTGTACATGTCATCACTGTTCACATAAGCAGGGGCCCAGAGTTATCTACAGAGTCCGACATTGTCTTTGCACACTGAACTAATGTAATTTCTTGTGACCTCTGATTGACGTAGTCGGATGTCGTTACTGCTGGTGCGAATAACAATATTATTGTATCTATGCTAACCATTAACCAGCAGTTATAACTTTGTGTATCTTGCCCCAGGAATACAATTTACAGTGGTTGCTGGTGTCACTAACTTCATATTTCTCAGAATTAATTCACCAATAACCACGGTTTGGTTTATAATTGGTATGTTGATATAATAATTACAGGGCCAGCACTCTTAAGGCACTTAAAGTGTCCATTAGCACAGGTAATAAGTGGTTAAAACGGCTTTTCATTGTTTTGTTGACAGAACAACTGATTATTACATTCACATAATCTCCCTAATAAATCCACCAGCGTCTGTCTGAAATTCTTTTAGTGGAACTGTTTATTTAATCGACTTCACACTTGGCATGTAAATTGTGCATTGTCTGAGAAAGTGTAGCATTGAATTTGGTACATTCAATATTAATACAAATTTGTTGTACAAAGTAATTGTAAAAATGAAAAACATTGACTAGGATGAATAGGAAGAACGTTTTATAACTTCAGTCTGCAACAAAAAGCTCTACACACAACGTCCAGCACGCAAAAATAAATAAAAAAAGTGACTATTAGTATATTGTAGAGCTGTTTGAGAAAGACTCATTAGACAAGGAATAATTCTGAAGTAGCTCCGGAGCATAACCAAAGGTCAAGAGCAAACATTATGCTATTCGAAGAGAAAATTCCAAATGGTTAAAAACCAGGGTAAAACCACAAGTTAACTGTTCCTTTGAGGCAGGCTAACTGCTCTCCTAATCTAATCGCGTCACAGATTTATACGTTATGATGCTACAACATAATATTGCCCATGAAACACACAGCATATTTGCACAGATGAAGCGATTCCTCAACCAACTTCCCCATAATGTAGGAATCACGTTTTCTCAACGATCGAAACATTTGCAAATAAACACAACACATTTGTGCAGGAATCTGGCAGGGAGGTGTGTGTAAGGAGCTGGGAGCACGAGGAGGCAGTCAGCGTAACCTGCACACATTAAGTAGCCACAGAGTATCTGACGGTCCACTGCATGTGCCTGTCTTTCAGAGAGTAAAGACACAGTTGAGCTGCAGGGACACCATCTGTTGGTTCTGATACTCCAGGACTAATTAATATCAGCTAGACTAGCATTCAGAAGAGTGCATACCCCCAGCAAGGCCAAACAGTCCCTTTAAATTCTATCAAGCATTGATCAGTCTCCTAAATGCGCCATTTTGTTTCATCAAGATCCATGAATTGTTCACTGTGAAACTGGCAAAAACATCAAACAATGCAATGTCAAAGAAAGTAGCCTTTATATTAACATATATCAGTGGTCCAAAGTCCTTTTTTAAGATGAAAGTAATTTTGCATTTCATTTGGAAATCCAGGTCACAGAGTCTGCAGGAAGAGTGGAGAGGCACAGAATCCAAGTTGCTTGAAGTCCAGTGTGAAGTTTCCACAGTCAGTGATGATTTGGGGAGCCATGTCATCGGCTGGTGTTGGTCCACTGTGTTTTATCAATTCCAAAGTCAATGCAGCCGTCTACCAGGACATTTTAGAGCATCCTTCTTTCCACTGACAAGGTTTATGGAGGTGCTGATTTCATTTTCCAGCAGGACTTGGCACCTGCCCACTCTGCCAAAAGTACCAATACCTGGTTTAATGACCATTGTAGCACTGTGTTTGATTGGCCAGCAAACTCGTCTGACCTGAACCCCATAGAGAATCTATGGTATTGTCAAGAGGAAGATGAGCGACACCAGACCCAACAATGCAGACGAGCTGAAGGCCACTATCAAAGCAACCTGGGCTTCCATAACATCTCAGCAGGGCCAAAGACTGATTGACTCCATGTCACGCCACATTGATGCAGTAATTCATGCTAAAGGAGCCCTGACCAAGTATTGAGTGCTTATATATATGAATATACTTTTCAGTGGGCGGACATTTCTGTATTTGTTTTATTGGTCGTATGTAATATTCAAATTTTCTGAAATACTGAATTTGGGGTTTTCATTAGCTGTTAGACATAATCATCCAAATTAAAAGAGATAAACACTTGAAATATTTCACTCTGTGTGTAATGAATTATAGTTTCACTTTTTGAATTGAAATATTGAAATAAATGAACTTTTCCATGATATTCGAATTTATTGAGATGCACCTCATGTGCAAGGCAGAAAAGTTATTACACTTACACTATGAATTGTTGAACTGTTCTCAACCGAACCCAACCCAGAGGGATTAGATGGTCAGACAATCCTCACTCCCAACTGACCACACAGACTCTTGTTTAGGACCCTTACCTTCACACCAAATACCTGGGTTCCAATCCAGAATTCCTGTCTGTGGTTAGGTTTAAACAACAGAAGGTTTTGTATATGTTTGGACTCTCATTTACACTAAATTAGAGAGTGTGGTATGGTTTGATAATGAAACGTATACCGACTTCAAAACCAGAATACCTACTCATCCTTGGTACGTCAGTATACAACAATCAGACCTTCCCCTCCTTCTCACAAAGCAGGTTACCACCTTGACTATATTTTCACCAGAAAGTGTTCAACATCTAACCTCACTGTAACCCCACTTCATGTCTCCGACCACTTCTTTATCTCTTACTCTCTCCCACTATCTCAAAACAACAACCCCACCACATCAACAGAGTCTGTACCTGTCCGTCGCAACAGTCGTTCCCTCTCTCCTGCCTCTCTAGCCTCCTCTTTTTTTATCAGCCCTCCCTTCCACTGACTCTTACTCACTCATGCACCCTAACTCTGCCTCAGACATTCTCCTTTCTACTCTGTCCTCCTCTCTTGACTCTCTCTGTCCTCTTATGTCACGACAGGTCCGCAAGTCCTCCCCAGCTCCCTGGTTGTCTGACTCGGTGCATGCCGACAGAGCCACTATACGAGCATCAGAAAGGAAATGGCAGAAATCTAAACACCTGGAAGACCTGCTCGCATATCAGTCTCTTCTCTCCTCTTTCTCTGCCTCTATTTCCACAGCCAAAAGCACTTTTTACCGAACTGCAATTCAATCCTCATTTTCTAACCCCAAAAAACTCTTCTCCATCTTTTCCAACCACCTCTATCTTCCCAACAAGCCACTTCGTCAACTACTTCACAAAAAAGATAGATGACATACGCTCTTCATTTTCTGATCCTCCCTCTATAAATACACTTCCATCAACTTCATCTTCATCACCTTCGCTTTCCTCTTTCACCCCCCCATCAAGTTCTAACCTTCACCCGCCCGACCACCTGCCCCCTTCCCCTCTCACATTCTCAAGTCTATCGCTCCTAACCTTCTTCCTTTTCTCACCCATCTTATCAACATTTCCCTGTCAACTGGCTGTTTCCCTAATTCTCTGAAGGAGGCAAGAGTAAATCCTCTCCTGAAGAAACTCATCCTCGATCCGTCTGAAGTAAATAATTACAGACCTGTCTCTCTTCTTCCCTTTGTTTCCAAAACTCTAGAGCGCGCTATCTTTATTCAACTCTCCTCCTATCTTAATCACAATAACCTTCTTGACCCTCACCAATCTGGTTTGAAGGCAGGTCACTCAACTGAGACTGCCCTCCTTGCTGTCTCTGAGCAACTTCACACTGCTAGAGCTGCTTTTCTCTCCTCTGACCTTATCCTTCTAGACCTCTCTGCTGCATTTGACACAGTGAACCACCAGATCCTTATTTCCTCCCTTCAGGACCTGGGTGTCTCAGGCTCTGCTCTCTCCCTGCTCTCATCCTACACCCCAGTTCGTTCACTCCGCTCTGCTTCGGCCAATCGGCTTGTTGCTCCCTCACTGCGAGCTAAACACTCATCAAAATCACGACTGTTTGCTGTCCTGGCTACTAAATGGTGGAATGAGCTCCCCATCGACATCCGTACATCAGAAAGTTTAGGCATCTTCCGCCGAAAACTAAAAACACAGCTCTGACTATACCTTGAATAATAAAAAAAAATACTAACAATTTAGTAGCACTTACTTATAGGACTTTGTTATTTTGAAGAAATTGTACTTTCTTGATTCTTGTTGTCCTGGGTCTGTACCCTCAGGGTTTTATGCACTTATTGTAAGTTGCTTTGGATAAAAGTGTCAGCTAAATGAAATGTAATGTAATACGATTCCTGTTTTGACTTTGAACACTGCAGAGAACAATAGAAGTCTATCAGACTACCTTATGTAGCCAGTGTAAAAACGGAAGCCAAAGGATCCTGACCAAGATGAGAGACAGTGCAAAACAGCAAGCTGAATAAAAAAAATGAATGTTAGTGTGATGGAAATTTGACCTGGTGAGACTTCTGAAATAAAGAGATCAGAGCATCATAGTCTTTTAAGTAAACTTTATTCCTTGCATGGAAGGTCAGACAATCATACAGCATGTGAAGTGCATTAAGAAACAGTTGCAGTGAGGAGATGTGTTTCGAGTCTATAGCTGAGTGTGTGAACTTTGTGTGTGTATGCGAGCTATGTGTCTGAACTGAATGAATAGGAAAATCCCAGGGGATAAGACACGCTGAAGGCTTCTTTGAGGTCTTGATGGGGGGAGACCAGCAGTCTCAGATGTGTGGCCCTGATGTCATCTTGACAGTTACACAAGCAGAAATAGTATGCATAAGCAGAGATAATGTATAGTGTGGGAATAATGGTAAAATGTACAAGTTCAACAGCTTCAAAGATCAACTCACATATTCAGTATGAAGACTTTATTGGTTGTAACTGCAATCTCTCATTACAAAATAAACCATAAACTGAGAAATTACTGTGGTGACAGCAAAATCTGCTGTAGAATACATTCAACAGTTGCATTTCACGTGTCAGAGAAAAATATGAAGGCACAAGATTTGGCGAACCTGGAATGTGTTTATAGGCACTTCACTGAAAAAGTGGTCAAAAATAAGCTTTACATAATCCTGATCATCATGAACTATGTGTGATACTGTGGAACAGATGTGCTATCTCAGCCTTTCAAAACAACCAAAAAATGTTTTGTCAGTATAAGTGGCTGATAATCAAATGAGAATTCACCATAGTATGACGACGAGACTATTCCAGAACCAATCTAAAGGATAGATATGCTAGTTGTACCCACAACTGCTGCAGGGTGAGAGATAAGAGGCCTGGATTAATTGTAAACGGTGGTCAACACTCCCATCTTGACATTAAGAATTTTGCTGAGTGCAGAGAGAAGATGGTAAAGGGATATGTACACACTAGTTCTGTTCCAATATTCCAAGTGTATGACTCACTGTGAATTCAATCAACTTCCGTAGATCAATACAAATACCTTCATTTCTGAATATCCTAATGTTCAAAATTGGTTGTGCCGATTCTCTTAGAAAATCGTTTTCCTGTGGTATACTTATCATAGGAGGGAGTTAAAACCACTTATTATATTGTTCACAACATATATCCCCATACTTCTTGGTGCAATTTCCAAATGAGGCTGATAGCCCTTAAAATCATTTATATATCAGTATATAAATTTATATACTGTCAGTGAATTTAATACCTCAGAGCCATTAGGTAATCTGACAAAAATACACCCTGTGTGTTAAGATATTGAAGGGGGAAAACAGCAGTAGCAAGAAGACAAACAAGACTGTGTGACTGTGTAGGTTAATATTGTTCATCACTACAGCCTCAGCAGATCTGTCTAAGTACATTTTTGTATTCCATTAAGTTAATGTGTTTGCTTAAATCTATTCACAGGATGCGTTTTACGGTTTTAAGTCTTATACTTTCACCTGCAGTCCTACGTGTCAAATAAATAAAAAGTTTCTTGAAAACACTATTTGTAGTGACTAAATTTTCCAAGAGAACTGATTGGTCATGCTACGCTTATATAAATGCTGACCCGTTATCTCAAAGTAGCTGGGCAGCATAAATTACCATGACGATTTACCAAGGGTTAAACCTGAAGTTACCTCACTGAACACAAATCCTAATCCAGAGTGCAGGTATCAGACACAGAGCCAGTAGAACAACACACACACACACACACTCACTCACACTCACATTAGCTGTTCAGACGCTCATTGAGAATGCATTCTCCAGCCCCTAACACTACACCTAAGGTATTAACTCTCACACAACCTATTAACAGCGTGTCAGAAAGTAAGATCGCTCCATCTTTTACACACACGGTATCTGGCAGCTGTGATAGAGGCACATATTGTGAATGTTGGCTGGAAAAACCCTGTCAAACCAACACCATCCGCACCCTAAGTGCATTCATACTTAGTCCAGACCATCAGAAACTATGACTCTATCCTTGTTATTCAATTAGTTAGCAATTACCATGTTGGCTTCTCTCTTCACTTGAAATTGATAATGGCAGCAAAATATTTCTACCCCTATAATGAATAGATAAAGTTTGTAGTTAGGCATACAGCTTGCAGCGGGGCATTAACTTTGCCACTTCCAATGCATCCGTGCTTTCAGATTGCCAAAAAGAACTTCGAACTGATGGTGCATGTGGAAGGAACTCAAAATAAATACAAATGCTAAACCTTTGTGTTATAAATTAAAACTCACGTTCAAAATAAATCAAGTGTTACAAAAAACGTCATTGCAGAATGATATATTAACTCTGAATAAAAATAAACAGTCATCCTGTGATTAATACGGAAGATCATAATTTAACAGAAGAAAATATATATTCTATAGTTTAATTAACCAGATAAATACATAATAAAAAAAATGCTTAAGATCAGCAATAAATACATTTTGATAAATAAGCAGTGATGACCAGAGCCCCAACACTAAAGACTCTGAGAAACAAACATGACCATAATATTAATAATCATAATAATTGAATATGGTGGAATCAACAGAAGAGTTCAGGTTCACCTGATTTCAGACAGCTGTCTAACATATCACCTCAGACACAGAATTGATCTGAGGGGGTTTGGAAAGGTCTGGGATTGAAAAGGATAAGCAGCTGAACTATTTAGGGTTTAATGATATTAACTTTGTAGCAGAGTTTGAACTCTAAAGACTCTGAAGTACAAATTAATAGCAGGAACCTGGCAATGGCTAATAGGTCACCCTAACTACCAAAGAAAAGACATTATCTTTCTTACCTTCTCCCTAGCCAAAGTCTTGTATTTTTCCAGACAGACTTCAGTGACAACAGCAGTCAATAGAAATACTTTTACAGAAAGACTGAGAAAACAGCCCCCAGTGTTTTCTGTGGGTGATCCAGAGATACTAGTTCAGATATGCTGATGTTGATCTAAAGCAAATCTATTTGAACTCATTAAATATAAACTAAATTCCACTGACAGTCAATGTTTTTGTATGTAGGCTGAAATCTTAAGAGACTGGAAGAGGAAAAGCTTGACTATACAAGTTAATAAAGGGAAGTGAAAGAATATTTCTTTTAATTTGAGTGAAACTCCCCTTTAATTCAAGCTTTGACTTCAGAATTTCTATTGAATCCTGTTCAAAATATTTGTGCACTCACAACCCCTAGAAAAAATTACTGACCACCAGCTCAGTGAAACACATAATCCAAGTCGGCCTCACAAAATAAACAATTACATGGCAAGGAACAGGAAGCTGGACACAACTAGAAGAGAAGTCTAATTAAGAAACATTCTCCTGTTCACTTTTTGGTAACTATCATTTAAAAGTTGAACACTGAGCTATGATTAGCCTGGAGGTGTAAAGATTGCAGCACAGGTAATAACCCTCCACTGGACAATGAACACACAAACTGCCCCAACTGCCACTCTGACTGCACCAACAAGTCATTAACCTACTTTATAGTGTGACCTCTGAGCTTCTTCTCAAAATCATTCACATTTACTTAATCATGGCCTCCAATGCAGGGCCTGTACGTTCAGAGTTATTGAAGTTGATGGTCTCAATCGTCTCCTTCCCTCCTGCTCTCCCTCAGGTCAAACAATGCCGGGGTCCACCTTAATCATCAGAGATTGAAAGCCTGCTGAAGATGGGGAGACGACGAGAGGCATCCAGGAGGGGGGACTCAGAGCCACTCTGGCTGCCCATGCTGCTCTGGTACCCCTCTTGGTCAGACAGAGAATCTGGGGGAATGGAGGGGCTCTCTGATGTGGGTTGAAAACAGCAAGGAGTGGTTGGGGAAGAGGGGACCAGACCTTGATGCTTGCATGGAAGTGGGTGCTCCAAGCTATGGCCAAAGAGGCTGGTAAGCTCCTGGCTTGAGTAGGTGAAAGGCTTGCTCTGCAACGCCGTCAGGTCTTCAGTGGAGAACACTGGTGTAGGAGTGCCTGAGGTGGGGTTATCATCCAGGCCGCCTGAGCTGGGGAAGCCAGCGAAGCTGAAGCTGTGTTGCAGCCGAGGGCGCACCATCTTGTTGAAGACAGAGAGGGGAGGGGGCCCACGGCGCTCCTCTGCATTGTGAATAAAATGGCAGCGAGGGCCGTATGGGCAGAAACCAATTGTGTGGAAGGTGCGGCACAGATCAGTCTTATACTTTGGGTGACGGCTGAGGCTGCGCAGCTCATGCAAGCCATGGGCAAATTGGCACTTATCTCCGTACTTGCAGGAGCCGTTCTCCTCAAAGGGTCGGCACAACTCTGTTTTATAACGGCTAGGGTTGACTTGGCTAATTACCCCCACACACACTTGATTACCTGGCCGCAGCCTGTCCCCTAACTCTGAGTAAGAGCGCTCACGAAAATGGTTCTCCTTGTTGTTGACACTGCAGCTGTTACCGAGCAACACTGAGGGATCCATTTTATGGCTGTTGACAAACTGATTCTGAATGAACTTCGTACTGGGGAGGCTGACTGAGTGACGGCGCTGGAAAAGGCCTACTGGAGAGGGGGCCTCCACCACCTTCCTGTCCAGCAGAAGCTCAATGGGGTTGCACGAGTGGTTGGCACTGGAGCATGTGGCAGGCGTCAGCGGATTTCCACCAAGACTATTGTTGTTGCTGTATTTGAACATCTTATTGTCCTGTAAAGGGAAGAAAGTTAAGTAAGTGCATGGTAATATTAATAGTTTCCACCATGGTAATATAAATAGTCAGTGACTAGTGTGTGATGCGTTTACGAATCCTTTCTGAGCAGTCTATTCATTTGAACAGAACCTCTGGGTAAAGCAATCGGAAAGCAGTCAACGTTCTCACAAGCAGGTTTGGGACCAAAGAGCTTTACATTTTAAATACTGATAATAGCTTGGCAATATGCACCAAAAATCCTAACTAGTTATGCTGAATAGCGATACACAAATCGATATTTTATTAAAAAAAGACTGTTAATAATATAATAAATTAAACTAATTTATTTAGTATTGTACAAGTAGGTAAAGAAGCCCTAAGGAGAAAAGTATAAGTCTCATAAACTACTCATGGAAGAGTTTTAATAGATATTTTATAGTATGTCTTTGGAATTTAGCCTTTGCACTGGTGGTTAACTGGCGAGTGTTAGTTAGCGTCATCTTGGAAGTGTTGCGAGCGTGGCGCACACTGACCAGTCACAGATTAAAAAGTTAGATGGGTCACGATTACTTTTTACGTGATTTACGTTTTAATCCCACAATAAAATCAGAATGAATAAACTGAAATGTATCCTCTAGAAAGTACTTTAGCCTCAGACTATTACTCAAAATGTACAGAACATTTATTTTATACTGGAAGCTAACTTCTTTTAAAGAATCTGGCAGTATCAGAGTAAATAGAGTTTTAAGCACTTCAAGTTAAATTTGTGCGACTTACAGGTTGACATTTCTAAAAAATGTATAACTCCATGTTAAGTGGGTGTTTTTATCTCTATGAGATACTGGGAACCCGTTTTACACTTCACATGAACATAATACAATCTTTTTTTTCCAAAATTAGGTAATTTGTCTCTACTAATCCAGAATAAAAAGGGTGATAAAACAAACATAATTATCCTCGATAGAAATATAAGATATGGTCTATAGAACTCATGTTGGTGGTTGACTAAGTCACAAGAATTTTTTAAAACATCATCGTATCAGGCCGTCATGAAGTACCAGGAGCGGTCGAGTGTGTGTGTTTGCTCCCAGACAGCGCACCGGTCCGGAGGCTCCATCCCCCCCCCCACCGCTCACTCGCTCAGAGAGACACAGTGAGATCAGAGCTCGTTCACGTGAAGCATCCGCTCAATGACTGACTGCTTCTTAACTATGGAAACCGTGAGAACACAGAGTTTCTCTGGTCTCAGCTGCTCACAGATCAGCGCGTCAGCTTCTTGATTAGAGCAGAAGCTGCAGTTGGTTTCTACCGAGCTTCAGTATCTGTGGTCGCCTCCAGTCTGACCTGCTCTCGCTTTTTGTTTTAATATTTCGCCAACTAAAATATATATGTTTAAGCTATTAGGCTGCAGCAATATGTTTTTATTTATTTAAAAATAGGGGACTTCTTATTTCATACATGTTCCATAAATATGAGTAGGACTCAAATAGCCCTACAAAGTTCTGTGTTTAATTTATTTCAAAGTAAGCCGACACTTCATATTTTGTTTTTTTGTTATTTTGTTGCTTGTCTGTTTGAGTAGCTGGCTGAAAGCAAAGAAGTAGTAGGCTTAGCTTTTATTGGTAACCTAACTGTTACGGTTCATTGTTTCTGAAATAAGAGGCCTGACTGCTATGTTCACAGCAAACTCAAAAAAAAGAAAATATTAAGCCATGGTTTAACTGCACTATTTTATTTTGTAACACCCTGTTAAAAACAATTTTGTTTTTCAATAAAATAAAACATTTGCATAAAGCAAGCAAATCCACTTTTCCATGTTAAGAGCATTAAAATGAAAAAAAAAAAAAAATTATGGAAAACAAATCAATGAAGGGACATTTAGAGTAGATAAAAATGTGTGATTAATTGTGATTAATTTTTAGTTAACTATGAACTAAATGCGATTATATATTTTAATCGTTTGACAGTACTAATAAATATGAATTCATCCGGTTTCTATAAAGAACCGTTCTAAGTGTTAGTGATTATAAAAGATGTCAGAGGAGCACTGTCACTTGTTGATCTGCACAGAGCAATGCGTCTCAGTATAGAGGTGCTGATTGGATTCCTATAGTGATATATACAAGAGGTTTTTTACCATATCGCCCAGCCCCAGCTAAAGCAGACTTATAATTAATTTAAATTGTATTGTTTGTTCAAAGACTAACGTTTTCGTAGCTTCTTTTCAGGTAGGTCTCTAATACTGCTACACTTTTAAGAGAGTGAGACAAATGAGTCATAAAGTTGTTCTCGACAGCAACTGTGAGCCGTTTCAACATGTACCACAGAGGTCTAAATGGGGGACTCAAAATGTATGGATGGCTGGTCAAACGATGGAGCACGAATGATAGCTTGCATGATCACAGACACATCAGTTATAATCTTTTTCTTTTAACACTTTTTTCTATTTCATCGGTCACATCACGGTTTTTGTTTTAATAAACCAGGTCTTAGTAAGTTGTGCCTACTGGTACCTTGACCCCATCCATGTTGCAGGACGTTAACACAGAGGGGAAGAGGGAGCAAGGTTACGTGGAGTAAGAGAGAGACAGACCCCCCCCCCCTACGCCTCAGGAGAGACACAAATAAGGGGAATGCTTTACATCAACGTAAACGGTATTGCTTTCCTTTGAAATAGATTGTAATAAGTCAATATTCCGCCGAGCCCTAACACAGATTTTTTTTTTTTGGTAACTCTCCTTTTGGAAATCATTGTATGTAAAGACCTTATCTTTACATAATTAATTGTGTAGTGTGTGAATTCCATGCAGATTGATATAAGATGTGTTTTAATGCTACCCTTGAGCCTCAGCGCTTCCACATATTCGGCTTCCCCCCAGAATCCAGAAACGTTTTTCCATAAGAACCAGAACTGATAACTATGAAATGTAAAACTCCACCTGAGAGTAAAGGTCCACATCATCTGCCAAATAGGCAGCTACTTCTGAGGACATTTTAGTGTGACTAGAATAATCTTAATGAACAGCCAAATCTGATTTTACTGGCAACGTTTTTGGTTGGATAAATCCCTATAATGAATACACAGTAACGGTAAATCTCAAAGTGGCCCATTTTTCTGTTGTTCAGAGCATAGGTCCAGATCTTTTCAATTCACACGTAGAGCTGATCTTTAAAATAATCTTCTGAATCAATATTATTGTTAATTGAAACGCTACTTCTTCCACATTGAAGTTAAAACATAATCTGCCAGAAGAACTTCTCTCCTGTCTACAACCTGTGTGTGTGTCTCTGTCACTCTACTCAAACAGATGATACATTTATTTAGGGATTAATCGATGGGGCCAAATCAAGAATCTTGATCGTTTCGATCACTTTAAAACTGATGTCCTGGCTGTTTGTGTCTCGTGTTGCATGTGGCAGGTGAAGTGAGTGTGCATTATTCTTCTTTTCCAATGTGTTTAAAATGCGTGCCTCAAGATTGAATCAAACAGACACAAAGTAATGGTAAATGTTTTTGTATTTATATAGCGCTTTTTCTAGTCTTGATGCCCACTCAAAGGGCTTTACAGTACAGTTTTACATTCACACACACATTCATACAGTGCATCTAATCGCAGCAATTTGTTATTCTATGGGGGGCCATTCAGGGTTCAGCATCTTGACCGTGGACACTTCGGCATGCAGATTGGTTAGACTGGGGATCGAACCGCCGACCTTCAGGTTGGAGGACGACCACACTACGCCACAGCCGCCCCACTGCAAGTACTGTACGGGTCCTAATAACATCTGATTAATGTTTGTCTTTACATGGAAAAAAGGTAGTGTAGGCCAGGGCGGAGTTAGGTCAATTCAACAGGATACTCTGGCATGGTAAATTGTGACCGGGCCAAAGGTGCTTCTGCCCTGATCCTGAAACTGGCAGTATTCAATTTGCAGCGGTAGGCCGCCTGTGATTTAAAGCCTAGTCGACAAAGTTTCCTCTCGTGTGACTGCCCTGTGTCCCCGTTTGGTTCAAACACTCATCTTTTTAAAAAGGGATAATTCACTAATAAATGAGAATTCATACATTATCTACTAACCCCTCTGCCGATGGAGGGGTAACTGCAGCTACTGCAAGTTCTCGCGAGAACACTGGTGAGTATTGCGAGAGCTCGCGATAGCTGCATGACTGCAGGGGTAACTACAAGATAGACAACTGCAGACATTGAGGCTAAAAACATGGTTTAAATGATGTCATCAAGTCGAATTTGAATGTTGGAGCATTCAGACACTTGGATGACACATCTAGAGCAGTATGGAGCCATTTTATGTGTGTTTGTGGTCACCATTTACTTCCTTTGTATTGGAATTGGCTGCAATACTGTTCACCTTAAATGAAGGCAGCTGCTGATATGTCTATTATGTCTTACTTTTTAATAAAACAAGGCTATTGATTTATAACGGTTACGATGGTATTGCACAATCAATGTTGTGGTCCAAATATTTATATCAGTATTCCATCTGACCCACACTGACTTGAAACCATTTAGTTATATTCTAATAATATAACTTGTAGGTAACACTATTGTGACCATTGTGTCGCTATTAGATTAATATTACACTGATGGCTCGCTGCTGGCTTTAGCGCTGTGCGGCAGGAGCATGCCACAGTCTGCTCTCTGCTGCCTGCAGTTTGCCAAAGTGGCAATATATGCCACTTTGGCTCCCTACTGGTGCTTCTCAGCATCTTTATTAAAGTAACCAGGTGAAAACATAAATTTACAAACTCTTAAACTCAAAGCTGCTTGTGACTAGCTTTGCAGCTCATTATTTTATCTCAATTACTATTTTAATACATTGACATGTCTTATTTGAGATTTCAAAATATTAAATTGAAATTCTTTTGAAGGGGACATTTTCCTCCTCCACCTGAAGTTGTTCGTTGTTATATTGGCTGTTAACACAGATAGCTGGTCCTCATTGTCCGTTTCACACTATCACATAAAAGTTGCATCTCAACAGCTCATGGGGAAAGTCTCACCGCTGCAGCAGAGGACTCGCAGCTCATTCACCTAGAACTAACTTGGGACAAACAAAGCCATGTGCTGCAACTTTTTACCTCCGGTGACACAGTTTTAACTGAGTGTATATCCAGACAGACACGGACGAGCCACCACAAGTTAACTAGAAACAGCTAAGGGGATCTGTAGCTGTTCGATTGCACACTGTTTGGTGCAAAGTTCGAATCACGTAACAAGTCATGGAGACCCGTCTAACGTTTTAATCGCTGACTGCTTCAGTGTGCGCCACGCTCACATCACCTCCCAGATGACGCCAACTAACACTCGCCTGTTAACCACCAGTGCAAAGACTAAATTCAAAAGACATTATATAAAACCTCTGAGTGGATGAATGGCGTGTACCATGAGGAGTCGACCACCAAGCGGGTGACCCGAGTTACGTGCCTGAAAAACTTCAAGTCAAACTTGCAGCAAGAAAAGTGGCTAGGCTAATGTTAGCATGTTTGGAGCCGAAAAGACCGTCTGTCGGCCAGCTCCCGGCGATGCGTCATTTACCTTGCTAGCGACTTCTCCGTATTCCAGGAAAGGATATATAACAGTTGCTGTCATGTTGGCTGGTGAAGGATAAGAGCTGCTGTTTCACTTCGGTAGTTGTTGTTTACTGCTCCGTGAAGAGCCCCCTTCTGACGCGTCGTTCTCCTGCGCACTTGGTTTTCAGCAGGCGACGGCCATGGCTGCGGGGTGGGCGGGCCCACTGTGCAGCCTGGGGCACACAGCGCCCCTGCTGGACGCACCTGCCCCAGTCTGGTGCGTCCAGCAGGGGCAGAGTCTGATCAGAGGAAACATTTCAGAAGACACTTTCAAATGAAAACATCTTCCTTTTCCTTGCATGAAGATGAAGATAGTGAAACGCGCTGCAAATAGAGAAGAAAAGACGACGGAAGTGTTTCCGGAGGACAGCTAAAAGTGATGGACACTGCTGCCACAGCAGACACAAAAACTTCCAATACACCATACGAATTCGATTCCACACAGGGGTCTGAAACCAGCCGCTCTGGAGAACTCTGTGTGTGTGTGTGTGTGTGTGTGTGTGTGTGTGTGTGTGTGTGTGTGTGTGTGTGTGTGTGTGTGTGTGTGTGCGTGTGTGTGTGCGAGCGTTCTGAATGCTACGTATATAAGCAGGATAAGAAAACGCTGGAATCTAGAAGTGAAAAGGGGATCCTTGTAGGCTGGTGAAATTCATCACCAAAGGTAACGCAGATAACCAGTCTCAGACAGATTGTTACATGGGGAAAGACATTGAGAGTTATGGAGACACACCACCGAAGATAGTCAACCAGGGTCAGGGACAGCCTTAGGAAAGTAAAGAGTCCAAAGTTGAGGATACTGCTGAGGCAGGTCCGACCCAAAGAGATAGGACTCAGAGAGAATAGGGAGAAAAGAGATATCCTACGAGACAGGGAAAGGCACCAGAATACTTAAAGGAGTACCAGTACAAAAGAGTGTAATGATGAGGAATGTGAAAATGTAGATTATTTCTACAGAGTGGCTTATGATTTACCTAAAACACTTAAATAGGCAATGGACTCTAAGAAGTTAAAAATGTGGGCTGACGCGATGAAAGAGGAGATGAACTCTTTGACAGAGAATGACACTTTCACTCTGAACCCACTGCCAAGAGGCAAACAAGCAGTGGGAGGTCGCTGGGTGTATGCAGTGAAAGAGAGCCCAGATGGATCTGAGACTTGTAAAGCCAGATATGTCGCAAAGGGGTATGCAAAGGGATCGACTATAAAGACACCCTTTCACCGACAGCCAACATGACCTCTGTAGGAGCATTAATGCAGGTGGCTGTACAGGAGGATCTTACTTTACACCAAATGGATGTGAAAACTGCTTACCTCCATGCTCCAATGGACTGTGAAGTATATATGGAGCAACCGGAAGGTTTGAGATGAAGTCAAAAACCGGAGAACAGTTAGTGTGTAAACTCAACAAGTCTTTGTGGTTTAAAACAGTCTGGGCATAACTGGAACATGTTACTACATTTTTACCTTACAGTGAATGGTTTTGTGCAAAATTATGCTGATCATTGGGTCTACAGCAGAAAATCTGAGCACCAGAAAGTGATTCTGTTAGTATGGGTAGTTGACTTAATCATAGCAGCGAGTAACAACACCTTACTCAATGATGTTAAAGAAATGTTGAAGAGAAGGTTTAAGATGAAAGATATGGGTCCACTTAAACACTTCCTGGGTATTGATTTCATACAGAGTGAGGGAGAGATCAAAATGACTCAAAAGAGACACATAGAGAATATATTAGCGAAATTTGGAATGTCCGAATGCAAACTGAGATCCACCCCATGGGAGCAAAAGTAAAACTTTGACAGTGAGGGTGAAGTTATTGATTCAACAGGATATAGAGAGATAATAGGTAGCTTGATATAAATTATGACATGAATCAGACCTGACCTGAGCTGGGCTGTTAGAAAATTATCTCAATACCTAACAGAACTAAAGCAGTAGCATTGGGCTGCAGCAAAACATCTGAATATATGGCTATAGCAGCTTCTACTGAAGAGAGTATGTACTTTGTAAAACTACTTAGAAAAATAGATAGTAGTAACCAGCATGTACCAGTCAAGATATATGAGGACAACCAGGGGGCGATAGCTTCATCTAAGAATCCAGTATGCAGACAGAGAAGCAAACACATAGATATAAAGTTTCACTTTGTACGGTCTGCACACACAGAAGGCAAAATATCTATAGAATACAGTCCTACTGCAAACATGGTAGCTGATATCCTTACCAAGCCAGTGACAAAGGCTAAGTTTGAGAGTTTCAAGGGGTATTTGTTTGGAGAGTAATGAGAACTGGCAAATGTAAATGTTTTGAAGGTTTTAGAACACTGTCAGTATGCCAAATGTTTTATTTTGGAGTTATGTATTTTTGGTTTTTATTTACCACTATAGAGAGCTATACACATATCTTTGAGTGGGAGTGTTGAGCATATTTGATAATATGAGTAGCAGTGATGTCAAATTAGAACATGTTGTGCCTGCGTGCACTGGGATGCTGTTGTGCACATGCGTGGAATAAACTCTGTTAATATTAGCTACTAGAAGCTACTAGCTAACCACTCTGGTGACTGTGATAACGATAGACTGCTGCAGAGCTGTCTAACTCTACAGTAGGGTTATTTTTTTTTTCAATTAAAAAAACAATATAACTAAATTCCAGCAAAATAAATTAATTTGCAAAAATGCAATTCAGTCCAAAACATGATTTATCTGTAGTGGTATACATCGATTTCGGTTTTGATTTACATGTGACAAGACTTTCCATTTTAGAAAGAAAATCTTTCACCTTTTTAATTAAACATTACATTTTTACTGCACAAAAAATAAAACTTATTTATTGTGTCATGCTTGTGTCAGTATCCTCAGGGTCCTTTAATTATCATCAATGAAAGTCATTCAGCAGCATGCATCATTAACAGTACCAGACTTTAGTTTTTTAGCTTACAACACAAATGTATAGTACTACATTGGGTGAAGCAAAAATCGTGGGCAACGGCGCCATCCAAAGGACATAGTGTGCCACAAAAAAAATCACATTTTTTCCCCTGCAAATTAAAACGCAGCTCATATACAAAACTGACACGAACAGACAGAACTGACATCGTCAGACATCACAGTGAATAGTAGCTTTTACGATATACTTGAATATCAGAACAAAGGATTTATTGCAGAGGTTTTTTAGCAACTTAATCCTATCAAGGTGATTTTAAAAGCTAACTATTGTGTAAGAGCATGGACTTCCACCTTAATCATTTGAGGTCAAAACACACTGATTCATTCATGTGAGATTGGAAATGACCCCGCACGTGCATGTACAGCTGCAGTGTCAGATCTGCAGAGGAGTTCTCAGTGCATGATGGGAGTTCCCCCCAGCAATCTTGGCCTATTGCTGCATATCTAAGGGATGCTTCTGGAATCAACTGAGCCAGCCTCAACCATTGGCTTGATTGGGAGATTCAGGTTTTAAGCCTTACCTTAGAGATGGAGTCTATCACCTGAAGCCAAATTGCAAACTGGTTCCAAAGGACAGGAGCCGACAGCTTTCCTCTACGTTTTCCATTCCAGTCAGTTCTTACCCTGCATTTATAATTTCTCCTTTCAAGGCAATGTACATAGCATTCAAATGTGCAGAGCGATAAAACAAAATTGCATGATGACCCATACAATATACTTCTGAGTTCTCACTACATTGTCCCCTATCAGCAGCTTAGAATACACAGTGCAGTTACCGTAAAGGCTCTTCAGTGAGCTACATTTCAACATTATCAAAATACAGTGTAAAATTACGTTGCTTTTGGTTTAGATTATGTCTGTGAGTGATGCGCGTGTGTGAGATCGGATAAGGGGCGGGGCGCGAATTTAGTAGTTGCAACATGAGCACTGACTTTCAGCACACTACCACTGAACACTCGCTTTACTCGTGTACTCTAAATGTCTGTGGGAAATAACTCTAAGTGGCACAACGAGTGCCAGGACATTGACTTCGTGAGCTCTGGACAGCCCTATATTTCGGCGGTTATGTTTTCGGCAGGTGTGTTCGGGAATATCGTGGCACTGCTCCTGTTAAAAGTCCGCCGCGGGAGGACCAACCGGTCCCTTTACCAGGTCCTGGTCACTGCGCTTCTCCTGACGGACCTACTTGGCTCCCTGTCTGTCAGCCCTGTTGTGCTGACCGCTTATTTTCACAACAAAACACTGGTGGCGATGAGTTCGAACAAAGAGGTGTGTTCCTACTTTGGCTTCAGTATGACCTTCCTGAGCCTATCCACACTGGGCATCCTATGCGTAATAGCGCTCGAGCGTTACCTCTCCATTGGCCACCCTTACATGTACGAGCAGCACTTAAGCACACACTGTGCTTACGTTGTCATTACGCTCGTCTACACGGGCAGCATTCTTTTCTGCATCCCTCCTCTCATGGGTTTTGGTGACTACGTGCAGTACTGCCCGGGGACCTGGTGCTTCCTGCAGATGGCTCACACGGGGAAAAACGATAAAGTTTACACCGTTTTTTACGCTTCTATCATCCTCATCATGAGCTCTACGACAGTGGTGTGCAACGTATCTGTCATTTATCTATTGGTAAGGATGCACGGGAGGGGTAAGGTCCGCCGGCTCTTCCGGCACCACAGGTCCATGACAGAGGAGGTGGCTCATCTCCTGCCACTAGCTTTCATCACTGTTGTCTTCATCTGCTGCACCTTCCCCATAGTGGTAAGAGCTCTAATGGTTACAATTTTACAACAATGTGGTTCATCCAGAGGTATCAACAATAAACCATTACAACACAGACGGTTCTTACTGGTATAGAGTATCAGAGTATATTGCCATAGGACAAAAAAGAAACAAAGACATCTCTGTTCAATCTTTTCCAGGTTGTTATGCCGCTGTATTAGCCTTTTATGCTTCATCACTAAAAAAATTTAGTGCTCTGAACTACAACCATTATTTAACAGATATAATTATTTTTTTGTATATATATATATATATATATACTGCTTAATACTGCATATAAAATGGAAATAATATTATAATACAGTATCCCTCAGAATTTAACACTGCACTCTCCATAAATGTGCGCGTTGCTTTGTTTGCTGGATTTCTATAACAGCTGAGGGGAACTGCATTGTAAACATTATAGGCTCTGAGTATACAGTATACTGTCCTTGCAGTAAAGCCTTGTTGTTATGCATTGTTGCACAGTATTCACTGGTTGCTATCGTGATGCAGCGTTAGGCCTAATGCTTATATTATGTTGTAATTATGTATTTCCTTTCTTTCCCATTCCCAACACACACACACACATACACACACACACTCACGCACGCACACACGCATGCACGCACACACACATACACACACACATACACACACACACACACAAACGCACTCACACCTCCACAGCTCAGAGTGTGCATAAACCTAACAGGCAACACGGATAAGCATTACACAGATGATCTACGAGCTCTCCGTTTGCTTTCATTCCACTCCATCATTAACCCATGGGTTTTCATCATCCTCCGCCCCTCTGCTCTGAAAATTATTTGGAAGAAGCTGCAGAAACCCCAGAAGTCCAAACACGTTGCAGGAGGCCTTGCATTACAGCTCCAAAAACAGGAAAATGAGGACAATGGTGCACATGAATGAGTTGCACAAGGCCTCTAGGCCTGTAGCAGATTCTCTGTCTAAGGGTAGGTGAAGTGAACTGAAGAACGGGTAAAACCAAACAGAGCCAATGTTGCCACATCTCATTCAGCAGACACCAGGCAGCTTTCTAGATGATGTTGGAGTGTGAGGTCATGTTATTTAGGCATCTGTTTGGAGTGGGCCTGTCTCTTTTGTTAATCCATCAATCGTGGGTCATTATGCACAGGTTTTGTTGCTAATAAATACAGAAACCTCTTTTATCTGTGTGTCTGACTCTCTGATTTTCTGAACAATCACTCATCCCATTGACCCTAAGGAGCATGTGTTACTGAGGATTTTGGAGAGTGCAGAGTCAATTGAAGTGTTTTTGTTTGTTTGTATGCAATATTTCACATATGAAGGACAGTTTGTTGGCGGACGGAGGGGACCCAGTTCCTTCAGCAGCAGCTGAACACAAGCAGTTCCAAAACGGATCTGGTACCACACAGAGGTGTGTGGTGGAAATTTGGTCAACAAACAAGGATCAGAGTCAAGTTTTATTTTTATTTTTATTTGTAAAAGATATCTGCAGAAAGGATCACACAGGCAAGGTGGAGGCTGCAAGTGAGATGAAATGTGAAGTGTATGTGTTCAAATTTATGTGTCTCATTGATAAAAATGACAATCGGCTGCAGTAAGTGAAGTACAGTTTACAATCTGTTTTGAACTGTGGAGGTTAGAGAAATACAGGTCCTTTGGTTCCTTTATCTGGCAGTTGTTTAAAGTAAGTATTTCTTTCAACAGTGAAAAATGTACCTACAATTTGAGAGATGTTCACCTGTGTTCAGCTTTCTAATATGTGCAGGCTATATTATCTCCTCCATCCATGAAGAAGTTTTGACAGATATCTTTTTTTTCTCAGGAACAACAATGTTCAGTGTCGATAAGAACTATTTATTGAAGGCCTGGTCATTTGCATTAGAAGAAATTGGCAAAAAATTGGGTAACACACATAAAAACTGGGTTTGGTGGCTTGCCAATGTGAAATTTAAGAACTAAAGAGACCAAGAGTTCTGAACATTAATAAAGAAACTGTTCAACAATATAGACAACTGGAGTGAGACCTGGACCTCAAAGCTAGCTATATTTTGAACAAATATATGGCGACACTTATTTTCAGAAAATGATGGCAAGGCCTACTTCAAGACCAATTGCCCTAGGTGAGCTTTTTTGAGATCACGTATCTGCTCTGGACCATGTTACGGTTAAATATCATAACTCAAGGTAACAAAATCATTCAAAATAAAAGTTTTGTTCTCTAATCCTAGTAAATCATAGTTTCTGATGGTTACACCTGGGTTTCTTTAATGATTCAATCACAGCGGCAAAGTTTTTTTTTACAGTGGAGAAGTATTTTTAGTCATCACACATGGCTGTTATGTAACATGGATGTGAGGATGCAAGTTTTTACAAACTACTTTTCTCTTTAGCTAACTGTAGGCTGCACAGTGGAGTTGAGGCCAATTTACATTTTTCTCCCAAGCGTGAGTGTTTTTGTTTCCTCCACATGATTCCCGTCCTGTAGGCCATATGACCTACAGAGCACAAGCAGTTCATGTCAGTCACCTCTTGTCCTCAATAGTTTCTCATTCAAATTGTTTTAAGATTAAGAGATTAAGATTAAGATGCATTTATTTGTCCCAAACACATGCACAGACATGCAAAGGCACACTCATGCAGGTAGGGAAATGTAATCTCTGCTTTTGACCCATCTGGTGCAGGACACACAGAGCAGTGAGCGACCATGTACGACGCTTGGGGAGCAGATGTTGGGGGAGTAAGGTGCCTTGCTCAGGGGCACTAGACAGGGTAGGGAGACTCTTGGATTTTTGGACAGATCTATCCAGGTTCGTCTTTTGTTTTCTCTCCGTGGAGTCGAACCAGAGACGAACCAGAGACCTTCTCTGCCCATAGTCCAAGTTTCTGCCACTAGACCACTGCCTCTCTGTTTTTTACAGCATAGTGGCAGAAATGGGCTTCCATAGCAAGACGATTGAAATTATCCAAAAGCTGCATCTTGCTTCTTCATGCCAAGTGGCCGCTACAGACAGTTGTAAATATTAGACTCGTTGATGCTCAGTCGTATTGTTCAATATGAATTTCTTGCCATTGTTCAATATTTATTCCTTTTTTTGTTACATTTCTGTAATGAGATGGCTCCATAACATATATAGAGAAAAGGCTGTGTCATTACGAACCACAATGTTTGATTACGTAATTCATGCATTAAGTCTGTTTAGGATCATTATTATTTGCAAATTAATATTCATTTTATCATGATGGCACATGCTGGCCTACACTATCAACTGTTTAAAGTGACGGTTTACAAAAGTAACACACTACTTGTCAGATGAGAGTGGATAAAATGAGGAATTTGTCTCACCCTAAATCTAAATCTTCATCACAAATTAAATGAAAATGTCTTTAATAACATTGGCCCAGTATTGGGTGAACTAAACATGAAAGAGTAGACTTAGATTTCCCTGTTCAAAACACATGTCTATCTTTTGCAGGACAGGCATACGTATGCATAACATATGACACAAAAGTTGTGGCATACATTAAGAATACACCCACCTCTCCAGGCACAACTCCATCCCTGGTAACTGCTGATGCTGTAACATTGTTGATGTTATCCTGTTCACCAAGTTGCCTATTTACATATTCAGCTGACAGAACAAAATGACAACATATTGATCACAATTACAGCTCTGGGCTCTACATAGGACAAGTTCCCATCACTTCAAGATCTTCAGTGGTGTCTAATAAGCAGAGGTGGGACCAAGTCATTTTTTTGCAAGTCCCAAGTAAGTCTCAAGTCTTTGCTCTCAAGTCCTGAGTCAAGTCCCAAGTCAAGACAGGCAAGTCCCGAGTCAAGTCCAAAGTCAAGACTGACAAGTCTCAAGTCAAGTCCAAGTCCTGCAGTTTGAGTTTTGAGTCTTTTCGAGTCCTTTTGATCACTGAGTAATAAGATATTTACACAGATCATGTATGCTTTTAAAATCTGTGTTTATTTATTTATTAAAACAAGTGCATTTGAAATTACAGAAAAAAATTGTGCCAACATTGCACTTCCCTATTGCACTATTAACCAGTCATTTTTAACATTTAACTCATATTTTGCAAGAATATTCTTCATTTTAAACCACTCCTACAGAATGAACACATTTGAAAAAACAAGTGCAACTGTAATTATTTGTACAAAAGTGCTAACATTGTATTTTGCATTTTAACTAGTTCCACAGCAGTTTCTGTCCTGTCCTGTGTTTATCTCACCTCATATTGTCTGTGTGTGTGTGTGTACATGTGAGAAACATAACAAATACATGAACATGAACATTTCTGTCCTGTCCTGTGTTTATCTCATCTCATTTATCTTACCTCATATTGTCTGTGTGTGTGTGTACATGTGAGAAACATAACAAATACTTGAACATAACAATGAACAGGGTTGTGCTTTTTATATGTCAGGGCCCTATGCTGAATTGCATTTGCAAAAGACCAAATTGGCCAAAAGTCTGTCAGTCATTTGTGCACGATGTGGACGTAGTATGATTCCACCCAGTGCCGCTGCGAGCCATTTTGGTGCCCTAAGCATAACTCCTCTATGATTACATTAAATAATCAACAATAAGTACAAACAAGAATAGTCAATCTTCTTTAACTTTTTTTGAGCAATTTAATATATCTCTTGTTCTGCCTTTTTTGTGATATACATGGCTAAAAGGTACCTAATATTTCCTAATATTTCAACAATAACAATTGTTATTGTTGAGGGTTGATTTGTATTTCCGGTTTTAAGTGGGTTGTTGGTAGTGACTCTTATTTTGAAAGGGGGTTTTAAAGGAAGTGGGTGCTGTGAATAGTGAAGTTGTAAAATGAACGGAGAATAAACGGGTGTGCTGTCCCAAGCGCATGACCTGCTCTCGTGTCCTTTGTCGGCTGAAGCCGGACTTATAATACAACCAAACGCTCGGCTACATAATTATAATAACTATGATAATTTTTCAGTTGCTTTTTTTTGGTGCCCCCTCAGGACTTGGTGCCCGACGCACAACGCGTAGTGCGCGTTGTGGGAGCGGCGGCGCTGCACACACAGACGCACACAAACACGATGACAGATACAGAGCGCTCCTTAATAACATACTTTTTAATCTTTGTGTTTTGGGGAAAGGAGCAAGTCTTATCAAGTCAAACGGCTCAAGTCCAAGTGAAGTCACGAGTCATTGATTTTGAAGTCCAAGTCGAGTTGCAAGTCTCTTTACATTTTGTCAAGTCGAGTCTAAAGTCATCAAATTCATGACACGAGTCTGACTCGAGTCCAAGTCATGTGACTCGAGTCCACACCTCTGCTAATAAGCAACAAACGTCTTTTCTAGTCAATGTCAATCTCAATTTTTTTTACATAGCACATTTAAAACAACTTGGATGACCAAAGTGCTTTACAGGTGGAGTGGTACGACCAAAGGACAGTAAAACGTAATACATTAAATTTCAAGTAATACAAATAAAAAACAAATTAATAATGTAAAAATATATAAAAAATAATAATACAAATAATAAAATAAAATATAAGAAATACGATAAGAAAAATTAAATCAGCTGCACTGAAACGCACTCAACTGAAAGCCTGTTAGAACAGGTGCGTTTTTAATAGTGATTTAAATAGTGTTAAAGATGGGGCAGATCCAATGTGAAGTGGTAGGTTGTTCCACAGGTTTGGTGCGGCCACTGCGATTGCGCGATCTCCTCTTGTTAGTAGTCTTGTTTGAGGTTTGTCGAGTGTACCCAATAAGAAGTTCTGATAAATAAGACGGCGCCAGTCTGTTAAGAGATTTAAAAGACAAACAGGAAGCCAGTGTAGGAGGCGCAACATGGGTGGGATATGGTCTCTCTTTTTTGTCCTAGTCAGCAGGCGAGAATCAGTTGTGTCTTTTCTAGCAAAACTTTACTGCTGATGATTCCTCATTTGCAACCTCACACACTTATCCAACAGAGGTTGAAGCTGCTCAGTACCACCACTTTACTACTGCTGCTCATCCAGCTGTTCTACTCCAGTAAAGTCACAAATTCACCAAAAGTAGTTGTTCACAGTTTTGTCATTTAGACTCCTTTAACGCAAGCTGTTCTCAGTCCCTGTGTCTGTGACATCTTGATGAGTAACAGCTCAATGAGGAAATGTTAAAGAAACCAGCTGAATTGTCATCATGACCTCGCAACATCTGTTTGTATTTTATCTGATCTTTTCTCAGGCTCAGTTAAAGGATTCGGTGAGAAGAAGACCTTATATGACCTAATGCAATTCCCACACCACAAGTCAGGAATGTAAACTTACTTCAGTTTCAGACTACTGGAAGTAAAAGGATCAGAGGAGTCATACAAGCTGTGGTTGTAAACAGACATTATGATTTACATTACCCATTCTGAGAGGAGTGGAGTTATAAACTCTGGCAGATACTAAGTTTATTTTTCGGCCGGGTGTTTCTACTGGGAAACAGGATTATAAAAAACCCAACCAGATTCACAAGGTTCCGGAAACACAATAAATCCACACTTGTGAGTTGTTAGAATATAATGCTATTGCCTGTGAGTTACGAGACGTGCAGTGGAAATTAGTCCACTGCATGTCAGAAATTAGTCTGACTTGTGGCAGATCCTGTATTGTGTTGAGATCCGATCTTTATGGTGGATCATGATCATGGTGGCTGCTGACCATGTACTATGATTACAACAAGACTGCTTGATATAGAATATGTCTACTCAGATTCTCTCCTATTACTGACAATAATCCATCAATTAATTTACCTTCCATTAAGATACAAAGTATTTGTTCTAATCAATGCTACAAATACCTTTATCTTTCTAATGTTTTCCATTACACGTTACATCTATTGCACTTCTGTCCGTCCTGGGAGAGGGATACCTCACATGTGGCTCTCTCTGAGTTTGTAGTTTTTCCTTTACTCTTGTTGAGGGTTAAGGGCAGAGGATGTCACACCTTGTTAAAGCCCTATGACACAAATTGTGATTCGGGAATATGGGCTGGACAAATGAAATTATTCCACGTCAATATTCCCCAAATGTATTATTATGGTGCATGTAGAAGAACTACGGTAGCATAAACCTCGTAGAAATCAAATTGTGTTTTCCCGATGGAATACAATGCTCAGCTTATGTTGTGTTAACTCTCTTCAGCCGATGGGGAATTTGAATACCACACATAGTCAAATAGTGTGTCTGCAGGCAAGGTTATACACATCTTCATTACATAATTATTCAGAGGCAAACATATAAAATAATATCAGGAAATCCAGGGATAATGTCAGTGACCAGAGGTCCCAGTCTGTGACTGTGAAACCGATCTATTCTCCTCTCACTGCCCTGATGAAAGCCCCTGATGGTTACTGTGAAAGAGGCACATGAGACTCAGAGCCACCTTTGAGACCTTGAAATGTACTTCTCCAAACTTAGAAACAACACTTTATTCAGTGATCTTTATTTGCAAAATGCAATCAGTACATTTAATGTAATGGTTGCAGGAGAAATACTGTGAGCAACGTTCAAGTACAGAGCACTAGCATCTTGTGCATCTTAACACAGGGAGTTACATAAAAATACTAAATGTGTCAGTAAGCATCATCCTGTGAAGCAAATAGTGGTATACAATCAACACCATATACATTGTAATATATTTTTGCAACATAGCATGCCTTTTTTGTTCCATGTCTTGGTTTTCTTTTTAAATGTAGACAGTTTGGTAGCTCTTAGAAGCGTTTTAAAACACATGTTAGTGATGATAGTCTTTGCTTTCGCTGCATTCAAACTAGCCTAGAGCTTCACTTAGTAATCTGAACAGTAGGATCAGACAGATATGTGCATACACATATAGCGAGTACATTAACATGAATTTAAGCGAGGTTAAAAAAATTAATGGGATTTTATCACAGTAAGTGACATATTTGTATGCATTTGGTGTCATTTCTCTCAATGGTACATTGTGTGAATGACAATGTTCTTAATTTCATGGGAAGAACATAGTTAGCTTATACAGCCACCACCATTGCTGCAGACGAAGATGCAGTACCCTTAATGGCCTTTGATGCTGGCTGTGACATTTTTTCGACTGCATAGAATTCCATCAAAAATGTCCCTAATGTAATAAAACTGTTTTCTGCAGAATACGTTGTTATCACATGAAATTTGGGTCTACAGAGCTACTCTTCCTTCCTCTGTGACATCATGGTGAGTATGACAATTTACCAAAGCGGTATTAAGGCTTTAACAGGAGTATATAATGTTGTATGTTTGCTTGATCGACGGCCTTTCAAGTGTGTTAGTGATGGTGGTTGCTACTTGCTTATCCCAGCTTAACTCCATCAATGCTCCTTATACTTTGTTCATAATAACATTTTCAATTAAGATTCCACTGAGGGGTAAACCCAAATCCATGCTCCAGGAAGTCCCTTCAGGCACTTTCCGGCTGTCTCTTACTTGTCTTTTGATATGTTTGACTTAAGTCCAATGAAAAGTATACAGTGCATGCTCACAGTGCTCTTCATAATCTCAAACCATTGCTTAACTGGTATTTCATTTAAAGTATGGACCAGTCCCTCCTCTTGCATTATGGCTTATCTTCCATTCTGTTCTCACTCATTTTCATGGAGCATCGGTGCAGTCATTGTTCCGTCATCCTCTCAAAGTGTGAATGCAGCACTTTTCAAACAGTGTCATCAACAGACATTAGGACAACAAGCCCTGAGATAGTGTTCTAAGAGGTCATCATCCAATGGACAAGGTACAGAGAAAACAGCTTAGCTTAGGGACCATGCACAGAGAACGTGTGGCGTTTTCTCAGTTGACATTTAAATCCAAGTTCTATCAACTCAGTTTTTGTAGGCAATGTAAAAAACAGCATGACAATAAACACATAGTGGAATTGTTACATTTAGATCAAGCCTCTCTTGTTTTACTATTTTACTCCTTGACATGAGCTTTTTTGGGTCATGATCGTTTTTGTCTTTTACTTGTGTTCTGACTTGAGCCAATATGGAGTCACAGCACCGAGTTGGAGGTCCATACTGTGTCAGACCTTATTTAAAATATTTACAATTATGTCAATGCCATCCAATAAGTTTGAGATTAACACTTTGAGAACAAACCCTATTTCTGTCCAGCCTTGTCTGATTTTATTTGAGTCTAACACCTGGCTGACAGTGTCATCATCTTGGATGTGACCAGCATCCTCTAGGTCTGGGTTAAAGGATATTCCAGATTTATTCAAACACGATACAAGCTTTTTAGAAAGTGGTCATTGCCTTTTTGGCCATCATTTCTATCAGTGATGATGATAACAATGCACTCACCAAGTGAAATGTTCAAATCTGGGACCATATCATCAAGTCTGATAACGAGAGAAGAAGTATGTCAGACATTAGGGAGGAGGTATTCTATTCAGCTTTGCTACCCAAATAGACAGCCTGACATCATCTAGGAGGGACCAGTAACCCAATGTTTAAGTAAGGTTCCTATTTTCTCCTGAAAGTTAAATATAGTACTGGCCCAAGTTTTGGAAAAAATACCCAATATTTCCTTTCAAAATTGTCATTGTTACCTCATTGACGAAGGGCGAACAGTTCCAGAGAGGATAACCAGTAGCTACATGTTAAATGTAAAGTAAAACACAAAATACACTGATCACAAAACAATGAGGTAATCATACAAAATCAATGAATAAGTCAGTGCACACACAACTTTCAAAAGTGCAAGAAGGTCTGCATTTACCTCAACAACATAAATATAACCTGGTTAATCAAAACGTAGAAATCTTTGTGAAATATTCACCCAATGTTGAACCCCAGATCATTCTCCAGATAATAAAGGAAAACACCTGTCAAGTAGTTTAACATGGACAGCAGACAATCACACATTTTAATACCACACATATGTGTCTAATTGGTGAACAAGGTATATTGTATGCTTGAATTAACAACAGCTGTCATAAGGGTAGCTTTATCATTTCTTATACACGTGAACCAACAATGGTGTGAACAAACAGCAAGTGTCATCTTCGTTTAATCACAATTTACGCATGATACAGACAATTCAAAACTGACCTTAAACTTTGGCAAGGGTTCATAAGACAGGCGCTGTTGTGTTCATTGTTGCTGGTTGACGTACACATGTGAGTGCGTCTTACTGAGATAACATTAGCTCAGTACAGTGTTAGCCTAACTGAGAGACATGATGGCCACAGTTTCAAGGCTCAGACTTAAGTTATTTATCATTTAAACACCTATTAGCTGATGACTTTTTTAATATGACCACCATTTGGCATGGCACAATTGCAGAGATCCCACCACTTCTCACATTTATGAAACACAATATGTGTCCATCAGATCCATAGGGCACAGTGAATTCTGTGAACATTACAATATGTAACACAATGGGACAAGTATAGTCCCTACTTAAGAACACACAGGAATAAGGGAGACCTAAGGCACTACCGGTGTTTTTTTTAATCTCCTCTTGTAGGGGTACATTCTGTTTATGGGCCCATCTCACTAAGCAACTCTCTTGCTTCAAGTGTTTCATTCTCTTTGGTCTGCTCTGATAAAAACCCATTCTGTGGCATACAAACTTCAACAAACAGTGGAAAATCTGACAAGCTAGTATTGCACTCCTTGTCTTCATTTTCATCCTCTTCTTCATCCTTCCTTATTCCTTCATCTGCAAAGGGTATGCTGCAGTCAAAGGTGGGTGTGGTGCAGCCATAGGCCTCACTGTGAGGCCGGCGACCCTCATCTGGGATGTTCTTCTTCAGGTCACGATTCCTGTTGCGCTTGGCCAGCTTTGTGACAGAGCCTAGGCGGTTGAAAATGTTGTCCTCGGATATAGTTTGGTGGTTGTTTTGCCGTTCGCACTGCTCGGCTCCGCGTAACCGGAGGTTGTTCAACTTGGTGTCAATGCTCTCCTGCGAAGAAGTTTTATAGTTGTTGGTGTCCAGACTGTTAAAGATAGCACGGCGCTCTGGGGAAAGCATGTCCAGAGACACTGCACGCTGGTCTAGGCCCAACTGACGTCTCTCCATGCTTCGGATGGTGGCGGCACGCTGCAGCTTGTCATGGACCTCCACGCTCATACGTCGGCGCGTCTCCCGGAACTCTGCTCGCACATTTGCTTTCCACTCTGCTGCGTGAGCCTTGATCCCTCCAACCTTAGCCAAACAAGGAGGAAAAAAGTTATTAGAAAAATAATGCTGCGGTCCAATTAGGTGATTTTTTAAATGAATAATTTTTTTTTTGTTGTATCTATGACATTTCATTAACCTTTACACTCAATAAAAGTTTATGCAACCGTTTAATTATTTACTTTGCTAACTATTAACAGCTCATTATCATACAGTTTTCAGTAGTCATGGAGAAATGTTTTAGATTGTATAATGGAAAAAAACATAAATTCCCCAGTAAAAAAACAAAGCATTTCCAACTAATAAGCTCAAATCCTTTTTTAACTGTGCCTCATTCAAGATAATGAGTGCATAATTTAATAAGTCTGTTTTTTCTAACACTATAGTAACTGACAAGATTGACAGACCATTTATTATTTCAAACATTTAAATGTATTTTTTTTTTTTATAATTCATTATCATAATGTATATCAATAATCTATGGCCCTGTTCAGACCTGGTATTCACATCCGTCCTGACATATCGGATCACATGTGGACCTAAGTAGGTCAGTTCACACCTGGCATCCGAATGTTTCTCCACAAGGGTCTCCCACTTTGATCAGATTTCACTTGTGTGTGAGTGAGGAAGAGAAAGTGAGTTAAAAAAAGGATAATCATTTTGTATTGGTCAACGTATATATTGCGGCACAAATAAATCTAAAATTGGGCCGCGGACCCGTTTTCACTGTGCATTTGTCTGGGCAAAAACAAATTGTGAGTTTATGGATAAAAGCTGCTACTCAAGACACTGAATTTGTTCCATAGTGCACTGTTGGTTGTCATAGATTCAGTGAGTGAGTATTCTCAGCTAAAGCTACATAATTTGAGTCTTTTTTAAACTACTTCTCAGTAGTTGGACTTATTTATTTCATGTTTGTGCATGAAAAAAACTGTTGAGCCTGCTAAAAAATGCTGATGTTACTGAATTGTTATGTATGTTGTGTCCTTAAGATGCACATTTAGGTTTTTAATTAAAATGCAGATAATTGAGTGTACAAGGGAATATTTCCCTCTCTAGCATCGCCACCTTCTGGTCATTTTGGTCTATCATTAAACTTGTTTTTTGTGTGTTGCATTCTGTGATATTCTGTACGATGTCAGGTTCAAACTGAACCATCTTTTCATTTGAGAAGTTGAACATTTTCCTCGATTTTGGTCGTGGCTTGTCATTAAGGGTTGATGGTGGCTCCCGAAGCCAGACCAGTTGAGAACCACTGGGTCAGAGGACATCAGTTGAGGTGGAATTTGTGTTTACAATGCCAAAAGAAAGTGGCGACATGTGTTCTGGGTGATTGGATATGTGATGCCTCTTCAATGGGTGAGTTCACAGCTGTACTTAGAGCTGTCCACTTGTGAGCAGATCACTAGAGATGGATGTAAATACCAGGTCTGAACAGGGTAGGCCAGGCTGGCATACTCTTCGACAAACAGGGTGCGTCTCAGTGGGATAATCTCAAGAATCCCACTGCAAGGTGGAGGTCATGCGACAGTAAAATTCATCTAGAGGCAACAGTTTATGGAGTGCTACTCTTATTCCAGAACTTCTTGAGAACTTTGGTGGTAAAAAATTCCAATAGAATATGATTAAAATAGAATCACAGGATCAATTATTCATCATTCAATTAACATAATAATATATAAATCATGAATTATGCAGCCACAATATCGCCAGTGTAATAAATCAGAGGATGCCAAAGCTTGTGCCGCCCTGGTCAGAGACATGGTGTCGGTATTAATCATTTCTTATGTGAGCATACCTCTTCTTTTGTCTTTTTGGACAGTACCCTCAGCCAGTCACCAATCATGTTCAGCACAGCAGCAAAGTAAGCTAAACCTCCCAGGATCCAGAACCACACCAATGGTCTGTACCACTTCCGGTATTCAATCCTCCGGTCTCCCCCTGATAAGAAAACAAGGTATGAATACATAAAGAAGAAGGTATCACTTCACAGGTGAATCTCAAAGAAACTTAAACAGTCACAAAATCACACAAAAGTTCATGGTGGCTGGTAGAATAGTCCTATTTGTGGCAATCCTCACACATGGCATCTCCATCAACAGAGTGAAGCCTGTCTCATCCACTTATTCTATTTTCTCTCCAAGTCAAACCCATGTCAGGCTATAGATAAAGGGCCAACCAGCAGCACATTGTAGCGTCTATGCTCAGGGACCTTCATATCTAATCCAGATGCTGCTGTATAAAATGAATGCATTGCCAAATAAGCTGATACTAACACAAAGGGTGTAGTGATGATTTACCAAATTTTACAAATAAGCAGAGGAGTTAGAACTCAGCAATCCACACATTAAGATTAAGATGCATTTATTAGTCCCAAACACATGCACAGACATACTCATGCAGGTAGGGAAATTTAATATCTGCTTTTGACCCATCTGGTGCAGGACACACAGAGCAGTGAGCGACCATGTACGGCGCTCGGGGAGCAGATGTTGGGGGAGCAAGGTGCCTTGCTCAGGGGCATTAGACAGGGTAGGGAGACTCTTGGATTTTTGGACACATCAATCCAGGTTTGTCTTTTTGTTGTCTCTCCGTGGAGTCGAACCAGAGACCTTCTCTGCACATAGTCCAAGTTTCTGCCACTAGACCACCGCCAGTTTCATCCTTGGCATGGTATTTGAAGGCAGGAACGTTGCCTGGATTACAATTCATAGTGCACAAAACAACCTTCCACTTGTAACGTCGTCTCAACCTGCTCACACGAGTACTCATCAAGCAAGTGAACAAGCAAGACAGATTGATTCCATTTATGAGCTTATTTTCCATCTTGTTTACTGTGACTTAGCTCAGGGGTGGGTGCCTGAAGAACACAGCTTACAATAATGTACATTAGTCACGTTAATGGATTGCAAATAATTGAATTGTTTTCCACAAAACTCGCAATTGCATCTCTATCATTCTAAACTATATCAAATATTTTCTTAATTCGATCTCTTAGTTTTTTCCCGTTTTAGTCAAATCAAATATTTTGGAAATAAATGAATCATAAATCAAATTTAAAATCTGTAATCAGGAACTTCGTGGTCTGACATGTCAATTCAAGAATACACCGACAATGACAGACCAGTCCTTACCTGCCACATAGTCTCCTATTCCAACTGTTGTCAAAGTAATGACCACAAAGTATGTGGACTCCAAGGCCGTCCAGCCCTCGATGTGTTTGAAGATCACTGCAGGGATGGTGACGAAAAGGATGCAACCAGCCAGGATGAAGAGGAGGGTGGAGGTCACACGGATTTTAGTCTGACTGATCTGGTTGTGTTTCTTCTATCAGAGAGAGTCAGATACAAATGTAAAGCAGTGTAAGCCATGACATCAGTCTCATTTTCAGCAGCGCTCAAATTTTACTCCTTTGTGAATGTCACAGAGCCTGAAAGAGGACAGTGATGCATCAGTCCCGGCAGCTTTAATATCCATTCAGCATGACACTGTGTTTTCTGTAAATGTCTCCACATAGGATGAGGGTCATTAGTTTAACAGGAGATTTTATTTATGTTTAGCTGTTCTGTGTTGGAAATGTATTCATTTTTGTGTCTTCTGTTCGTGCTTGATGTAAAATGAGATTCTGAAACAAAAGACACAGATCATACACTTTTGTTTTTGTGTAATTGTCATCATTTTAGCTGTCTGTATGGCAGGAGAGATTCGGTTTGAATCAACTCAGCTGGCTGCATACTCCATTTGTTTCTTCAGCTTCACATCAATCTTTTTCTGATGCAATCTCTTCGCCCATGACTTAGAACAGCTGTGTACTGTGTCACTGTGCAGAGTGCAAATGGAACAGTATCTACCACCTTATGAGCAAAACTTACTTCACATCTTTGCCAGGTTCATTATTTTGTCTTTCATATGTCCCCTTTGCAGCTGATCACTTCAAACTCAAATAATATGTACAGTGTGAGTAGCCTGCAGAGACTTCTGAGCAGATTGTGCTTTGTGTGTCTCACAAGTAAAATATTACCTCTTGTGTGTTGCTGTCCCCCAAACGGATAGACCAAATTCAAAATGTCCATATACTTTCAAGAAAGCTGAGTCATAGATCAAAGGACATTTACAGTGTGACTCACCCGGAACATCTTCTCCACCTTGGCAATGCTTTTGACAAATATGGTACCAAGCTGGTCCCCAACCCCGGCCAGCAGGAATCCAAACAGTGGGATGCCAAATATTGCATACAGAATGCAGAAAATCTTCCCTCCCTCAGTGCTTGGGGCAATGTTACCATAACCTGGAGGACCAACAGCAGACAAAAAGTAGATTTATAACATTTACTTTTTATAATGGCTGTTCTGAACAAGATGCATGCCAGTTTTTAATTCTAATAACATTTCACAGACTATTCTGTTCATTTATTATTATGAATGATACAGGGTGTAGATCACATCTGCAAAATAAAGAAAGTCTGTTGTCAAATTAAAAACCTCATCAGCTGCTGTGCTGTGAGTCCTCTAGAGGTGTAAACCACTGGCTCTGATTTTCAAGCTTTCTTTAGCTCGATAAAAACAACTGGGAAATAATGTTAAAAAGTGAACTGACATCCTTGGTCTATTCTGAAAAGAAAAAAATTGACTTTTCAAGTCTTAGTGACCACTCAAAACCCTTTACAGTACAGTTTTACATTCTCCTACTCACATTCACACACTGCATCTAATTGAAGATTAAGTTCAGTATTTTGCCAAGAACACTTTGGCATGAGGAATGGGGAAGACTGGGACTGAACCATCGACCCTACTGGTTACCGCCCTAACCCCTGAGCCACAGCTGTCCCCTAAATAAGGATGCTAGGTAGGGCTGTGAACATATTATATACAGATGATATTGTTATACTTGGTGAATATGAAAAAGATTTGTAGATTCAATTGAGGCCGTAGATTTCTGATCAAAGTTGAAAAGTAAAGTTGAAAGAACAGGCGTAACTTGTTTTTCAGTGCACTAACCTTTTCTGTTGTGTCCCACATATAGATAAGATTGGTTTGTTTAGGATCTTAACCCTGAGCCTTACACGACCCTGTTTGGCCTGCCTCCACTTATGACACTATGTCTCCCTGCATCGAAACCCCGATTTTTTTTATGTAATGTAAAGTATGTAATGGTTTAATTATGCAATTATTTTACTTTTTTCTTGTCAGTGGGTGGGAAGGGTCAAGGGTTGTGGTTCATAGAGCTCTGGCTCAGTTTAAGCTCATTGTTGTTATCATCATACATCATGAAGAACATCCTACCGCTATTTTCTATCTCTAAGAATTTTCGTATTCACCGTATGTATGAATTATTGCTGTATGTGAACGAAAAAACTAATAAAAGATGTTAAAAAAAAAAAGATTGGTTTGTTTATATATTGTTTAAGCAAAATAAATAAATATATATAAATATATATTATAAATATATAATATAATTACTGTACCGATGGTTGTGATGACAGTTCCAGCGAAGAAGAAGGCACTACCCAGGTCCCAGTGACTGGAGTTGTAGGACGTGTCACCAATGGGACTCACTCCGGCGTTCACAGCCTCCACAGAGTGCTTGGAGGAAAATCAGAGACAGAGCAATATAAGAAAATCTTGGTCCCACTCAGGTGTCTTTGGATGATGTAGATTCCTGTTAAATTTACTGTGTCTCCATGGATCAATCAATCAAAATATATTTATATAGCCTATATTTAGAAATGCCTAATAGGGCTTAACAATGTGTGCCTCTGCCTTTAAAACTCAAACTGCAATAGAAACAACACATCATTATCAGCTGTGTGACTCCTAACATTCAGTCATAACTGATCACACTCATCAATGTGGTTGCTTCAGACGCACTCCAGGCTTCCTGTTCCGGATGACTTTATTAAGGAGTAAATAATATCAGGGAGCAGCTGGCGTCACCACTGTCTGGGTTGATAAAAACAGCTGGCCGTTCAGATGCTGTAGGACAGAAGCCAAAGAAGATTACTCACTGAATTTCAACTCCCCATCTCCCTGAGTTTCTGCCGCTGTGCTGCTCATACTCTCATTGATTGATTGTGACATAGCATTTTCTCTCTCAGACATTTTAGTGTTCCCATGGCAATGCAAAGGAGCTAGAGATGACTACAATCTCAGGTCGGTCTTGCTGCTGTGCTGTCACTGGTCCACAATCAGGATGGGTTGAGTATGAATTATAGGCATTGATTTTTTTCTGCCTGCCTACAGGTAATTCTGTTCTGCTAGCCAATTAGTTTGCTGTGCTGCTAAATCTCTAACCAACAGGAAACAAATCTGTATGCTCTTAATTGATTTGACCTTTTACTCCTGTGAAGGTTTAAAGTAGTTTTGAGTGTTGTCTTACAGCTCATGCGGTCTCAAACTGATAATTACAGAATACTTTCGACACACTTTGATAACAACTGCTGTTTATATTGAAATTCTTATTGCATGTGGTTAGCTAGAGAGGAGGTCTGGCTTTTAAGAGTTTCTCTGCATGACCTAAATCCATTTAGACTCACCTTGCTGCATTCTCACATGAGATTAACCTACGGAGATAAGTCTAGGATTTTGACGGCATTCAAAGGCAATCAGAACATTGTTGTGAACTAGATTCCAGATTTTGTTTTGGAGTTTTTGGTGAGCTTATTCAACAGAAGTCTTGTCACAGTTCAGATTCATTAAGGCTTTGCTCATACTAATAAGTGAATACTATCTCTAACCAGTCGAGCATTTCAACTCTGAATGAGACGTAATCATCTTCCATAATGTCACAGCTGAAAACACATATCAAATATTGTGATTGCTTGATAACAAAACATAATATGAATCAGGATGAGCATTGCTGAAAAAGTAAAAGCAGGGATATCTTCAACCAACTGTTACAGACAGTAAGTGGGGCGGCTGTGGCTGAGGGGTAGAGTGGTCGTCCTCCAACCTGAAGGTCGGCAGTTTGACTCCCAGTCTGACCCATCTGCATGCCGAAGTGTCTTTGGGCAAGATGCTTAACCCCGAATGGCCCCCCATAGAATAAAAAAGTGCTGCCAATAGATGCACTGTATGAATGTGTATAAAGGGTTGATCCTTCGCTGATTTATCCACAGCTGAAATACTTTCTTTCCGACGTACAGCCCAATGTCAGAAATTACTAAACTAGTGAGATTTGAGGAGGAAAGCTGTTAACCCGCAAAATATTTCTATAAGATATATTTAACATATGACGACTTTGATAACTATTGGGCAAGTTCTAGGCTTGGAATGGGCCACTCTGTCTTCGTTCAATCCTGTCTTCAATTGTTTGGGATGTAAAAGCTATTTAATGCCAGCTTAGCTTATGGTTTAGTTGAGGTGTGGTGAGATGCAGAGTCGAAAACATCAGTGATATCACACCCGGTGCCATTCTGCTCTGCAAGTGTCCATCCGAACAGATGGAGACTCAGTGTGATGAGTCCCACTCAACATGTGGCAGATAGCTGTTTGGCTTGCTGAAGGGCAAATACACAAGGACAACTGAGTTGCTTCATTCACTGGAAGTCAGCCTCTGATCCAAAGTTCTACTTGGTTAAGTGTGTAGATCAGGCCCCCTGATAAAGTAAAGGCTATTATCAGAGTTTGTAAGTATTAGCTGCTACACACAGTAGCCTCAGTCCATCACTTTGGAGATCATCAAAATAATTGCAATAATAGTTTCACTGCTTTGACCAAACGGGTAAATGTAAGGCCCTAGACAGTGGTGTATGGGTTGCTTCAAGCTTGCCGATGGAGGGAGGATAGTGCCTTTGGTCCAGTATTCTTGATTAGTCCCTCTGTGCAATGTACAATTTTGTGATGTTTGCCAATTATTGATGACATTGGAAAAGAGACAAAGTAATCTCTCCATCAGGGAAAATAAATGGTTTCTGTTTGCTAAAGAAATTAATAATTGAACAATTTAAAATTGAACTGTCTGACATTTCTGTTTGTATAACCTAATGAGTATATACTTTAATAAAATTGGGTTGATCTGATGGATTATAGAAGATATGACATTTCATTATATTATAAAAATCTTTCTATGTTATTGTCTCACCTTGAGAGTGAATGTGTGTGTGTGTGTGTCTGTGTGTTTACAAGATACAGTCGAAACTTGTCAGGTTAACAGGTGTGTAACTGAGACGACTACTAAGTGCCAATTTAGTACAGTAACTGAGTGTATTGATATATGATGGGTCACTGGCTAGTTTGTGAAAAAGTGATGACAGGAAAGAAGTGTGTGAAATTCACCAGGGAGGCCTTCAGGTTCCAGTGCTTTGTTGTCATGTTGTACATTTCACTGCAATTCTCTGCTAATGAAAAACATAATAACCCATTTTAGTAATTTAAGAATTACAGTCTTTGAAGAAAAAATATATTGTCTGTTAATTGTTTCTTTTAATCATGACTACCATTGTCCCATCTTTGGCACAGACAAATGATGGGATACAGCTGATAGACAGCAAGGATCTGACTGAGCTGTGAATGGACTGTGCTCTGAATCAGAGTATATTTAGTAAATGGTCTGTACTTACTGTATATAGCTCTTTTCTAATCCTGATGACCACCTAAAGTTTACAGTACAGTTTTCCATTCACCCATTCACTGTTGATGTGCTAACAATCCATCAGAGAAAGGGAATGTTGATTTTGACCATTTGGAAAAAACTTAAAGTCAACAACAGCACTGAATAAAACCGTAAATATGTTTTGGGCATCCCAGACTTTTAACACAAATAATTTATTAAGATTAAGATACATTCATTTATCCCAAACACATGCACAGACATGCACAGGCACACTCGTGCAATAGTAGGGAAATTTAACCTCTGCTTTTAACCCATCTGGTGCAGGACACACAGAGCAGTGAACGACCATGTACGGCGCACGGGGAGCAGATGTTGGGCGGGTAAGGTGCCTTGCTCAGGGGCACTAGACAGGGTAAGGAGAATTCTCTTGGATTTTTGGACAGATAAATCCAGGTTCGTCCGAACCAGAGACCTTTTCTGCCCATAGTCCAAGTTTCTGCCACTAGTCCACCACCTCTCCTTTAGGATCCCTATCCCAAACAGAAATAGTTCTTGCATGCAGACCATTCCTAAAATATACTTTGCAAGTGCATTGCTCTCAGCAAATATGTCCTGGAATGGATTTTTTCTACAGTTCTTACAAATCTCAAAAGCTATGCATGATAGGAGTATATATCTAGACAAGTGTACTGTCTAGATATAGACAAGTGTACTATATACTCCTATCATGCACCCTATTTACCGTCTGCTTACCGCATGCAAGCAGCTAGTATTCAGTATTCAACAATACATCAGGAGGACACAGCTGGATGTTGCTTCATATTAGCATCTGATGTAAACACAGACTAGCAGAAAGTGTTTGGCTCTATTATGCAGGTCTCAAGAGAATATAAACTGAAATAATGAATCATCAACATCATTGCATATTCCCAAGGGAAACAGTGTGATGCAAACTAACAGTAAATACAAGAGGAACTTGCAGACGCCCGTGATGGCCAGAGATCGATTAGCTAAGCTATTTTTAGGCCCGTCGACCTAGACCGTCCCTTTTCCATAGTAATATATTTCTATAATGCAGCCAAAATACACAATCCCTAAAAGACAGCTACACTTTTCATTAAAAATGTAAAAATAAAAACAATATAGTTCATCGCACTTTAAGCACGTTCATTTGACCTTTAACAAATTTCCTGAATATTGGAACAGAATTTCAGACGAGGAAACTGTCACCAGGATTCCATGTTCTTTAACATATTATCAACTTCACAATGAAAAGGATTCCTAATTAAAACAGTGAAAACAACTTTATAATTGACAATACTCTTCGAGGCTGTGGTCGTCTGCCACGCGTTCCTTCATTAAATATCTTCTTACGCCGGGTTCACACCGGACGCGTAAGCGTGGCGTAAGCGCAGCGCCAAGCCTTAAAAAGGCTGAAGCGCCGCGCAGCAGCTGCCTAGCGCCCTGAAGCGATCGTTTCGGCGTCGAGTCTATTTTTTCCGCTTGACGCGAGCGTATTTCAACAGGAAACACACTGAAAAATTATTTTAAACGATATTTATGACATTTTTTATATGATATAAATGATCAAATATGCATCCCATACTTTGTATTCACTTACATAGCCAGTGAAAGCTTAACCTGAACATGACTGCCAGCCATAACCTGTTTCTTTTTAGCCATATAGAAAGGCAAGAAACCGATCGGAAATTGTTCAATTACAAATGCATCTGATAAAATGGTAAGGAATCAAAACAAATTTAGAAAGATTTATAAACATGCAAAATGTTTGTTTTAAGGCTTTTTGTTTAGTGTTTTTTTATATATAGTATGTATATACCTTTGTTAGCCATTATCACTAACAATAGGATTCATCATGTAGAGACTAAAAAGAAGACGAAGAAAGACTTTTTGGAAAAGATTGGGGGAACAGTATGATGCAGCCAGGAGGAGTTTGTGGCAGCAGCCTTTGTAGTATGAGGGGCCGTGAGGGACATTATTCAGAATACCCTCTCACACACACTACTGAAAAGCTCTCACAAACACATATGAAATGCTCTCACACACAGTACTGAAAAACTATACGCTCACACACACAACTGAAATGCTCTCACACACACTACTGAAAAACTATACGCTTTCACACACACCACTGAAATGCTCTCACACACACTACTGAAAAACTATACGCTCTCACACACACTACTGAAATGCTCTCGCACACACTACTGAAATGCTCTCACACACACTACTGAAAAACTATACGCTCTCACACACACTACTAAAAAGCTCTCACACACACTACTGAAAAGCTCTCACACGCACTACTGAAAAGCTCTCACACACACTACTGAAAAGCTCTCACACACACTACTGAAAAGCTCTCACACACACTAGTGAAATGTGCTCATATACACAACTGAAATGCTCTTGCATAGTATTGTGGAATATAACTGTGAATGATATTCGTTCACAAGTAATAATTACACGTTTTGTTATTTTAACTTTCTTGTACTTTACTTACAGTTCAGTGAAGCGTAATTGTTTGCAGTGATAATTAAATGCTAGTGTGATAATAAATGACCATTTCAAATCATCCAAACTGACTGGCATTTATTTGAGTTCTTGTGATAATGTCGCCCCGACATGCTCCGCGGCAGGCACGTGCACAGATACACCCCTAGTGATGCTCAAGCACTGGCCCTACTGCCCTGGATGAGAAAGGTGCCCTTCTGCTGGAGCCCAATTTTTTCTTCATTCATCAATATTTAAGCATAAAAATGATTCTCTCTGTCATCAATTCCCCCTAAATGTGTTCTGATATCTGACGGGGCATTTATTTGAGTTCTTGTGAGAATGTCACCCCGACATGCTCCGCGGCACTCACAAGCCCCCAAAACACATCACTAACTCTAACCCTAACATATTATTTGGTTATTCAGTATGGCCTTGTTTTGTTTGTTTTTGATAAATAAATAATAATAAATATATCAGTTGAAAATATCCTACTGTGTTTTTTATTTATTATTATCATTATTATTATTTTTAATTTCATAAATAATTATGGGCGATGGGTGCCCTTTTTGGGGGGTTTGAGCACCTGCCCAATCAAAATGTCTGTGCATGTGCCTGCTCCGCGGAGATGTTGACGGTGAAGCCTGTGGAGCTTACCGGCCTCCCCGGAGGGGCCGGCCGGCACCGCGGCGTGGTCAACTGAAATGCTTGTGGGCGCCGCGGAGCAGTGTTTCGGGTGCGGAGAGGAGGGACACACGGTGAGAGCTGTCCGAGGCGGAGTGACCCTGCTCCGCCCGGTCCTGATAAAGCTACGAGTGCTGGGGTCCCCGCTGGTCCTCGGGCTGGTCCTCCGGCACCGGAGCGACGCGACCGGCAAGCACCGCGTGGGGGTCGACCGGCTCCCAGAGGGGGCCGGCCAGGCAGCGGGTCCACACCGTGTGTCCTTCCTCAACGCACCCGAAAGTCTGCTACGCGGCGCTCACAAGCCCCCCCCCCCTCCTCACATAACTATCCTTGATCACCTTCCGTTTCAACTGATACACCTTCCGTTTCAACTGAAACACCTTCCGTTTCAACTAAAATTTTCATGTGTGTATGAGAGCTTTTCATATGTGTGTGTGAGAGCTTTTCACTAGTTTGTATGAGAGCTTTTCACTAGTGTGTATGAGAGCTTTTCAGTAGTGTGTGTGAGAGCATTTCAGATGTGTGTGTGATAGCTTTTCAGTAGTGTGTGTGAGAGCATTTCAGATGTGTGTGTGAGAGGATATTCTGAATAATGTCCCTCACGGCCCCTCATATTGTAGCCCCCAATATATACAGAATATAAAAAATAGTTAAGACGTATATTATCTAGTTTACTTCAAGCATAGTGAAAGCCCTATATTTCAAGTCAAACCTGCTTTTTGGGTGCAAGCACTCATATTTTTGAGGGTATTTCTACAGTTGTTGCTATTACCACTGGACCACGTAATAAATTATTAATAATGTGGGAAAAGCTTCATAACCTGAAGGCTTGATTTTGCCTCTTTGAGCTAAACATTTTACAATTATCACTCGATATGTCACATGTATTGTTAGCAGACCTTAGGCACCACAGCAACAGCGTGAGTGCTCTCGCTAAGATTAAGATAAGAGTTGAGCGTAAATCAGGTGGTGCACAGAGAATGTTGTTGTCCCAGAGATACAGTATATGCAGCAAAAAGGAACTGTACTGCAGCATGCACAAGGGAGGCCCTTAAAACAGTCGCTTTTTGTTTTAAAATTGTTTTACTGCAAGAGCATGCTTGTTATAGCAGCATCACACCTCCCAGCATGATTATATGAAATCAGTGAGCCTTAGCCGCTGCACTCAGCCTGTTTCCCTGCAGGCTGCAGCCGTTAGCTCATTCCAACTCATCTTCTCTCTCAAGGGAATTGATCTGATAACTGCTAGCTCTCTGGTTTTAAGCCATGTTCTTACTTCGTCTAAACAAGATTAATGACCACGTCAGTGTTTGCTTTTAGAATCAACATGCAATTGCAGAACTGACACTAACTGCGGCATATGTGAGATAGTGCTAGCTTTGTCAGCTATTTTTTGATTCAGGTTAGAGTAAAAAAAGACAATGGAAAGGGAGATGACAATCTGATTGTTTTTGTAACCAAATTAACAAATGCAATCTAACTAATGCTCTATGGCTAAATTAGATGGATGGAAAAAGAAAACCAACAATAGTCAAAAGTTGAGTACTTAGCTAGGTCCTGTGAAGCACTGCTGTCAGTGCGTCCATCGTGGGACTGCTGGTGTGCAAGTATCACCAGAAAGATAGTTAAAGGGCACATGAACAGAAATGTGCAGTGTAGCCATAGTTAGTGTTGTAAATGGGGATGTTAACCATGCAGTTCTCTGAGCCCATGGATGTATAAGGCAGTTGAGTAAAGCTGGCACTGATCCAGAGGCAGCTTTCTACTTTCAGCTGCAGTGGTTGTGCTCTGCATTATCCTGTCCATTATCATACAGGGTTTCACTACTGCTGAGGCCAATAACAACCCAGGACAAACAGCTGGCTGTTACAATGCTGCTTTACAAGTGTCTGTGAGCATTTGGCCATAAAAAACCTTGGTGTTGGCAAAAGAGTGTTGTAACAACAGGGGGATTACAACCCGTTTTTGATAGTTGTCTTTGAGATTAATTTTCTTTTGCATTAGGCATCAAAACAAGTAGGGATGGGATATACGAGGATAAGTAAGAGAGAGAAAAGCAGCTGTTAAAGCTCTTCAGTTGTAAAAATTTGAGAAATTGTTCGAAAATTGCTTCAAATGTAATTTACACTTTTTATTCTTTGTATTTCTTTAATCAAGCATATTTAAAAAAAAAAAATTGTATTTTTATTTTCTATCTTGACATGAGCAAAGCGCATTTATTTTTATCAGGGTATTTATTTATAGTCCTTCCAATCTGAAAGTGAAGATAACTACTGTTAAAATATTATTGCATTGTGCTTTCTTTGTTTTGACAGACAGTTTTTGACTACACACAGATTTAGAGTCATCTAATTGAATACTCCTGCCTTATAGCTATGTGGCTGCAAGGACACACGGACACTTTCTGCAGAGCCTCACATCGACCCTTTTTGCGCCATGGGGACCCTTGTATATTTGGCAATCTGTATACGTCACCTGTCCTCCATGTGAAACCGAGGTTCTTACTTAGATGGATCACAGCAAATCTAGGATTCCTCATCATAGCATTTGGGAAATCAAATTTTAAACAAGAGCTGCTCTAGTTGTTGTTGCTACAAACAACTCCGCCACAGTGGTTATTCCTGCAGAAGGACGAAGTTTCAAACAGAGCTTGAGAGGCCACGGCATCATTCACTGGACTTCCGGGAAATCCACGCCAAACATGCATGCATCACCGCAAGGTTCACAGTAAGAGGCTTTATTGTCTGGGCAGAGACTAGTTTTAATACTTAGCGTTTCATTTATTTGAGTGTATGTTGTCTTAAGACCGCTGTGTCGATTTTATTTTGAAAAGCGCATGGTAACAAACCGTCGTTTCCTGTCTTTGTTTTGTTCCCATCAGGCCGATTTTACGTAGATTTGCATCCGTTAAAAGATACATCATGGTGTCGCTAACGTAAATCTCCATTTTGTCATGACCTCTGCCTCATCTGCCTCCTAGGATCTCTCTTTCTCTCTCTCTCTTGGGGTGTGTGCAGGTGACATCGTTAGTTGCTGATGAGGGCCTGGTGTGCTGGAGTTGGGGCCTTGATTGACCAGCTGCCTTTAAAAGCTCCACTCCTGCTCTCAGTCGGCGCCGGTCTATAGACTAATTCTAGTTAGTTGTCGCAGCCTTAATATTGCGACGATTTCTGTAACATCCTGTTCATTCCCGTCTGACCTTCTCTGTCTCCCTGCCCAGGACCAGCAGCTGGACTATTGCCCCAACTCCAGCCCCTGCCTGCATGTCTGCCACTTACCTACCTGCATTATTGGAGATCCAATAAACCATATTTGACTTTACTTCTACCTCAGCCTCAGCAAGCCATTGCCTCTCTGAGGGCCTCAGCTTACTCTGCCAAATCCATTGTGGCCGGATTATACTGTTAAGGCCAGGCTTCGGACACAGAGGCAGAGACAGAGGCTGACACTTTGTTGAATTCATGTTTTCCACATAAGGAAATTATTGACTAATATCTTTCTCAATTGCCAATGCTTAATTAGTTAGAAACTAAAGTCTTCTTAAAGGCTTGATTAATTCAAAACTCTGACAACACGTCCATCAATGTGTTCTTCTATAATACTGTACATGTTGCTGTTACTTTAGACAAGATGTGATCCCTAAAATTATGATTTAAGCCAAGAGTTTCATACATAACTTTATTACAAATTGAACTAGGTTATTTATTTATAATCAACCAACAAAAAATGAGGATCAAGGTAAACATTATCTTAATTATCAAAAGAAGATTAATCTCTAGTGCTTGATATTTAGTGAGTAGAAATGTTACAATTTAGAAAGAACAATAGTATGATCGTACTTCATATAAACCTTACAGTATTTGGTGCAGTAGTCTCATCACTGTAAGAGTTAGGTCCAAAGCCTGGGGGGAGGAACAGAAACTGCTCTTTCATTTAAAATTAGCAACAGCATGTAGTTAGACTAAAATGATGGTGATAGCTGCTCTGACGTCTGTTCATGTTCTGCAGATTAAAAAACTGTTGGCAATATTTTCCAGACTAAGACTAACACTTTTACCATTGATTTAAGTATTTACCATGCCTGTTTCTAAAGTGTAATGTTTAAATCCATCAAAACTTACTATGTCAGTGAGCATATCACTGTGACCTTTGCCCAGGGGCAACAGGGAGATGTTAGCTTCATCTGTATCCTGTCCGTTAAATGGATTGTGCTTTGCCCCTGTTGAATAAACTATAAAAAACGGAAGAAAATAAAGCTTATTGGGACTGATGAGTGTAATAACAATGGTTGAAGTGATTTCAATGAAGACAGGAGGGAGGGAAGATGACTGAGAACCTGCACAGACTTTGGGCCTCATTCACCAATACCTTGTAAGGTTTAAAGAAAAATTGTTCTTGAGAATGTTTCTAAGAAAAATCTATGTTATATTCATAAAGTGTTCTTAAACTTCAGAATTGTTTGCACCTGCACCCGTAAACTGATAAGTGTCTAATTAGCATAGGATAACGCCCACAATGCCCACAAAAGGGCATGACATGATTGGCAGTGTGCACAAAGAAATCAAAGAAACTGAGAAGTGCATCTAAGAAGTCAAGAATGACTTAACAGAAATATAGAGACGGTGGCACACTGAGATAAACTATTTAAAGCTCTTATATTTTATGGTCTCAGCTGTGGATACAAAATAACTTTAAAAAAACGCTACGAGGGATACAGTAACATGTTGACTGAAAGCTGTCTGGAGAAAGACAGCTGAAGTAAAAGAATACTTTGATCTCAAATCTGAGGTCAAAAGAAATATTGTCAAACACTGAAGAGACTGGAGGACAGGCTGCAGCAGCAACCAAAATGGTGGACCTCCACATGCGCAGAAGCACCTCAGCAGGAACATCTCTGTAACAGAGACCTTCACGTTTGACAGGAAATAATGCGATTGTAGCAAAAGAAGATTGTTTTCCTCTGTGGTTTTCTCTCCCGTGAAGTAAGGGTTCAGCTGCAGCTATCAGTTTTCAGTGAGGACACCTTTAAAATTACAGAAAAACAATTTAGTCGAGACATGATGGATCACAATGAAGGAATCTTCTGAATTGAATGTAGTACATTTAGTGTCTGGTGTTATCCCTACACTAAAATCTGACAGATACACTACATAGCTAAATTGACCTACACATGACCTTTTTTCACCTGCTTAACTTTAGACATACTGCAGGTAATTACACGACCAGGACAAAACACAGACCGTTAATGCTAAAGTTTAACAACATTTAAAACGATACCTAAACATTATGTTAAACTGAACAAAACAAGCTTTGTAATCTTAATGTTGGTTAAATCAAGTTTAACTTTAATACCTGGTTAACACAGGTAAGCAGCCCTGAGGGAACTGCTATAGCAATGCTATCATTTTACTAGCTATCTTGGATGGCATCATAATTCACATTCATTGTGACAGTTATTAGCATGCTAACAGTTTCACCTTCTCCGGTCAGAACACATAGAAGAAAACAGCGTTTGTGAAGCATAGTGAAAACATGTTAAGATAACAGGAGTTCACTCACCGAACAAACTGGATATCAGCTCCTCTGTAATTATTGGTCCCTCTCCATGCAAACGTAAAGGTAGCTGTTGCAAATGCTCTTACGGAGGCGTCTATTGTGTCTATTGCACATGCTGATGCGGAGATCCGCCATTATGTCTGCATCCAGGTCCCTCTCTGCTGCACAGCTATCTGAGCTGGAGCAGCACATCATTGGTTTCATGGCACTGCATCTGTGGATACCCGAGCCTGACGGTACATGGACAGGGCTCGGACAAAACATTTTAAATAATGGGAAAACCAGCTATAGCCTGTGTCAGGGAGACAGGAACACGAACTCACTGCAGCTTACATTATCTGCACCAGGCACGGGTCAGGCACAGGTTCATTTCAGACTCAGCACACATTGAGCCCACTGCCCACATGCACCCAGCCTCTCCTAAGCATCTCCCATCTCAGAGTCAGAAATTCAGCTGTTTTTTCAGAATCAATAGGCAAAAATTGGATGGAACATTTGAACTAAAAGCTGTCAAACCATGAAACATGTGACACAAAACAATGTGTAAAACTTAATGACTATTGAGTTTTCCCCTTCATGTCCATGTTTCTGACATCTCTGAGACACTTTGCAAGAGTAATAATATGCACTGAAGTCTTTTTTAGAGATAAAAATGATTAAATATGATGATAAATTAAATCTTATCATACAACTGCAGAATAAAAACATGATTATTTTGCACAAGAATCTCAATAGTCAATTGTACATAAGAGTGATCTTGAGTATTGCGTACATTCGGTTCTTACATAAGAAGAAATCCTAGATAAGAAAACACTGATGAATGTCCAAATCTTCTTAAAAAATGTTGGTTTTAAGAAGACATTTTGGTGAATGAAGCCCTTTGTTGCCATCTTTTTAATTTAGTAATGGGTAACAGGATACGTTTGATAGGTACCACATTTGGCCTTTGCTGGTTTTATAAATGACTAAGACAATACAATGAAAAGGCAACAAAGGAAAAAAACCTACGACTGAAGACCAGACTAGAATTTAGTTTACAAATAATTTTACCAAAATTGCTCTTAATTTTTGTTTGCAAGACAAAATATAAACTTTTCTTTTCTGTTATGTCACAGAGTTTCATTGTCATAGTATTTTGCTACTGTAGATTTGTAAACCCCACAGTCCTGAGCATTGTTAAAGTAGAATTTATTGTAGGGTTATTGTCCAAGGTTCTTTTGTTTCCTCCAAATTCTCTGGGTTTCTGTTATCTTACAAATATCAATGGTTGACTCATATTGCAAGAGTTTGATTGAATTTGATTTTCTATTGTCGTTGCTTCTATCCCGTCCTCATTGAGTCATTCTCTTTCGTGTCGAGATGTATTGCTTGAATATACAACATCCAACTGGACACATTCTTATTCAAATGTCCTGTCTATTTTTGCATTTCTTTCAGCCAAAAATGTATTTGATAGAAGTTTGCTTGACTGGAATGCTCATTCTCGTCTCCACCAAAACTAGAATAAAATCTCACTTTTTATCAACTAATCTTTACTTAGTAATTGAAATGTAAAAAAGAGTGGTTGACTAAATGTTAATAGAACCAACATTGACTTTTATTAAATCAACTTCTCATTATAAAATAAGTTTACATGGACACTAATATTTCGATATCAACCTGATTGAGATAATAGTCTGAATAAGAAACTGCCTTGAAAATAGCAATTTTTGATGACATTAAACTGAATAAGGTTATAGTAGGAATTAGAAACAGAAAAATGTTGATGTGGAGTATTCTGATCTAAGGGCCATTATGTGTATGTCTTAGTGACATTATGATATTGTAGGAGTCTAGGGAATCACGGAGTCCGGAGATCTTCTTGTTTTGTGCGCCTCTCGGCGTGCGTTTATTTTGACCAAACAATTCACTCACAGAGAACTTCCGGGCGCCACAAAAACATCCGCTTTTAACCACACCCAGTGCAACTGCTACCTTGGTAACCCCACAGCTCCCTACCAGGTATGTAAGTGTGCAAACCACATTAGTGTAAACTGTCTTTGGTGAATTCTGTATCATCACCTGTCCCCTACATACGTCCCCCCAGAATTCACACCCAAAGTTAATATGTTGGAGCTCGAATCATCCGACCTGCACAGCTCCTTAAAACGTAATCCGGGGGTTTAACTTGAGGAACACGAAAGGCTGTACGTTGGCCCGGGGGATGTGCAGGAGGGCGCCCCCGCAGTGGAGGCTTAGCTACCTCAGTAGGTTGAGTTAGATCCAAGTGGGCAGGTTTCAACCGGTCCACCGATACATGTTCTGATTTACCGCCAATGTCAACGATAAACGTTTTGGGGCCAGCCTCAATGACCCGAAATGGCCCGTCATAGGGAAGTTGAAATGGCCCGCGATGAGCATCATGACGAATGAACACATATCCTGCCGAATGAAGTTTGAAAGGGATATAAGAACTAGGGATGCTGTGTTGTGATGTGGGAACTGGTGCGGAAACCTTGGCATTGTCCAGGAGCGTAGCTCGTTGTTGTGCTGCTGACCAAGAAACTGTAGGGTCAGGGACAAAATCCCCCGGGACTCTCAATGGCTGGCCACAAACCAACTCGGCAGATGAAGCTTGTAGGTCTTCCTTGGGGGCGGTCCTAAGCCCCAACATGACCCATGGAAGCGTATCGACCCAGTTACCATCCTTGAGGCTGGCACGTAGAGCAGCTTTCATACAACGGTGGAACCGCTCGCACAGTCCGTTAGCCTGCGGATGGTATGCGGTGAAGCGGTGAAGCTTAGTCCCCAGGCTCTCTGCCACCGTGTTCCAGAGCCCAGACGTAAACTGCGGGCCCCGATCAGACGAAATGTCAGATGGGATGCCGAACCGAGGGACCCAGGTGGTGATAAATGCCCGAGCCACATCAGCCGCTGCTGTTGAAACTAATGGAACAGCTTCCGGCCAACGAATGGTTCTGTCAACCATGGTGAGAAGGTGTGTGAACCCCTGAGAGGTGGGCAGGGGCCCAACCAGGTCCAGGTTAACATGGTCAAACCTTCTTTCGGGTACTAAGAAATGTGCCAGGGGGGCCTTAGTGTGGTGGTGGACTTTAGAGCGTTGGCACACCACACATGTTTCAGCCGATTTCCGCACATCCTTTTTAAGCCCATGCCAGACAAACTTTGCTGCAACCAACTTCTGTGAGGGCCATTTTCCTGGGTGTGACAGGCCATGGACAGCGTCGAAAATCTGTCGTCTCCATCCTGTTGGAACGACTGTTCGTGTCTGGCCTGTGGAAACATCACATAGGAGTATAGTGCCAGCAGCACCAAAAGCAACATCCTCCAACCTCAGTCCTGTCTCAGCCGTCCTCAACGCCTGAACATCTGGATCCGAAATTTGACCTGCTGCCATGCCATCATAATCCACACCAAACTGGACGGCTCCAGTGATTGCTCGGGAGAGGCAGTCAGCCACCAGGTTGTGCTTGCCCGCAACATGTTGTATATCAGTTGTGAACTCCGATATGAAGGAAAGCTGGCGCTGCTGGCGTTCAGACCACGGTTCTGCAACTTTAACCATAGCGAAAGTCAATGGCTTGTGGTCCACGTACACTGTGAAACTTCGGCCCTCTAGCAGGAAACGAAAGTGTCGGATGGCAAGATAGAGGGCTAGCAGCTCCCTATCGAAAGGTACTATAAATCCGCTCATTTGGGCGCAGTTGTCTGCTGAAAAAGGCGAGCGGCTGCCAGGCCCCCTTGACCCACTACTCATGCACCGCTCCAACTGCATAGTCCAAAGCATCGCTTGTGATGGATATCGGTACATTGGGTGCGGGGTGTGCCAGCATCGTCGCCTTAGCCAAAGCTGCCTTAGCATCCTCGAACGCTTTATTCCTTTCCTCTGTCCAAATCACTGCGTGCCTGGCGGCTTTACCCTTCAGGGCCTCATAAAGGGGTTGCATTAGCTGTGCTGCATGCGGAAGAAAGCGGTGGTAAAAGTTCACCATGCCCAAAAACTCCTGCAGTGTCTTCACTGAGAGTGGGCCTGGGAAATTCGTTACAGCCTCCACCTTTGAAGGGAGAGGAACTGCACCGTCCTTAGTAATGTGGTGTCCCAAGAAGTCAACCCAAACTGACAGTTGGCTGGGTTTATAATCAGGCCATGCTGACTGAGTCGCTCAAAGAGTGTCAACAGGTGAGACGTGTGTTCTGCCTTAGATGTACTAGCCACCAGTATATCATCCAGATAAACAAATAAAAAAGAAAGGTCCCTCAGTACTGTATCCATCAGTCGCTGGAAGGTCTGTGCTGCATTTTTAAGACCAAACGGCATCCGAAGGAATTCGAAGAGGCCAAATGGTGTGATAACCGCTGTCTTGGGTATATCCAGTGGGTGCACCGGCACCTGGTGATAGCCATGGACTAGGTCCACTTTGGAAAATATGACTTAAGCAGCCAAACGGGCAGAAAAGTCCTGGATGTGTGGGACAGGATAACGATCAGGTGTCGTTGAATCATTGAGCCGGCGGTAATCGCCTCACGGGCGCCATCCGCCGCCTTTCTTTGCTACAATATGCAGCGGTGAAGACCATGGGCTACTTGAACTACGAATAATTCCCAGGCGCTCCATGGTCTCAAACTCAACCTAAGCAATAACCAGCTTTACCGGGTCTAGGCGCCGGCTCCGGGCATGAACTGGTGGACCTGATGTAGACATGTGATGTTCCACGCCATGTTTGGTGCTATTGGATGAGAACGTGGGCTTTGTTAAGCTTGGAAACCGTATCAGGAGGTGGTGGAACTCATCCGTGGCTGGTATAATGCTGGAGAGCCCCACAAAGTCTGATACTCCGATTGAGCAGGTATAAGAAAAAAAAGTCACCGCATCAATTAAGCGGTGGCCCTTGATATCTACTAACAGCCCATAAGCGCACAGGAAATCTGCCCCTAGCAGGGGAACAGTAACTTTGGCTGTTATAAAGTCCCAGCTGAAACGTTGGTCACCAAAACACAGCTCCATGTACCTGATCCCGTAGGTGCGGATGGGGGTGCCGTTGGCTGCTTGCAGCGGAGGGCCGTGCCTGTCGCTCAGCATGTCCACTTGTGATGCGGGCAAAACGCTCTTCTGCTCTCCCGTGTCGCACAGAAAGCGCCGCCCAGAAATGAAATCCTGAATAAACAGCAGCCTGCATGTCCTGCCGACGCTCATGGCAGCTAGTGGGCGCCGGCCGAGCCGTTTCCCATCCTGCTGTAGCGGCATGGGGGGCAACACCATTTAGCTTTGGAACCATACCGTGCATGGTAGAAACACAGGTGGGAGCTCTGTTGCCGCTTCACCGCTGCGACGCTGACCACGGCCGTGTCCCCCTGGCGCCATGGACCGTCACCGGGTGAGTCCCAAGCCGCCGCACAGCTCTGCCGCCCCGCCAGGAAAAACTTGTCGGCTTCCTCAGCCAGTGCGCGGCAATCCGTGATGCTCGTGTTGGCAAAAGCAGACCGCACCTGAGTAGGCAGCTGCTGCAGGAAAAGCTCCTTGAACAGAAGCTCCGGCTTGTGGCTTCCCAGGAGAGACAGCATCTTATCCATTAACTCCGAAGGCTTGGAGTCGCCGAGACCGTTTAGCGACAGAAGCTGGCGTGCGCGCTCGGGGTCGGAGCGCCCGAAAGCTTTCAACAGATGATCCTTCAGCGCACCATATTTATCGTGCTCTGGAGGGTTTTCCAATAGGCTTACCAATCTGCCCGCTGTTAGGCTATTGAGAGCCGTGACGATATAATAATACTTGGTCGTATCTGCTGTAATGTCTCTCAGCGAGAACTGCGCCTCCGTCTGAGCAAACCAGGCCGATGGTTGCGATTCCCAAAACTCCGGGAGCTTAAGCGAGACTGCGTTTATCGCCATGTCCGTCTCTGAATACGTCCAGAGAAATCAAGGTCACCAATGTAGGAGTCGAGGGAATCACGGAGTCCGGATATCTTGTTTTGTGCACCTCTCGGCGTGCGTTTATTTTGACCAAACAATTCACTCACAGAACTTCCGGGCGCCACCAAAACATCCGCTTTTAACCACACCCAGTGCACCTGTTACCTTGGTAACCCCACAGCTCCCTACCAGGTATGTAAGTGTGCAAACCACATTAGTGTAAACTGTCTTTGGTGAATTCTGTATCATCACCTGTCCCCTACAATATCCTATTTAAGTTTTCGATGCATTTGCAACATCGAAAACAGCAGTTAACAACTGCTTGATGACTCATGCCCTGGACAGAAAAAAAGATGGAAAAATAAAAAAGAAGTTGTAGCTTTGGCAAACTTAAAGTAGTTAACGGTAGCCAGTGTTTCAATAGTTACTTTACAAGTTACTTGATTGTGAAAGTAACTTAGTTAATTTACAGATTACTTGATTTTAAAAATCGCGGGGACACCGCCCCGCGGCCCAACAGAAGGAAAGCCTCCGCACCGCGGACGAGCACCTCCCCCCCCAAAAAAACGTTGAGGCATGCCGCACTCCTGCGGCGTGAAGAGGAGGGCGACGGAGCGACTTCTCCCCCAGCTGCGGGACGTGCCCAGCGGTTTAACCACAAACAACGAAATAGTAACGCACAGTGATTTGGACAAGTAACTTTAATCTGATTACTGGTTTGGAAATAGTAACGCGTTAGATTACTCGTTACTGAAAAAAGTGGTCAGATAAGACTAATGCGTTACTAAGTAACACGTTATCGGCATCACTGACGGTAGCATAGTGCACTCTTTCAGGTTAAGGTTTTTAAAGTGGCAAGATAACGTTGGACGTTAAGGTGTAGTGGACAGAATGATGTGAGTCATCATCGGCCTAACTCTGCAACATGTATACGGGAATGAACGGAATATTGTATTACTAACTCTATAAGTGTAAAACACTATAATTGAAATAACGTCTTATTCTGAAAAAGGTCAATAGTTGGAATATTGATGTCCATGGAAACATGTCTATAGACTCAACAGAGCAGAAGTTAAAGTTTTTTACCCACACAAAAACATCTCAGGGAATATTACACCAAGGAGTTTCAAAGATGTATGGGAGCCATTAATACATTGAGACGTTTGTATATACGGGACAGTTCAGTGTGGTTTGTATCCAGTTCCAGGGTGTCTGGCCGAGTGTGGAGTAAGTGTGGAGCTTGAATGGCGTCTGATCAATGTGAAGCTCAGGTTGCAGATTACCTGAGTCCCCACTGGGGACCACATCCAGGCCTTAGGAAAGACTGGGGTATCGACCGCCAGATGCTCTTACCTTGATGATAGCCTCCAGCTCATCTGGGGACACACATAAGTGTTTCTGCAGGAAGGATGCTTTCTCTGCTGTGATGGTGATTTTCTGGTTGTTTTCAAAGGGCTGCTCCATAGCTTGGAACACTAGGCCCCCTGCCACCAAGTAGGCCACCACCACCACAAACACAGCCAGCACCGTCTTCAGTTTCATCATGGTGAATGGGGCTGAGCCATCAGCCAATGCCTCCATGCTAACCACCATGCTGGCAGGGCGGGACGAGACAGAAAGCCTCGGCACTGCGCAGCCCATTGGGTTCTGCATGGTGGCCAAACTGGCGTGCACCAGGCTGGACTGCAGCATGCCTGGCTGCACCTTCTTCGGGGGGACCAGGTTGGTCTGTACTTCCACTGAAACAAAGGACAGTAATATGTGTGTTACACAGTGATGTTACCTGCTGGTGAACAGCATAAAGGAAATAATTGGTAAAGAGAATCTTAGCTGCTTTCACCATCAGTTAAAAATATCAGAGATGGACTGAATTCATCTCTATCGACAGTGAGAATTTAACAAGGCTTATCAATCTACTTATTCCAGACATTTATGTCTATCTGTCCATCTGTCTCTCTGTATATTGAATACATTTCTTGAGAACCATTAAACTTATCAGCTTCACACACATGTTTTTTTAGGGGACCAAGAAAGTGCACTATCAAATTTGGGGCAATTTTGACATGACTGTTCAGTAATAACAAGCTTTACATATACAGGTGACCGGCACTCTAGCAGAGGCAGCTTAGCGTCATCAGTAAAGTGACATTGTTGATCATGACAATAGGCATTTTGAAGACAAAAGCTGATTCTTCACATCTGGGTTTTTGCGTAAAGTCATACCACTGCAGGTAATTTCAAAAGTTATAGAAGAAGGCTGCAACTTGTATTCCTACAGGTATGCTTGAATTTGGCACTGCACTAACGACATGTTATCTCAAAAAGCCATTTCTCCCCAGGAATATGATTTGCCCGATTGATGTCTGTCTCTTCCAAAACTGATGGAACTAAAGAGCAGACAGGCAGTAGATGGAAGACTCTAATGTGATTCAAATTTGTTTTACCAACAGCTATTAATCACAGCCTTATGGTGAAGGGATGTGACTCACATTAAACACACGCAGATGTTGCTCTCTATCTAAGCCTGTAGAATGATGAAGTGACAGAAATTTTGAATTTAATAAAAAACAGATTTATTTCCCAGATCACTTCATCCCAGATACCTTTGCCCTTTCCTCTGAATGACAACTGCTCTGTATGCAACGGGTGTCATTTTGTTTTAAATCATGGGCGCAACGTGATGGAGTTGTTGTGTGTTGCACTCAAATGTCAGGATATCTTGCCTCTGCAGCGTTTGTCAATTTTTTTTTTTTTTACATCTTTCTTGCAAGTTTATACAAGCGCTCTTCTTAATTAATAGTGGAGAGATCCCTGGGATGGCAGTGGCTCAGGAGTCCCAGCAGACAAACATTCCGTAACATTTTAGCTAGACCTCAGATAATATGAACGTGTTCACCGTTCAAATTCATTATTTGTCATTGAGTTGCGTTCAGTTCATGGTTCTCATAAAAACGAACGTGCACAACATTGGCAACTTGTATTGTAAAGTGCTTTGAGTGTTAGGAATAGAACAGTGCTATGCAGTCCATAAACCCTGTAATCAACAGAATCACCATCACAACAAATACCCAAAGAACTTGGAATAACAAATCAACAATTTCTATGTTTTTGACTGGTGATCAGACAAAATAAACATACTGAAGAACTCAGCTTGGCTTTAAACTATTTTCTAACATTTTATAAATTAAAGGACTCATGGGTTGTTCAAATAAAGTGATGGAACGGTCAAAAATCAAACCGTGCAGTAAAGTACAATTATAGAAACATTTTATATAGGTTCTTTTAGGCAGACAATCTCACCTCATTGATAACTAAATAGCTTTAATCTGAAATTGAACAGCATCTCTTAATCTACATCAACAGATGAAGACCAAACAGAAATTCCTTTCAGGTGAAATAAAAGCTGGCTAGATAGAGAGATGTAGTTGAAAGCTCCGGACAAAGCATCCTTGATTTGATAATTACTCTAATAGAAATGGCTATATCTCACTGGTGTACCTGTTTAAAAGTGTTCATCTCCAAAAGACATTGCTACATGTCACACCTCTTCCTGTGATGCTGCTATGATCATTACATGTGTTAGACTCCAGTAAGTGTTGATTTGCTCCCAGAGGGACTGACTGCCCAAAACACATGGTACTTTTTATCATCTGCTCGCTAAATAATGTTATGTAACAACAGGCTGGGGAATCGTGACCGTTGCGTCTCATCCTGAGGATACTTGTGTACCAGTGGAGTGGTTTGAATGTGTCTTTGCTAGCATGCAGGTGAGGTGATGAACGGTGGGCTTCAGAGTTGACACGATGAATGGTCTGAATGACTGTAACGCCCGGGCTAACATGTGCTGATGCCGACGCGCTGGGAGGACGTGATACCCATGTAGGATTTGTGGGCATCTCCCCGCCGCTGAATGAGGTAATGTTTCACTCAGACCCTGCGTGCACCCCCCACCCCCCACTGCATCACACTGAAGCATGTGGTGACTATAAGGTCTATGGTGGTGACTGACAGCTCCTCTTCACGTTTTCCAAAGTAGTGTCGTTGTGGCCATGATTTACTGATGTGAATTCCTCCTAGCGTATCCCGTGTCAGCAAAAGTTCCCCCATCCTCCTGAATAAAACTTCAGCATCAGCCTCTGCTGTACCGTTTTTTTTTCTGGAAAGTCAAACTGTGGTCAGCATGAATTTGCTAAGCCTGCTGGAGATGCATGGAAGGCTACAGGGAGAGACCGTGCGGCAGCAGGTACAGTTTGACAGACTGCAGCATTTCTTTTCGAAACGCACATAATGAGATCATGTGGAAATGAATTGTCGCCATATATATAGCACTGTAGAATCTTATTCAGCTGGAGCCACGGTCCTTTACCGTACAAGAGCCACTGCAAAATACAATGCACTATCAAAGTAATTGATGGTCTAACCTGGCGGAGGGTTTATGTTCCCTGGTTTTCTTGGATTCTCAGTCGGAAATTTCATCTTGTTTCTCTGGCTATTGCTGCTGCTGCCGAGGGAAATAGATGTCTTCAGTCTCTCAGGTTCCCGTCACTCGACTTTAACCGAGAGAGGATGGAAAACGGCAGGGTGTAAAAACACATCCTCGGCGGCATGTGCTGCTGCTGTAATGTCTGTCAGGCTGGCGGGATGCAGCTCCTCTTCTGTCTTCAGGAGCTCACACCCTCTGATCGCCGCATCCCCGTCTGCATTGGTGAGTAGTAAACACCGTGGGCGCGCGCAGCTCGAGACCTTCTCCATTGAAGGACGCAACGTTTACATGGTGCTAGATTTAGTTTTCGTCTTGTATTTACTTCAGTATGCCTGAGCGGCGACTCTATACTGCCAGTTAAAAAGATCGGGCATCCACGCCACGCACCACCGGTTGCCAGGCTGCTGCGCACTACCGAGTCAGTTCAATGGAAAGGAAGGAGAGGAAAGAACCTGTTTAATATATTCTTAAAAAATACAATGAGCAAATTCTCCATAAATCGATGGCTGTTTAGGGATAAGGTTTTATTAGTGTATCTGTGTAACCATGCATTCCAACAAATGTGTGTGTGTGTAGGATTATCCAAATTCTACCACATTGAAATAAATTGGTAGATTCAGAAATGATTTTCTTTCAAGTGAAGATAATTAATTCAAACTAGATGGTAGTAGGTGCATGCACACCAAATCACTGCAGGGCACACCACATTCTGTGTGACAGCTACATAGACCAAAGCATGAAAGATAAGTTGTGTGTGGAAATTTGAACTGCATTGTCACGTGCTGGTTTGTGAAAAATAATACAATTATACAATGCAGCAACAGCGCAAGACACCATTTTAGAGATCTCTTGCGTTATTTTGAGAAGTGTTGGTTAGTTAGGAAACTGTGACATGACAAATCATCTAGATAACTAATGGGAAACACTGATTGGGTTTGATAATTTCTTTGTTAGCAGGATTACACAAAACTACCACCAAACCTGGTTGAAGGATGCAGTATTGGTCAGGCCAGAAAGCCATTAAACGTTGGTGCAAAAGTGGATAGGGGTGAGCCAGGGATATTGCTTTTTACTTTCATCAACATTTCATGAGGCGAGGGTGTTTTTCAAAATGTTTGTGAATTTTTAAGAATAATGAAAACATCAGGCATACTTATAAGACTGATATCTATGAGTATGTGCAATTTGGTGCAGCTTGAACACATTTAACTCAATATGTTTTTAAAGCCAAAAATTCACTGGCACCATATTAACTCTCAGGTTGTCCACCCGAACTGTTCACACGTTTCGTCTGTACTGTCTTGCTACAGGTGCCTCATACAAACTACAAAATGAAAAAAAAACACAGAGTTAAGGCTCAGTTACACATCAAACATGTTACATATCTTTTTCTTTTTATCCTGATCTTGGCTTTTAGTATCATATCTTGTGTGTATCCTGTATCATATTTTAAAGCCCCTACAAGTTTTTTTTTAACTGGGTATAAAACGGTGTAATTTTAGTATTGCTGCCTCTTTATGACCTACCAACAGCAAATGAGAAAATCAGGCAGAAAATTGACTTTTTCTATAACCTATTCTCAATGCCTGTTGCCGTCTGTAAGCTATAGGCTAACCCTTGCCGCCAGCATGCCGCTCCTCGCCAACTCCACGTTTCTTACAAAGAAGATGGATACGATCAGAATTACAATTACAATACATTACATCATTGCTACGCATCCTGCAAAGAAATGTGTGTAATGGGAGTTTCCATTTGCCCACATTAAGAGGAGGGGATAGTATAACTTTCTTGTATCTGTATACATTTAAATGTTAATTGTTATGTTAAATCAGCTCTAATAATGTTAGCAGATTGTCTTTACTGACATATGGGTTTATATGTTATGTCAATTTATTTTATATGAATATGTTGATTATTTTGATCTTTGAACCCACTACCTGTGGCGATTTGTTTCATGTTATATCATGACAGATAAATCAATCTAAACATAGCTGTGGTGTCGCAGTGTTTTCATGGAGTGTGTCTGGAACTCGCTACATGTGTGTCTTTTTTTCATTTCTTTTTTCACAGCAAGGAAACAACTTTTGTCTTCCAGTGCTTCAAGGAATTACAATATTGCTATATAAAGTTTATTATAATTTGTATGAACTTAGCACTTCTCTATCTCGCATATATCACATTACGACATATCTTTAACTTTGCTTTTTCTCTGTCCCATATTTTGTGCTTTGTCTAATTATCCTATTACAACAACCAGTCTAACAATTATTAAAAAAAACTACTCTTGGTCTCTCTCTCTTCTCTTTACATTCTCCCCAATGTTCCCCTGACCAAGCCAAGGAGTGTCATTCATCTGGAGTCTGGTTCTGTTGGAGTTTTCCCTATAAAGTTTTTTTTCTCCACTGCTGCCAGAATCAAATAAATAATTAAAGTAAAATAGTTTAGAATCAAATAGGAGACAAACACATATATCAATATCACATATGTGACACAGGAATACTTAAAAAGTAGAGCCAAGGTTGCAGGTTAAAAGATCAAACCTGTTACAGTGACAATGAAGTGCATGCAGATAGGAAACTATATAACATTGCGGTGTGGTTCATGATCAAGTCTCAAGAGCATAGAGGAGATACAAGGACACCGGCTGGTGCACAAGGAGAGCTTGACAGGGCTGTAGAAGGCCATCAACTCAGCAGCAGGACCGGTATCTGCTCCTTTGTGCGAGGAGGAACAGGAGGAGCACGGACAGAGCCCTACATAATAACCTCCAGCAGGCTACTGGTGTGCATGTTTCCATCCTGGGAGAGGGATCACTCAGATGTAAATGGTCTGTATTTTTATGGAACTTTTTTAATCTTGATGACGACTCAAAGTGCCACACCATATTAAGCTCTATGAGACAAATTGTGATTTGTGAATATGAACTATACAAATAATATTTAATTTGAAAATTAAATGATGAACAAAAAACAAAGGAGCACATTGTAGAATTTATGAGGATTTCTTTGCAGAAATGGGATATATTTCATGTAGTAGTAACTGCGTAACAACCCTAAGTTTAAAATCCATCACGTATTTGTTACATTAGATTTATCCTTATATATATATATATATATATATACTGTGTCTCAGGGGTTAGAGTGGTTGTCCTCTAGCCAGAAGGCTGGCGGTTTGATCCTAGTCTTCCCCATTCTGAATGGCGAAGTGTCCTTGGGCTAGATACTGATTCCCAAATCCTTATTCTTATTTTTCCTTTGTTACCTTTTGAATAAAAATCATTTTTGTACCTCTACCCTTCTAATGAACAACATTACCCTTATTAATTACCTACATTATTTAATGCATTTGCTATATCAATTAAATAAAAGTATATTATCTCTTGTTTTTAATATCCTGTTTTCGATTACCACTAATCATTATTTAAAATGTTTCCTTTCTTACTTTATAAAAAAACATTCATTTTATATTTCTACATCATGTTTAAACACATACTTACAGTATATATTTCCTATAGAATAAATGCCATTTATTTTTTTTACACTTCTGCTTTTGCATGTAAGTATTTTTTTTACAATTCATTACTGGTAAGAAAGAGAAAAATATACAATACTAGCTAACTCCCTTTGCTTTATCACCCGCAGATCCAGGGCCTCTGTGGCCGCACCATGGATTACGGTTTGTGGATCGCGCACCGGGGGTCGCGGTGTTGGATCCAGTGTGGCGGATTCTGAGTCATGTGGGCTGATCGTGGTGCTGGTGGCGGACCCTGTGTCGCGTTGGCATTGGGCACGGGCGGTGGACCAAGACCGCGGTGGTGGCTTGTGATGGGTCCTCCTGGTGGGCGGCGGTGGAAGGTGACTGAGGACTGGAGTGGCGTCTGGTCTGGATGGTGGATCGTGGTCTAGATGGTTGCTGAGCATGGACTGTGCTTCATCAATGCTGCTAGAGACTTTGATTATTGACGATGTTGTCCTGCACGTGGCATCTATTGCACTTCTGTCCGTCCTGGTAGAGGGATCCCTCACATGTGGGTCTCTCTGAGGTTTCTACATATTTTTACCCTGTTAAAAGGGTTTTTTGTAGTTTTTCCTTACTCTTGCTGAGGTTTAAGGACAGAGGATGTCACACCCTGTTAAAGCCCTATGAGATGAATTGTAATTTGTGAATATGGGCTATACAAATAAAATTTGATTGATTGATTGATTGATAACTGTTATTTGACTTACCAATACTGTTACTAGTCTTTTATAGCTAGCTAACCATATAAAAAATCTGAAAAGTAAAACTCGGAATAGAACAGTACATACTAAATAGACTGATATGTGCATTTGAAAATACTCTTGGCTTTTTATATTCTTTATTCAGAATGTTAGTATGGATGGTCGAAATTGACGAACATGATAAGGAAAATGAGGATCAAATTCCTGGTCTTGATGCTGTGTCTAAAATCTCTGATGGTGTTGACCTATACTATGTTCCACAGGATCAAGCTGGAGTTGTGGGTGTGTCTTGGAATTCCGCTCGCCAAAATGAAGAAGGCTCCTTTGATGACATAGAAGATTCATCTGATGTTCTCTGAAGAGGAAACTCAGACCCAGTCCAATAGATTGAGTAAAATGGGTCTTACTAGAACGAGCGTCCCTCCACTTAGGGAAGTTCAAGAAAGCCACAGCAGCTGTGTGAAATGTATGGCAGGTGTTCTGTAGTGAATACAGACTGTATGGGTCATTTTTGACCCATGTACGTAAAATTGATGTAGAAATAAAGTAATTAAAATACTGATTTGTGGAAATCCACTTAACTAGAACATGAAGTTATAAAATACATTTATTTCAAAGATAAAGCAGAGCCATGCATGAAATAACATGGGTAATGTATGGCCCACGTGCACTGGTAGTGTTCCGGTAAGCCTCTCACCTGTCTCCCTTGATCTTAAAGGGGACATATTATGAAAATTCCACTTTTGTAGTGCTTCTACACGTTAATTTGAGTATCTGGCATGTCTACTGACCCAAAAACTCTGGAAAAAACAACTCCCGCGCTTTGTTATGGTTCCTCTAAGTCAGAAACGTCTTGCTTGAGCTTCCGTATCATTCTCTCGTCACAATGAAATGGGACTCTCTGTAACATGGCCTTGGCCTCCCCATCTCATCCTCCCGCCCCCCTACACTCATTATAGACACGATATTTGCCAAAGCACTTCACTTCGTGCTTTGGCAAAGTGAAGTGAAGCTGCTAGCACAAAGCTGCTAGCAGCTTTGTGCTAGGCAGCTTTGTGCTAGTGAAGCTAGCACCTGGAGCTATTGCAATGGCAACTATGCTGTTGTGTCTAGGGAAACAGGTGACGATGGTAACCGACAGGAGAGCCCTGGAGATGAACCAGGCCCTTATTGATGAAGCTGTGAAAACAGCTGCTAGCTTCACCTCGGAAGTGAAGCTAGCAGCATAAAGCACATGAAGCACTCAAGATGCGCTGTGGTCGGCTGCACAGATACACACAGATCTGTATGTAACGTCCCAGCCTCAGATGACCAAGAGCGAAATGGATAGAATTCATATTTGAAGGCAATATCCCGGAAAGAATTGGCAAAAGCCCCGGGTTCCTCCCGGGGCTACGCCTGTCTGAGGGTTGCTTTCCCATCACTTGGCGAACCCTGTGTCCCCGCCGCAGAGACCCCTGTGACACAGTGGAGACCCCCGCGGCTGAGTTTTTATGGTTTTGTGTGTGTTTTTATGTCCCTCACCATTTTTTATATATATAGTATCATTATTGTTGAATAAGTATCCATTAGCAGTTAGAATCCACGTCTCTGTAATTCATTAATATTTAAGGGGAATTAATTTATGTAAAAATACATCTTCCTGGGGTTGTCTAATCTCAATTTGGATTGGTTACACTGATATTTTAACGATCATATCATTACAGATAGTTGTCATGGGTTATCCCTATTGTAATCTCATCATTCCCAAGATCATAGTTGTAGCTGTTAAGTCAACCTAGATTTGTTTTTATTCACATTTTTCGGGATGTTAATGTCCCAATCAGATCAACTGCAGATCTAGAGGCCTCCTACAATCATATTCTGATGTACGCAAGCAAGTGCTATGCTTTCAGTCCCCTTGTTTATATGGCAGGACTCCTGCCACAGGAGTGCTTCTTGATTCTCTTGACTACAACGTCCAGCAGAACAGAGCAACAATGACAACTTCAGAAGGCAAGGATTAACGTTTTATACTTCAAAACTCACATTTTTAGTCCATATTTTGTGAATATATTCATGCACAATCATCGCTCAAAGCAGTTAAAATACATATCCGATACTGAATGGTTGAAAACTGTGAGTTCAGTTTCAGGCTAGGCAAAATAAAATACCAGGCAGCTGAAAAAAGCTATGCATACAATTGAATCCCAAGTGGCGTTTGGGCGCTTCGAAGTAGAAGCCTTCATCCAGATGACCCCAGAGGGATTGGTTTGGTACTCCCCATGCCTGCACCATCCACATCGGAATTGGTGCAGACACAACTTCTGTAAAGTGTATATACATACAATGCCTATAAAAGCACATGTAGCTACAGAATGCCTTGAAAGTCTTGAGATTTAATAGTACCCTGCAAAGATTCATGACACCCTGTGCCAGATTCAGCAAAGCAGCCCCAGAACATCTCCCGGCCTCCTCCACGTTTCGTAGTAGGTACAGTGTTATTTTCTTTATATGCTTCATTTTTGCGTCTGTGAACATAGAGCTGATGTGATTTGCAAAATAAGTCCAGTTTTGTCCGATCTGTCCAAATTGTGACGCTCGGTCATTTATGTTTATGGATTTCTGTCTCTTTGTGTTTTCTGTTTCCTGTTTTATTTTGTAGCCTCGCTTTCCCTGTGTCTTGTTCCAGCTTCTCGGTGTGTCACTTCCTGTCTTTGATTGTCCTGCCCAATCCTCATGTGTTTCACCTGTGCTTAATTGTCCCTTCCTTTCCTCTGTGTATTTAAGCCTCTGTGTTTCCTTTTGTCCTCTGTCGGTTCGTTAGCTGTTTCTCTTACTCGTTTCCACACGTCGTGAGATATGTTTTTTCTTGTCCAGCTGTCTTGACCAGCTTCTCCTGCTTCCATGTTCTCCGTGCGCTTTGTCACCAGTGTTACCTGTTAGTGTTCCTGTTTTGTTTTTGTCTTGTTTAAAGCATTTTTTTTTTTAATACCTTTTTTGTTAACAACCTCCGCATCCTGGGTCCGTCTCCTTCCACAAACCATAACACAAATGACATTCAAATGACAATACATATTGTCAATATGTATTTTGGTAAAGTCAAGTCTCGTTTTTTATTATTGGCTTTCAACAGTGGTGTCCTCCTCGGTCGTCTTTCATGAAGTCCACTTTGGCTCAAACAGCGACAGATGGTGAGATCTGACACTGATGGACCTCGACCTTGGAGTTCACCTCTAATCTCTTTGGAAGTTGTTCTGGGCTCTTTGGTTAACATTAATATTATCCGTCTCTTCATTTAGTCATCAATTTTCTTCATGCGGCCACTTCCAGGGAGATTGGCTACAGTCCTGTGGACCTTAATCTCCTGAATAATATGTGCAGCTGCAGTCACATGAACATCCAGCTGATTGGAGATAGTCTTATAGCCTTCACCTTTAAAATGCTTGTCTATAATTTTCTTTCTATTCTCCTGAGACAACTCTGTCCTTAACTTTCTGTGGTCCATGTTCAGTGTGGTACACACTATGATACCAAACAGCACAGTGACTACTTTTCACCCTTTAAATAGGCAGACTGACTGATTACAAGTTAGAGGACACACCTTAGTTTAACATGTCCCCATGGTCAAATTATTTTCAATCTTTTCTAAGGGTACCATCATTTTTGTCCAGGCCATTTTCATTAGTTAGTGTTTTTTTAAATGATTCTGCTCAACTACAATTCAAAAGCAATGTCTGATTTTCATTAGGTAATTTTCAGTAAATTTTGATTTATTATTACTTTTGTCAGTTTCAAGTTATTTCAGTCACCATTGTGGTTTTTTCTTTCTTTAACGGGAGGGTACCAACAATTTTGTATGCGTGTGTATATAGTAGGGGGTCCCTGCTCCATCTCTCCATCAGTTTGGGGGTCCTTGAACTGAAAAACTTGAGGACCCCTGATTTAAATGAACCAGTCCTTGTGCATTGTAATGCTCTGCAAAAGCATTAAAATGCTTTTGCAGAGATCATTCAACTCAGCAACTTGATATTGTAAATTAGCAAATGAGAGGAAATCTGTTTCCACTAGAGGTGGCATAAAGATATTTACTCCTTTGGGATAATTATTTGAAAAGTTACCTTTATGAAAAAAAAAACAGACTAAACAAGGGGAAATAAGTTATAAAAAAAAATACTTATTACAAATACATTGACAAACAGCAAAGACAATTCTTCTACACACACATAGACAAACACAAGTCCCATACATGCATGCACTGAAACCAATAGCTGAAGGCAGGTTGTCACATTAACACATGCAGATCATTTGCAGTCCTTCAGAAAGTGAAACATGACAGGACAGTGACACTGTGCTCCCTATTTACCTAATCAGGCCAAGTGTCACTACCATAAGCAGTGAGGCAGCAGCATGAGCCTGTAGGCCTCCCTCAATGGCACCACAGTTACACACATCTGGATCATTCCCACTGGTATCAGCAGAGACTCGTCGCCACAAGGCAGATCCATCACATACTTACAAATGTCACACTTGAGAGCAAAGATATAAAGAGTTATGCAAGACAAAGGCGTTATTTAAGGGTGTATTTATTTTGTCACAATGGAGGTCATTGCTGATGTTTCCTTAAAACACTTCAACCCTAGATTTCTTGTCAAACTCTCCTGGCATCAAAACAATGTATTTACATGAACTTTTAGATGTCTTGACCTATTGCGGCTAACAAAACACTTTCCCACTCGTAAAGTGTGGGGTGTGGGTTTGTCAGTGAAATAAGGTATGAACGTTTTACCTTATTCACTATTAAATATGGCTTTGCATGAGATAGGTCGGGGCGTATCAATTATCACATGGTTTTCCACTCCATTTAAAAGCTGTTATCATGACCATGAACCCCGGGTGGTCAAATAAATTGCCAATTGCATTGAACTACTTCAGTGCCTGTTCTAAAGCTGCCTATTTGGAATGGGCTGTTTGCTGGGCCTGTGGTAATGCTCTGGAGCTTCTTCAGAGTTAGTCTTTCTCATATCGTTCTACAATATGCGGTAACTTTTTATTGTTTGTTTGCTGGATATTGTCTGCAATTTATGGTGTTAGAAAACCTTTCTTTCATCTTACCTTTTATCTGCAGTGAAATTGAATTTGCTTTACTTCTTATTCTGAACTGATGAAGTTGAATTGTGAATCATATGTTCCACGTCGGCTATTTCAGCAGTCTGTTTATCAAACAACACAATCTTCAGACCCAAGTTCACAACTTTTCAAAATACTCAGTATAAAGCTTTGCAGCAACGTAACGATCATTGTGCTCTAACTTTAAAGACAAAGTGCCAAACAGGAAGTGTTTGGAAGTTGAATTGTTTGAGAGTTATGCATTCCCATTAATACTGATAGACAGAAAGACATTTTGGAAATAAGTAGGAAGATGTTAAGACTGGTGGTGTTCAGAGGGTACACAGCAGAAGGGTTTGGAACCAATTTACACAAGTAAATCTTCACACACTTTTTTCAAAGGTTTTTACTTAAAATGGAGCCCAACACAAAAACCACCCAGTGAGAAGTTCTGTGTTGATAAGAAGACAGGTCCGATTCATTGGAGCTGACAAAAAGGCTCAGATAACTTAAATAATCACACTCACAGTGGTAAGCAGGGAAGCATCTCTGAATGAGGCTTGAGGTGGATAGCCTACACAGCAAAAATACTAAGCCAGGTTCCAATTCTGTTAGGGTACAGAACTCTGAAAGTGCTTTGGACACAGACTGCTTCCACACTGAACAGTTGATTCTTGTGTATCTGGATTTCTCCTAAGGTTTCAGATGTTCGGCTCAGAATGCTTTGGAGCATGATGTCAAAAGAAAGTTTCCAACATCTTTTGGAATTAATGACATGATGGGGCCATTTGAGAGGAGAGGAAGGAAATACCAAGTATCTGTGTTGAGTTCATAATTTAATGGTAGATGTCATTCAATGTCCACATGTAAAAATGTAGTGTGACTTGGTTTATTAGAGCTGATTCAACTCCTGATTTAAAATATTGAACAGACATCATAACCTGTGCTTTGGTGAAAAATTGTGGTGACTGAGTTTTCCACCTGTTAACTATATATTCTTGCACTGAAGCACATGCGTAAACAAATGATAGTGAACCACAATCATACAGAATGTCTTCTGTTCGCAGATGTATGAACCCAATTTTCTCAGCTAAAATACATCTTGAGCAAACAAATGTTTCTTTCCAACTCATCCAATGTTACAATTTGAAATGGTCGCGTTTGATTCTTGAGTAAGCCTACACTCTCGAGCAGCAGCAGAGCCTCATACATCAACACTAGTGTTACTGGTATACGTCCAGTAGATGGTAATGTTCAGCTTAATAATCAGAAAATGTTGGTTTGTAGCTGAGCCAGTAGGGGGCAAACACAGCGAGCAATAGAGCTGCACTCACACATAAGGCAAAAACTCATCAAAATGCAAGGCACAAGTCAGGTTGTGATAGCACTAAATTTATGTCCTTTTCTGTGCCAGGGGCTGGAAAACAATTATGATTTTTTTAAGTATGTTTCGTTGTGTCGATGACATTTACTGCTCTTGTTTTTAACAGTATGATTGACCAGTCTAAAATATATTACTCATCCAAGGACTGATCATCCCATTGTTTTAACACAATTCATAGCGCTGTCATCCTAAGTCATCAAATTGTCCAAAGTAAACTGGTGAGTCAGTGATAACAGAGTCATTTTACAGCATGGGGAGAGTATAGAGCAGCTTGGATCATTAGTATTGAACAAAGAATTACAGTTATATTTGAAACCTTCCACTCTGTAAATAATATTCTATGAGTAACATAAGACATAACACACTACATTTTTTCCACCAACAATAAATGAGGTAATATGAGCATAACAAATAAATCAAGGTAATAACACAGATTATATACAGTATATATGTATGTTATTGTTCATGCGCGCAGACACACACACACACACACACACACATACACACACAATGTGATGTTGTACAAAAGTTGTCACTGAGCCAAATGTTTGCTCAGAATTAACAATTAAAATCCTCCAAAGGAGACATAATGAGCTAGCTGGCTTTTGTCCACAATGCCCAAGGGAACGTAAAAAAGAAACACACACACACACGCACACACACACACACTATACACACACACCATACACTGACACACACACACACACACACACACACACACACACACACACACACACACATACACTTCAATGGTTTGAATGGTTAATGACCAACCAGATCTTTAGTGACAGTACAAAGCAGAGGAGCAGGCCCCAAACTAATGAAAGACAAAAACAAGATATTTTATGTAATTCATATTATGAGTTCTATAGTTTGAAGGTAAAATAGAATTTTTAACATCCATGATTGATAAGGATACAACTATGTCTTATAAGCCCTGGGGTTTACAGGACAACGTTGTCTGTCAGGTTCGGCAAGGGTAGCAGGACCTTATGCTGCAATCATGTTTTGCTGCATTTAGGGCTCAATAAAGTTCATTTTGGATGAATCTGTAACCAACAATTTATACCTAGTGCTAATGTACAGTGTCAGAGCAGGAAGTGTTGTATCCTGTTAACATGTAATGAGGTGGAGGTGCAGGATATTTAGCGAGGTCATTTCAGGTTTAACTCTCGGTTTTCAGGGTTAAGTAAGTGGTTAATTTCTTACAGGCCTAAATCTCCATGGTAACTTGCACCTCTAACCGGCTCCAGAGCTGAGAGACCAGATCAGCATATATAAAAGCACCACCCACTGACCAACCAGTACTCTTGGAATACGCTTTTACCCACATAAATGACCCGATGCAATTTGAATTGTAAGAGGGTGTCGCACATGTTTACAATCAGATCAGCTGTATAGTACTGCCAGTTCATGTAAGGTGAAGTCGCTCAGTTGTGTGAGTGTTGCTGTAGCTCCCGAGGTGAGAGCAGTTAAAAGGTAGTGCTGCCTGTGATCTTTTGTTCACTTTTCAGAGCTGCGGCCCAGTGTCAATTGTGGTAAGTGAAAGGGAGCCCAGTGACTAATGGGGTCCTGTGGTCAGCAGCCTTGCTCCACTGGGGGTAAATCCTGTAGGTTTTTTGTGGTTAGCATGTTTATCGCTCCTCCGCTGATTAACTGACCAGGCAAACAAATCTTTGATCAGAGCAGGACCGTGTGTGTGTGTGTGTGTGTGTGGGTGTGTGTGTGTGTGTGTGTGTGTGTGACTCTTGTCCAATCTTTAGGATGCTAAATCATATACAATGATGCCATGTACTAGATAAGCCTTTTGAATGGATATGAGGTGATATTCTCTCTCGTTTGGTGATGCAGATTGGATGGTGCTCCTGTGCTTTCTGTGGCTGACTGCTACAGGGTGATTAATGTGTTCATTTCCCATTATTAAAGACTAGAGCAGTGCTGCAGGCTACAGATATAGGGCCTCATCATAAATCTTAGCCAAATGAACAGTCAAATAATCGCTCATCGGAAATTAAATCTGGGCTCATTAATACTGACGCTCAGACTGGGGGAAGAATATACACATGCACACACAAGGCTTGGCATCTCATTCTCATGCAGCCACACACCCACATGAATACACGCGCACACCCACACACCCATACACACACCCACACGCACACACACACACACCAACATGCACACACACTGACACGCACACACACACACTCACACACACACAGCATGGGATTTAGGCTCTCTGGTCTGCCACCTTGGCGCACCACTGAACAATGACAGGCTAATCATTAGAGGAGAAGACACACAGGCTCAATGTGGGTCTCCTCTCATGACTCTGCCCCCACAGCATAGGTGCAAGACAAAGTAATCACAGGCTCTAACTGAAGCACTAAATAAAAACCTCTGCACATCGTGTGACTCCTCACCTTCTCTGACTCCCGTCACAGGCTTTAAAATGAGTTATAATCTTTTTTTTTTATCTCATAAGAGGGTGGATATTGATAATTACACTTGTGTACAAACTACATACCATGCTTAAATCTATAGGTTTTACACTCAACTGGCCCTAATAGAGATACAGGAAATATATTTCAACTCAGGAACGTAATATGAAAAAGACAGTGGGATAGTAAATTATGCTCAAAGTCGAAACTGGCAAGTGATAGATTTAGATAAAAGCTGACGCATCACCTCAACCTTTTTTATATTTGTATTTATTTTGGTGCTGTCAAACGAATAAAATATTCAATCGCAATTAATCGCAATTATGTCGTTAACTCAAAATTAATCGCGATTAATCGCAAATTTGTATCTATTCTTAATATGCCTTCATTAATTTTTTCTCCATAATTTTTTTGGGGTTTTAATGCTCTATCAACATGGAAAGTGGATTGGCTTGCTTTATGCAAATGTTTTATTTTAATGAAAAACAACATTGCCAAACAGGGCGGTACAAAATAAAATTATAAAGTGCACATTTCAGGTAAACAAGGACTGTAGCCTACAGTGCAGTTAAACCATGGCTTAATATTTTCTTTTTTTCAAGTTTGCTGTGAACATAGCAGTCAGGCCTATCAAATAGACAAGCAACAAAATAACAAACAAACAAAATACACAGGCAAGTGTCGGCCTACTTTGAACCAAATTAAACACAGAACTGTGTAGGGCTATTTGAGTCCTCCCCATATTTGTGGAAAATGTATGAAATAAGAAGTACCCTATTTTGAAATAAATAAAAACATATAGCTGCAGCCTATAAAAATATATATTTTAGTTGGCGAAATATTAAAACGAAAAGCGTGAGCAGGTCCGACTGGAGGCGAACACAGATACTGAAGCTCGATAGAAACCAACTGCAGCTTCTGCTCTGATCGAGAAGCTGAGGGGCTGATCTCTGATCAGATGATGTTTTAAAAAAAAATTGTGTCTTAGTCAACCACCAACATGCAAAAGTGTGTGTCACACGGCTAAAGCGTGTGACACATCCTGTTTTATGACCTGTTAGGGAATAAATATCAGCATAGCCTGGCTAGTCCTCCAACTTAGAGTAAAGGCTAATGTATGCTTCTCCAGGTCCGTTACGCGCAGACGGATTGGACCGGCCCTTTTTTCATTCATGGTTCTACGAGCAGTTTGTGCTGAAAACAATTCACCGCCAGAACAGTATATGGCGCAACGGAAGACGAGCTTAGAGGAGTCTACCTCATGAAGCATGTAGAAGAAGTCAACGCTTGTTTATTTACATCCTCCCGGCTCCTCACACACAGTGAACGGTGGCAACTAACAGACAAAGGCTGTTGATGACGCGACAGTTTTTGCTTCAAGAGCTTGAAGCTTAACAGAGGCAGCTAGCTTCCTCCGTCAGGTTCCACACACAATAACTAATACCAAATTGTTTGCTTTTAAGCTGTATTTGAGAAACAGTGTCATGATAGCCGTGGAATTAAAGTTTTGCCAGCGGGTTTTTACTCTGTTACCCCCGCAGTTAGCATGGTGGCTAGCCCGCTAGGCTCTCCGCCATGCCGACGCGTAGTTAGAAAAATCTGAGCTGCACGAAAAGCTCTCTGTGGAGCCCGGAGAAGGCGTTCCATGGCAAAGAAGGCAGTCCTATCTGTACGTGTCCGTCAAAACGGAGAAGCATACATTGGCCTTCAGTGTAGAGATAAATCACTGGGGTAGTCACTGGACACACATTTCAAGAATGTATTAGAGCAATGGACACTGAAGCTCTGGATTGGTGATGAGATCATTCAGTTTATTCAACCCAACCCATCATACTTATACAATGATCTGAAGACTCTAATGCATCAAACCTTTACATCAGGGAGTCATTAATACACAAAATATTGTGTTATATTTGCATAAATGCAAATATAACTGTTCATGGGAGAAGCATAGCTGGACTGTTGATCTGTACGGACACTAGGGCTGTGCTCAAACAATCGATATGGCGATATATCGTGACGTCGTCATGCCGATGCGCGCATCGATGCAGATGCTACTGTATCGATACGGCATCAAATGCTGTGACGGCCGTCTTGAAAACGAAACTTCACCTATGGTGCAGTGCACGATAATGCTAATAGGTGGTAGCATAGGCAAAAACAGCACACGGCTCAATTCAAAACAAACAAAGAAGAAACACCGGAGAAACTGGCGGAGTTATTGCACATTGCTGTTTGTTTGTTTGTCTATTTGTGTCTCAGCAGGATCCCACAAAAAATGCTTTACTGATTTTCTTGAAACCTGGTAAGGGCATGCACATATTTTGGGGTGCATATGATTAAGGGGCGGATCTAGAATTTGTTACCCTTCTAGTCAGAGATTTCAAATCAACACTTCCTACAAACCATGTGGCACCTTGTAATTATTGCTGGTGGTGAGTGACATCATCATGGCATATGTGGCGAACATGAAATCAGTGAAATGGTGAGGACCCCGGACAACAGAAAGAGACAACATCAGCTGTCTGTAAACACCAGACCAAGTCAAAAAATGTAATGGAAGAGGTCTAGGGTTCTAGAACAGGAGTCAAAGGAGGACTGGAGAAAGGTCAAAGTGGACATTTATAAGTGAGACCTGAGACCAGCTTTGTTTCCAACTGAACTATCCTATGCTTCCTCTCTCCCTTCCCAACAACTATACTTAAATTACTTCGTCTCTCTCGTTTCGCTCCCCTCTTTTCCACCCACCTCTCCTTTCTTCTCCATTTTTCTCAGCTCATCCCAACTGGTTGAAGCAGATGGTAGCGCACATTAATCTGGATTCTGCTAGAAGTTTCTTTAAGTTAATGGGGGAGAGTTTTTTCTCTCCACATTTGCCAAAGTGCTATCTTATTGTGAGAATTGTTTCATTTATAAGGTTTCGACCTTGCTATGTAAAGTGCCTTGCAATAATGTATATTATGATTTGGAGGTATACAAATTAAATTAAATTGAAAAATTAAACCAACATCTCAGCCCTCTTTGTTGATACATCTCCCTTCTCCCATTTCTGCCACTGCATGCACAGTCAGTGCTCTACCATGTCCTTCTTCCTGATGCACAACCGAAGTCTGAAGCCATTTATCATGTGCTAGACCAGGAAGGCAGGAAGGTGCAACAAACAACTTCAACCACCTGTGCTGCAATTTTTTGAATTCCCTCCTGCACGTCTGATCCTTCTGTGTAGGCGCTCGTGCCAGAAATGGCTGCCCCCAAAACTCAACACTCAACAGCCCTTGGTCACATCCATTTGGTGGTTTTCCTTGCCAGTGCTCTACACAATCTTTCAGATAGACATTTTGTTGACTTTCTTTTCAGTGGTTTACCACATTGTGTGCCATCCAGGTATAGAAGCACTGTCCAAAACCTCCCACACTTCAATCAATACAATTTTATTTGTATAGCACAAATTCACAAATCACAGTTTGTCTCATAGGGATTAACAAGGTGTAACATCCGCTGTATTTACAACAATGATGATAAAAAATATAGTCCACCACCATGGTCATGATCTACTATCCACTTTCACAGTGACGATTCATGATCTACTATCCACTTTCGCAATCCATGATGTGGCAACAGGACCTGGTCTCACCTAAGTACCTCACACAATCCAAGCACTAAAAGTACCATTCCTAGTCCAAAGTTTTCTATGAAACGCACATCATCATGCCGTGCCATCACCTTAATCCATTCGGTTGATCACAGAGCTTGGCTTTCTACTTTGACTCTCTTTAGGCTGTGTTGGATCCTTCTCCTTCTTCTTTGTTTGGTTTATTGGCGGCTGTCAACCAACGTCAAAGTTCGTTACCGCCATCTACTGCTGTACTTCTCTTTCCCTTTTTCTTTCATTACTTCTTACCCCCCAAGGAAGCAAGGCTGGGATCCTGGCTGAGTTAGATCCTAACCAAATGGTCTGTACTTATTCGGAGATTTATCTTGATGACCACTCAAAGCGCTTCACAGGACACTTTTCCCAATCAAACACACATTCATACAGTACATCAATGTGCAGCATTTTATAAAAATGTTTACAACTAAATGTTACTAAACGTCCTAGGCCAGGAGTTTCACTGCAGTATTTTCTATACCATACAGGCTTATACACAGATTTTTGAATTGGGGACAGTTTGATCGAACCACCAACCTTCTGGTTAGTGGAGTCTTAAGAGCCTATCACTGCTGTTAAGTTACTAAGGTAGGAGTTACTCTCGATTCAATTTCCTAATAGAAATACAAAGCAAATCTCTGCTCCTGTCAATGTGTCAAATCTCCTGGCAGTTGGAGGCATCAAACTGTAATTACTGGCCCATCCTAGCCACCTCAATTACACCATTCACATTATTCCTCAAGCCAAATTGTTCCTGTCAAACTTTTAGTAAAAGCTGCATCAGTACCTTTTGTCATTGATAGTTGACCTGGACGATGAATGTAAACTAAAATACATATATGGAACAATTCCTATCTTGCGGAGGACCATTTCTTTCTTCTATGATGATTTCATTGAGAAAACTCTGGATGTGTACACACCTTTCCACAACCCACATTTGAAATTTCTGCTTTGTTAACACTGGGTACAAGTAATTTGAACATATTCCCACAGCTAATGAGTTGAATTGGAACCTACTTAGCTGATTAGATAGAATATATTATCGGTCACATACACCTAACGAGCTCTACTGTGATTAACATCACAGTAGTGATGTTACCATGCTTTCTGTTCTTAACAATAATCATTGAGGACAGACAAAATGTAACAAAATGTACTAACTTGAAGAGAAAACAGTCCTTTTTTTTCCTTAAAATCACATTGATCTTATCATCAGTCAAAACTCAAGCTGTGCTCTTGATGATTTACCCAAACACCATTTCTGCACCTTTCAGCAACAAAGCTTAGCTCACACAGCTCACCGCTCAGGCGAATGCAGAGATGAAAAACAAATGCAAGATATTTAACATTGATCAGCCCACCCTCTTTTGCATGTATATCACACACCAATACACACACACACACACATACACACATACACACTGACTCCACCCAGGTCTCTGCTGACCTCCTTTCCTAGCCAGTTACGATAATGCTAATGACTCTCACTGGGGCACAGGATGACAGGTGACAGAGCCAGCCAGACCAGGGCTGGCTGGCTGGCTGAAGGAAGGGTTGTGTGTGTGTGTGTGTGTGTGTGTGTGTGTGTGTGTGTGTGTGTGTGTGTGTGTGTGTGTGTGTGTGTGTGTGTGTGTGTGTGTGTGTGTGTGTGTGTGTGTGTGTGTGTGTGTGTGTGTGTGTGTGTGTGTGTGTGTGTGTGTGTGTGTGTGTGTGTGTGTGTGTGTGTGTGTGTGTGTGTGTGTGTGTGTGTGTGTGTGTGTGTGTGTGTTTTTTGTGTTTGTGGTAGGTGGGTGAGGGGAAGAAGAAGAGGTCAAGGATGGTGGTGCACAGGCCCCTTCCCTGGTAATGTGTCAGGAGGGATGCACCGTTCCTTGGCTGGATGGTAATTTATTACATTTAAGACAGGGCCTGACAGCCTAAATCAGCCTCCATTCAGATCACATTGGCTAGCCGGAGTGGTGGGAGGGTGTGTGCTCGGGTGTGTGCTCAGGAGGGGTGGGGGTGAGGGGTAGGGGTAAACACAAAGGAGGAGAAGGCAAGGAGAGAAGGAAACAGAGGGAGACTACATGGAAATGATATGCATTACTGAGAGATGTAGCCTGGGGCATGGTGCATGTTTTGCCTGTTTCCCTATAGTTAGTGTATTTATAATTCAAATATATGCCTTTAATAATTCAATATGAGATATATGAAAGGAAAGTGCATATGATATTTCTGATCAAAAACGTAACCTGATGGAGAAATTTCACGCTTCATGCAGATGCTTCATCAGTGTGACTAAGGAAGAAAAAGAGACAGGTGATCAAGACACTTATGACGGGTATGATGGCAGACAGGGAGGAGCCAAACTCAGAATAACAAGAAACGAATGATGCTGTGAAGGAAGTTTACAGTAACTAATCTGCAACTGGTTGGCAGATTTGTGGATGAGCATGCAAACAGACCAGTACAAGCAAACAGGAATGGAATAACAGGATGCAAGAACACTGGCCAATACACAGGAAAAACAGGAACAGAAACAGATAATCTGGCAGTAGCACTTGGGAAACCAGGTTTATTATACATTCTAAACCAGAGGAAAGGTATGTGAGTGGGATGCAAACCTCAGGTGATTGTTAAGTGTAACCGAGTGAGTATCTGGGTATAAGAGAGTCTATAAAGTCTGGAGACATCTGGTAGAGGGATTGAAAATGGCCGATTTGAAGAGGTAAAGGAAGGACCCAAGATTAGGGAGAGGGGTTGGATGAAAAGAGGAGCCAACCGTGACGCTGTCACTGGACTGAGAATCAAATAATTTACATAATTAACATAACTGGATGATTTTATTAATGATTTTTTTTCCCACGTTAATATTTTATGCAAGAAAATGCTGTGTGAAAAAAATACTACGAGTATTAGGGTCCTTTAAAGGAATAGCAAATATCTAAGATTTCACGAATTAGGTCTGAATTGATTTTTAAATCAGCCGGCTCCCTGCGTTTGAATGAGGAATGCGGAGCATCTCATCAAGTTACACTTTAGTATTAGTTTCACAGATATGCACAGATGACATACAATGTTTTGACATATTGCATTATCATAACTATTAAAACTTTGAAAAGATTTAGTAAGAACCTTTGTCGATCGTGAAGAAACTTTTATCTGGGTAAATTACAACTTCATTCTCTCTTTTGTTCAAGTAGAAATACATGTGTTTACAGTAGTCCTAACCAGGAGTTTAGCCTTTTTTAATTATTCTTGTTTAATAATGACCAAATAAATATAAATAAAAATGGGGCTTATTCATATCATTATTGAAGATTAGACAATATATAATTTGCTGGAGAAATAAAGTATTCGGTAAAAAATGTAAAGCTGTTGGCTATTGTGTTTATTGAGAGCTTTAGAGTTGAGACTTGTCTTACACCTCACTCATAAGATTTAAAGAATTCTTAAGTTCATAAATTTGTTACATTAAAAAGGATGTACATACAGTGTGTACATCTTACACACTGAACATTTACAACGAAAAGAGATGCATTTATTTCATACCCTTGATATCAAGCATAGTTTTCTCTCCACTAGTTGGTTCTTCGTAAGCACACTTACTATATGAACAAAACCTCTTACCAATCTTCCTAAACCGAGACTTTCATCTGTGAGGGATGAATACATTGGAGGCAGCAGTCATTAACTATGCAGCACTCAGGTACATCATAGGTCAATGATGTCAATGCGCATAAACAATATGAACTGTATAGCTATTCAAGTAAAATGTAATTTCATGGATGTCAAAAGAAAAGAAAATAGAAAACAAATCGCAGAAGCAAAAGTTTCCTGTGGGCACTGTCTGTACAAAAAACTGAGCACCACCACCATGCAAACAGTAATAAACACAAACAAGTTAGACTCTAAGCTTTCCCATTATTTATTTATTACATTCACATATTTCGTCAGTTTCTCCTGCATCACATAGCGTCTTAGCCAATGAGAACTGAGAAGCAAGCCTTTGGTTCATCACAGTTTCCGGACCCTCTTTCATCTACATGGTCACTCACACACATACACACATGCACACACACAGCTTAACTTAACCGCTTGTTACACATTCATGGTAAACCTAAGATCTGGTCCTTGAAGCAGTCAGCAGGATGTTTATCATGATGTTCACTGACATATAACCCTTCATTTACACAACCATACCAATAATTACCATAATTAATACCCTTAAATTTCATTTTCAGATAAAATACACACTTCAGATGAAGGCTTTTTTCCAAATGTAGGCCTACACACTATGTACAGGGGCCCTAATAATGTCATTACAGTGATTTTCTTTTCTTATCCAAATTCAAGCACTGATTAAAATAATGTAATCTCCCTCTTGTTTGTAAGCAACACCTCAGACAGACAAACATCATACATGCACTTCAGTGACAGAAACTATAACACAATAAACACTATCAGTATTCAGGCAGGAAGACTAGATGAATGTCCGTTAGTATATTCCGAGGGAACACTGACTTCAGACAGGGACTGTCACAGCTTACATCCAAAAGCAGCAATAGCTGTAAATTAACACATATATAAATAAATAGTATGAATATATGCATGGTCATTAATCATATAGTCATTGCATAATTTGCAGCTTTTTTAGGCTTTTCACCTCATTCAGATGTAAAAACAGTTGTATTCTCTATTTTGTTTGCAATTTGAGAATAAAATAAACAGGCTACATCAGTGCTGCTAACCACACTTTCCAGAAATAGAAAGAACAGACAATAATTCTCAATGACACTACATGAAAACACTTGGAAGCATTTGAGTTTCTTTCTAGCCTCTACATAAACATCTATCAAACTGTGGGGAACCTCATGTGGAGCAACATGGCCAGCTCAGCTCAAGCTCGTACACACACACACACACACACACACACACACACACACACACTTCCTCTGAGCTAAAATAAGGCATGGGAAGTTTGGGAAATCTTACCATTGACAGATCTAGTTTAACTGTACAGGTTTCCATAGTGCTCATTTAAACACATCCCCTTTTCTAAAAATGAAAATTATAAATGTGCCTCCCATTCAACTGCAAAAGTTTCCAAAATATTCCTGTATTTTCCGTTTACACAACACCGACAGTTGAAAAGTTGTCAGGAAGTGGGCTGAGATCCCGGCTATAACCCTAACCCTATGACCTATTGAATATTCAAACACTGGACCTGCTTCCATTTAAAAATCATTTGTATAATGTTATTTACACATGCAATGTCTTGCAGAAATTATCCATATTTCGCAAAAGGAGCAAGAGAGGCAGAATGGTGTGGGTTTGTTTTTAAAGCAATGACCGAACCCCCGATTATCAAAACACGGTAACGTGTCAGCAGTCAGGGGCTGGACAACCCCCCACCCAAAAGAACCCCTCCACCCTCCGTCATCAGCGCGTCCCGCAGCTCCTATAAGTGGCATCACAGCAGACCTGCGAACAGTGAGCGTGTCGGCGCGCACAGGCATGCACACGGGGACGCAGTGAGAGTACGCGCGGTGTTACTGACATCACACATTCTCACGAGGCAGATTACAACTGATCCTCTCGTTTAAGGAACTCAGTCAACAGTGCGCGTTTAGGCTCACGAGCGCAAGGACCCGCGTTACATCCCTTTGCATTGATTTGCTCCAGCCACACAATATAGGAGCGGATTATAATCCCTCTTGGATTTAACTGGCTCCAATTGATCAACTTCGCTTCTCATCATCACTGAACTTCTCCTGCTGGAAACCGCGCGCGGAGATGGCGCAGAGGGTACGTCTTCTTTCATTCAGATTTTATTTAATTCCCCAAATTTCCGCGATTTAGTCCAACATCTTTAAAAATGATTCAAGTAGCATTAAGTATAAAAACATGTTTGACAAATACAAATTTCAGACAGTGATTTATACTGTAACCCTCTATGTCTGTATGGGATCCAGGTGTGATGCCTTTAGTGAATCCAGTAAACGTAGGAATACTCTTGATCCTGTGGCTAAACCCACGTTCTGCTCTTATTTATTACGAAGGAGACGTTTGTTTCCCGCCACCTGTTCATGTCTGAATGTCATCTGCAACTCTCACCCCAGTACGATGAGCTGGCTCATTACGGTGGCGCGATGGACGGAGTCGGAGTCCCCACCTCCATGTATGGAGACCCGCACGCCCCCCGGCCCCTGCCCCAGGTCCACCACCTGAACCACGGGCCGCCCCCGGCCCAGCACTACGGAGCCCATGCACCTCACAACATCATGCCCAGTAGCATGGGCAGCGCCGTCAACGACGCACTGAAGAGAGACAAGGACCAAATCTATGGGTGTGGAATCAATAGCATCCCGATAAAATCACTAACAGCCATATAGCAACAACAATAACCTGTATAACAATTTAATTGCACAAACAAGTAAATAAACATAATTCGTAATAAAAATAGATAAATCAAATATTACATTTCAAGCAATGTATTAATAGGATATTATATACATATATATCTACATAAAATATATATATATTTATATATACACATTTGAGTCTTTCATATAATAATAATAATAATGATTATTATTATTTGTTATTGTTGTTGCAGTAGCTGTTGTCATAATCTATCGTTGTTTTACACGTCTTTGGTTGTTGTCATTATTTAACAGTCACAAAACGCATTTAATTTCATATGTGAAGCAAAGAGGTGAAATACATTTCACATAAATTACATATATTTTATCCTTTTACATTATAATTAATGATATATTCTGACCATGAAAATTATGAATTATAGGCCATAATTTCCCATGCATTTCTAATTTGATTTAAATTGTGCTGCTTTGCTGCAACAAGATTATAGGCGCAATGATGCTATTACTTAAGGAGGATTGCATTGTTTATGCGTCCGTTTGAAGGGACGATTTATTTTTACTTTTATTGTGTTTTCGTTGATGAAGTCGCTTTGCCTCATGTGACATGTTATCCACCGGGCTGTAGTTTTTGTCCAGGCCCAACAATGACCGTAATCCACGGGCCACTCTCCGCTGTGTTGCAGACACCCTCTCTTCCCTCTGCTGGCTCTGGTGTTCGAGAAGTGTGAGCTGGCGACCTGCACGCCCAGAGAACCCGGGGTGGCCGGAGGAGACGTCTGCTCCTCCGACTCCTTCAATGAAGACATCGCCGTGTTTGCCAAACAGGTAGGATCGACTCAGGTGCTCCGTTGGTCAGGGATGGAAGACTCAAATTCCAGCTCTATGTTTCCTGGGGCCAGGTGAAGGCTTGTGGCTTATTCTGTGGAACACAAACTAAAGCACCACTTGTTCCTTGTCTCTGTTCAGATCCGCGCAGAGAAACCTTTATTTTCGTCCAACCCGGAGCTTGATAACTTGGTGAGCGCTTCGTACTCTTTCGGTGGCTGACTGTGTTTTGTGCGCGCAGCGGATATTCAGGACACATTTTTGTTTGTTATAAAGGAAAAATGTTAAGCTTTTTAAATTAATTTGAGTCTATTCTATTTGTTTAGCATCAAATCATACATACATACATATCGAGGCACTTGACATAGTAAGGATGACACTAATTTGTAAGTGTTATATTTTCAGATGATTCAAGCGATTCAAGTCCTTCGATTTCACCTCCTGGAATTAGAGAAGGTAAAATGTTCTCTCTGATGAACTCAGTCCACTAGTGACACCAATCACATCGTTTTTTTTTCTGGGACTTAAACTATATGACATTCTCAATTCCGCAGGTTCACGAGCTCTGTGATAACTTCTGCCACCGGTACATCAGCTGTCTGAAAGGCAAAATGCCCATCGACCTGGTCATAGAGGATCGAGATGTGTGCAAGTCGGACTTCGACGACCTCTCAGGATCCTCTACCAACCTCGCCGATCATGTGAGTCAAACAACCGAATCCAAAGCAAAGCGCAGCCTTGCGCAGATCTTCGTCGTAGAGCGGCGTTTACTGCTATTACCAACACACAGACATACATGCACAGACACACACACACACACACACACACACACACACACACACACACACACACACACACACACACTCATGTTTCTAAAAATAATAGAGTAATAATCCAGAATAGGGAATATTCTCACAATTTATAAATATTTGTAAAGTGTGATTGGAGACACAAGAAGACATAGCTGCCTTATGAGAGTTCATGAACCACCATTGAAGACAATACACCAGCAGCCCATCTCTTCGGGTGCTCTCTGTTTTTACTGAATCCGACAGGATGTTAGAGTTGGCTTCCTTTAGGATTTCATCGATTAAACCTATAAAGCAGTTTGTTGAGTTTTGTGATTTTTTGGCGGGAGGGCTGCTACTCTTTCCTAGGAGGTAGTGAGTCTGTCATTTATACTGAGGAAAATGTCCCCACTGTGGAAAGAGGATATTTGTTGTTTAAATCGTAGTTTGTAACTTTCTTTATTTGCCATTTAAATATCATTAAGCATTAAGAGCAAAGAGAGAGAGAGAGAGAGAGACATTAGCGTTGAGCACCCACACTGCTCCTCGCAGCTTTCTCTCTTTCATTGGAAAATTTATATTTATGTCTGAATTTTTTACCAGATTACATCTACTAACCTCCAGCATACTGCAGGAATATCCTTGTTAATCTCCAATGGCAGCATTGGCTATCTCTGCTGTCGTAAGCCCCATGTTTGCCAGACATGCCCACAAACATGGGTCAAGAGGCACTGTATTTTTGGAGAAAGGCTAGGTGGTAAACAACTATACACCAGTGAACTGTCTCCTTGGTGTAATGTCACCTTCGGTGTCAACGTAGCTCAGAATTTTTTAGGCTTGGCTGAACTCACTGCAGTCCTTTGTATACATTCGCCGCATACACACCTGATGTCAACATTTGTCCTGAGAGATCAGATCACAAGAGACCAGCATTAAGTATGTGTGTTCACACCTGGCATTAAAGTGTGTCCTGAATTGTTCTCCTGTGACCACTTTTGATTGGATCTCACTTGCCTGCTCTACATACAAATGATCACATACGAGATTTGTGTTAGTGAAGACCAAACCATGTCTGAGTTTAAAGATGAGACCAATGTCACTGTGTGTGTGTGTGTTTCGGGGTGAGCAAGGGAAAGAAAGGTAGAGAGACGAGTCAGGAGAGGCTGAATGAATCTCCTGCAGCTGTGAAGAAAGATTTTACCAATTTAATGAAAGTATCAATCATTTTGTGGTGACCATTCATGAAAAGAGAAAATATCTGTACGATTCATAGGGCAGCAGGTCGGAGGACCTCAGTTGAGTAGGAGGTCCTACATATGTGGCCCAGGACAGATTTTCGTGAACACTGCTAAAAGAAATTTGGACACATGGGGCCCACCTCCGAATGTGTTCTGGCGTGATCAGATCACCATCTGAACTGTGTGCCTTCACACCGGTTACTTCCTGTACTTACAGCTGTCCACTTGTGATCGGATCACAAAAATGTGTTAATAACAGGTGTGAACAGGGCCATTGTGTGTACAGGGCCATTGTTTTTGGCAGCAGCTCCTTGTTAGTGAAGACAACACTTACGTTCCACACTGTGATCTGCTCGTCTTGGATCCAACACAGGATGTTAGCGGTATCATTCAATGCCTTACCCTGGACCAGGCTGCCAATTTAGCAGATTTGGGGATGTTGTCCAAGATGACACACAGAAGTCAAGTAAAGGTCATCGTTCTTGTAATTAAAGGCATTATTCCTCTCGGCGGATGGGTCACACTGGTCCAGGGCGAGCTCCACCACCTCAAGCTTGTGGCTCAACAGCCTCCAATTGCTGAGGGGTTTCACGCTCAGGGCATCAAAGTGATGGGGGACTTTTCCATCACTGTGGTCCTGGATGGCAATGGTGTCAACACTCAGTGAGCCACCTTGGGCATTTAGAATATCAGCTCTCATACCAGGTAACTTAGGGGAAGATATCAAATAAAAGCCGAACATTTTTTATTGTTTATTGTCATTAGAATCTTTAAAAGGTTTGATGTATGTGGAGGTGATTGGTGATGGAAAATCATATAGAAAAAGAATGAAAACTATTTATTCTTATTATAATGTCTGCTGTCGGCATTCACACACAATTATCAGTTAATGGTTAAAGATACTTACATCAACCTACATGAATACTCAGACGTCTCAGAGCACTTCCTATGACTTGCAAATGTTAACCATTGTTGTTTCCTGGCTAAAACATGCATACTATGGTTACTGGTGAACTACAGCCACAAATACATGTGTATTTACATTAACTCTAGCAAATGCCATCTGATCAGTAATTTTGTAAGTAAAGTATGATGATGATCCTCTCCAGAGTGCAGCTGCTAGCGTTGTGTTTGCTGTTGAGCTTCAGCTCTCTCAGTCAGCTGTTTCTCAACCAACAGGATTAATACAACTTGAGAGGAGGGGGGGTCTTTGTCAGGCTACAGCGTCTGAGCTCATAGAAATGTTTTTTTTTCATGTTCCATTCTACATAGGTAGCTGAGGCTAACCGGTTGTTTTCTTCTAGCAGAGGGTCATGTGATTGGATCCTGACAAATCAGCAAAAGCTACGTCATGACTGAAAATAATTGTTGGTTCTTTGTGATCTGCTGTTTGTACTTGGCAGCAACTTTGTAGGTGGTCTACTTGTGACCCTTTTAGTTTTGGGCTGTTGCACCCCACTTTTGTGTTGGTCAGCTGTGCTAGTGTCCTGTTTTAGGTAGATGTAAAAACTTTTATTTTGTGAATTGTCCACTTAATGGTGTTAACCGTTTTGTGTTAAGTGTAAGTGGCATCCACTTCCATGCATTGAAGTGGTATCCACTGCTCACTTTTGATCCATGAGCAGAAATTAAGTGAACTTACTGTGTTGTGAGCTTGTTAATGCCGCTTCCTTTTTTTTCACACTGAAATGTCTCGTTTCCAAACTTCACATTTTTAGTGGCTCTAAAATGTCAGACTTACTGTATATGGTTGCAGGTAGAGTTGAAGCATTTTTTAAATAAAAACATAGTAGTATGGATGAAACCTCAGACTGGGAGGCCTGATACAACTTATTGCAAATAAAAATCCCAGTTTGAAAATTGTCTCTGTTGACCGCTGGTAATTCATATTCTCATAACAAGAAAATCTGCCTGTAAGATTTAGTTTCAAACCTTGAGGTGAGTTACAGGTCTGTAGGACATTCGTGTCACATTTGTTACAGTACCACAACTGGCAGATTAATAATTGAATGTAATACAGCCCAGTTTCACCTGATTGTGCTGAACAAACACCCCCTCATTCCCATTCTTTGCCATTAAAAACATAGAGCGTGTGCATATGTTGACCGTTCACTGCAGCAGTTATATAATATGCCTGTAGAGCTGTTTTCAGACATGACCTGTGGAGGAACTCCAGAGAATTGGGTTTGGACCCTCTCTAGAGGTTTCCGTTCACACATGACCAACACAGCCAGAGATTCCCTTTTCCGATGGATTCACAACAACAGCAAATCCTCCGCAGGATTCAGGTGAGGGAGGACGTAACATATTAGTTCCGCTGCAGGGATCAGGTGTTTTTGTACAACACATCGACACAAGTGTCGGCCCTTATCACCAACAGCTCTGTTGACATCTTCGTCGGCTTCTTCCCTTGTTTGGCTTCCCTTTTTTAATCCAGAGATATTTGTTTTTTATTTTTTCACCTGTCACTTTTTAGAAACGTCATCAACCCCTCCCACTCACTCGCAGTGAAACCTGAAGAGGATTTCCTGCTGAGTTCTCACATCGATTCATTTGGGTTTTCTACAGACTTTAAACTAAGGGGCCGGAGGGTGACAGTATGCAGCAACTCTGGAAACTCTCAGTCTGACGTTTGCGTTCAAACACACAGCCCCTGCAGAAAAACTCAGGAGGATCTCTGGAGTTCAGTCCATGTCTGAAGGCAGCTTGGGTCATCTGGATAACAGTGTTAGGAAAAATATGCAATGAGCATTAATGTTTGGTAGAATTAAACACATACATTCCTGTTTACTTGGTTTGAACAGATGGGCTGTGAGGAAGTAAGACCTTCATTTGCCTGATAAACATACAAACACATGGTGCCTCTTTGAGTAGCTGTGTGTACTGAGGAGTTGTAATTATTGTGTGGCTGGATAAGAAAAGAGGGGCCATCAGTGAGAGGGGCCCTCATTCACGCTGCGCCTTTGTCCCCAAACTCCTTGTTGTCATCTGCCGAGCTCTTCATCTGATCACCATCCGGCAAACAGCTGACGCCAAGAGGCTGAAGAGGGAGATCTGCTGTTTGCTTTGGGTTTATAAAAGTCTGAGTGGCCAGCCCAGTCGGCCTGATAAAAACAGGCTTCCTTCCCAACACTGGTCACAGACACAGCACAGATACAGGAGGGTCCACATGCTGCAGGGCTGCTTGACTGTAAACTTCTGAGTTCCTTCTGCAACTAGACTGAAACGTCCCCGTTGAAAAGAATGGTAATGTTGTTCTTCTAAACCTATAGTTCCTGCCTTACTATGCAAAACTTGCAATGTTGCTTTCTTTGTTTTCTTTGGAAAACTGCTATGGACCTCATACTGGACTTACTGGACCTTCCTCAACTATTTCTCCCCTTTCCTCTCTTCTCTCCTCTGTTTCCTTATCTCCTGTCCCCTGGTGTGTGGACCTCTCCCTGACCTCACAGAATCCTGCATCCTGGAGAGACCTGGATGACGCCCACTCCACGCCCTCCGTGGGCACCCCGGGACCGTCCAGTGGGGGACATGTTTCCCAGAGTGGAGATAACACAAGTGAACTCGGTAAGAGCCTCCTGTGTCCATATCAAAGCTTTGACTTTCCTATGACCTCTTTCTGCGCCCTGCTGCCTGGTGGCCTGGCTGCTGGGGGATCCTTTCAGGAAAGTGTATGTGCTTACCACATCTTATCAGAGGAATCATCTTCCTTTTATCTACACTGATCTAAACACATAAACACAAGTTTTGTCCTGCTTTTATTTTAACTCTGTTTTATATTTAAAAAGTATTAAGTTATTTTACGTACAGTGTACCGACTGCCTGACATGTTAAATGATGAAGGATTCAGAAACAGAAAAAGGATTCACATCTTTCTAGCCTGAATTTAGTGCTGGCAAAGTGCAGAGCAGCTGTTGAAAGAGTGTTTCGATTTTTGTCAATGTTATTTGTTTACAGAAAACATAATAACCCAAGATTGTATTTATATACTCAGTATAGTGAGACAAATTTACAAGATACACAATATGTATCCAATAGATTTGTTCATAACTGTGCTGATTTATGCATGGATGCCATTTTTTGGGGGAAATTACACAGATGTGAATGATCCAATCTTTGACTTCAAGTAAGAAGATCACACGCGCACAAGTAACTGTTACTACCTCACTTTAGCAGTCAATGTGTGCACTCAGTCCTATCTCAGTATTCTCTTTTCCTTCTCATGTTCTCCAGCCCTGCTCCTTCTTGTGTTGTTGTGGTGTTCCTGCACTTAATGTGAATTCTGATGTGATAATTAGAGGCTATAAGGGTTTTATGGCTTGTTTTTGTTTTTCTCCCCTCTGGCCACAGTAAAAATAGCATGGACTTTAAAGCAACTTTCCACCCTCTGCCCATCAGGCATCAGTGAGCAGAACATTGACAAGAACAATAGGAGGATGCTTTGCAAGACAAGAGATTAAGAGACTATCAGAAACAGACCTAGTGATCTGGATCTGCTTTTCAAACTCATCTTAGCTTATCAACTTCACCTAAGAAAAAACTGAATGTGATGTATACTTTTTTATTTGGCCCCAAAGTCTATATTGAAGCCAAGAATGACCAAAGTGTGAATAGCTTCTTTCCTTTAGGCTTTTTTTAAACAACAGTGGGGGGAAAACCCAAGGTCCATGCCCTTTTGACCTGGGAGAGAATGCATAGAGGATGGGGGTGCAGAATGCCCCCTGTAGGGATGTAAGGACAGAGCACTTTATGTATCAGGAACAAAAGGAGAGATGAGGGCAGAATGATCAGAGCTTCGGTTGCTGCAGCAGGATCTGCTGCATGCTTCCTGCTGCTTCTCCCTGGGCCTCACCGCCTTGTTTCCACCCTATTCTCATGCTAGGGTAAAGTCAAACTCACAACCTAAAAGGACAGTCACAGGCATATCATGCTAATCTCATTTGGAGCTTGTAGATGGCCTACACAGAGTTGCATTTTGTTGGCCTACAGATATCATGACATTTATGGTGGGTTCAGAACTAGACGCTCACCTTATTCAATGGTGTATGCTCATGTGAGCATATTTTCGTAATTTTATCTGGAAACATCACATCTAGTCACTACCCATTCTGCATCAGTGTTTACAGATAATGAATAGATGGCCTTAAGATTTACTTTCAGCACTAGCTTGCCAGGTTGGTGTCACTTCCTTGTCATTTTATGCACAGATGCACTGCCTTCATACTTGTTGTATCATCTACCAGGCTAAAACCTGTTGCAGAAAGCACAATTGCTTCCTGGATATACCCCCAGCAGTGTTTTTTTTTTCAGGATATTTGATGTTGATTGCAAATGTACGATTGAGAATTCGCTTTGTAATTTATGTGACCAGCCCCCTAGTAATAAGACTGCAGAATGTCCATCGAATGTCCATCGAATGTCCACATAATGGCCGAAGGAGCGGATGTGAAAAAAAAATATATCTCAGGATACCATACATGTAGAAGACACTGATGATGAGATAAAGAGAGCTGGTATTGATGTGTTGTAAAGAAAGACACGTGATCTCTTCAGCCGCATTAACACGTTACAACCTCTGCCTGCTGCACCACACCTCACCTGATTTCTTTGTTGTTGGGAACAAGTCTGAGCAGAGTCTCTGTAGAAAGTAGGGACAAAATCCTCTGGAGGTCATGAAAACTGTTATACTGGACTGATGGTCAGAATACTGTATTTTTTCGACTGAAACCTTTGGTCGACGTTAACGAAAGACTGTGGTGTAAGTCGAATGCTCATGCTCTAAGTCAGCAATGAAAGGAATTACACTGAAGTTGGACCAGATTGCATCGTTCAGCGGCGGTATTGGATGTAGCTGGTATGTAGCAAGGCATGTAAAGCCTGGGGGGGCAAGGGGGTAGAGTGGGTGTTCTCCTACATGAAGGTTGCCGTTTCAATCCTCACTCTTACCCATCTGCATGCCGAGGTGTCCTTGGCAAGATACTGAACCCCTAAATGGCCCCTCATAAATGTTGAGTGTACTAAAAATGTAAGTCGCCTTTGAGAAGAGCGTCAGCTAAAATGAAATGTAATGTAATGTAAAGCGAAGACGGGAATGAAAGTGTACCACATCCAACTTTAAAGCCACAGACCCAATCATTGTAGGAAAAACAAGTTGGGGAACTGTCGAAGGGATCAAACTGAATTATAGGTTTGTCTTTCGGCAGAATGATTATGAATGTTTGAAAATGTAATGACATTTTGCTATAGTAGGTTGAATTTGTCATGCTTCTATGGTCTGAGGAAACCTTTTTAAATCCACTGTCATTTAAGAGCGATAACATGGTGGTGCTGTGGCTTCCAGGCCAGGCTTACCACAGCTAGATGATCCATCTAGTATGTGGCTGGTGGTTTGACTCATGGCTGCCTACTCCCCTGTGAGCTCTTGGGTTCTGGTTGTTGCCTTGTAAGCTGTGTGATATGCAGAGAGGTTTTTCTTTGATAGCTCAACCCCCAGGGTGACTGCTGGTGACCACAGCTACAGGGGCTGAGCTCTCCCAGGAATGCTTGGAAGGGGTCTGGGGGAGGACGAGGGGAAGGCTTGAAATGTCCATCACAAAGGGCCAAATAAAACAAAAGGCAATGGGAATGACTCAAAAAAGATCCTGAACACTGGTGTGTAGAAATGGAATGTGAGGAGCAGGATGTGTTGCATCTTTTTTGTCACCTCCCGAGGCTGCAGTAAGGGGGAAGGAATGAGGCCCAGTGTAGGTGCTGACATGCCAATGACATCACAGCATCATACAGAGTGCAGGCTCATGTGGCTATAGCATCTGTCATGCTGTTGATCTCAGACTTAAAAAGGGAGGGAGAAGCTGGGGTAATAGAGATCAGTGCTGGCTGTGTAGAGCAAATAGTTGCGTTCATTCTCAGAGAAAAGAAGATTTTTTTTAGAACTGCATACTTACTAGTAAAGGGTAAGTTTCCCCCAAATCACAAAAAGCATATTTGGTTTCACCCCCACCATAATTGAGTTGAACTGACACACATGTAGAAGACACAGACAAAGATGTCAAGAGAGTTTGTGGTGATAAGAGCTGAGGACAGTGTTGGGGTGCTGTGGCACATGTGGCTCTCTCTGAGGTTTCTATGTTCTTTTTGCCCTGTCAAAAGCTTTTTTTTGGTAGTATTAGTTCTTACTCGTGTTGAAGGTTAAGTGCAGAGGATGTCACACCTTGTTAAAGCCCTATGAGACAAATTGTGATTTGTGAATATGGGCTAAACAAATAACATTTGATTGATTGATTGATTGATTGAGGGAACAAAATTACATGATTTATACAGTAGAGTTAATACGTAACTTTTCTGCCACTGCTGCATCTGACTACCTCACCTCTCAATTGAATAATGTGGAGGATTTGATGCTGTTGTGAGCAAGTCTGTGCAGAAAAACCTCCCGCTGCGTTGGGCATGTGTGAAAGGGGGACTCTGGGTAAACTCCGGACCCAATTCTCTGGGTTTTACTTTGAGGTTGTGTTCATTTGGTAAACACACACAACAGGAAAAAAAATATCTTGATACTGCTTTTTAGGTGTTACCTTTAACTTGGGACCTACATTTCTAAATAAAATCAGATTTTTGAGTGGCACCAAATGGCGTGCAAAATTATTTATAAGTGCATCCAGTTCCAGATTATCCTTTTGTCCATAGTATAAAACTATAGCAACAATGCATATGAATGGACACTATTTTGGATTAGATTTTCAGTGCATAAACAAAGTTCAGATTTAAGTGGAAATTGTGTTTTATTTTCTAGTTGTAATTTGCATAGCAATGTTATTTCTACACACACACACACACACACACACACACTGTTGCATTTCCCCATCAACAGCTTCTATTCATTACGTTCACCTTTTCACACAGAGGATTCCCCATGTTTTGGAAGTTTTTAGGACCACTACATTTAGAGTCTTGTATCATGTCTAATAATGGGAGGAGCCACAAGGTGTCACTGATGATGGATCAGGGCCCCTCTGAGCTCATTAAGCAGCAACAGCTTTGCATCACTGCTGCAGATGGGGGTGCGGCAATCAGTTTTTGCCAGACGCTTTATACGTCATCCACTGACTGCCTGGCCCAGCGACTGATAAGAAAATAGTACATTTGGAAATATATTCATGATCTTGCATGTCGTGGTTTTAAACTATAACAAGAAAACAAAAAAGAAGATGAAGCAGTTTGCTGATGAAAAATAACCACAATTTAAACTGAAAACTTTTTAAAATCCTGTCTAATAATAGATTATATTACTGAGCCCCTACTATTACTGAATTCAAGAAAATTTGCTTCACAAACTTTATTCAAACGAATAAGAGTCTTCTAAGACTCAGTTGAAATGATCTCACTGAGCAAGCAGACCTTGCATACTTACAATGAATATCTCTTTATTTTATCTTTAAAAACCTTGTCACACAAGAGTTTACATGAATTTAATACAATAACATGTTGAGAAACTGTACACATCCAATTGCAAATAGACCTCAGGTTAATCGACCCATTTCTAATCCATTTAAACTGACATAACATCTTCATTGAAGAGCAAGACATAAAACGATTGTTTATTTGTGCCAAATTCATTGAAAAACAAAAAGTACATCAATAAGCATGTAATAGATTACTTAATAAAGAAATAGAAACATTGGACATAGAAGAGATAGAACAATAATTTCTCATTTGTTTATCAGTCATTTCTTTTGAGTAAGAGATAGTTGTAGGCTTTGCTCTTAGCCCCAGGGCAATACTCTTGCCATCCCTGCGGTAATGCCCACCTCCCCACCCTCCACCACACCCCCTCCACTGTCCTGCGTGCAGACACTGGCAGGCAGGGTGGAGCAGGAGAGGGGGATGTGGAGAGAGAAGAGCAGGCGGAGGTGAAGGGGGCATGAGAGAGTTGCATGGGTGTATGACTTTGAGACTGCACCGTCACACACTGGTTAGATTGGCCGAGTTGCCGGGGAACAGTCAGAAGCGATTAGTGTAGCAGAGGATGTGCCCTGCGGCTCTCTCTCTCTGGTGCAGAAGAAAGAGGGATGAGGAGAGGAGGTGGACCAGGATGGGGTGTTGAGGGTGGGGGGTAGAGATGGAGAACAACATGCTTTCCTTAGACATATTCTATTCCTTAAATAAAATTAGGCTGTGCACGTCTTTCTTTCTTTCTTTCTTTCTTTCTTTCTTTCTTTCTTTGCACAGAGTATAGCTTTGTGATCTGATGATGAATCACACTACAGTACCATGCAAGCCATCATTAGCACACTATATATTATTGCATCCACTCTTTGATATATGCAATTATAGCTATGCTGAATAAACTTCATTTCTTCTTCAACACCATTCTGATCAGTTACATCAAGCAGGTCTTGAAGAATATATTTGGAAAAAATTAAATGTCCTCTGACTTTTATGTGTTAATTTTGCAAGAAGCCTCAGACTTAACTGCTATTTCATTTTTTTGTTCTCTTCTACTTTGCCCAACACCCCTCATCCATTATCCCGTTGCAATATATTACATTGATGTGGGCAGTGCAGAGATGATGAGAATATTGTTAGCTCACACCCCCATATATGAGCAGAAAGAAAGATATTTATTCTTTCTGATCATATATATATATATATGTATACTTTTTATGTCGAATGACACCACTTAAACATACTGATCGCAGTGCTCAAACCGTCCACTTCTGGTAACAGTTGTAAGTAAAGCTAAACTTTGTAGTTGGTACCTTTTGAGATCCCAGTCAGTAAAGATACAAGCCGCAATCTTGAGTTAGAATTTTTCACTCTGTGATCATATACAGTAGCTCTCACTGAAAGCTGGAACAAGTGTGGAATTAGATGATTTTATTAAAAGAAAAAAGGAAAACTCACTCACACCCCCAGCAGCACCTGAGGGAACCTGCGCTCTTAAGGACATAACTTAACCAACAAGCTGTGAAAGAGGTGGAAGGCAGGGGCAGTGTGAACTCTATACCCTGTCTGTGTCTCAGAGCTGGACACCATCAGTCAAAACTCCCACAACCCCCACAGCCGCCGAATCCAGATCACATCCTTTTTAATGTCAATATTCATTAGCTGAAATATTCATGTATGAATATGGTTCATATAGGCGCGCTTGATTGATGCATCTCTAAAAACAAAAAGACATGCCAGGGCAAATCTTAAGAAAAGTAGGGTTCCTGTCCTGCCTTGGGGGAGGAGTCTCTCAGATGCATTATTCACATGCCCTCCAGGCAGGCTTTCAAGGCTTCTCTGCCCCGAGGGCAAGAAAAATAACCACCACTGTTAAAAGTAAATCATCTCGGCTGATGCACAATTAATGGCAGAGGGGGAGAAGGAGTGGTGTGCCCCTTGTGTTACGAATTGGAGTGAGTTAGCTAGCAGGGGCGGAAATCCCAGCTTAAAGGAAGCCTGCTTTCTTCTGAAAGCAAACAGGGCTGCTACTAATGGCAGGATCCAGAGGATGCAGCGCTGCAGACAATCCAACACGGACGCTGTCGTGAGTGTAGGGGTTGGAGAGGGTCGGTCAGTGGAGACGTTAGAACACAAGGGTGATGGCTTCATGTCCTACAGACTCAGCCTCCCACACCCCCCTCATTCTGCTTCAGTACCCCAATCGAAAATCTAGCTTCCAACTTCAAACAACACTGAGTTTGATGTTCCTGGGTTTATACTCCATTCACAGGCTATACTTTTGTTGTTTTTTCCTCCCTTTGTGTATAATGATATCATTAGTCTTATCTCAAACAGAGGTCACATATGAATAAGTGTAGACTACATATTAGTGAGTCTGACTGCAGTTTGAACGTTCATTATTTCATGACAGGCACACAGCTCCTGCAGTCATTACCTCATGTCAAACGCATGGCTCAGATTGAATTAATAGCTCTTGGTTTTATTGAGCTTGCACACTCCAAACTCCTCCTCATTACCCAGTGGCCAGGGAGTCAGGCAGAGGTGAGAGATAAAAAATCTTGTGGTGCCGTGATACAGAGGAGTGCAATTTTCCTCTGTCTGCCTTTTCACTGCACAATTTTGCGGAGGAGGAAGAATGCGACAGGACCAAATTAATGCTTTCTCGTAACGTGTCTACTGTTGTCTCTGATCGCAGGAGACGGCCTCGACAACAGCCTGGCATCCCCAGGCACAGGAGATGAGGATGACCAGGACAAGAAGAGGCAGAAGAAACGAGGCATCTTCCCCAAAGTGGCCACAAATATTATGAGAGCATGGCTCTTCCAGCACCTTACGGTAAGGAAATCTATTCTGAATCCTGATGAGTTCCTTTTCCACACAAACCAAATCCAGCTGTCGCCTTTTGTAGATTCAAAACACAGGATTTGTTGTCTTCTGTCTAACAAAACTCAACGCCAATTTCACATAATGATAGAAATCGATGTTGTCTAACCCTAGGCCCTACATCAAGCAACATTTGTTTGAAATTATGCCTCTTTGGCCAATAATAAGCTTTGTCTTTGTTCCATTGTAAGAGACCAAAGCAAAGAGGAACTGTAAAGGCTTTCTGAAATACCAGTCTGGGGCTCGTACAGCGTTTATACTGAAATCCACATCAGAAGCATTCCATTTCAGAAGCAGAAGCAGTGTGTTGGAGCTCAATACAAGAATATGATGAGAGCTCTACCTATTATCCAAGGTCCAAAAGATGCCACCACTGCTTCCTCCTCAGCTTTTCTCTGCTGCTCTTAGATGTCGTATAACCGCTGAGATGTTTGGTTTGTAAAAGGCCCACACAGGTCCTGTACTTGGGGTAATTCCTTCCTTTCCAAAGGCCACCTTTAGATTTTCCAGATAAAAAAGGAGGATAATTGAATTATCCCCTCGCTGTTCCTCATCCCCTTACAGGCTTCATTTGTTCAGCACAAGTGTTTGCCAAGGCAGGATGTACCTATGAAAAGTGTGCATGGGGACTTTGGCCTCTGAAAGGCCTGTTGCAACACCCAGGCGATCAAGCATTCATCAGGCGTTAACGGTGTGAAAGGAGCGGGATTATGTTTTGTCAGATATTTCAGCGTGAGGCCCGCAGTGGGCTGTGTGTGTTGGGGGGTCTGTATGTAAATGGTAAATGGTTTTGTATTTATATAGCGCTTTTCTAGTCTTGATGACCACTCAAAGCGCTTTACAGTACAGTTTTACATTCACCCATTCACACACACATTCATACAGTGCATCTAATCGCAGCACTTTGTTATTCTATGGGGGGCCATGTGTGCGTGTGTAGTGTGTGTGTATGTGTGTGTGTGTGGGGGGGGGGGCAGCTAGCTGTAGCCTCCTGCTTTTGTCGTCTATTCTGAAAACCCTTAAAATATCCCCTTCTGAGGAAGCTACAAAGAAGGCAGCTGTGAAAGGTTTCAATTCATTATATTATTCATTATTGGCCCATTAGCCTGGTCGCAACTGTTGGTTTCCATGCAACCCACACTGAAAGACTGATGCCAAAGTTTGAGTTTTAGGAAACCTGGAATCCACTAAAGGTCACAAGTATCCTGGCAGAGTCAGCTGGATTTTGATTGTTCTCTGAGTGGAGATATAGTGATGTTTGTGCATCTATAAAGCCTTAATCATGTAAAAATTATGCATTCATCTTATTTGCCTAACAAAACTATGCACTCCACCCAAAAACGTTTTTCATTCCAAAAGAAAACATTTAACCATTTATATATCAATACATTTGCCAACAATACAGTGTGGTCCTTTTATTCCTGGCAGGAACATTGTGGTCTCTGTCCATTCATATTAATAGCTACTAATGGTTAATTGTTTTTCCCGTCAGCCCCCTTGTAAGCACAATGTTCGAATGAGCCCATGTGAGAACATAGCAGGAGATCTTCCTCAGGATTCACCATGAGCGAGTGGGTGTGTTGATTATGCAAAAATTATAGAAGGGAAAAAATTAAAGAATATAAATATCTCAGTGTTTATGAGACGTCTGTGTGTGTGTGTGTGTGTGTGTGTGTGTGTGTGTGTGTGTGTGTGTGTGTGTGTGTGTGTGTGTGTGTGTGTGTGTGTGTGTGTGTGTGTGTGTGTGTGTGTGTGTGTGTGTGTGTGTGTGTGTGTGTGTGTGTGTTTGAATATAACAATGAAGTGCTTTGAAGCTCATCCTTCACTGATGACCACAGGAGGCGGCTGCTGATCTGACAGCAGTAGAATGGGGACTGGCGCACGACCCTGCTCTCAGTGTACAGGTCACCTCTGTTTGCCATCTGCCACCCCTTCCCACTGTCTCATACACAGAGTAAGCGCAGGGACCAGGACAGAGACAGGGATGGAGCAAGGTGGGGAGGGGTTGTAGGTGACATGGGGCCTGGCCTTATTGGGGCCCAAAACAATAGCCACCATTGTGCCTTTTTATATCCCACCCGATCGTTTGTCAACCAATGTCAAATACTGTCACACAATGGCACGCGCTTTCACCCTGTAGTGTTTGGGGCTCAACTGTGGTCAGCTTCCATTTTCCAGAGTTGACTTGTTCACTCACTTGTAGGAATTACTGCTCGTGGAAGGGACATGCACCTCCTGAGTGTGAAGATTCCTGACATCCTACATGTGGAGACCTCAAAATGAATGACATTTTTTTTTACATTTTTCTCGTTGTATTATTTGATTGTGTAACGTTTTTGTGGCTCACAGCACCCGTACCCCTCAGAGGAACAGAAAAAGCAGCTAGCACAAGACACAGGCCTCACCATCCTTCAAGTGAACAACTGGTAAGTCAGATCTGAGCATCTGCATTGTCACATAACATGCGACTGATCTCAATATCAGATTCAGTCACACATTCATACACAGTTTAAAAAAAAATATGCGACTTAACTGTAGAGTTTATATAGTCATAACCAATACACACAACACATTCATCTTGCTGTATTCAATGTGATCTGCTCAGTATAACTTTGGCTCATGATCATCACATGCAGCATTTTTTTCATCAAAGTGATGTTAGTGTTTGGCATCGATTTGGCATCGATTCATCCATTGCTGGCAATTTTTATTGTATAAAACCTAAACTCAACATCCATTATCTCTGTACAGTGCCACTGACATGCCAAATAATGCCATTTAAAATACACATAACATGTCTAGAAAACATTAATAAATAATAGTCCAGGCAGAAGTGGTTAAGACATGTAGTGACCATAGCCCTGTTAAAACAGGGAATTCGTCTACCTCACAACCATTTTATCTTTCAACATCTTAGCTAGAGACAGGTCCAATAAAAAAATCACAAACTCTGGAGATATTTTGAAACAATGTAGCGTTGTGTGTCTGCTGCTCAAATTGGGATGCTTTGAGATAATGTTACTTAATTGGTATGTTGAGGATTTCCTGTTGCATAGCCGAACACAATGAGAGCACACAATGGTGTAGCTTGAATATGAATACAAAATATATGTATTGATCAATAGTGGATGCATCTCTGTTGACCATCAGATTCATTCCAGCTGATAAACCTCCTATAAAATCCACCAGTACGATGTAAGTGTATCATGTTTCCGACAGACCAACTTCCATAACCACCTACCTGTTTATGCAGACCAACATTTGCAGGTCTTTAGTCAAGGCTCCATCCAATAAAGATATCAAAGCATGCTAAATCCCTGTTCTGTTTGCTAGATGTATCAATGGCAAAGCATTGGCAGAGCAGTTAGCCCCATCACAGCCTGAGGCTACATGGCTTAACCCAGATCAATAGGTTTTTCCAGCTATGTGACTTTCTCTTAATACCCAACAATATGTCAATAGGAATAAAGTAGATTATTTGTCAGATCCCTGGGGACACAGTGAGGCTCCACTTCTTCAAAAGCTAAAATAGAAAGTTTTGTAAATGTTGTGTTTTTAGATAACTCCTGTAATGTTAGGTGCAGGGGAGCAATTGACAAAGCAAAGTCACACATTTGAAAATAAACTTTTCAACTTTAAGAAGGCAAACATAATATTTGTTTTCCTTATTTTTGAAATGAACTGATTCCTTTTAACATGACCTAGACAACATAGATTTAAGACTTTAGAAATCTACACTCATCCAGACAACTAATAACAAGACAATTAAAGTATACTTACTAGATCTTTAGGCTTTTGACCATTTCTAATGGCCTTCTTGAATGAATGTTTTCTTGTCACTGGAAATCCTCTGTTACATGGTGGCACCTGAGAAAAGCCTAGAAAATAAACTATAATAAGACCCTGGACTTTATCACGTACCAGTGTTCGAAAAAAACACATTTTTATTTTAACAGTTATTTTTCTTAACTCCGAATTCACATGATATTTTCTTTTTTCCAGGTTTATTAATGCAAGGAGGAGAATAGTCCAACCTATGATTGACCAGTCCAACAGAGCAGGTAAAACTACACTTCATTCACTGTTCAGTGTACTAAATAATTATTTCTTTACTGTTCAGGTGCAGCTAGAGACCGTGTGCAAAAAGAGAAAGATACTTTACATAGTGGATGTGCAGGTTGATAGCTTTGTGTGCACAATGTTTGGTTATCAAGGAAGTCTGACAGTCGGGTTTCTCCTCTTTCAGTGAATCAGGGTACAGCTTACAGTCCAGATGGCCAGCCAATGGGAGGCTTTGTTCTTGATGGGCAGCAACACATGGGTCTCCGACCTGGAGGTAAGACCTACATGTATCAAACCACCAAGGACAAAATGTGCAGTATGCCCTTCTGCTTTTGTTTAGCTGAGTCTCCAACCAGTCCAAAAGTAAACGCTATAACACGCGCCAATGTAATAACAGCCCACAAGCACAATAAGCCAAAAACATAATGCAAATCTGCAGCTTTCAATGTAATAATCCTACATACATAATATCAGCTGCCTATTACAAAGGCAATATGTAATTTCCTGAAAATAATAGCTATTACATTTGCAGGAAATTACATATTACGTTTGTCAATTACTTGTGTCAATATGATGATATAGCGATGAAATGTTCTGTGAAAGCTGATTATGATTATTATACTCTTACATGGAATATAATACAGTATTAGTCCTATGGCAGCTTCCAATTTGATGTTAATCAATTAATTAATATGGTATTATATAAACATTAGAATTTTGTTGAACATTACAATGCAGAACAAAAAACACTGTGTCAAATAAGTTCAGTGGGTGTTTTTTGTACCTGTATTACTTGTCGCTGACGCCACAGCTCAATTCAAAGGACCTGTGTGACTTGGACTCAGATGAGAGGACTGTGATTCACATGATCTTTTCAGTGATATTTTGCGATGAGAATGTGCTTCTGCGTCTTTACACTTGTGTGGCTGGCCTTTGGTTGTGTTTACATCAAAGCTGAAGCTACAGCAGTGATGTCAAAGAGCAGTGCTGTCTAAGTGGTCTGTCATGTTGTTGGTGTTTAAAAGTGTGTGTTCTCTTCATTCTCAGGTCCCATGGGTGGCATGGGTATGAACATGGGCATGGACGGGCAGTGGCACTACATGTAAAACCACTCCACTGAGGCAAGCCTGAACAACAGGTTGAAGTGAGTAGTCTTTTCTCAGAACCTCTGCTCAGTACTTTTCCTTCTCACCAAGCCAATCATTCACATGGTTAAGGACAGAGGATGTCACACCATGTTAAAGCCCTATGAGACAAATTGTGATTTGTGAATATGGGCTATACAAATACAATTTGATTGATTGATTGATTAAAACAAGCAGAATGATTTGCATATCCACTTGTCAGATCACTGGGACACAGTGAGGCTCCACTTCTTCAAAAGCTAAAATAGAAAGTTTTGTAAATGCTGTGTTTTTAGATATCTCCTGTAATGTTAGGTGCAGGGGAGCAATTGACAAAGCAAAGTCACAGAAATCTGGACACAGGAGTCTGAGACACTGAGGCCTCTCTGTCCTCTCTTCTCTTTTCTGCCTCTTTCTCTGGGACTTTGGATGTTTTACCATAACCTGGATAGGTTCTAGGGTCTAAACCATTTCTTTATTTTTAGGTTTTTAAGGTTTTTAAGATTTTTAGAAGTGGCCATCAAATTAGAGAAATAGGTAAATGATTCATTATTGCCCCGACACATATTTAGTCTGAATTCAGAGAGGGTTTTAATCTATAATGTAAGCATTGTTTATCAGGACATTCAGCTGTAACACATGTTCAAACAGCTCTGCTCCCAGTAGAACAACACCATTATGGACTGCACTTGAACTCTAGCTTAACTCTCTTAACTGTGCAATATCAATTCTGTCTGTTCAATACAATGGTTCATGTGCAATCCATTCCCTATTCATATTCTCACACTACATATTTTCTTTTCTTTTTTCCCACTGTATATATTAGTTTTTATTATATTTATATTTATTTAAATGTTCTATATTTCCTTACACTTAAGTATTATTATTCTTACACTTGAGTATTGTATGTAACTTATTATTTCTTACGGATACTATTTTTGACTCTCGCTGTGGGATATTGCAAATTTCCCCGTAGCAGGACCAATAAAGGATTATCTTATCTTATCTTATTCTGTGGAGTTCATGTCTGGCAGTAGCTATATAGAAGACGCCATGTCTAAAACAAGACCACAGATCTCCAAATGGGCCAGGGCACTAAAACACACTTTACATGTGATGTTTTTTGTTAAGATTATAGGCAACTGTGAGGTGGGTGGTAAATCTGTCTGTGTCGGTCGACTTAAACAAAGTCAGTGAGTGGGCAACATATTTATCTCTCATACCACCTCCTCTTTTCCTCTCCATCACTCTTACATCCTCTATCTCCATTTTTCTTCTCCTCCATCTCTTCTCCACCTGCAATCTGATTAAGAATCCGGGTAATACTCCCCCCCACCCCCACCTCCGCCTCTATCAGCTCCCCACCACTGCTGACAGTTCTCAAATCAAGACGTATCGCCTGCCGGAGGCACCAGAGCACAGAGAATTTTATTTAACACCCACTCTCCACTGCTCAATGAGCCTCGCTGTAATGACACTTACCTTGATTAATAGAGCTCTTTATATGTAAATAGGAGCCGCATTTGCTTCATTTTTTTTCAACAGGGCCAATTTTAGGTAACGTAACCCCCTCCTCCCTGTCTAATAATCCCCTCAGCTTTGCTAAGGAAGTCCAAAGAGAAGATAGTGATGCTTGATCTAAGAAATAACAAAATAAATACATGTATATCTGCACAGACAAACAAGGCTCTCAATCTGAATACAAGCTGCCTATATGTTTTTTCAGGGTGTTTAATCTAATTATTTCTCATTTAATGATCATTGACTAGTCACAGTGATAGCTCAGTAGAGATGGGTGTTTTTGCCTCCCCTAATTTGATCTGTGGTGAGAGCGTATGCTGACAGTGGCAGTAAATCTCCCCCAGGACTGCAGGATAGATGTGGGCCAGGTTTAGAGTCATGCAAGGCTTCTACAGGCCCGATAAAGCCCGAGCCATAACATTTAGCCATTATCGAATACATGACTGAATCGGTACTACTTTACCCTCTCTGCTGCACAGCACAGCTTGCTCCACCATATGTTGTATTATCTAGACTTCAAATTTTTGTCAAATAGGATGTGTAAGAGTCAATTTCAGAATTCTATATGATGGAAGTGCAGCGAGACCAAAACCACATTGTTCCTGACATTAATCTATTCTGAGATAAAGGAGGAACATTGAATTATAAAATTTAAATTGCAGAGATTTCAACTGCATGATCTCAACAGCAGAATTATTGCATTATACTCCTATTTTAAGTTACATTTTTACAGCAGGTCAGCTGATTACATTTGAACAGAAGATGGCAAGATGTGATTGCGCACATGCATGGTGGACCTTGAGTTCGGGGGTCTATATACAGATATCAAAGGGCTCATGAGGACCAGATATTTTGCCTTTACATATTGATTGTAGAACTGACGTTCACAAAGGCCCATAGTTAAAATGGGGGGAGGTCTTTGGAACACAAGAGAGATTTAACAGACTGGATTCCACAACAGGGCTTACAGGAGGCGCTACATCTAAGCAGGGTTCAGCTATTAGACATTGGCCGCATGTGTGTGAGCTCTGAACGTTGTGAAGTCATTTGACATATATTCTCATTGTTAACTAATTCCTGAACTCTGGGTCCACTTTTCTTCCAACCAAATGTAATTTAGTGGTATTGTTGTTGCGTGGGTGGGTAAGCCTGGATTTGTGCGTCCTCTAACCCTCTGCCCTCTGTCCCCTCTGTGTCCAGGCCTCCATGGTTGGCTCAGGGATCTTCCTCCATCTGGCAGTGGAGCTCAGCCGCAGTCGCCACTTCACACCCACCTGATCACTCCCACCTCACCTTGCCGGAGCCCGCACGGTGCACGCGTGTACAGGATCACCATGGAAACGCCTCACCTCACAGATTTGGACTTGAAAGTGAAGAGACTCTTGCGAGGCGAGGAGCTTCGTTGCTGCACGGAAAAAAAGAGACGAGGGAGGACTCCACAGTGCAGAGAAGCAGAGTGACACTCGTCCATCTCCTCTTAAATTATTTATTTATTTTTCTACAACCACGGGACGACGACGTTTCTCCTCCTTCTTAAAGTAAAGCTTTGCCCCTAAACGTGCCCATCATCCCCGCCCTCTCCTCCAAAGGCCAGAAGAGAGAAACACTGTGGAATAACTCTTCGATGTAAGAGGAATCGCTGTTGTGCTGTGTAGATGTGTGCTCTTTATTTCTGTCCATGTTTGCGCTTGTGACCATTAGAAGATAGAGTGAGCTTTCATGTTAAAAAAAAAGAAAGACGAAAAAAGACTGTGGCCAAGGAAAGAAAAATGTGAATGTTTAGTTTCTGTTCTCCATGCACTGCATCCCTGCTGTTCTCATCCCACGTGTGTTAAAAACTGGTACTGAAAATACTTTTCTGTGAGAGCAGGACCAGGCGACGGACTCTGGTCATTTTTTGACAATGTTTTACATAGTTTCGTATAGCACAAAAACACGGAGAAGGAGTCTGCACTAAAACCAAAATAAAGACTTGACTGAGGAAGCATCGGCGTGTTTTTATGTGAATGTGCTTCTGTGTGTTGGCGTCAGACACGGTGGTTTAAGCAGCAACATCAGTTTGCTGGAGCAGGTCACGTATCCAGCTCTGGTTCGATATGGGATGGGGTTGCAGTTGTCTGCTGTTATTGGATTGATGGTGACAGGGATGATGGATGACCGTGCGCCGAATTCTACAAAATCAGCCCAGTCTGCAACGGCGGCAGCTTTTACTCACTGCTGTTGTTTATAAAGCCTGTACAGTGTGTGTGTGTGTGTGTGTGTTTGTGGGGGGGGGGGGGGGGGGGGTGCGCGCGCGTGTGTGTGCGCGACTGACAGAAATGTACTGAAATGTACAGAAATGTACAGAAGTAAAAAGAAGTTACAGCGGTGTTCAAGTCCCGTTGATTATATATATATATTATAGACTATATATATTATAGAATATTAAAGAATATATATATATATATATATTCTATAAAGCCTGTTTATATATATTCTCTCGTATATATATGAGAGAAACAGGTGTATATAGGCTATAGGCTATACATATATATAGTCTATATACACCTTAGACAAACAGGTGTATATAGGCTATATACACCTGTTTGTTCTCATTGGAACACAGATGATTTTTAAACCAAATAAACACAGAATGTAGAAAAAAATAAATAATATAAGGCCCCAAGGAGCTCATTTATCACTGTCAGTCTGTAACGATCCTCTGCGCTATGTATTGACGAGCGGCGGCAGTACACACAGAGCTGGACGAGGTCGAAACCAACCTTCATCATTACTATCGATGAATATTCATTTTCATCAGCAGCAACAGGCGCTCCGTTACTTCAAAATCCGACAATTAATACGATCTATAGGGGTCAAATTATAACAATAACACCGTTATTATCATTATTTATTTATCATCATTATTATTATCATTATTGTTATTTCTTTTAATTGTTTATATTATGATTATCATCAACATTATTATCATTATTATTATTATTATTATTATCATTATTACGGTTGTTGTTGATATTGTTATTATCATCAATGTTATAAATATTATTATTATTATTATGATGATGATCAGGTTCTTCTTCTTGTTATTAATGAGTGTGAACGGAGTTTTACAGAGGATGAGGATCAATCCGTTTTTCCCGACCCCCTCTGTCTCACTGTCTTCAAATAAAACAAACAGAGCCTTTTTTCCTCCAAACTCCTATTTGTATTTATCACCTGGAGCGAGCTGTTATTTGATGCCATTATATAAATCTTTGTTGCTTAAAGGGAAGCGCGCAAGCCACATCAGTGCGACCTGCTGCGAGGCCTTTGGCCTCAGGTATGTTCGCTCCGCATAAAAGTGCAATATGATTATTTTAATTGAAATATAAATAGAAATAGAAAATCATTTAAAAAAAGTGACAGCGTACAGGCCGAGACTAATGTAATCGAATAAAACAGCGCACTGACCAGTGAATCAACTCTAGTCTAAAAAAAAAAATTAAATCCATCACAGAGTGTTGTGTGATTGACGTTGGTCTGTTTCCCACTTTATAATTATTGCAAAACTCTCTCTTATTCCTGTGGATAAAACACTCACAGACTGTGTTGCAACTATAACGAACGTTTGCTCTCCTGAGTAGGAAGCCCGTGTAGCAGCAAAGACGACTGCAGAGGGAGAGGGATGATTCTGGACCTCAGCTCTAACAGGCCTAATTCATTCAGCCCCGCCGCCTGCGCTGGACACAAATCCGTTTTGAAGGCTGCCGGAAACAGGCGCGTATCCGTATGAAATATGGGTCAGAGCTCCTGCAGAAAGCTGCATTACATGATGCACAAAGTCTGCTTTTTACTCCCAGTGCCGCCTAACGACAGCAGCAGTGTGTGATAGAAGGTGTACAGCAGAGAGAGAAAAACAAAGCACACTGCATTAAAATACACTGGGTCTCTGATGGCATCGTGACAATGTGTAGATGTAGGTCACTGTGAACTCATAAGCCTACTGTAATACAACATGCAGTATATTACAGAGACAGGCTAATATGAAAAACTGAGTCACTAAAAAATCTCCACATTAATAAAATGTCACAGGGCCACAGTCACGTCATCGGAATATTTGAAATCTTAAACATAAATACAACTGTGATATGAATGATCAAACACAGAAAAACAACATAGCTTGAGTCCTGAAAATTTTGTTTCATTTTTCATTTCACATTGGTAATATTATTTGTAATGTTATTATTCACTTTCGTACAACCCACATCTAGCCTAGACATACATCAAAAAGAACAATCAAAATAAATAAAAAATCCAATAAGGAATTGATATTAGTATTGTAATGCAGATACAATAATGTGAATTTATACTCAACAATATGCAAACTAAAATTCATAATCTAGTGTATAGAACTGCACGATGCATTAGACAATTTGCTTCTCCGGCAGCATTGAAGATTGTGGAGAGAGAAAAAAACTCCATAGTTGTGTAACTGTCATAGTTAAGATCGTCATGAAACTAATAAGAGTGATATTTATAGATATTATATAATAAGAGAGATATTTATAGATATAATTATTTCATTAGTGATAGCAGCTTATATTAAAATAAAATAGTAGAATGTACAGCCCAAGTCATTGCTTTCAATTCAAGCCATGTAGAGCTGGTGTCCTCAGAGGGGCAGCGAGATAGACTGATGGGGATGCTGGTCAGTCCTCCAACAGAACACTCATCTTCTCAATCATGTCTTCATCCTGTCTTCATCTTGTCAACAGGGCACAGCCCCTGTCCCAGATATTAACTGCTGACATCACCACCACACATGACCTAATACATGCTGTGTGTTCACCACCACCACTTCTCCTCTCCTCTCCTCTCCTCTCCTCTTCTCTTCTCTTCTCTTCTCTTCTCTTCTCTTCTCTTCTCTTCTCTTCTCTTCTCTTCTCTTCTCTTCTCTTCTCTTCTCTTCTCTTCTCTTCTCGTCTGGGGGGTTCAGTGGTGTGGGGTTCTAGGTTTAGAGTGATCATCCTGTAACTAGAGGGTCAGTGATTCAAACCTAGTCTTTCCAAGTCCTCATGCCGAAGTGTCCTTGGGCAAGATACTGAACCCCAATTTGGTTCTGCACATAGATGACCATTTTGACAGTAGATACTATGAAAACACTGTATATGCAATCTGTAACCACCATGTCAGAATTTATACGTTAAGCTCGGTACAACCCTCCAAAAACATCTTTACAAAGACAACCATTTCCAACTTAATCTATTACAGCAATTTATAATTTTAACGTCAGTCTGCTGCCTGTCATCTGTTTACCAGGTTTCACAGCCAAACTTTTGCATTCAAAACATGAATCTAAAGAAACTAAAGTCACTTTTGATAATATGAAACCAAATACTATGGTGGCAGTAACAGAGACCCAACATTCTCCAATGAGCAAGTACATGTGAGAGGGAAAATAAGAAAGTCCCTTTTACTGCGACAGGACCAAACCTTGAACAGAACCAAACTCAGAGAGGGAGGCCAAGTCAGAGAGCGAAGACATAATACAACATCACAGTGATCCTGTAATATGGCTAAGCAGTTTTGGGCAACGACTTTAATAACTACAATTTTGTCTGAGTTTACTGTAATGGCAGAATATTACAGGCCAGCTTCAGGTCTTTATGTGCTTGAGATAAGCTCGAAGTGAATCCCTCTTGCTTTATTTACAGTACAATTTGGTATAGTTTCCTTCCATGACAAAGAGTTTGCTTCTTTCTAGAAGACTTTAGAGTGAATGGGAAATTTGGAGATTGGTTAACACTCTGCTAAAATATCTGGTGTAAACATTTTGCCTTTTACAGTAAAAAGAGGTTTAATCCCAGCTAAAGGACGAAGATACATAAAGATAGATTGCTGCTGACCAAGAGTAAAACTTTCTTGAGCAGCTTAGTTGTAATGACGTCTGAAAGACAAGTTGATGATGAACAATTTTGTCTTAGGTGGCTGTGTTTAAAGATGGTTGAAGGAAGAAGGTCGAAATTAAGTTGTCCCTACTGAGAGTTATAGGGATACACGTGAGCTATGTCAAAATGGGATTCTTTGGGTCTGATGAATAAATACATTTTCGTTGTGCTTGCTAAAATACTTCTGATTTGGCATTCAGTTTTTCTGAATTGCCTTAACACTAAATCCTAGCCTGGATGCCAGACGAAATAAGCCCCGCCCACAACATTTGAGGTCGGGAAGTTAGGTCTGGCATTGCTCCGTTGGGGAGAAACTATGCCCGAACAGAAGCTGTTCGGACCAATCAAATTGTCGGGGGTGGGCTTTATACGATGATGGACAGATGATCAACAGTAACATAATCAACCACGTCACCAAAGAAATGGGCATCACGGCGATGGAACTCGGCGTGCACGACGAGGTGGACATTACCAGCGGTCGTTGCCAGCTCCTTTTCTGAAGCCCGGAATCCTGGCTACTGAAAAATGGTGGAGGGACATGCTGGGCTCCGATGTTTTTCAAGCCAACGTAACGCAATATGCATCCCATACTTTGAATTCACCTTCTGTTGTCCTGGAGTTTTAATTTTACCAATTTTACAAATGACATTAATAAATGTCCCCCTCTGCCCATCTCCTACAGCCACACAAGTAGTCATAGAGATAAAAAGAGAGGGGGGGTGGGGGGGGGGCTACATATTCTCCACATAGGCTTGAGTGGAGAATACGTAATTTACCCTCGACACCCAAAATTTAACGGAGCAAACAGCGGAGAAGTTCTTCAACATGGATGACATTAAATTAATAATTGAAGTGGAGAAGTACAGTGAGTTGTATGATCCTCGGAACATGTTGTATAAAGACAACACCAAAACAGACAAATGTGTAAGTATATACTTTTATACTACTGGATCAACGGGTGATATTATTATCAATCAATCAATCAATCAAATTTTATTTGTATAGCCCATATTCACAAATTACAATTTGTCTCATAGGGCTTTAATAGGATGTGACATCCACTGTCCTTAACCCTCAGCAAGAGTAAGGAAAAACTACTAAAAACCCTTTTAACAGGGTAAAAATACGTAGAAACCTCAGAGAGAGCCACATGTGAGGGATCCCTCTCCCAGGACAGACAGAAGTGCAATAGATGCCACGTGTAGGAGAACATCATCAATAATCAAAGTCTCTAGCAGCATTTGATGAGGGTAGACATCCCGAAGGACAACCCCAACATGACATGCCAAACAGTCCCACTGCAATCACAGTCCATGGTCAGCAACCAGCAAGACCACGATCCACCATCCAGACCAGACGCCACTCCAGACCTCAGTCACCGTCCACCGCCGCCCAACAGGACCCAGCACGAGCCACCAACACAGTCCTGGTCCACCGCCCGTACCAAATGCCAACGCGACACAGGGCTGCCACCAGCACCACGATCAGCCCACATGACTCAAAATCCGCCACACTGGATCCAACACCGCGACCCCCGGTGTGTGATCCACAAACGGCAATCCATGGTGCGGCCACAGAGGCCCTGGATCTGCGGGTGATAAAGCAAAGGGATTCCGGGGAAGGGGATAGGGATGGAGAAGAGGAAGGAGAAGCTGGAAAGAGAAGCTCCATGTGTCATGTGTCATAAATAGAACAAGTAACGTTCTGCCGCACTAATTAGCTCCAACTATAAGCTTTATCAAAATGTATTAGTGCTGCCCAGCGCTTCAGCGTCGCTTCAGCGTCCGGTGTGAACAGCCAAGCGCCGGAGCAAAACTGTCAACTGGCAAAACTTCTATCGAACTAATCACATTGTTGGCCAAACTGTAAACAAAACACATTCTAATCTTCAAAAAATATTTAGAAGTCTGATACACATTGATCAAGAATAAAACACACATCAGGCCCCAAAAGGTTAAAAACACACAACCACTCAAGTTGGATCACATCTATCCAATCATTTTACTTGAAGAGCATAAAACACTAAACATCTTGAATATTTCTGAAGGTCTCCCTGTTTCCAGATGCGCTAGGCACATCCCCTCACCACAATACTACCAAATGCCCACAGTCAGGCTCTGTGCACTGGGCTTTAACTAGACTTTGCACGGTGCTTCATGGTGTGCAAAGATAAGGCCCTATGTTTTTATTGACTAGTAATTGCAAATGTTTCCACCACAGTGTGGCCTCAATCAGAGACAGTGCATACAAATCATCATGTGATTATCCTATGACACATTGACCATTTTACTTAATATACTTACCCCTCTGACAATAAATCCTGCTTACTCCAAACCCTGACCTTTCATCTTGCATTCATCGGCAAGTCAGTTTAACTAATAATCAATTGTTAATAAAATATTTTTACATAGAAATAATGAATGAAATAATATGTCTGAATAATGAGCAGAGGAAGATCACTGCATCCACAGATCCTCTTAGCTTTCTCACTTGTTCAGGTTTTCTGACCCGAAGATTATTTTCCTATAAACCTGCCTTTAGCTGCTGTTTAGAGAAGATCCACTCTCCACTCGCTGCTCAGAAGGAAACTGCAGACAGACACAGTTCGAGAGCAGTGGAAAACATAGTAGACCATTTAGAAGCCAGATTTCCTGAGAATATGATCAGGAAATGGTTAGGACCAAACCAAACTAATTGTTATTATAATTGGATAGTGTAATATCCAGCAGCTCTGGAATCGGAGATACCCACACAGAGAGTATCCAGTTAGTTAGTTAAAGTTTAAAAGATGGGGTTTTTTTTAACAAAGGAGCAGCTGTGATGTCGGATTTCTACTTGAATTTTTTTCAATATATCTTTGAACATCCCTCAAAGGGATTAGATTAGACCATTGGCAACAGGACCTTTCTCAAGCAATAATAAGTAAGTAAAGACAGTCAGACCTTCAGTCTCCTCTGTTCATTCTGAACCGTCTCAAGCACTGGGAGTGAATAGTTATCTCCGGAAGCAATGCTCTCACAGTAGAAGTTATTATTGCCAGACATAGTCCATCCGTGTCCCACTCTCTTAGTTGTAAAAATAAATCAGTGTTTTCTGTCAGCCAGGCCCCAATTCCCCTGCAGCTCTTTCCATCTGACTCTAGATGTATAGAAAGTGTTTTTCTTCAGATTACGTGGGTGCAGAGGAGGATCTGGACAGACACACTGGACACTGAACTTGCACCACTGGCCTCTGCTCTGGAATCAAAGTGACACATGTCTGACCCAGTCCTTCACCTGACATTTCTGTTGCCACTGCTGTCCAGCCTGCCCCTCACTACAGTAGGCACATCTCTGCAACCCCTGACCCTGCTGCCCCTACCCACCAATTGAAACCTCCTTCTTCCTCATGTGAAGAAATTCAAAAATAGTTGTTTTCTTTACTGGGCAGTCTGCAAACTAACTAAAGATGTAAATTGAATTCCAATTCGGAAGTGTTTATCCTTTCATCCTTCCGTTCACTTTTCTTCCCCCAGGTTAGCTCTGTAGAGGCAGGAAGCAGCCCATGTATTTACTCACAGAGAAAGGCAAATAGAAGGACAGGTAAAAAAAAATCTGTGATTATCAGTTAATCAGGTTCTGAAGTAAAACCAAATAAATAATTTCAAAATGTTTCATCCTTAATTTAGCATATTTATTACAGTTTTTTTTCGTTTGCATAAACACTACAATCAAAAGTATTACACAATTATCAAAACCGGACTTTCTTCTGAAGTAAGCTTTTATTGAGTGCCAGTCTTGTTGCTAATATAATATATAGTCCAATAAATACAGTGATTTAATGTTATTTTAAGGTCAAATGTACATCAAGTCATCAAAAAGCAAAGACCACATCTCAGAATTTATTTTCAAAATATCTTTTATTGCTTCACATAAAATTAAGTTTGGATAAACCTGGGCCTTGTGCTACTCTAACAACAGGCGTGTTTAAAAGTAGGGGAACACTGAGCGGTACTATACCAGCAGAAAACTTTGTTAAGAAAGTCCAAGGACCTGCTGTGGCAGGTTCCTCAGTCAGTAAAAAACTCGATGGCAGCCCAATCTGAGTCACAACCATTGACCATAATGCATGTGTTGCCGTCTTTGATTTTTACAAGCCCATTATCTATAGGTTTCAGGATGGAAATGTGATGCAAACTTTACCAGTTCCAAGTTAGTGGAAAGACGATAGGATAGATGGGTGAAGAATGGGTCAAAAGCAGAGATAAAATTTCCCTACCTGCATGAGTGTGCCTTTGCATGTCTGTGCATGTGTTTGGGACTAATAAATGCATCTTAATATTAATCTTAACCGTAAATCTGAGGTGCCAGTATTTGCCCAATAGTCTTAGAACTTCTCCAGGGAAGCCCAACCCTCCAGGACTGCACACAGAGAGAAACAGCAGAGTGGAGGTAAGCCGAGACCCACCTGCTTTCAATCGCCCCACTGAGGGAATATCTTCACTCCACAGTCCCAGCCTCCCACCAGCAGTGGTGGTGATGATGATCTACTCTGTTCCACCCTGGACCATGTACACTGTGTTCTTCCTCAGCCAGCATCTAGAGGTTTGTGCTACTCTTTAAGTCGACATGATCATAAGAAGAAGCTGAATCCTTAAGCCTGAACAAGGAGACCCCTGACCTAGGGGGCTCATGTGCTCAGTGATTTTTACTAGAACTTGATACACACCGTACCATGTTTTCTGATGTGATATAATAAGTATGCTATTTCAACATATAACTGGTGATGCTGCGTGCTACCTCTTATTCATTTCAGAATAACATCAAATTTTGAACTTCACAAATACTATTTTAAACACAAGACAATTTCACTTCAGTGGCCGAGGCTGCTTTTGAAGAATATATACAATCTGCAACTATAATTGGTTTGAAAATTTGCATTTAACATGTTACTTACTTAATCCCATATGTGGAATGCTATGCCCTGAATAAGCACTGACAAATGCGATATCGTATGTCAGCATAAATTAATGAGAAATTAAAGGTCAGGGTTGAAGCCAAACTCTTTAAACACACATGCGACTTTGATTAGCAGACGGCTGTGTTTGGCCGCACGTGTCACAAACAGTCAGGCTGTCAGGCCAATCACAGGGAGGCTAAGGGGCTCAACCGTGAGGGTTGTTTAGGTACACTGTCGCCTGCTCAATGATGAACAGACCGTGGAATATTTCAAGGGTTCAAGGTGGAGGACACCAGTCACTCTTTCAAGGATTTTATCCTATTATTTTGAAGAATGCTTTTTACCAGAGTGAGATAGATAGAGAGATCTTATACATGGAACTTGTGCCCTTTTTGCAGCTGTACCTCCTCATATGTTATACTCACATTTGCTGCACTGTTCATTTTATAGTCAAAAACCTTCCAGCATGCATGTCAGTGGTGTAAGAGGGATAGCATCTGAAGTGAAGTGTTACCAAATCCTAAGATCTTATTAGATTTCATGTTAGATGGTTCTGGTGCAACTAGTGGTGTTTTTGTGTATGTGCGGTGTCTGACATGTAGAACAGCTAGAAAAACAGCTCAGAGCTGCTCAGGCCGTGACCTGTGAATTCAAGGGAGGAGTCGTACTGGAAAATATTAGGCCCCTCGATAAATGAACTTCCTCAGTGAGAATCTCTAACTGATGGCAAATGTCTCTGCACTTTGCCTATGATGAGGCCTAACAGAGTCATCTGAAAGTCAATCAATCAATCAAATTTTATTTGTATAGCCCATATTCACAAATTACAATTCATCTCATAGGGCTTTAACAGGGTGTGACATCCTCTGTCCTTAACCCTCAGCAAGAGTAAGGAAAAACTAAAAAAAAACCTTTTAACAGGGTAAAAATATGTAGAAACCTCAGAGAGAGCCACATGTGAGGGATCCCTCTCCCAGGACGGACAGAAGTGCAATAGATGCCACGTGCAGGAGAACATCATCAATAATCAAAGTCTCTAGCAGCATTGATGAAGCACAGTCCATGCTCAGCAACCATCTAGACCACGATCCACCATCCAGACCAGACGCCACTCCAGTCCTCAGTCACCGTCCACCGCCGCCCACCAGGAGGACCCATCACAAGCCACCACCGCGGTCCTGGTCCACCGCCCGTGCCCAATGCCAACGCGACACAGGGTCCGCCACCAGCACCACGATCAGCCCACATGACTCAGAATCCGCCACACTGGATCCAACACCGCGACCCCCGGTGCGCGATCCACAAACCGTAATCCATGGTGCGGCCACAGAGGCCCTGGATCTGCGGGTGATAAAGCAAAGGGATTCCGGGGAAGGGGGATAGGGATGGAGAAGAGGAAGGAGAAGCTGGAAAGAGAAGCTCCGTGTGTCATGTGTCATAAAATAGAACAAGTAACGTTCTGGTGCACTAATTAGCTCTAACTATAAGCTTTATCAAAAAGGAAGGTTTTGAGCCCTGACCACTTGCATCACATAAGTCTTACAGACTGGTCACAGAAATGTGGTGTAGTTCGACTCACCAAAACAAGACAGGAATCTTTTGACAAAGCACATTCTGCCTTCAGCTTTTTAACAGTATTTGGTCATTCTTGTTTCCTGATGAAGGTACCAGATCTCTGTTAATCAGTATAAGTAACATCTCACACACATAATTACACAATTTTTACCCATCAGACCTTCTTGCAGTAATTTTTCAAGTTTATTTTGAGTACAGTGTTGTCATTACTGATAGAAACAATTGGCTGTAGTCATTATTACACCTTGGTCAGGTGTTCTATGATATAACTGGCAGTTTTCTGGGTTAATGCTGCCTCCACATAGCAGGGAATGAATCCTATGGTAGAGATGAAGATTCACACTGTTGAACAGCTTAAGATTGTTGTACAATTGCAAAGTAGGTCACATGAGGGTTAAAATAATGCAGCACTGTCAACATTAAATTCACGACCTTGAATCCAGTCTTTGGCCGACTTGATGCACGAATGTTTATTTTTTATTTACTGCCAAGTTGGAAGTATACCAATTGTCAGAAAATACCTGCGATGGGAATTACATGAGCAATAATTCCATGTTAAATTCCGAGGCACAACCAATTTCTGTTCATGGTGTTGTATTCTGAGTCCCAGGCCACAGATGTTTTGTATCTAAATGGAATCTGAGCCAAGAGCACAATGACATTCAAATTCGCAGTATTATTTTTTCCATATGCAATTTTACATTGAAGTTTTTTATAAAGCTACATAGATCAATAGTGCAAATGATGAGGTTAGTGATATTTCTCCTGTTGTCCACAAATCTGGTGTGAGCTGCTTATTTATTACTTATTATTTGTAGCTAACACGGCTAAGACTTACTAGCAACTTAATGCTTAGTTCGCTCTTTAACCAAACGATGTAGGACAAAAAACATTATAAAGAGGTGAAAGTGTGATTCTGTGTGAAATTTGATCACAATTAACTAAGATTCCACCACAGATTGATAATGTAATCACATTGTTTGACTGAATTAACCATGACTCTAGATCTCCAGCTCCAGACCAGGGGGCGGGAAACCCTAATGGCAACGTTATATTCCTGTTGCCCCACAAAAAGATGGTTTAACATGGAAAGGTTCTTCAAAATACCAAAAGTGCACCTAGGTGTGTTTTGAAGAACTTTTCTTTTGAATTCAGATCCCCAAAGAATCACAAAGAGCAAAACAAGGTTCTCTATTGAGAAAAGGTTCCCCAGGGCACTACAAGTGCTCCAGAGGACGTGTGAAGAACCAGTGCAGTGATAACATGATTTTACATTTTTACACTTTGGTCTTAGTAGGAACAGATGAAAGAAAATAAGTAACAGGGCTAACCTACTTGTGTTACAATGTAGGTTCATTGGTAATTATAATGTGATTCATGAGTTAAAAATGGGCATGTTTTTGTTTTGAGCTGTGAGTGAATTGTATTTATGAGCAACTTGGATCTGTGCAATAAAGAATATTGCAAGGAAATGCTGTTTTTTTATTGATAAGGCTTTCACCTCTTAAATCAAGGTGCCAAATCTTACGTGATCTGACATAACACAAATATACTAGTTACTCAGAATCACTTCTGAATACTTTAGCTTCTCTCCTGTCTTTATTTAAGACCATGCTTTTGAGGGCTTTATTTCTTCATGTCATGTTCTGATTTTGTTTGCCCTGAAAACCCTGCCTTGTCTTTCAGATAGTCCGTACAAAATCCAGCCTTTATTCTTTTGCGAATACGAAAGACAGAATTGTGTGATACTGAGGCTTCTAGGAAACCAATTTAAATAATGAAGGTGCCATAAGCTTACATTGTGCAATCAACATTTAGTTCATAAAGATGAGTTCAAACAAAAAAATATCTATAGCCACTTTAAATGTACATTTAAAAAAATTAAGCAACTAGCAAGTTCAGAAGCTTTCTATCTGGCACCCTAAGTGAGTATAGAGATTCCTTTAAAGGGGAGGCTGCCTTCAAATCTGTGAAGAGAAGAGCGTAACTGCCCATCCACAACTGCTGAAATTTAAAGCAAAATAAACCAGTGGAGTTAATGGGGGAGCTCCAGAGTGCACAGGCTGTGTATTTGGTCAGATGAGGCTGTTTGATGCTGATTAGATCTATCACAGTGAGCCAGCACAATTACTTCTAAAAATAAACACATCAGCCAGTCCACTTGGCATCATTGCATCACATAAACATCTCCTCCTATCAAAAAAAATGTTCCTACAATGTATGAGTCTTACCTTTTTTTGAAGAAAGAAATGGCTTTCACCAGTAAAATTACTTCACAGTTACCATGAAGGCAGGAGGACACATCTTTATGGAAACTAATCAAAAATCACAGAAAGCTTTAAATTATTGAAACAGCACAGAAACAGAAGTCAGCAGGTGATGAATGAGCAGGCTTGGGCCGGGCTCATCCATCACCTTGCCGGTTTGCCTGGCAGCGCCAACATGACAGGAACGGTCAAATAACGTTTAGCACACTTGGAACCCTGTGTTTGGGGGGAGATTATTACTGTCACAGCTTTAATGGATTAGCTTGGACCAGTGCAGGTTAAGCCAATGGGGTGCGAGGACTGTACATTAGCATAGCTATCAGAGGTCCAGCCAGGCAGCAGCAGGTTGGTGATTGACAGATGGAGGTGGCTGCCCAGCAGACATGTAGCTTGATGCCGAACAGCGAGGAGCCAATTATGTGGGGAGAAACAGGGTCATTCATCATCCGGTTAGACACCTGTCCAGCCACACAAAGAAGACTGGAGAGCCTCAGCCAGAATCCCTAGACAGAGATGATACTCATTAGATTGGACTGGGAGAAATAAAACAAGCCCAGGGTTCACATTTAGAGCACACAAACAATACAAAGGATGGACATGTGAGGTTTGTGCAGTTCTGTAAGTTAGGAGCAGAGCATTTATTTTCTTGTTGTATGTAACTTTTGTAGCAGAGGGAAGTATTGACAGAACTTGACAGATATATGATCACCTCGATTTAAGGTAAAGGATCAATATAGGGTTGACTTTCAACGGAATGAAACAAAGTGAAAATAAAGTGCAAAGCCATCTTTTTACCTTGTGTCTTTAACACACACAGAATGAAAGACACTTCCGGATTCATTATGTGGGAATCATTTAAATCGGCACCATTTGTACTGCAAATCCATTCGCTAGATATAAGTGAAAAGTCTGAGTGGCTGACAGTGCTCGATAGATTAGTGATTCCTAAAGTTATTAACATTCACTGTCTGACCAACATGGATGGGTGTACAAAGTAAATACCTAATGAGCTGAACTTATATAGCGCTTTGCTAGTCGCGATGACCTCTTTACAGTACACTCTTGACATCCACCCATTCACAAACTCATTCATACTTTGTTCATCATGCATTAATCATACACTGCCCAAGGACACTTCAGCATGCGGAAGGGAGGAGATGGGGATCGAACCTCCAACCTTACGGTTTGTAGATGCCCCGTTCTATCTCCTGTTCCACAGACAGCAATGTACAAAGTGTACAGAGACATTGCATATCTTAAATTGTAATATTGGCTGAGATATTATAGTCTTGAACAAATATTGTCATCACAAGAGCAACACTACCAATGATGCTGAAATTGAGTCATTGTGGTTTTAGGAATAGTTTGGTTTTGCAGCTTTTTTTGCTGTTGGTTTTACATATGTTTCACAATAGAGCCAGGGGGAAATATCCTCTCAAGAGCAAACAACAGCACCTCTAGGGACTGTGTGACATCAGCGAAATATTACGATGTTACAGATCCACAGACAGAGAACGTCATGTGTCTATTACACTGAAGGCAAACATATATGGCTGTCAAATTTAAATTATTTAAACCTCAACCACGATACCTTCCTAATTACCAAGTGGTGGTGATGGATGAATGACAGCCAGACTTTTCATCAAGTCTCTTCCTCAAGTACAAATTTAAATTAAAAAAAAGTCCAACAGTATGGACAGACTTGAAATTGATATTGGTATTGATCCTCTCTGAACTGTTCTGCTGGGTCATGAAGGTGCAGCGGATAGAGGCACACCAAGTACTTCTTATTCATAGAGTATCGTTGCACTAATATTGCATTTTTAATGACCAAGGACACAGCAATTTGCTTATTAAAGGCGAGGGTGTGTTTGTCAGCCCCCTCAACCCTCAACTTCCTGGTCACGCCTCATCAGCTCTTAGCCCGGCTCCCTCCACTGATCACAGACTATAAACCACTACATCACGCTGAAATTAACAAACGCTTGACATTTGATCTACGTCCAATTACTCAATATCCAAGGCTGAGCACATGTTTAATCAACATTCATATCCCCTGGGGATGGAGCAGGAACTCACTGCTCTACCACCCTGGCCACATTTGATCCGTCCCCTGGGCCCTCTTGGCAGGCGTCACTGTTTACCTTCGCCTAAACTCCACTGGAGATGGTGGGTCCTGCGCTGCACATGGTGTGGCCAAATTAACCGCACAAGGGAATGTTGGTTGAGGAGCAAAAGATTGATCCACCTGCCACAAAGGGATCAGGAATAGTACACCAACAGCCCTGACTGACTTCTTTTGGCTCTTCCTCTCACTACCATATCCGTCCCCAGACATTGGAAGTATTTATGATATATGTATTTAAAAAATGTTTTTTTTAAACTACAAAATACTATTTTGTAATTTGTATTTGATAGGTTTGCTGAAAATGGATTCATATTTTGTATCAAATGACTTGCTGTAGACCTAAAGAATAAACAAAACTTACCATGTCTGTTAGGTCTTGGTGTACTTTTTAGTATCAAAGGATAAATCAAATGTACATGATCCAACTAAATATTAACCAGAGTAACGTTGATAATGTTAGCTTTATACTTTCAGCCTATGTTAAGTTGTCGTTGATTGTGCTTGGAGAAAAAACTATAAAGAGTTTCAGAGTTGTTGTACAACATTACTTTATAATGCCACAAGATGGTTTAATTTAGTAAACACACACATGTTGTCATAAACAACTTTGTCCTGCAAAGCCATAAAAAAACAAGTTGTATCCCATCCACCACTGGTGTTTGTTGTGGCCTCACAACTTTGCTAAGTCTAAGTGTGTAACTTAATGGAGGCTGTTTTGGGATTTATGAGAATTGTTCTCAAATAACTGCACGATAATAAAAAAGTTAGGCTTCAAGATCGTTCTGCCTAGCAAATGTTTGTTTACAACTTTTAAATAGGTTTCCAATGGTTGCTAACTAAATAAGTGAGAGGACGGTCCATTCTCCCAAGTCATTTGCGTTACTTGTGAGCAAGAAAATAACTAAGAAGAAATTCAACTTTTAAATCCTACTTTGCAGGGTGATTACCATGGCAACAGCCAATCTTAAGAAGCTTTGCAGCATTTTGTCTAGCCCTAAAAACACATTCATTTTCTAGTTTCTACTGTTCCACAATGTTTCAGTGGCAATTTGAACATTAGCTTGGAATTTACAATGTGACACTGCTGCAAATCAAACCACACACCCAACAGTACAATTTCATGTGACCATGACAAAATCTCAAACCTTAATGTACAATATGTCACTCACAGGAGCCATTTGATGCTTGAATATTTTTTATATTGTACTTTGTGCTCATTTAGCTGATGATACTTGGGTATTATTTATAGGTTCAGTGAATAGTTTTTAGTGACATGGAATACAACACACGGAATAATGTGATGTACAAGGAAACATTCATTTAATTGGTATAATATATGTATATTGTCATTATTGAAATTATTGAATCTAACTTTCCTGTTTAAATTAACAAATCCTCCTGTCCTGATATAGATATGCTCAAAGTTCAGTTGGATTGACCTGAAAACGTCATTATATAAATTCTACTTAATGTTTGCATCTCCCTGGTACCAGGAAATGTTAGTTGGTTTGAACCTAAACATCCCTGTGACTATTTGATTTTCTGCCCAGTCAGGAGAGAGGAGGGCATTTTGCCCATTCTCTGCCAATGTCTGAGCACTGGACACGTCCTGCCTGCATGATATCGAAGGATGACGTGGAGCCCCTTGAATTGTGCATAAAAGCTGGCACATCTCACCTGCCATTTGTCAGATCCTTGAAACCTGCAGTGGTTTTGAGGATTCTGTCCCCGCTAAGTGGTTGCTTTATAACTTTTTGTGTTCAAATCTATTCTCTGTAAATTGTTTCTCAACCATTAATTAAATACTTTGATATCATTGAATTGATCACTCAGTCTGATTGTTTATTTCCTCACCAGGGAATTAAATACAAATTCCCTCCACATATATATTAGAAATAAATTACATAATAGAAAATGTCAGTTATATTTTTTAAAGCAAACACAATATTACATTGACAAAACAGAACTAGACAGTAAATGAAATGATTCATTACTAAAGTATGGTCTGAACATTTCCTGTGTGTGGTGATTCTTTTTCTTCTCTGTATTCTTCTTTTTCCTATAAATATTCTTATAAATTATATTAATAAAAATGAAAAACTGAATAAATCCACAGCATCAAAATGTATTAAGTAAATTAAGTATTCGCCAATGCAAAATGTTGTGAAAATATACTTTGTTACAAAGAACACATTATCTCCCATCTCTCCATCCAAATATTCGTCTTTCCGGGACCAATGTTCACAGAAGATACTTTCAGAGTTTTTTCCAGTGATGTAGAGGAGGGTGGAGCCCTCACTACTGCTGCATTGACGACTAACTTATTATCATTCATGCATATTGGCAAACCTCTCATGCATGTGTCCAGCCACATCCCAGATGCTGAGGCGTCATCTGCCCTGCATAAATCCCCCGCTGTGAGGAACAGCAAGTCTATATGCTGCCAACACATTGGTCTGACTACCCGCATCTGCTATGATGGGCTTAATCAGTCGCTGCATTATGGGTTTGGTGTGCCTCGGAATGATGGGGACTGGTTATAGAAATATGAATGGATTTAGCAAAATTATGGTGGGTGCAGCCAAACCATTTTTAAGTGCTGACATGGCACTTTTGAGTGAGGTGTGGTTATGAGAAAACTAATAAAGATAAAAAAATATCTCATATTACTCCAGAGCTTTTAGAGCTAAATGGCTTATTTAGCTTTTTTCTGTTAGTATGACGTTCATTTATGACTCTTCTCAATAACACATTAAACAACACATTGATTTGTGCATAGAAAGGGAGCTGATTTCAACCATCACATCATTGATCTCCAGAGTAGCTTATCTCCCCCTGCTACGACCCATCCTGCTCTTGACCCTCACCCAGTGATATATCGATGGGCAAATATACATACAACTGTATTTTTTCAAAATGAACGACAACAATAATGATGCAATGTTATGCATATGCATGATCCAAATAAATAAGGGTATGGTCATTTAGAAATCAATTATTAAGTTAGCAACCATTGGAAACCTATTTGAAAGTTGTAAACAAACATTTGAGCACCTTATCATGATCAATCGGTTGCGAAATGTAATCAGAAAGTAGTAAGTGACCTTATTAAGGAGTAGCCAACAAACCAAATTCTGACCACTGGATCTTCAGTGGTCAGAATTTCCTCCTATTCTTGTTAGAATATTTATTAAAATTCCAGTTCTCACGAAACACGAAACACTAAGTTACACACTTTGACTAAGAGAAGTTGTGAGCAACAACAAAAGGCAGTGGTGATCAGGTTAACAACCTGTGGTTTCTTGGCTTTGCAGCACAAAGTAGCCTGACAATAAGGCCCAAAACCCATGTGTGTGTTTCCTTGATTAAACCTTCTCGTGGCATTATAAAGTAATGTTGTAGAACAACTCTTAAACACTTTTCCTGTGCACAATCGACAAAAACTTCACATAGGCTGAAGGAGCACGCTAACATTAACTGTGAGGGTTGCTAACGTTATGTAGCTTAAATATTTAGTTGGAACACCTACATTTGATTTTGTCATGGATACTAAAACAAACACCCAGACCTAACAGTAACTGTTGAGAATTGTAGCAATTTATGTTAAAAATCTATGGGGAGCTGATACCAACACATTTCTCATCTTGTGCTTGTTTCTTTAGGTCTGGCTTTGTGTTGGATCAAACTTTTTTTTTTAACCTCAATGCTCTGATCTGAACAAACATGAACAAATAACTGAGTAGACACCAAACAGGCTGCGTGCATAGATTTTCATTTTTGTGAGTTTCATCACGTAGATGCCTCACATAACACAAAATATGAATAGATTTTCATCAGAAATATCGAATCCAAATGACAAAATACTATTTTGTATTTCAAATATGCATTTTAAATACATGTATAACAAATACTGGCCATCACTGTCTCTGTATATACGGCATGCAGTGTACACATGCTTTCTTGTGAGAATTGTTTCTGAACTCAAGTAGTGTCGGCCAAGTTGCTTCGGCCAATCAGCTCGTTGCTCCCTCACTGCGAGCTAAACACTCATCAAAAACACGACTGTTTTCCGTCCTGGCTCCTAAATGGTGGAATGAGCTCCCCATTGACATCCGGACATCAGAAAGTCTACACATCTTCCGCCGAAAACTAAAAACATACCTCTTCCGACTTTACCTTGAATAAAAAAAAAAAAAACAAAAAAAAAAACACTAACAACTTTTTGAAACTAACACTTTAGTAGCACTTAAATGGCACTTACTTATAGCACTTTGTAGTTTTGCTTTATTTGAAGAAATTGTACTTTCTTGATTCTTGTCGTCCTTGGTATGTACCCTCGGGTTTGAATGCACTTATTGTAAGTCGCTTTGGATAAAAGCGTCAGCTAAATGAAATGTAATGTAATGTAATGTAATGTGTCTGTACACTCGCACCGCATGCTGATCAATTTATTTATGACTTGGCAAACAATTAAATAATATAATTAACAAGAGTCCCTCGTTAAATCTATACAAGACATATGGTTATGTTTTCCTGTGGCATACATATGCATATACAAATTCATTTCAAAGATTGATTGCATAGCAACCAACTAAAACCCCCAGAAAGAGTTCAATCGTCTGAACATTTTTTTTATCATCTTTGGACTGGGGAGGAAGCTGAAGTATCTTGAGAAAACCCACGCATACACAGGGAAAACTTGCAAACTCCATACAGAAAGATTGATTTTATCAATGTCTATTATTATTATTATTATTATTATTAAAGTTGTTCTGTTTTAATGCTTTAATTTCTATGAAATCATCAATGTATGCCCACAAAGAACACAGAGAGGCAGGGATAGACCAGGGTTGAACGTGTGCTGTGTAGGAATTGCCAGATTGCTGATCAAACGGAGGATTACATCTGTATGTATGTGTGGTGCGGATATAAGTGGATGTGTCAGCGAATGATGGATGACCTGGGGAATGTGCTGCATCCCTGTAGTCTTATACAACCAGACCAATTCCCCATCCATCTGAGCCTGCCCCAGCTACCTCATCTGTCAGGGAAAAAACATTTGCTGTGCAGCCATGCATGATGCTTAAGGTTATTCCATTTCTTTATTAAAAGGCCAGGATGTGGTCCTCCCAGTATATTGTACACCAGTCCAAATACTCACAATCCACTTCATCAAACATCTTTAAATAATTTGCCAGTGTTTTACTCTTAGTATATCATAATTACCTCATTCAATCATGAATTCATTAGAACCAACATATCCATTTCACTATTCAGCAACAATAAATATGAAAGAAAGTAATGAGATAGGAACCCATATTTACATGTTAGGGTGCATGTTGTGTCCCCGATCTGTGTGGGGTTAATGTGAGACAGGTCATGTTTGGAGACTGTGCCGTGCTTGGAGAAGCCACACAGGGAGACAAAGACAGGACCACCGTTATCATTAATCTTAGTCAGCGGGCAAGGCTGGCCCAATCTGCATGACCAGGGCAGTGACATGTGCCACTATTGGACTGGGGCGTCGCATCTCCCCAGCTTCATTTCCCGTTAATGTCACATCCCTCATGGCCGGCCCTGTCCTGCCATGTCGGAGGAGATGAGACTAGTCATGGCTAGGAATTAATTGGAAGGACAAGAGAGAGGTGATAGGGTGGAGAAGTGTTTTGGATGTTTTTAAGGTAGTAAAGCAATCGTGAAAAACGTTTTATAGTCACTGTTAATTCCTTTTGTAAATGGCATAAATCTTTTTAATAGGACAATAAATTATGTAAATGTTTCTAGTTAGGCTTTATATCAGGTAGTAAAGTACTGAGACTTTTGCTTTGCTACTCCACCAACCTAAACGATGACACGTTTTTGTGTGGGATTTATTGAAGATGGATTTAGACCAGGCAGCGCCCAGTGACATTCTACTGCCCTCTGGTGAGAAATCTCGCCACGACACATGTTAGTGTGAGAATTATCAAAGTCATATTTTTCTATTAATCTATAGCCTATTTACAGTATTACTGAATATCAAATGAATTAATCATTGATATATACACATATAATTGAAATTAATTCAAGAGATAAAATGATATTGATTTAAATAATAATTTTCATATAATCCATCACTAATGGTTAGAGAATGGAATGTGTACAAATTAGTCTAGATTTCCAGTATATCAGCTTTTCAATCTTTTGCTGAATGTCTGACTCTCAAAAGCTCCTATACCCATTACACAAAAATATTGCTAATTGGCTCTCTAGATGTTATTTTAAAACAAATCTACCATCATGATGTCAATATATAAAATGTTTGTCTATATATTTCATTAAATAGAGCAAGTAAAAGATGACAGACTCCAAGATGGCCAATGTGACCAAATTGTTTCAGGGTTTTATAGTTAAGATGATTCATGTAGGATAAAGGTGCCAGATTAGTTACGTGGAATACTGAGTACTGGTTGTACAACAATTATGTGGGTTAACATTCCAATTTATTTTTATTTTAATTATGAACCAATGTTTTAACAACCCAGTGAATACATCAAATCCAAATAATTTGAGATATACTGGAAAAAGCCTAAATTGGCCTGTGCAGCTGTGCTATGCTATGCTAATTAGACCGAGTTATGTTACCAAACCCATACCGAGGGATGGAATGTCTTCTGATGTCTTGTTTTGTAAGTGAGCTGCAGGCTTTTCTGGCCATGTGGATTCTGAAAACCTGAAACAACATCTATCAGTGGTACACAGGCCGTTGCTGCTGAAATGAATGGCAGCTTCTGAGGTTGACTTCTCGTCTTGACTTCTCGTCTTGCCTTTTGGCGTAATATGTATGTGTGTATTGTTTACAATTTTGGCTTTAATAAAAACAAGAAAATTCCACACTTAGCTCCGCCCCTGGTTAAGCCCCCAAGGCTACTTCAACATCATTATGTTTTATTTATAAAATGCATCACTGCTGCTACATTTAATTCAATGGAGAACTTTGAAAATGCTGCTAGCCTAATTTCAGTTTGAAAACTCCAGGGTTGCATTTCAGTCTGATTTTGCAGAAACAGAGATGTTTTGTCTGCTTCTGTCACTACTCACTTAGTGGTGAATGTAAACTGTTGCTTAATGTGTCAATTCCACCTTGGTGTCAGTCAAAAAAAAAAATCCCTGCTCTTACTTTTCATCATTGCTGTGCCTCATTTGTAGTATTTTCTGCAACTAAGCAACCAATAGAGTAGCACATCTACTTCCTGTTTACACTGGCACATGCATGACCAGTATACATGAATAACTCTTGAATTTACTCTGAGCGATTATGCTGAAAATGTTAAGTTAATCACTGTTGCAATATTTCTGTTTGTGATTATTTATTGAAAATTACAGGTTAGCACTGTCTATGTTAAGCAAGGCAGTCTCAAAGAGATACATAATATCATTTTAAATGGAGATGTTGTGGAGGTCTTTAGTTTGATGGCTTTAGATCCATAGAGCAGGAAAGGGCTTTGGGTCAAGCTGAACACCAGTATGTATGAAAGACTGTAACTGCCTCTGACTTAGCCGACCGTTCATAGCAGAGATCCAGGTTGTGTACATTCTCTGTCTGAGGAAAGACCCATCTGGGATTTTTCCTTTGACCTGGTGTTCACTGGCGAGAAAAAAAAGGTAAGGACTTTTTTTTCTCGCCAGTGATTTTCAACAGTGTATCTGCAACATCTCATGCTGTCTGTCGTACAGGGTAGAGAAGAACACCTCTATGATCAGTTCAATTGGAGGACCTGTGATGATTTAAACACGATTTACCAGGTGAAGCTCCTGTGTTGAATACAGCATCTATAATGTTATTACTTGGTCATAAGCAGCTTCATTTAGAAATTTGAGGATGGAGGAACTCTAGGTCTCTTCGCATTTGTAAAGCTGTTTGTGCTTGTTACTATCTGTGACAAGATTACAGGAGTATTCAAAACTGAACTAGACAAGAACCGTGACAAATTATTCCAAAGTTAAAATAATAATGTCATGAAATTAATTTAAGTCGACTGGTGTAATTATGATAACAGGAGGTATGAAAGCATCAATGTAGACATAGATATGGGAGTAATAAAGTGATATTTTGGGGGTTAGGGACACAAAAGTGACATCTTCCATCAGACATCTTCCAGCCACAGAAATATGAAATGCACAGTCCTCTACCAAACATTGACACATGTAGGATCTGAATGGAATTGACAAGCTCACCCTGTGATAAATGGGAATAATGTAAGCAGCAGAGCACTTCTTCTGAAAACAAGTGATTGTAGACCCTGGCCAGAGGAAAGCGCTTAGCGGCCTGACAGCACTCTGATAACAGGCCACTTCTGAATGATTCACTCAGGCAGCTCATTCCCTCAGCCAAGTGCCAAGCGTGTACATCCCTGTGTGTTACACCGATTAGCTGCACACGTGTGATGAGGGATGAAGGAATTTGTCATCAGTTTCATCGTTCCACAGAGATGGAGCTGTAGCCAGTGATGTGTCCAGGAGTTGTCATGTCCCAGGGCAGTTTGCAGAGAGTGTGGAAGGATCTTTTTTCCTCCATTGTAAACCAAAATATCACTTTAAATTTCTCAGAGAAGAAGATCACTGCTGCTCCATCCTGACGGTTCCTTACCATTTGTGACAAGACAAAAATATTTGAGTTTCTTCCTGTAGAATTTTTAGCAAACTCTCATGAACATCACAAATCTGTTGTGTTGAGTGTGAGAGGGGGCTGCATGCTGTCAAACACCTATGATGTACAAACAAAGGAATCCCATCGCAGTCATTTCATCTTACAAACACAGACATGTATTTTAGGGACCCATGCGTATCTTTGGTATATCTTTGGTATATATTTTTTTTCTTCTTTTTGCTAGTGGTGTGACCATAATGGGAGAAAAGGGAGGGTATGTAATTCCAGTCCTGCCTTGTAAGGTTAATTGTAAAACAGCTCAGAGTCTAGCTTTTGTCCAACCCTTTGAAATAAATTTTCTGTATTTAATTTGTGAGCAATTTAGATAGAATACACACATGATAAATATCGATCATTAAAGATTTAACATAATCTTTCAAAAAACCAATTTCTTTACTTTCTTAATATGTAAAAGGAGTACATTTACATATATCATCAATGAACACCCTGACGGCTTAGTGTAGAGTGTTGCACCTTGTTCAGAGACAAATTGTGATTTGTGATTAAGGGGTTGTGATTGGTTGATTGATTGAAGTCTGCTTATAACGGTGGATTAACATGATATGCTGTTCTACTTTAATATCCTAACTAAATATTAAGCAGCAGGCACTATGAAGCTGAATCAGGTATGAATACTGGTATTTTTGCCAGTTAAATAATGAATCAGTACGATCTGTTGCATTGATCCTCCAACACTTACGCCTTCTCCAGCCTACTAATCTTTATTACTCCAAAAAACTAAATTATATAGAAACTGTTTATGACAACTGTACAGAGAAATCAAGAGAATGGTGGTATTAATCCACCGACAAAATACAAAAATTGGACGGTCGGGGCAGTCCACATTGCAACTGACAGGACAAGGCCTTTTAGTATCATCGTATCCAACACTTTCAAATAACCAGCACTTCCTTTTTAGTACAAAAGTCACACTACAGGATGTTTACCTTCAGATAACAGCTGGTATTGTCGTGGAAAAAAACGCACACTCCACTGCAGCAAAACAAAATGGCTGCCCCTCTCTGAGTCAGCTGTACCCCTATCTCTGCTGCAGTCACAGAGGTACCCCAAAATAACACTGCCATCTGGTGGTGTTGTTGAAAAGTGTCTTGTCACTAAATAAGTTGCACTTGAATACTGAAAGACAAAGATTTTTCCCCCCCTGGGCTAACTGTAGATCAGGGGTCTTCAACGTTTTTCAGGCCAAGGACCCCCAAACTGGTGGAGAGATGGAGCAGGGACCCCCTACTATATATATATATATATATTGTATATAATTGTGTTTTATATTAAAATGGGCCTAGTGCCATGTATAATCACAGCTACCATGTTATTGTGCAATCAATACTAAGCTTATCAAATATTACACGGGTTCATTTATTCATATATGCAAGGTACAGGGTGGCCATGCCACTGCCATTTATAAACATACATCTTGCATACAACACTGAGCTATTAAAGTAATTCACAGATTCATGTGTTTATTTTAAACATGCATGTAGAAGAGACAGTGAATCCTCAAGCCATCTGTGGATGCCACACATGCTCCCACATTAGTGAGATGTCGGACCCTGATGGGTAACACACAACTTATCTAATCTTGGACGGATGGAGGTTGTCAGGCAGAGGGTCAAATCAGCCTCACAATATGTTGGATGCACGTAAATGTGTATTTAAAGAAATGAAAATTTGTGGAAAAAAAATTGGTTAGAGAATAAAAAATTTAAAAAATTGTCTAATCAACCAAAGATTTCACAACCCCTGCAGTACCTCCGCGGTCACCGACCCCCTGTTGAAGACCTCTGCTGTAGATCATGGCACTCACTAAACTTCACCTCATATCACCTCCCTCACACCTTTAGACGCAATTACATGTCTCCATACTGCTCGTGTGGTGCTGTTGCCGGAAGCCAAGACATTCAAATTCGACTGGAAACAGGTAAATTTACACCATGTTTTAGCCTAAATGTTCACTTTGCACGCACACACTGGAAACACCACACAAACTGCACATAAGCTCTCTCACAAGTGCACGTGCGAGTTGTACGTTAAGGCCGAATTATAGTATGACCACTTGTATAACCCGTCACTGACTGGCCGATTTGTCCGCCAGAAATAGGCTATGACGAGCCGGAGTGGCCATGTAAATAAACAGTCGAAGAAGAAGAAGACGTCTCTTCTTTGTGTGTTTTGGCTTCGAAAAAAAACGTTACTCCGCCTAGTGTTCTGGCGGTGAATTGCATTGCAACACGCGCAACACGTTAGAGAAGCATAAACCAAAATGAGTCCGTCGATGCAACTGCGTGGCCTTCCGCGGTTGCAGTTGCTGTCTGTACGGACAGATCTGTATGGACAGATATGTCTAATGTGTAGGTACCACACATAATCATATCACCTTACCGTAACTCTCTTCTTGTAGTGAAGAATAATCGAATAAAATAAAATCCAATTAAAAAAACGTGGATTGGAGTATGAGCATGGTCGGAAAAAAAAAAGAGCTTAATTTGTAGCAGATTTACCATTCACCCAATCAAAAGCATTGACTGGCTGCAGTCCCAATTAGTCCCAGTCAAGCCCAAATGCATATGTGAAACGGCTCATTCAATCAAGTGTGTCAGAAAATAACTTTTAAATATATCTTTCCCAAATGTCTCTGACACTCTTGAGGCCTGATCTCTACTAAATGTTTGCGAGTGTAAAAACGTGTGCAAACTTGATTTCACCAGCAAAAGAAACATGCAAGTGATCTACTAACAGTGTGCACTGAGGATTTCGTTCAGAATAACACGCGCTCTACATTTAGTACCCATGACTTAATGAATATATACTATCGGGCATTTCTACCCAACTGCGCAAAATATTGGGAGGAGTAGATGCAAATGCTTCAAGTAACACGCAATGTGATTTACATAGCCTGAAAATAATTGCGGTGGTTGTGACTGCGTCTATATTTAACACGTTTTTCTACTCGTGTTAGCATGTTTGGATTGATAGAAGCAAAAATAATCCCTCTCATGCTAGGGCACTGATGGCCATCATAATATTTTGCAGAGGCGTCTTATCAATTTAACTCATTAATAAAATTATTCATTATTATGTGATGATCAGTGTTGATATTGTGGCGACAAACAAATAAACATCTTAACTGTGGCGAGTCTTGAGACGTCAGCTGAGAGAGGGAGAGAGACACGCACACACATCCAGAGCAGAAAATTCAGTGTGTGTGTGTATCTGTGCTGATACTTCAGGTTACCCGGAGGTTCTGGGATCATTCTGAGCTTCACAATTCTTTTATGTTATAACGTGCCAATATTTATGAATTTAACTCGGGACAAACGTGATCAAAAGAAGTTTCCACAGTAGAGTTTAGTTGAAGTTTATTGAGATTTTACAGAGCTGTGTCTATATCTTTACCCGAGTAGTGTGTGTGGAAAATTGCCATTTCTAGTTCTACACCTTTGTACAGCGTGGCCGGGCTCACAACAGTCAAAAATAAATAATTGTCTTATTAGGAATAAACCTTCCTCTTGCATGAACTGTCTGTAGCTGAATAGGTTAGGCCTATACGCTACTGTATTTAATTCAAGTTGGTCACACCGGTGGTACTAATATTTTCTGAGGTGGTAACAAAGTAATCAATCAATTAACTAAACTTCGAACATGTCTCAAGGACATAAAAACCTGGATGACCCGCAATTTTCTCTTATTAAACTCAGACAAAACAGAGGTTATAATACTTGGCCCCAAACACCTTAGAGATGCATTATCTAATGATATAGCTGCGCTAGACGACATTGCCCTTGCTTCCAATGAAACAGTCAGGAACTTGGGAGTGATCTTCGATCCTGATTTATCCTTTAATAGTCACTTAAAACAAATTTCTAGGACCGCTTTTTTCCACTTGCGTAATATTTCAAAAATTAGACATGTCCTTTCACAAAAAGATGCAGAAAAACTAGTCCACGCCTTTGTTACATCGAGACTGGACTATTGTAATTCATTATTATCAGGCTCCAGCAGGAAGTCGTTAAAGACTCTACAGCTTGTCCAAAATGCCGCAGCATGTGTCCTGACGAGAACAAAGAGAAGAGAGCACATTTCTCCAATATTAGCATCGCTACACTGGCTTCCAGTTAAATCTAGAATAGAATTTAAAATTCTCCTCCTCACATTCAAGGCCCTTAATAATATAACGCCTTTATACCTTAAAGAGCTGTTAATACCTTATAAACCCACTAGAGCACTCCGCTCCCAGAATTCAAGCCTACTTGTCGTCCCTAAAGTCTCTTAAAGTAGAGTAGGAGCCAGAGCTTTTAGCCATCAAGCCCCTCGGCTGTGGAATAATCTACCACTTTCAGTTCGGGAGGCAGTCACCATCTGTTCGTTTAAAAGTAGGCTCAAAACCTTCCTTTTTGATAAAGCTTATAGTTAGAGCTAATTAGTGCACCAGAACGTTACTTGTTCTATTTTATGACACATGACACACGGAGCTTCTCTTTCCAGCTTCTCCTTCCTCTTCTCCATCCCTATCCCCCTTCCCCTGAATCCCTTTGCTTTATCACCCGCAGATCCAGGGCCTCTGTGGCCGCACCATGGATTACGGTTTGTGGATCGCGCACCGGGGGTCACGGTGTTGAATCCAGTGTGGCGGATTCTGAGTCATGTGGGCTGATCGTGGTGCTGGTGGCGGACCCTGTGTCGCGTTGGCATTGGGCACGGGCGGTGGACCAGGACCGCGGTGGTGGCTTGTGATGGGTCCTCCTGGTGGGCGGCGGTGGACGGTGACTGAGGACTGGAGTGGCGTCTGGTCTGGATGGTGGATTGTGGTCTAGATGGTTGCTGAGCATGGACTGTGCTTCATCAATGCTGCTAGAGACTTTGATTATTGATGATGTTGTCCTGCACGTGGCATCTATTGCACTTCTGTCCGTCCTGGGAGAGGGATCCCTCACATGTGGCTCTCTCTGAGGTTTCTACATATTTTTACCCTGTTAAAAGGTTTTTTTGTAGTTTTTCCTTACTCTTGCTGAGGGTTAAGGACAGAGGATGTCACACCCTGTTAAAGCCCTATGAGATGAATTGTAATTTGTGAATATGGGCTATACAAATAAAATTTGATTGATTGATTGATAGATGGTGTAAAAAGTTTGAGGGCCATTAGGCTAGGTTTACTCTCGTATTGGTGCATTTGAGCAAAAAATAAGTCAAAATGAAATAGGGAGATGAGTTACGGTCAAACCATCAGGTTGATTTTGCTGCAGTTGAGAGCTGAATGGATATTTCAGATATTGTCACATGTCAATATCTAGGGCAGTTGAGGGTAGAAACATTGATCCTTAAGCAGCATAGAATTCCAATTCCAAAAAGGCCAATAGGAACATTGATTTAAAGAATGTGTAGAGCAGAGTTCTTCAACAGGGGGTCCGCGACCCCTATGGGGTCCGCAGAGGTACTGCAGGGGGGTCTTGAAATGTTTGGTTGATTAGACAATTTTTTATATTTTTTATAATTTTTGATTTTTTTTCGAACCAATTTTTTCTTACACAAATATAAATGTCTTTAAATACACATTAACATGCATCCAACACATTGAGAGGCTAATTTAAACCTCAGCCTGACAACTTCCATCCATCCAAGGTTAGATAAGTTGTGTGCTACCCATCGGGGTCCGACATCTCACTAATGTGGGAGCATGTGTGGTATCCATAGATGGCTTGAGGATTCACTGTCTCTTCTACATGTATTTTTAAAATAAAAACATGAATCTGTTAATTACTTTAATAGCTCAGTGTTGTATGCAAGATGTATGTTGATAAATGGCAGTGTCATGGCCACCCTGTACATTGCACATGTTTAAATTAAAAACAAGAATATATGAACCTGTGTAATATTTGAATAGCTTAGTATTGAATGCACAATAACAGGGTAGCTATGTTTATGTATGGCACTAGGCCCAGTTTAATATAAAACACAAGTTTATACAATATATATAGTAGGGGGTCCCTGCTCCATCTCTCCACCAGTTTGGGGGCCTTGGCCTGAAAAACGTTGAAGAACCCTGGTGTAGAGAGTTCAGTGGGCCAAGTTGCCAAAGGGGTCTGAATCAAATCAAATCAAATCAAAGTTTATTGTCACAGGCACCAATGACAGCGTCATCGGAGCAGTGAAATTCTTATGACATGGCAGGCAAACAAAAATAGGCCACTTTACAAAATGACCAAAAAAAATAACATACTATGTAACATAACATATAACATAACATTGTAACATATGACATATAACACAGTCAGGTGAATATTAAATTAAGTAATATGAATATATGTATAACATATAACATAGTCAAATTAAAGTCAAAGTTAACTGAAGCAGCAGTTTACAGGGTGAAGGAGTGGGGAATATTAAATAAAATAATATGAATATATGTATAACATATAACATAGTCAAATCAATTCAAATGAAGCAACAGTTTTCAGGGTGAAGAAGTGGGGAATATTAAATAAGATAAGTATATGTGAAGTAAGTGTATTTGTATTTGTATGATTCGGGAGCAGAATGTACATGTGACTATTCAGAGGATAGAAAAAAACAACAACATGCTATCTAACATAACATATAACATCACATCGTAACATATAATGTAGTCAAGTATAGCAGTAGTTTACAGGTTGAATGGAGTATTAAATTAAATAATATGAATATGAATATATGTATAAATATAACAGTCAAGTCAAAGTCAAATGAAGTAGCAGTTTACATGGTGAAGGACTGGGTAATATTAAATTAAATTAAATTAAATAATATGAATATAGGTATTACATAGGCAGATAAAAGTCCAAATGAAGCAGCAGTTTACAGGGTGGAGAAGTGGGGAATATTAAATAAAATGAATATATGTGGATTAAGTGTATTTGTATAAGTGTGGGAGCAGAATGTCCATGGTGACTGTTTAAGGGGGTCAATGTTGATTGTTCAGAAGACTGATGGCCTGGGGGTAGAAGCTGTTTGTGAGTCTGGGAGTCCATGCTCGGATGCTCCGGTAACGTCTGCCAGACGGCAACAGTGTGAGAAGTCCACAGCCTGGATGGCTGTGGACTTCCGTGCTTTTCTCAGACATCTTGTGTTGTAGATGAGTTGCACGGAAGGGAGATGGCAGCCGATGATGCGCTCCGCTGTCTTCACCACCCTCTGCAGGGCCTTTCGATCAGCAGCGGAGTAGCTACCAAACCAGGCAGTAGTGCAACTTGAGAGGATGCTCTCAATGGTGCACCTGTAAAAGTTTGTTAATGTTTTTGCAGCCATGCCAAACTTCTTGAGTCTCCTCAGGAAGTATAAACGCTTTTGTGAAGTTTTCACCACAGAGTCCGCTTGTTTGGACCAGGTCAGGTCATCCGTGATGACCACACCGAGGAACTTGAACTCGGAGACTCTCTCCACTACAGATCCATCGATGTGTATCGGACCGTGACCCCTCCTCTGCTGCTTCCTGAAGTCCACGATCATCTCCTTGGTCTTGCAAACGTTGAGAGACAGGTTGTTCTCTTGGCACCATGTCTCCAAGCCTCTGACCTCATCTCTGTAGGCGGTCTCGTCGTTGTTGGAGATGAGACCCAGGATGGTGGTGTCGTCTGCAAACTTCAGGATGATGTTTGAACCGTGTGTTGCCAAACAGTCCTGTGTGTACAGGGAGTACAGGAGGGGACTGAGCATGCAGCCCTGAGGGGCCCCGGTGCTCAGGGTCAGTGAGGAGGTGTTGTTACCGATTCTCACATGGGGTCTGCTCGTCAGGAAGTCCAAGATCCAGTTACACAGGGGGGTTTTAAGACCCAGGCTCCTGAGCTTGGGGACGAGTTTGGCAGGCACAATTGTGTTGAACGTGGAGCTGTAGTCCACGAACAGCATCCTCACATATGTGTTGGCCTTTTCCAGGTGGGAGAGGTGTGTGTTGTCAGGGTGATGGCATCGTCCGTCGATCGGTTGGGGTGGTATGCAAACTGGAAGGGGTAAAGGGTGTCAGGAAGGGTGGAGCATATGTGGGTTTTGACCAGCCGCTCGAAGCACTTCATGATGGTGGAGGTCAGTGCTACAGGGCGGTAGTCGTTTAAGCAGGTGATGGTTGATTTCTTAGGTATGGGGATGATGGTGGCCTGCTTGAAGCAGGTGGGGACTGTTGACAGTTGTAGGGAGAGGTTGAATATGGAGGTGAAGACCTCCGCTAGCTGGTTGGCGCACCCCCTGAGGACATGGCCTGGAACTCCATCGGGCCCAGATGACTTTCGAGGCTTCACTCTTTGAAGCTCTCGCCTCACGTCAGCCACGTTCAGGGACAGAGTGCAGTCATCGTCTCGGTCCTCAGCCAGTCTCGCGGATGAAAGGATGTTGGCTGCCTCAAACCGTGCGTAGAAGGTGTTGAGGTCATCAGGTAGGGAGGCAGCATGCTGATCATCACTGCTACTTCTCCCTTTGTAGCCAGTGATGTGTCGCAGGCCACCCACAAGCGCCGGGGGTCAGAGCTGAGGTAGTTGGATTCCAGCTTGTCCCTGAAGTGTCTTTTACCCTCTCTGATGGCCCTCCGCAGGTCATATCTGGACTTCCTCAACGCCTCCGGGTCCCCAGATTTATGGGCAGAGGACCGTGCTCTGAGCTTAGCACGGACATTGCCATTTACCCAGGGCTTTTGGTTTGGGAAAGTCCTGACACTGACCCTAGGGACAACATCATCTATACATCATCTATATGAAGTAAGCTACACTTCTTTTTATGTAGGAGATGGCCTGTGAGGTGAATGAGAGAGATGGAATGGTTGATAATTGAATAATTCCATGTATAGTTGATCAATTGTCCGTGTGATAGAAAGGCATGTTTCATTGTCTGAGTGCATCATGCCAATCGGATACTTTTGGAGCTGGAGGGTAAGGGGTCAAGGCTCTTAATAGGTAGAGAGAGCAGGAGATGAGATCACTCATTTTGCTCCATTTTTCTCAGATCTGTACCTGAAGAGTTTAGAAGCAGTTTCTAATCCATATTAAGTTAAGCCTTATCTTGGAAGTGTCTGGCATAAAGGGTTTGCTGAGCTAGACCCAACAAGTCGAAATCAAACAACCCACTCGACAATCAACACAAACTTTCAGTCATAACTATATGAATGCATGGAAATGCCTTCTCTGGTTATGTCTTTGCCTTACAAACAACTGGAATATGAAGATATTTTACTACAACGTGTTATCACAAACACCAATATGTTCATGTTGGTGGAGCTGTTTTTTCAGTGTCCTTTCTCTTTCTACTCGCCTGCACAATCGTAAATCATGCATAGGGGCCATGTTTTTCAGTCATTCATCTCAAACACAGCTGCAATAAAAGATTTGCTTCTACTTTAACCAATCCAGCTGACAGGCCTTGTTTACTCTACTCTGGTGTTATGCACACCAGAGTCTACTCTGGTGTTATGCACACTTAAACACGACTCAATACATAGTTTTATGCCTAAAGTCTATTTTCTTTGTTCTGTTTAACTACAGACACTGTGTACTGTTTGTGAGCATACCGTGCTACCGCCACAAACGTCATGTCTGCCATATGCAGGTTTTGTAAACACAGTGTTGGCAATAGGCTGAAATGAAAATCTGAAATTCCACTCATTCTGGAATGGATATTTTCCTTCTAGGACTTACCTGGAAAAATTATGACATGCTGACTTCAGTGTCTGCATGCAGCAATCAGGTCTCTGGTTCCTGTATCAGTTGGTCATTAGTCATGTTAGCCTGCAAGATGCTTCTAAAACAAGACCAGACTGTAAACTGATAAATAATAAAATGCTGGTTTATGTTTTTGTGAAAAGCTCAACCGAATAACCAGTGGAAGCTCTGTGAATTAAAATAGAGTGCACCACTCAGGAGGTCCCAGCTGGTGCACTATGGCCTTAAACCGTGGCACTAATGTCACCACCTCTGTGGGTGTCCACATTTTCAAGCTCTATGTCTTTTTTCTATGTACGACAAATTCTCTCTTTGCTCATGACCATGTTATAATGTCTGTGGCTCAATTGGAGATCTGCCACCTGAAGGAGACATACATGATCACATATGATCATTGTTTATTCAGGTAGAGTATTTTTCATTATGTTTTGAAAAGTCCTGCATAAATAGTTAAATAGCTCCTCATTGGGCAAGACACTGAGCCCCAAACTGCCCCTAATGGCTGAGCCTTCAGTTTGTATAGGGGTGAGTGAAAGTGGTACATAGAGTACAGCTTTTAGTGGTTGTTAAGACAACCAAAGCAGCTATATAAAAGGAGTCCATTTACCATTTGCTGTCCATTAACAATGAGTACTACAATGAGTTTGCTTCCCTGCTCTCCTCAGGAAGTTCATTGTATAGATGAGGTGGTGGCTGACCAAACTGCAGGACAGAATTGATCAGCCAGTCGTGTTTGGAATTGGGCCAACTAAAAAACGAATTACTAGACATCCACCTAAAATCTTGTTAATAATCACCCATTTAACAGGAAAACTGGGTGCACACGCACACAATTAGTACAGCTGGCTTAAGTAGAGTCTTTAAACTTTGATGTACATTCATTCTTTGTCCAAGGGGTGCCAAAATCAATGGAACCAACGGAAATACTAAAATAATGGAATTGCTTTAATGTGACAAATATCAGCCTCGGTCAGCTTGGTTACCCTAACTTCACTTCAAGTGTGGCTGTGTCTGTCTTCTGGTACCTGCTCCTCATGTGTTTCACCTGTGTTCAATTAACCCTGACTCCCTTGTGTATACAAGTCTCTGTGCTTCCCTTTGTCTTTTGTCAGTCTGTCACATGTCGCTGACTCCTCGTTGATTCGCCTTTATAACATCTATCGCTCGTGAGTTTTTCTGTTGTTCCTCGTGTTCCTTGAGATCCTGTCACCTTGTTCTTTTTTCGCAATCTTGTCTGGTTCCAGTGTTTTTCTTTTTGTGATTTTTTTGACTTTGTTTTTGTAAGAACCTTTGCCTTTTATTGAAGGACACTTTTTTTTCCATTTGTGGGTCCACCTGCACAGGAAGGAGGTCACAATATGAAACTTTGGTGCCACAATTATTGTAAGAGGAAATATCACTCTTACAGTGTGATAATTCCTCTCTCACAACCCCATAGAGATTGTGACTGTCCACCGTCCGATTAAATTATTTAAACTAAACAATAACAGAGCGATAATTCCACACAATAATCTAATACAAATAAACACAACCTCTGAAGCAATGCAGGAAACTAAGACTTTTAAATGTGGTCGTTTAAACATTAGATCACTGTCGTCAAAGGCTATTTTAGTTAATTAACTAGTCTCAGATTACAACATAGATTTATTGTCCCTCACTCAGACGTGGCTGCATCCTGATGAATATGTCAGTCTAAATGAATCTACTCCGCCCAGTCATATAAATTCACACGTTCCCAGAGAATTCGGGGGAGGGGGTGGAGTTGCTGATATTTTTAACTCCAGTTTATCAATTAATCCTAAACCTAAACTCAGCTACAAATCATTTGAATGTCTGGTTCTTAGTGTTCCATGCCGATCCAGGAACCACCAACAGCCAATCTTATTTGCTGTAGTTTACAGTGCTCTGGGGGCTTATACTGAATTTTGAACGGAGTTCCCTGAGTTTTTATCAAACCTAGTCCTAAAGACTGATCAAATTATTATTGTTGGTGACTATAATATTCATGTTGACAATAATAAAGATAGCCTTAGTGTAGCATCTATTTCCATACTAGACTCAATTGGCTTCAGTCAGTGTGTACACCAACCTACTCATTGTTGTAACCACACACTTGACCTTGTATTATCGTACGGTGTCGGAATTGAACATTTAACAGTACTTCCGCACAATCCAGTTCTTTCAGACCATAATTTAATAACCTTCAATTTTTCATTATCTGAATATATGCCATTAATAAAAAACTAATTTTCTAGATGTCTAACTGATACTGCTGTAGCTAAATTTAAGGAAATAATTCCGATTACATTTAAACCTGTATTAACCGTCGATATAAACAACAAATTCTTTAAAAACCCGAGCTCCATTGAGATCGACCATCTCGTCGATGGCTCTGTAAACTCATTACGATTACTATTAGACTCAATAGCCCCTCTATAAAAGAAACATGTCAAACATAGTACATTTTCTCCGTGGTGTAATTCCAAGACACATGAGTTAAAACAAGCATCAAGAAAACTAGAAAGGAAGTGGCGCTCAAGCAACAGTGTTGGAAATCTCCTAGACTGGAAGAGAAGTGTTAAAGAATATATAAAGGCTCTCCATAAAGCAAAAGCTGCCTACTATTCAAAACTAATAGAAGAGAATTAAAACAACCCCAGGTTTCTTTTCAGCGCTGTAGCCAGGCTGACAGAGAGTCACACCTCCAGTATTCCTCTATCCCTAAAAAGCAATATCTTTATGATCTTTTTTAATGATAAAATCTAACTATAAGAAATAAAATCAACCAGCTCCTGCCCTCAATTGGCACTAATACCGTTACAACAACAGAGATCTCAGAAACGGCTGGGAATCCCACCCATTATTTAGACAGCTTCGCTCTGATCACCCGTGATCAGTTTACCAAAATAATCTTCTCAACCAACAACCTGTATCTTAGATCCGATTCCTACAAAATTCTGCCCCTAATTGATAGTTCGTTACTTAATACATTCAATCTGTCATTATCATCAGGATAAGTACCACAGTCCTTCAAAATAGAAGTAATCAAACCCCTTCTCAAAAACCCACCCTATACCCAGAGGTTTTTGCCAATTACAGACCAATATCTAATCTCCCCTTCCTGTCTAAAATCTTAGAAAAAGTTGTAGCTAATCAGCTGTGTGAGTTTCTCCAGGAAAATAATATATACGAAGACTTTCAGTCTGGGTACAGAGCCAATCACAGCACAGAGACAGCCTTGGCAAAAGTCACTGATGACCTTTTAATAAATCGTAGTGGGAATGGCGGATCCTTTGTCGCGTTTCGCGTTAGACAATGGTGGTGGACCACGACCGAGGCGGCGGCTGATGATGGATCCTAATTGGCGGCAGTGGACAATGACTGTGGACTAAAGTGGCATCCGATCTTGATGGTGGATCATAATCTTGCTGGCTGCTGACCATAGACTATGATTGCAGCAGGAATTCTTGACGTATAGTATTGAAGTTATCCTTCAAAATGTTTACCCTCAACAGGTACCATCTATTGCACTTCTGTCCGTCCTGGGAGAGGGATCCCTCACATGTGGATCTCTCTGGGGTTTCTACATATTTTTACCCTGTTAATTTTTTTTTTTGTAGTTTTTCCTTATTCTTGTTGAGGGTTAAAGGACAGAGGATGTCACACCATATTAAAGCCCTATGAGAAAAATTGGGATTTGTGAATATGGGTTATTCAAATTATATAAAATTATATAAAATTTGATTAATTGATTGATTGTTTGAAATAACTGATCAAAGGCAGAAAACTGTAATGAAGTGTTGTGGACACTATCATGTCCATCCAGCATTTCTTTCCACAAACCATCATATCCAGGGGCCGGTATTTCAAAATGATCCGACAGGATTAATCCACCTGGATTGGATTAAATCCTGATCAGATCCTAAAAACGGGTATTTCAAAGCAAATCTGATCCTGAAGATTCAGATTCAGATTTGGCAATCCAATCCTGCCTTTGGTCCGGATTAAAAGCTGCTGTTGAGTATTTCAAAACTTAAGTGGGAAATCTGGATCAGTTTGATCCTAAAAATCAGGATCACCCTGATCCAACCTCAGAGGTGGATTTGAGGGAGATTACATGTTAAGATTTGAACAGTTGAAGTGTAACTGCTCCCAAAGTTCTTTGTTTAATACAACTAAGCTTCACTGCTGTTTGATCAATGTTTATTTCCTTTTCACGTTCCTTTTTTTTTTCTGCAAACATGCACGCTGTTCACTGCAATGCTTTAACAAATCGGCGTCAGAAGTGCAACACAGAATAAACATTACACTACTGCGTGTAAGTGACATTACAAACTCCAATTAACAAGGAATTATGAAGGAAAAACAATGTGATTTATTAAACAAACAGTGTTAAACTATGCAGTATACATTTCAGTCTTTTAACTGCTTTTCCAGCAACTGAATTCTTAACTTCATTTCTTCTTGTTTAAGAAGTGTTAGTTTGATTTGTTCATTTGTTAGAATTATTTGTTGCTGAGCCCGTTCCGTTTCCACCTTCAGTAGTTCATTGTAGCCATCCCCCTTCTCAGCTTTCCTTTTGCGCTTACATGGTGGTGGTGGTGCCGGTGGATTCCACATCTCCTCCAAGACAGGGCTCTGGCTTGTGCTGGGCTCTTCAAATGCCAGCTCCACAGGGGTGAGGGTGACCAATTCAGCAGACAGGTTCAGAGGCTCCGTGGGGTTGATTGACTCCCCTGTACCAGCTGGCAGTATGTATATCCATAGTACATGTCCTGCGGCACCGTCAGAGACGATACAAGCCTCGTCAGTTTGTCCAACGAGGTAATTTCATTGAGCAGTACTCAAATGATGAGCTTTATGCACGGTTTAGATTTCGAAGAGAAGATATTTTGTATATATGTGAAATTCTTCGCCCACATCTTCAACGTCCTACAAGAAGGAGTCATGCCTTAACTGTGGAGGAGCAGGTGCTTATTGCCCTACGTTTCTTTGCCTGTGGATCCTTCTATGAAGTCATTGCAGATGGCCTGGCTGTGACAAAGTCTAGAGTGGGACACGTCATGCATTCAGTGGCAGCAGCCGTGGCTGGTCTAATTCACCAGTATGTGAGATTTCAGGATACTGAGGAAGAAATAACACAAACCAAGAGAAAATTCTTCTCAATTGCCAGGATGCCTAACACTATTGGTGCCATTGACTGCACCCACATACACATTCAGGCACCCCATGAAAGAGAATGGGAATTTGTCAACAGAAAGGGACGGCATAGTATCAACGTGCAGCTCATAGGGAATGCTGACCTTAAAATAACCAACTGTGTTGTGAGATGGCCTGGTTCTGTACATGATGCACGGATTCTAAGAGAAAGTCATCTCTACAGAAGACTGCAACAAACTGCGCCGGATGGTATCCTCCTGGGTGACAGTGGCTACCCACTTCTACGGTGGCTTATGACCCCCTTTGCTACTGTCACATGTGACCCACAGCAGAGGTATAACAATGCACACAGCGCAACAAGGGGAACAATTGAGCGTATCAATGGTGTTTTAAAACGCAGATTTGCCTGCCTGAACTATCTTCGTGTGGAGCCGAAGCAGGCCTGCAATATAATATCTGCCTGCATTGTTCTTCATAACATTGCCCAATTGAGAAGAGTTCCTCTGAATGAAGACATCCTGGACAGACCACCACTTGAGGCAGAAGTACCAAAGCTGCAGCCACCACCACCACCACCACCACATCAAGCAGATGAACCAGCAGGAAGAGCAGTTCGAAATGCCATGGTTAATTTGTATTTCTCTTGATCCTCATTGATAAGGTCTGGTGCTTTTGTTTAACAAAACTTCGATTTGTATGTTTAAGTTTGAATATGAATGCCAGTAACAGTTTTTTTTGTTAAGTTACCCACTGATAAAGGCCTCCACTGAAACTCTGTCAAATGTTTTTATTCACATACATTCAGCACACACACTTAATTTTTATAGCCAAAGCTCAAAAAGTAATGCCATTTGGAGCAAGTCTGTGCAAGTCTCTTCCCACAGACATCTGTAAATAAAATCTAATATTAAGGTTTTAGGGCTGTCCCCTTTGTTAACAACTGTTTCCTAAAAAGATATGTACAACACGTTTTAAACTCTACACACAATGCCTTGCGAGTGAATGCATTCAAATGGACTGTGGACCGCGACATACAGACGCTAGCCTATTTACTAGCTTGTTAGCTCCTTAACACAGGAGTCAATGGAGCAGCGTTAGCTCGCATTAGCGCGAACTCTGCTTAATTAGAGATCGCCGAGCTCTTTCAACTTTGTGCTGATTTACATAATTGGTTAACTCAATATAATGATTGCCTTTCATCTAGTCTGAGGAAGCATCAACACTGGCTAAGATTATACTTTAATTCAGAGACAATAGTTGAGCTAGCTTCTCCTTTTTCTGTAAAATGTTGGCTCCATTTCCTGTTTCCTGTCTGTGATCCAGGGGGCGGGACGGATTTGGACATCCCAATCTGCCGGTATCAGGATCACTCTGATCCAATCCAGCAAAGTTTTGAAATACCGGGATGGATCAGGTTGATCCGTGGCTGAGGACAGGGGGATTTGGTTATCCGGATCATTCTGATCTGGATTACAAGTTTTGAAATACCGGCCCCAGGTGACTGTCCACAGCTGCTTTCTTTCACAATGAATCCATCATTTTGACCTTGTTGCTCAACTTCTTTCTCCTATGTTCTTATCCAAACCTTTTTCCTTTTCTGTATCTGTTCTTCCAATCTTTCTCCTTTCTTTTTTATTGGTCATTCCTTCTTTTTCTCTTGATTAGACAATATCTTATTATTTATCATTCTGCCTTCCTTATAACTTCCATCCGTCTTCAATCCATTTAGTTTTCTGAAGACTTTTCAAGTACATAAAACAATATTAAAGTAACTTAAAAAAAAACAACGTTGACACTTTTACCATTGTCACTGTTGCACAGTTTGTCCACTAGAGCGGGCTGTAACAGCACTCACAATAATTAGCAACACAATAATCCCTGAATAAATCATAGTTTCTCCTTATAACCTAAATACGCCTGGCAGCAGTTGTTTTTCGCTGCACTAATCCATGAGGGCCATCACGTGCACTCAGTAGCAATGTCTATCAAATAAGAATGATGTACCACGCTATTAATGTGTTTGGCTTCTGTAATTGGGAGGAATAATATCTTAATAGCAATGTCTTTTATTTCTGATACCACTGAGGTAAGAATAAAATAAGTGATGAAGCTCTATTTTTCCCTCACAATAAGTGGATTCATGCATTTTAAGCTAACTGTAAACAAATGTGTTCAGCACAGCAGGGATTGATTGTGAGCTGGATTATTAGAAACACTGGTGGTTGTGTGTTTCATCTCCTGTGTGCATCACTCATCACATGACTTCTACAGCAGCCACAGGAAGTGTATTCATATTATGGTAACTGAAAGCTAGATCCACCTGCAATACGCATCATGACACTATCCCCAACAATAATTACACCACTTTATCTCTGTACACACTTTAAAGAGTGTGTGAAAATGTGCATTTTAATAGCACAGCCTCTACTCTTTTCACTAGAGAAGACCCTGCACACTTCTAACTTCCTTTTAACTAGTGGCAATGTATTATGCAAAAGTAAAGGGCCAGGAAAAGACACCTAAGGCACTCCTTTATTCATATCATATACAAGAAAAACACATCATAATCACATACTTGATCATAGGAGGAACACTGAGCTCTTACATATAATTAGGGCCCGAGCACCGAAATCGGTGTGAGGCCCTATTGTTTTTGTAAGGATTTTTATTATTAGGGCCCGAGCACCGAAATCGGTGTGAGGCCCTATTGAATTCTTAAGGATTTTTATTATTATTATTATTAGGGCCCGAGCACCGAAATCGGTGGGAGGCCCTATTGAATTCTTAAGGATTTTTATTAGGGCCCGAGCACCGAAATCGGTGTGATGCCCTATTGTTTTTGTAAGGATTTTTATTATTAGGGCCCGAGCACCGAAATCGGTGGGAGGCCCTATTGAAATTGAAATGATTATTATTATTATTCATTAGGGCCCGAGCACCGAAATCGGTGAGACGCCCTATTGTTTTTGTAAGGATTTTTATTATTAGGGCCCGAGCACCGAAATCGGTGGGAGGCCCTATTGAAATTAAAATGATTATTAGGGCCCGAGCACCGAAATCGGGGGGGAGGCCCTATTGAAATTGAAATGATTATTATTATGGCCCGAGCACCGAAATCGGTGGGAGGCCATATTGAAATTGAAATGATTATTATTAGGGCCCGAGCACCGAAATCGGTGGGAGGCCCTATTGAAATTGAAATGATTATTATTAGGGCCCGAGCACCGAAATCGGTGAGAGGACCTATTGAAATTGAAAAGATTATTAGGGCCCGAGCACCGAATGGTGAGAGGCCCTATTGAATCTGTAAGGATTTTTATTATTATTATTATTATTAGGGCCCGAGCACCGAAATCGGTGGGAGGCCCTATTGAAATTGAAATGATTATTATTATTATTAGGGCCCGAGCACCGAATGGTGAGAGGCCCTATTGAATCTGTAAGGATTTTTATTATTATTATTATTATTAGGGCCCGAGCACCGAATGGTGAGAGGCCCTATTGAATCTGTAAGGATTTTTATTATTATTATTATTAGGGCCCGAGCACCGAATGGTGAGAGGCCCTATTGAATCTGTAAGGATTTTTATTATTATTATTAGGGCCCGAGCACCGAATGGTGAGAGGCCCTATTGAATCTGTAAGGATTTTTATTATTATTATTATTAGGGCCCGAGCACCGAATGGTGAGAGGCCCTATTGAATCTGTAAGGATTTTTATTATTATTATTATTATTATTATTTCCCTTTGGGGGGCTTTTTCAGGGTCTAGACATGCTCAAAAAGTTATGAAACTTTGCAGGAAATTCAAGGTCTGCGGATATTTTAGTATTCTGGAGTAATTGGAATTGGGCGTGGCAAAATGGCTCTACAGCGCCCCCTGGAACCAGCCCCTAGGTTTCCACATAACGGATTTTCATCAAAATCTGGATATAGGTGTATCGTGACCAGTCATGAAAAAAAGTCTCATGGAGCATTGTGAAAAACGCAACAGGAAGTCCGCCATTTTGCTTTTAGTGGCCATTTTGGCAATATCCCACATTTTTACTTTTACGTACTTGTCCCAGGGCTTTCATCAGATCAACTTCAAATTCAGATGAGTGTCATCACAACAAGATGGAGATAAAAAATGATTGAGGGATTTTTTTTTTATCACACCGTGTGACCGTGGCATGGCGTTAAAAATTGGTTACACGCCATCAAAACACGGGCATCTGTATCTCGGACATACATGTTCCAATCAAGTCCAAACTAGACATGTAAGACAAAAGTCCCCGCCTGATGACATCTATGCATAAATGATGACTTAAAACCGCAGCGCCCCCTGGTGGCAACAGGAAATGTCTTGTTTTTTTGCTTGTCTTACACTTGGATGAATTTCTCCTCATCCACTGACCTCAACCATGTCAAACTGTATCAAATGGGTCCCAAGACATTGACAATGAAGACATAAGATTACCGTGACTTTTCGTCAAACGCCATATGAATGGCGTGGCATTAAAGTTCATCAACTCGCCGTGAAACACGAAATTGCTGTAACTTCAGTGTTCATGATTCTATGTCTCTCAAACTACATGTGTGTAACAACAGCCCCCCCCTGAAGATATTCATATGGTTTTAAGAAATGGGCGTGGCAAAGAAACTGACCAGCGCCCCCTATAGGGCAACCCCGGCACTACGATGGCCGACATTTATACAAATCTATCGGGACATGTGTCGTTTCATAACAAACAAAAAAATATCTTGGATAGGTATGCTTGACCAAACAGGGAGGCCGCCATTTTGGATTAAGTGGCCATTTTTTTCCCATATTCCACATTTTTACTTGATGCACTTGTCCCAGGGCTTTCATCAGATTAACTTCAAATTAAGATCAGTGCCATCACAACAAGATGGAGATAAAAAGTGATTAAGAGATTGACCTTTCGTCACACCGTGTGACCGTGGCGTGGCGTCTTGAGTTTGATTAAACGCCATCAAAACACGAGGTTCTGTATCTCGGACATACATTGTCCAATCAAGTCCAAACTAGACATGTAAGACAAGGGTGCCATCCTGATGACATCTACACAGAAATTATGACTTGAAATCACAGCGCCCCCTGGTGGCAACATGAAGTGACATGTTTTATACTTTGATGAACTGCTCCTGGCTGATTTACAATATACAGCTCAAATCAGCTCAGTCAAGTCATTAGATCATGGTCAGAATTGTGACGTTTCCTCAAACCGTGTAAACATTGATGTGCGGCGAAGGATTTTCCTTCGCCAAAGGACACGATGTTATCATAACTCCACTGTGCATTGTCCTATCACTACAAAACTTCTGTCACATGGTCAGAGTCCAAGCCTGAACAGCTCTATGTGTCAATATTTCCTCAGTGTCATAGCGCCACCTACTGATTCGCCAGGAAACAGGAAGTACTTTGTTAATCCACTCTGCATTATCCAACCAGCTCCAAACTACTGACCTATGATCACAATACTGATCTGAACAGCTCCACATATAAATATTAGTTCAGGGTCATAGCGCCACCTACTGATCAGTGTGAAAATTAAGTTGTATTAACATTGTCCAATTGACACAAAATTGCTCACGCTACATCAGAGCGCCTACATGAACAGATATATATGTCTGTGCGTAATAATAGTGATGGCGCCACCTACTGGCAAACCTACTGCCGCAGAGCGCAAAACGCATGCAACGTGGAGAAGTGCATGCTCGATCGATGATCTGCGCTTGGTCATCGATCGCTCTCTCCACCGACCGCAACAGGCTTCAACGTGCGGGTGCTCGGGCCCGCAAGTGCTACAACGTAGCCCTAGTTAGGGCCCGAGCACCGAATGGTGAGAGGCCCTATTGAATCTGTAAGGATTTTTATTATTATTAGGGCCCGAGCACCGAATGGTGAGAGGCCCTATTGAATCTGTAAGGATTTTTATTATTATTATTATTATTATTATTATTATTATTATTATTATTATTATTATTATTATTTCCCTTTGGGGGGCTTTTTCAGGGTCTAGACATGCTCAAAAAGTTATGAAACTTTGCAGGAAATTCAAGGTCTGCGGATATTTTAGTATTCTGGAGTAATTGGAATTGGGCGTGGCAAAATGGCTCTACAGCGCCCCCTGGAACCAGCCCCTAGGTTTCCACATAACGGATTTTCATCAAAATCTGGATATAGGTGTATCGTGACCAGTCATGAAAAAAAGTCTCATGGAGCATTATGAAAAACGCAACAGGAAGTCCGCCATTTTGCTTTTAGTGGCCATTTTGGCAATATCCCACATTTTTACTTTTACGTACTTGTCCCAGGGCTTTCATCAGATCAACTTCAAATTCAGATGAGTGTCATCACAACAAGATGGAGATAAAAAATGATTGAGGGATTTTTTTTTTATCACACCGTGTGACCGTGGCATGGCGTTAAAAATTGGTTACACGCCATCAAAACACGGGCATCTGTATCTCGGACATACATGTTCCAATCAGGTCCAAACTAGACATGTAAGACAATAGTCCCCGCCTGATGACATCTATGCATAAATGATGACTTTAAACCGCAGCGCCCCCTGGTGGCAACAGGAAATGTCTTGTTTTTTGCTTGTCTTACACTTGGATGAATTTCTCCTCATCCACTGACCTCAACCATGTCAAACTGTATCAAATGGGTCCCAAGACATTGACAATGAAGACATAAGATTACCGTGACTTTTCGTCAAACGCCATATGAATGGCGTGGCATTAAAGTTCATCAACTCGCCGTGAAACACGAAATTGCTGTAACTTCAGTGTTCATGATTCTATCTCTCTCAAACTACATGTGTGTAACAACAGCCCCCCCCTGAAGATATTCATATGGTTTTAAGAAATGGGCGTGGCAAAAAAACTGACCAGCCCTATAGGGCAACCCCGGCACTACGATGGCCGACATTTATACAAATCTATCGGGACATGTGTCGTTTCATAACAAACAAAAAAATATCTTGGATAGGTATGCTTGACCAAACAGGGAGGCCGCCATTTTGGATTAAGTGGCCATTTTTTTTCCATATTCCACATTTTTACTTGATGCACTTGTCCCAGGGCTTTCATCAGATTAACTTCAAATTAAGATCAGTGCCATCACAACAAGATGGAGATAAAAAGTGATTAAGAGATTGACCTTTCGTCACACCGTGTGACCGTGGCGTGGCGTCTTGAGTTTGATTAAACGCCATCAAAACACGAGGTTCTGTATCTCGGACATACATTGTCCAATCGAGTCCAAACTAGACATGTAAGACAAGGGTGCCATCCTGATGACATCTACACAGAAATTATGACTTGAAATTACAGCGCCCCCTGGTGGCTACAGGAAGTGACATGTTTTATACTTTGATGAACTGCTCCTGGCTGATTTACAATATACAGCGCAAATCAGATCAGTCAAGTCATTAGATCATGGTCAGAATTGTGACGTTTCCTCAAACCGTGTAAACATTGATGTGCGGCGAAGGATTTTCCTTCGCCAAAGGACACGATGTTATCATAACTCCACTGTGCATTGTCCTATCACTACAAAACTTCTGTCACATGGTCAGAGTCCAAGCCTGAACAGCTCTATGTGTCAATATTTCCTCAGTGTCATAGCGCCACCTACTGATTCGCCAGGAAACAGGAAGTACTTTGTTAATCCACTCTGCATTATCCAACCGGCTCCAAACTACTGACCTATGATCACAATCCTGAATAGAACAGCTCCATATATGAATATTAGTTCAGGATCATAGCGCCACCTATTGATCAGTGTGAAAATTTAGTTGCGGAAACATTGTCCAATTGACACAAAATTGCTCACGCTACATCAGAGCGCCTACATGAACAGATATATATGTCTGTGCGTAATAATAGTGATGGCGACCACCTACTGGCAAACCTACTGCCGCAGAGCGCAAAACGCATGCAACGTGGAGAAGTGCATGCTCGATCGATGATGTGCGCTTGGTCATCGATCGCTCTCTCCACCGACCGCAACAGGCTTCAACGTGCGGGTGCTCGGGCCCGCAAGTGCTACAACGTAGCCCTAGTTATTATTAGGGCCCGAGCACCGAATGGTGAGAGGCCCTATTGAATCTGTAAGGATTTTTATTATTAGGGCCCGAGCACCGAATGGTGAGAGGCCCTATTGAATCTGTAAGGATTTTTATTATTAGGGCCCGAGCACCGAAATCGGTGGGAGGCCCTATTGAAATTGAAATGATTATTATTATTATTATTATTATTATTTTTCTTAGCTTAAATGAATTGGCTTTTTGAGGGCTTTAATGTGCTCAAAAAGTTGTAGGAGTTTGCAGTAAATTCGAAGGCGGCGTAAAATTACGTATTCTGGAGTATTTTGAAAAGGGCGTGGCAAAATGGCTCAAGAGCGCCACCTACGGAAAAGCCCCTCATTTAGCATTCACCGATCCTCAAAAAAAACAAAGATTATTGTGTATCATGACTAGATGCACAAAAAAGTCCATCAGTGCATTATGAATAACGCAACAGGAAGCCCGCCAGTTTGACTTTAGTGGCCATTTTGGTCATATTCCATATTTTTTCTTTGATGTACTTGTCGTACAGCTTTCATCAGATAAACTTCAAATTTAGACGATCGTCATCACAACAAATTGGAGATCTAAAGTTATTGAAGGATTACGTTTTAGCAAAACCGTCTGACCGTGGTGTGGCGTTAAAGTTTGATGAAACGCCATCAAAACACAAGCTTCCATATTTCAGACATATTTTGTCCAATTGAGTCCAAACTAGACACATTCGACAAGAGTCGCCACCAGAAGACATGGGTGCAGAAATTGTGACTTACAATCACAGCGCCCCCTGGTGGTAACGCGAAATGTCTTATTTTGGTACGTGTTATGTTTTTATGTACTACTCAGACAGCTTTCATCAGATCAACTTAAAAATTAGATGAGACTCTACAAAACAAGATGAAGATCTAAAGTTATCAGAATTTAAACTTTTCATCATACCGTGTGACCGTGGTGAGGTCTCAAAGTTCGACTAAACGCCAATATAAGCGAGCTTCTGTAACTTAGACATATTTTGTCCAATCGACTCCAAACTACACATATAAGACAAGAGTCGCGACCGGAAGACATCTACCTAGAAATCATGACTTAAAAGGAAAGCGCCCCCTGGTGGCATCAGGAAATGTCTTGTTTTGGTCATCTTACTCTTTGATGTATTTCCCTCCAGCCACTTTACTAAACCATGTCAAACTGTGTCAAATTGGTCTCAAGATATTGATAATGTAGGCATAACATTATTGTGACTTTTCATCATGCAGATTGTTAATGGCGTGGCATCAAAGTTCATCAGCTCATCATGACCTATGAAACCCATTTTAACAGAGTTACCCTGAACGCAGCATGAGACCGCTTTCGGTTTGTTACGTCTCACACTTGGATGTATTTCTCCTCATTCACTTTGCTAAACCATGTCAAACTGTGTCACATGGGTCTCAATATATTGATAATGTAGGCATAACATTGCTGTGAGTTTTCATCATGCGGATTATTCATAGCTTTGCAGCAGACTTCTTCAACTCGCCATGACAAACGAAGCTGCATTTAACACAGCTGCAAGTGAACGCCTCATGAGTTACGTCGTCACAAGCTGCGGAGCTGTGTATCACGAAGAACCGGAGAACGGTTGGCGAGTCTGGATGAGAGGACGGCGGCGGAGTCACTGTGGACGTTGTTCGCTCAGCAGGTTAGAGTGTGGGACTCAAAGCTTTTTTCCCCCGTCCGTCGTGTCTTTTCCTGTGTGAACTCTGCCGCTCTCAACAGCAGCACTGCCTATGAGCTAGCTCCTGCTACCTCCAACGAAGCATCTCTCAACTGCTACGTAAGTTAAACGGACACTTCTGACTGACTGTGATGATAAGCAAAAGAGACACTGTGGATGTGTGATGTGTTGTACTGCATTTGTTTGATCTGTTTACTAATACTAGCTCTAATAAATACTGTATAAATTATATTTTGCTCCTGAATTGAACTGTGTTAAAGGGGTTCACATGGAAAATATATGTTCAATTATGTAAAGGGTGATTTTTGTTACTATTATACTAATGGAGATTTAGCACTTGCTACACATTGTAAGAGCAGCTGTTCAAAGGAGCACTACGTCTTTTAAGGCTCTTTATTCAGAGTCACGGTGTTGATGTCCTGTCACGTGTTACAGTGAAAAATAACCGTGTCTCCCACCTTCAGTATTTAAATCGTTAATCTCAGACAGACTTCACTGAATTCTTTTGTTAAATATGAGTAAGTCATAGCCTTGTAACTTTACTAGAACAGACAGTGTCATACAGAGTTGTGGGTTTATATGCACTACCTATTTCCTAATCTGAAATGATTATGCTCTGATTAACTTTGAACTAATATTTTATTTTTACCATTTAAAAGTCTGTTAATTACTTAACCTGGCCCATGTATGACTTTACATATCTGTGTATTGGTTTCATGTTCCTCTAGAAGGTCCAACTTGACACACAACTTGAATCCAACCAGACTGAACACTGACTCCAGGTACAGACCTGATTTCATTACTTAAAAACAATCAAAGTATTGCACATAATACATAATGTATTAAATTATAATGCAATACTTTTAATGTGAAATAGCTCCATTAAAAACATTCATTGTCATGGTAGTGCACGTTTTAATCCAAAAGCATATTCAAATACACAGTTGAATATCCACAGAAAATAAGATTACACACTTTGTTCATATGTAACTCTTCCTCTACAATAATGACGATCACTTTCATGTTTCCTATCATTTTATTAGGGACAGACGAGCCTGAAGGACACAGCTGTGATGACCATGTTCTGTCTCTTATGGCAAAGCAGAAATATAAAACACTGGGTTCTTATCTAAAGTGTATCAAATCAGATCTCCACCATGTTGCTGCTGAGGACATCAGGTGCTGCAGTTCTTCATCTATGAAGAGAAAAAACGCACTGTTAAAGAATGTTTTGTGTTGTGTATAAAGCACAACAGATTTCAGATAGAACTGTTGTACTGTGGTCTTGGTTTATATCCTCATGGTGAAATGTACATATTTTAAGTCCCTTCTGATAAAAGTGCTGAAAGAAATACAACATTGTACAAATACATAAAATGTCTTTCTACCTCATCAGTACTATTCAAGGTGATAATCTCCCACAGACCTATTGATAACAGTCCAAATCAAGTCTTTCCACTTCTCTCAGTGTGAAAACATAATTCTATAATTAATTTGAGAACTGTTTACAACACTGATGTGTGGAGATTAAAATCATACCTAAACTGTCTAATTCACTGTAAAACTCCATGACATTCGCAGGCCATCTGTAGTTAAGGGAGCAACGCATGGAGTGATGTGTAGATTACTAGTTTGATGATGCATGAGGAGAGGCGGTGGTCGAGTGGCAGAAACTTGGACTATGGGCAGAGAAGGTCTCTGGTTCGTCTTTGGTTCGACTCCATGGAGAGACAACAAAAGTCGCACCTGGATTGATCTGTCCAAAAATCCAAGAGTCTCCCTACCCTCTCTAGTGCCCATGAGCAAGGCACCTCACTCCCCCAACATCTGCTCCCCCGAGTGCCGTACATGGTCGCTCACTGCTCTGTGTGTCCTGCACCAGATGGGTAAAAAGCAGCGATTAAATGTCCCTACCTGCATGAGTGTGCCTTTGCATGTCTGTGCATGTGTTTTGGATGAATACATGGATTTTAATCTTAATCTTTTAATCTTAATCAGTTGTCTTCCAGTTGACCAGCATGAAGCTGCAGATCTCCACCATGTTGCTGCTGGGGACATCAGGAGCTGCATTAATGAGGAGCAGAAGCGTACTGTTATGAATGTTTTGTGTTGTTTATGAAGCACTACTTATTTCAGCTAGAACCGATGTACTAGGGTCTGGGTTTGTATCCTAATGGTTAAATGCACATACTTTAAATCGCTTTTGATAAAACGTGACAAAGAAATACAACATTGTACACATAGATAAAATGTCTTTCTACCTCATCTGTAATATTCAAGGTGATGATCTCCCACAGAGCTGTTGATAACAGTCCACATCAAGTCTCTCCACTTCCCTCAGTGTGAAAACATAATTATATAATTAATTGGAGAAGTGTTTACAACACTGATGTGTGGACATTATAATGTTATCACTACTGTCTAATTCACTCTACAACTCCATGACAGACTAAATAAACGATGTGAAAATAGTAATGGCGGATATACCATCCTGTATCAGAATATTGGTGAAACAGTTACTATCACATGAAACGTACACGTGTAGCGTATTGATAGTAACTCATTAAAAAAAATAATGTCACAACCAAAACAAGACTGTCGAGTTATCTTGCTTCAATCTGTTCATTAGACGTGATAAATAAACGGTAACTTTTATAACAATTACATATTACAAAAAACTTGAGGCATGTAAGCATATGATGATAGATAAAGCAATATGTTATGTTGGATAGTTTCAAGGTTACTTACCTCTAGTTCAGCACCAGCGGCTGGCCAGAAGAAGTGGAGCGATCTTCCTTGCCGCACAGGGCAAACGCAGGCAATGTGGAGACGAGCGCTTGGTCATCGAACGTTCTCTCTTCCCCGACCGCAACAGACATGAAATTGCCTGTGCTCGGGCCCGTTAGTGCTACAACGTAGCCCTAGTTATTATTATTTCCCTTTGGGGGGCTTTTTCAGGGTCTAGGCATGCTCAAAAAGTTATGAAACTTTGCAGGAAATTCAAGGTCTGCGGATATTTTAGTATTCTGGAGTAATTGGAATTGGGCGTGGCAAAATGGCTCTACAGCGCCCCCTGGAACCAGCCCTTAGGTTTCCACATAACGGATTTTCATCAAAATCTGGATATAGGTGTATCGTGACCAGTCATGAAAAAAAGTCTCATGGAGCATTATGAAAAACGCAACAGGAAGTCCGCCATTTTGCTTTTAGTGGCCATTTTGGCAATATCCCACATTTTTACTTTTATGTACTTGTCCCAGGGCTTTCATCAGATCAACTTCAAATTCAGATGAGTGTCATCACAACAAGATGGAGATAAAAAATGATTGAGGGATTTTTTTTTTATCACACCGTGTGACCGTGGCATGGCGTTAAAAATTGGTAACACGCCATCAAAACACGGGCATCTGTATCTCGGACATACATGTTCCAATCAAGTCCAAACTAGACATGTAAGACAATAGTCCCCGCCTGATGACATCTATGCATAAATGATGACTTAAAACCGCAGCGCCCCCTGGTGGCAACAGGAAATGTCTTGTTTTTTGCTTGTCTTACACTTGGATGAATTTCTCCTCATCCACTGACCTCAACCATGTCAAACTGTATCAAATGGGTCCCAAGACATTGACAATGAAGACATAAGATTACCGTGACTTTTCGTCAAACGCCATATGAATGGCGTGGCATTAAAGTTCATCAACTCGCCGTGAAACACGAAATTGCTGTAACTTCAGTGTTCATGATTCTATCTCTCTCAAACTACATGTGTGTAACAACAGCCCCCCCCTGAAGATATTCATATGGTTTTAAGAAATGGGCGCGGCAAAAAAACTGACCAGCGCCCCCTATAGGGCAACCCCGGCACTACGATGGCCGACATTTATACAAATCTATCGGGACATGTGTCGTTTCATAACAAACAAAAAAATATCTTGGATAGGTATGCTTGACCAAACAGGGAGGCCGCCATTTTGGATTAAGTGGCCATTTTTATTCCATATTCCACATTTTTACTTGATGCACTTGTCCCAGGGCTTTCATCAGATTAACTTCAAATTAAGATCAGTGCCATCACAACAAGATGGAGATAAAAAGTGATTAAGAGATTGACCTTTCGTCACACCGTGTGACCGTGGCGTGGCGTCTTGAGTTTGATTAAACGCCATCAAAACACGAGGTTCTGTATCTCGGACATACATTGTCCAATCGAGTCCAAACTAGACATGTAAGACAAGGGTGCCATCCTGATGACATCTACACAGAAATTATGACTTGAAATTACAGCGCCCCCTGGTGGCTACAGGAAGTGACATGTTTTATACTTTGATGAACTGCTCCTGGCTGATTTACAATATACAGCTCAAATCAGATCAGTCAAGTCATTAGATCATGGTCAGAATTGTGACGTTTCCTCAAACCGTGTAAACATTGATGTGCGGCGAAGGATTTTCCTTCGCCAAAGGACACGATGTTATCATAACTCCACTGTGCATTGTCCTATCACTACAAAACTTCTGTCACATGGTCAGAGTCCAAGCCTGAACAGCTCTATGTGTCAATATTTCCTCAGTGTCATAGCGCCACCTACTGATTCGCCAGGAAACAGGAAGTACTTTGTTAATCCACTCTGCATTATCCAACCGGCTCCAAACTACTGACCTATGATCACAATCCTGAATAGAACAGCTCCATATATGAATATTAGTTCAGGATCATAGCGCCACCTATTGATCAGTGTGAAAATTAAGTTGCGGAAACATTGTCCAATTGACACAAAATTTCTCACGCTACATCAGAGCGCCTACTTGAACAGATCTATATGTCTGTGCGTAATAATAGTGATGGCGCCACCTACTGGCAAACCTACTGCCGCAGAGCGCAAAACGCATGCAACGTGGAGAAGTGCATGCTCGATCGATGATGTGCGCTTGGTCATCGATCGCTCTCTCCACCGACCGCAACAGGCTTCAACGTGCGGGTGCTCGGGCCCGCAAGTGCTACAACGTAGCCCTAGTTATTATTATTTCCCTTTGGGGGGCTTTTTCAGGGTCTAGACATGCTCAAAAAGTTATGAAACTTTGCAGGAAATTCAAGGTCTGCGGATATTTTAGTATTCTGGAGTAATTGGAATTGGGCGTGGCAAAATGGCTCTACAGCGCCCCCTGGAACCAGCCCCTAGGTTTCCACATAACGGATTTTCATCAAAATCTGGATATAGGTGTATCGTGACCAGTCATGAAAAAAAGTCTCATGGAGCATTATGAAAAACGCAACAGGAAGTCCGCCATTTTGCTTTTAGTGGCCATTTTGGCAATATCCCACATTTTTACTTTTACGTACTTGTCCTAGGGCTTTCATCAGATCAACTTCAAATTCAGATGAGTGTCATCACAACAAGATGGAGATAAAAAATGATTGAGGGATTTTTTTTTTATCACACCGTGTGACCGTGGCATGGCGTTAAAAATTGGTTACACGCCATCAAAACACGGGCATCTGTATCTCGGACATACATGTTCCAATCAAGTCCAAACTAGACATGTAAGACAATAGTCCCCGCCTGATGACATCTATGCATAAATGATGACTTAAAACTGCAGCGCCCCCTGGTGGCAACAGGAAATGTCTTGTTTTTTGCTTGTCTTACACTTGGATGAATTTCTCCTCATCCACTGACCTCAACCATGTCAAACTGTATCAAATGGGTCCCAAGACATTGACAATGAAGACATAAGATTACCGTGACTTTTCCTCAAACGCCATAAGAATGGCGTGGCATTAAAGTTCATCAACTCGCCGTGAAACACGAAATTGCTGTAACTTCAGTGTTCATGATTCTATCTCTCTCAAACTACATGTGTGTAACTACAGCCCCCCCCTGAAGATATTCATATGGTTTTAAGAAATGGGCGTGGCAAAAAAACTGACCAGCGCCCCCTATAGGGCAACCCCGGCACTACGATGGCCGACATTTATACAAATCTATCGGGACATGTGTCGTTTCATAACAAACAAAAAAATATCTTGGATAGGTATGCTTGACCAAACAGGGAGGCCGCCATTTTGGATTAAGTGGCCATTTTTTTCCCATATTCCACATTTTTACTTGATGCACTTGTCCCAGGGCTTTCATCAGATTAACTTCAAATTAAGATCAGTGCCATCACAACAAGATGGAGATAAAAACTGATTAAGAGATTGACCTTTCGTCACACCGTGTGACAGTGGCGTGGCGTCTTGAGTTTGATTAAACGCCATCAAAACACGAGGTTCTGTATCTCGGACATACATTGTCCAATCGAGTCCAAACTAGACATGTAAGACAAGGGTGCTATCCTGATGACATCTACACAGAAATTATGACTTGAAATTACAGCGCCCCCTGGTGGCTACAGGAAGTGACATGTTTTATACTTTGATGAACTGCTCCTGGCTGATTTACAATATACAGCTCAAATCAGATCAGTCAAGTCATTAGATCATGGTCAGAATTGTGACGTTTCCTCAAACCGTGTAAACATTGATGTGCGGCGAAGGATTTTCCTTCGCCAAAGGACACGATGTTATCATAACTCCACTGTGCATTGTCCTATCACTACAAAACGTCTGTCACATGGTCAGAGTCCAAGCCTGAACAGCTCTATGTGTCAATATTTCCTCAGTGTCATAGCGCCACCTACTGATTCGCCAGGAAACAGGAAGTACTTTGTTAATCCACTCTGCATTATCCAACCGGCTCCAAACTACTGACCTATGATCACAATCCTGAATAGAACAGCTCCATATATGAATATTAGTTCAGGATCATAGCGCCACCTATTGATCAGTGTGAAAATTAAGTTGCGGAAACATTGTCCAATTGACACAAAATTTCTCACGCTACATCAGAGCGCCTACTTGAACAGATCTATATGTCTGTGCGTAATAATAGTGATGGCGCCACCTACTGGCAAACCTACTGCCGCAGAGCGCAAAACGCATGCAACGTGGAGAAGTGCATGCTCGATCGATGATGTGCGCTTGGTCATCGATCGCTCTCTCCACCGACCGCAACAGGCTTCAACGTGCGGGTGCTCGGGCCCGCAAGTGCTACAACGTAGCCCTAGTTAGGGCCCGAGCACCGAATGGTGAGAGGCCCTATTGAATCTGTAAGGATTTTTATTATTATTATTATTATTATTATTATTATTATTTCCCTTTGGGGGGCTTTTTCAGGGTCTAGACATGCTCAAAAAGTTATGAAACTTTGCAGGAAATTCAAGGTCTGCGGATATTTTAGTATTCTGGAGTAATTGGAATTGGGCGTGGCAAAATGGCTCTACAGCGCCCCCTGGAACCAGCCCCTAGGTTTCCACATAACGGATTTTCATCAAAATCTGGATATAGGTGTATCGTGACCAGTCATGAAAAAAAGTCTCATGGAGCATTATGAAAAACGCAACAGGAAGTCCGCCATTTTGCTTTTAGTGGCCATTTTGGCAATATCCCACATTTTTACTTTTACGTACTTGTCCTAGGGCTTTCATCAGATCAACTTCAAATTCAGATGAGTGTCATCACAACAAGATGGAGATAAAAAATGATTGAGGGATTTTTTTTTTATCACACCGTGTGACCGTGGCATGGCGTTAAAAATTGGTTACACGCCATCAAAACACGGGCATCTGTATCTCGGACATACATGTTCCAATCAAGTCCAAACTAGACATGTAAGACAATAGTCCCCGCCTGATGACATCTATGCATAAATGATGACTTAAAACTGCAGCGCCCCCTGGTGGCAACAGGAAATGTCTTGTTTTTTGCTTGTCTTACACTTGGATGAATTTCTCCTCATCCACTGACCTCAACCATGTCAAACTGTATCAAATGGGTCCCAAGACATTGACAATGAAGACATAAGATTACCGTGACTTTTCCTCAAACGCCATAAGAATGGCGTGGCATTAAAGTTCATCAACTCGCCGTGAAACACGAAATTGCTGTAACTTCAGTGTTCATGATTCTATCTCTCTCAAACTACATGTGTGTAACTACAGCCCCCCCCTGAAGATATTCATATGGTTTTAAGAAATGGGCGTGGCAAAAAAACTGACCAGCGCCCCCTATAGGGCAACCCCGGCACTACGATGGCCGACATTTATACAAATCTATCGGGACATGTGTCGTTTCATAACAAACAAAAAAATATCTTGGATAGGTATGCTTGACCAAACAGGGAGGCCGCCATTTTGGATTAAGTGGCCATTTTTTTCCCATATTCCACATTTTTACTTGATGCACTTGTCCCAGGGCTTTCATCAGATTAACTTCAAATTAAGATCAGTGCCATCACAACAAGATGGAGATAAAAACTGATTAAGAGATTGACCTTTCGTCACACCGTGTGACCGTGGCGTGGCGTCTTGAGTTTGATTAAACGCCATCAAAACACGAGGTTCTGTATCTCGGACATACATTGTCCAATCGAGTCCAAACTAGACATGTAAGACAAGGGTGCTATCCTGATGACATCTACACAGAAATTATGACTTGAAATTACAGCGCCCCCTGGTGGCTACAGGAAGTGACATGTTTTATACTTTGATGAACTGCTCCTGGCTGATTTACAATATACAGCTCAAATCAGATCAGTCAAGTCATTAGATCATGGTCAGAATTGTGACGTTTCCTCAAACCGTGTAAACATTGATGTGCGGCGAAGGATTTTCCTTCGCCAAAGGACACGATGTTATCATAACTCCACTGTGCATTGTCCTATCACTACAAAACGTCTGTCACATGGTCAGAGTCCAAGCCTGAACAGCTCTATGTGTCAATATTTCCTCAGTGTCATAGCGCCACCTACTGATTCGCCAGGAAACAGGAAGTACTTTGTTAATCCACTCTGCATTATCCAACCGGCTCCAAACTACTGACCTATGATCACAATCCTGAATAGAACAGCTCCATATATGAATATTAGTTCAGGATCATAGCGCCACCTATTGATCAGTGTGAAAATTAAGTTGCGGAAACATTGTCCAATTGACACAAAATTTCTCACGCTACATCAGAGCGCCTACTTGAACAGATCTATATGTCTGTGCGTAATAATAGTGATGGCGCCACCTACTGGCAAACCTACTGCCGCAGAGCGCAAAACGCATGCAACGTGGAGAAGTGCATGCTCGATCGATGATGTGCGCTTGGTCATCGATCGCTCTCTCCACCGACCGCAACAGGCTTCAACGTGCGGGTGCTCGGGCCCGCAAGTGCTACAACGTAGCCCTAGTTAGGGCCCGAGCACCGAATGGTGAGAGGCCCTATTGAATCTGTAAGGATTTTTATTATTATTATTATTATTATTATTATTATTATTTCCCTTTGGGGGGCTTTTTCAGGGTCTAGACATGCTCAAAAAGTTATGAAACTTTGCAGGAAATTCAAGGTCTGCGGATATTTTAGTATTCTGGAGTAATTGGAATTGGGCGTGGCAAAATGGCTCTACAGCGCCCCCTGGAACCAGCCCCTAGGTTTCCACATAACGGATTTTCATCAAAATCTGGATATAGGTGTATCGTGACCAGTCATGAAAAAAAGTCTCATGGAGCATTATGAAAAACGCAACAGGAAGTCCGCCATTTTGCTTTTAGTGGCCATTTTGGCAATATCCCACATTTTTACTTTTACGTACTTGTCCCAGGGCTTTCATCAGATCAACTTCAAATTCAGATGAGTGTCATCACAACAAGATGGAGATAAAAAATGATTGAGGGATTTTTTTTTTATCACACCGTGTGACTGTGGCATGGCGTTAAAAATTGGTTACTCGCCATCAAAACACGGGCATCTGTATCTCGGACTTACATGTTCCAATCAAGTCCAAACTAGACATGTAAGACAATAGTCCCCGCCTGATGACATCTATGCATAAATGATGACTTAAAACCGCAGCGCCCCCTGGTGGCAACAGGAAATGTCTTGTTTTTTGCTTGTCTTACACTTGGATGAATTTCTCCTCATCCACTGACCTCAACCATGTCAAACTGTATCAAATGGGTCCCAAGACATTGACAATGAAGACATAAGATTACCGTGACTTTTCGTCAAACGCCATATGAATGGCGTGGCATTAAAGTTCATCAACTCGCCGTGAAACACGAAATTGCTGTAACTTCAGTGTTCATGATTCTATCTCTCTCAAACTACATGTGTGTAACAACAGCCCCCCCCTGAAGATATTCATATGGTTTTAAGAAATGGGCGTGGCAAAAAAACTGACCAGCGCCCCCTATAGGGCAACCCCGGCACTACGATGGCCGACATTTATACAAATCTATCGGGACATGTGTCGTTTCATAACAAACAAAAAAATATCTTTGATAGGTATGCTTGACCAAACAGGGAGGCCGCCATTTTGGATTAAGTGGCCATTTTTTTTCCATATTCCACATTTTTACTTGATGCACTTGTCCCAGGGCTTTCATCAGAATAACTTCAAATTAAGATCAGTGCCATCACAACAAGATGGAGATAAAAAGTGATTAAGAGATTGACCTTTCGTCACACCGTGTGACCGTGGCGTGGCGTCTTGAGTTTGATTAAACGCCATCAAAACACGAGGTTCTGTATCTCGGACATACATTGTCCAATCGAGTCCAAACTAGACATGTAAGACAAGGGTGCCATCCTGATGACATCTACACAGAAATTATGACTTGAAATTACAGCGCCCCCTGGTGGCTACAGGAAGTGACATGTTTTATACTTTGATGAACTGCTCCTGGCTGATTTACAATATACAGCTCAAATCAGATCAGTCAAGTCATTAGATCATGGTCAGAATTGTGACGTTTCCTCAAACCGTGTAAACATTGATGTGCGGCGAAGGATTTTCCTTCGCCAAAGGACACGATGTTATCATAACTCCACTGTGCATTGTCCTATCACTACAAAACTTCTGTCACATGGTCAGAGTCCAAGCCTGAACAGCTCTATGTGTCAATATTTCCTCAGTGTCATAGCGCCACCTACTGATTCGCCAGGAAACAGGAAGTACTTTGTTAATCCACTCTGCATTATCCAACCGGCTCCAAACTACTGACCTATGATCACAATACTTATCTGAACAGCTCCACATATAAATATTAGTTCAGGGTCATAGCGCCACCTACTGATCAGTGTGAAAATTAAGTTGTGTTAACATTGTCCAATTGACAAAAAATTGCTCACGCTACATCAGAGCGCCTACATGAACAGATATATATGTCTGTGCGTAATAATAGTGATGCCGCCACCTACTGGCAAACCTACTGCCGCAGAGCGCAAAACGCATGCAACGTGGAGAAGTGCATGCTCGATCGATGATGTGCGCTTGGTCATCGATCGCTCTCTCCACCGACCGCAACAGGCTTCATTAGGGCCCGAGCACCGAATGGTGAGAGGCCCTATTGAATCTGTAAGGATTTTTATTATTATTATTATTATTATTAGGGCCCGAGCACCGAATGGTGAGAGGCCCTATTGAATCTGTAAGGATTTTTATTATTAGGGCCCGAGCACCGAATGGTGAGAGGCCCTATTGAATCTGTAAGGATTTTTATTATTATTATTAGGGCCCGAGCACCGAATGGTGAGAGGCCCTATTGAATCTGTAAGGATTTTTATTATTATTATTAGGGCCCGAGCACCGAATGGTGAGAGGCCCTATTGAATCTGTAAGGATTTTTATTATTAGGGCCCGAGCACCGAATGGTGAGAGGCCCTATTGAATCTGTAAGGATTTTTATTATTATTAGGGCCCGAGCACCGAATGGTGAGAGGCCCTATTGAATCTGTAAGGATTTTTATTATTATTATTATTATTATTATTAGGGCCCGAGCACCGAATGGTGAGAGGCCCTATTGAATCTGTAAGGATTTTTATTATTATTATTATTTCCCTTTGGGGGGCTTTTTCAGGGTCTAGACATGCTCAAAAAGTTATGAAACTTTGCAGGAAATTCAAGGTCTGCGGATATTTTAGTATTCTGCGGTAATTGGAATTGGGCGTGGCAAAATGGCTCTACAGCGCCCCCTGGAACCAGCCCCTAGGTTTCCACATAACGGATTTTCATCAAAATCTGGATATAGGTGCATCGTGACCAGTCATGAAAAAAAGTCTCATGGAGCATTATGAAAAACGCAACAGGAAGTCCGCCATTTTGCTTTTAGTGGCCATTTTGGCAATATCCCACATTTTTACTTTTACGTACTTGTCCCAGGGCTTTCATCAGATCAACTTCAAATTCAGATGAGTGTCATCACAACAAGATGGAGATAAAAAATGATTGAGGGAATTTTTTTTTATCACACCGTGTGACCGTAGCATGGCGTTAAAAATTGGTAACACGCCATCAAAACACGGGCATCTGTATCTCAGACATACATGTTCCAATCAAGTCCAAACTAGACATGTAAGACAATAGTCCCCGCCTGATGACATCTATGCATAAATGATGACTTAAAACCGCAGCGCCCCCTGGTGGCAGAAGGAAATGTCTTGTTTTTTGCTTGTCTTACACTTGGATGAATTTCTCCTCATCCACTGACCTCAACCATGTCAAACTGTATCAAATGGGTCCCAAGACATTGACAATGAAGACATAAGATTACCGTGACTTTTCGTCAAACGCCATATGAATGGCGTGGCATTAAAGTTCATCAACTCGCCGTGAAACACGAAATTGCTGTAACTTCAGTGTTCATGATTCTATCTCTCTCAAACTACATGTGTGTAACAACAGCCCCCCCTGAAGATATTCATATGGTTTTAAGAGATGGGCGTGGCAAAAAAACTGACCAGCGCCCCCTATAGGGCAACCCCGGCACTACGATGGCCGACATTTATACAAATCTATCGGGACATGTGTCGTTTCATAACAAACAAAAAAATATCTTGGATAGGTATGCTTGACCAAACAGGGAGGCCGCCATTTTGGATTAAGTGGCCATTTTTTTTCCATATTCCACATTTTTACTTGATGCACTTGTCCCAGGGCTTTCATCAGATTAACTTCAAATTAAGATCAGTGCCATCACAACAAGATGGAGATAAAAAGTGATTAAGAGATTGACCTTTCGTCACACCGTGTGACCGTGGCGTGGCGTCTTGAGTTTGATTAAACGCCATCAAAACACGAGGTTCTGTATCTCGGACATACATTGTCCAATCGAGTCCAAACTAGACATGTAAGACAAGGGTGCCATCCTGATGACATCTACACAGAAATTATGACTTGAAATTACAGCGCCCCCTGGTGGCTACAGGAAGTGACATGTTTTATACTTTGATGAACTGCTCCTGGCTGATTTACAATATACAGCTCAAATCAGATCAGTCAAGTCATTAGATCATGGTCAGAATTGTGACATTTCCTCAAACCGTGTAAACATTGATGTTTGGCGAAGGATCATCCTTCGCCAAAGGACACAATGTTTTCATAATTACACTGTGCATTGTCCTATCACTACCAAACTTCTGTCACATGATAAGAGTACAAGCCTGAACAGCTCTATGTGTCAATATTTCCTCAGTGTCATAGCGCCACCTACTGATTCACCAGGAAACAGGAAGTACTTTGTTAATCCACTCTGCATTATCCAACCGGCTCCAAACTACTGACCTATGATCACAATACTGATCTGAACAGCTCCACATATAAATATTAGTTCAGGGTCATAGCGCCACCTACTGATCAGTGTGAAAATTAAGTTGCGGAAACATTGTCCAATTGACACAAAATTGCTCACGCTACATCAGAGCGCCTACATGAACAGATATATATGTCTGTGCGTAATAATAGTGATGGCGCCACCTACTGGCAAACCTACTGCCGCAGAGCGCAAAACGCATGCAACGTGGAGAAGTGCATGCTCGATCGATGATGTGCGCTTGGTCATCGATCGCTCTCTCCACCGACCGCAACAGGCTTCAACGTGCGGGTGCTCGGGCCCGCAAGTGCTACAACGTAGCCCTAGTTATTATTATTTCCCTTTGGGGGGCTTTTTCAGGGTCTAGACATGCTCAAAAAGTTATGAAACTTTGCAGGAAATTCAAGGTCTGCGGATATTTTAGTATTCTGGAGTAATTGGAATTGGGCGTGGCAAAATGGCTCTACAGCGCCCCCTGGAACCAGCCCCTAGGTTTCCACATAACGGATTTTCATCAAAATCTGGATATAGGTGTATCGTGACCAGTCATGAAAAAAAGTCTCATGGAGCATTATGAAAAACGCAACAGGAAGTCCGCCATTTTGCTTTTAGTGGCCATTTTGGCAATATCCCACATTTTTACTTTTACGTACTTGTCCCAGGGCTTTCATCAGATCAACTTCAAATTCAGATGAGTGTCATCACAACAAGATGGAGATAAAAAATGATTGAGGGATTTTTTTTTTATCACACCGTGTGACCGTGGCATGGCGTTAAAAATTGGTTACACGCCATCAAAACACGGGCATCTGTATCTCGGACATACATGTTCCAATCAAGTCCAAACTAGACATGTAAGACAATAGTCCCCGCCTGATGACATCTATGCATAAATGATGACTTAAAACGACAGCGCCCCCTGGTGGCAACAGGAAATGTCTTGTTTTTTGCTTGTCTTACACTTGGATGAATTTCTCCTCATCCACTGACCTCAACCATGTCAAACTGTATCAAATGGGTCCCAAGACATTGACAATGAAGACATAAGATTACCGTGACTTTTCGTCAAACGCCATATGAATGGCGTGGCATTAAAGTTCATCAACTCGCCGTGAAACACGAAATTGCTGTAACTTCAGTGTTCATGATTCTATCTCTCTCAAACTACATGTGTGTAACAACAGCCCCCCCCTGAAGATATTCATATGGTTTTAAGAAATGGGCGTGGCAAAAAAACTGACCAGCGCCCCCTATAGGGCAACCCCGGCACTACGATGGCCGACATTTATACAAATCTATCGGGACATGTGTCGTTTCATAACAAACAAAAAAATATCTTGGATAGGTATGCTTGACCAAACAGGGAGGCCGCCATTTTGGATTAAGTGGCCATTTTTTTCCCATATTCCACATTTTTACTTGATGCACTTGTCCCAGGGCTTTCATCAGATTAACTTCAAATTAAGATCAGTGCCATCACAACAAGATGGAGATAAAAAGTGATTAAGAGATTGACCTTTCGTCACACCGTGTGACCGTGGTGTGGCGTTAAAGTTTGATGAAACGCCATCAAAACACAAGCTTCCATATTTCAGACATATTTTGTCCAATTGAGTCAAAACTAGACACATACGACAAGAGTCGCGACCAGAAGACATCGGTGCAGAAATTGTGACTTACAATCACAGCGCCCCCTGGTGGCAACAGGAAATGTCTTGTTTTTAAGACGTGTTATGTTTTTATGTACTACTCGGAGAGCTTTCATCACATCAATTTAAAATTTAGACGGGTGGCATCACAACAAGATGGAGATCTAAAGTTATCAAAGAAACAACTTTTCGACACACCGTCTGACTGTGGCGGGGCGTCAAATCAGCTCACCATGACACACGAAAACGCTTAAAGGGGACATATTCGCCTTAAAGGGGACATATTATTTCCATTTCACCACAGTTGATATGGTTCCTTGGGGTCTTAATGAAATGTCTGTAAAATATTTTGGTAAAAATACTCCAAGGATAATTTAAAACAGCACCTTTTTACTCTGTCTAAAACAGACCTCCTCAGATCAACCTGTTTTGAGGGCTTTAATGTGCTCAAAAAGTTGTAGGAGTTTGCAGCAAATTCGAAGGCGGCGTAAATTTACGTATTCTGGAGTATTTTGAAAAGGGCGTGGCAAAATGGCTCAAGAGCGCCACCTACGGAAAAGCCCCTCATTTAGCATTCACCGATCCTCAAAAAAAACATAGACTATTGTGTATCATGACTAGATGCACAAAAAAGTCCATCAGTGCATTATGAATAACGCAACAGGAAGCCCGCCAGTTTGACTTTAGTGGCCATTTTGGTCATATTCCATATTTTTTCTTTGATGTACTTGTCGTACAGCTTTCATCAGATCAACTTCAAATTTAGACGATCGTCATCACAACAAATTGGAGATCTAAAGTTATTGAAGGCTTACGTTTTAGCAAAACCGTCTGACCGTGGTGTGGCGTTAAAGTTGATGAAACGCCATCAAAACACAAGCTTCCATATTTCAGACATAGTTTGTCCAATTGAGTCCAAACTAGACACATACGACAAGAGTCGCGACCAGAAGACATCACTGTAGAAATTGTGACTTACAATCACAGCGCCCCCTGGTGGCAACAGGAAATGTCTTGTTTTTAAGACGTGTTATGTTTTTATGTACTACTCGGAGAGCTTTCATCAGATCAACTTAAAAATTAGATGAGACTCTACAAAACAAGATGAAGATCTAAAGTTATCAATATTTAAACTTTTCATCATACCGTGTGACCGTGGTGAGGTCTCAAAGTTCGACTAAACGCCAATATAAGCGAGCTTCTGTAACTTAGACATATTTTGTCCAATTGACTCCAAACTACACATATAAGACAAGAGTCGCGATCGGAAGACATCTACCTAGAAATCATGACTTAAAAGGAAAGCGCCCCCTGGTGGCATATGGAAATGTCTTGTTTTTGTACATCGTGCGCTTTGATTTATTTGTCGGAGAGCTTTCATCACATCAATTTAAAATTTAGACAGGTGGCATCACAACAAGATGGAGATCTAAAGTTATCAAAGAAACAACTTTTCGACACACCATCTGACTGTGGCGGGGCGTCAAATCAGCTCACCATGACACACGAAAACGCTTAAAGGGGACATATTATTTCCATTTCACCACAGTTGATATGGTTCCTTGGGGTCTTAATGAAATGTCTGTAAAATATTTTGGTAAAAATACCCCAAGGATATTTTAAAACAGCACCTTTTTACTCTGTCTAAAACAGACCTCCTCAGATCAACCTGTTTTGAAGGCCCCGCCCCCCTCTCACCCCGCCCCCATCTTACCCCACCCCCTTTCACCCCTCTCATCCCTCCCCCTTCTCACCCCTCCCCCCTCTCATGGAGGTGTAGGACATGTGCTTGAATGTGTTCTCACTACAGAATGCATTCAACATCTATCGGGCAGATTATGGTCCTCGTGAAAATTTACGTATTCTGGGGTATTTGGAAATGGGTGTTGCAAAATGGCTCAACAGCGCCACCAACGGTGCTTTCCCTCATTTACGGAGAAACACCTCATTTAGCATTCACTGATCCGCACGAAATTGAAGACAGTTGTGTATCATCACCAGATGCACAAAAAACGCGCCGGAGCAATATGAAAAACGCAACAGGAACCCCGCCATTTTCGATTTGGACCATATTCCATGTTTTTTATTTTCAAATACTTCTTGGAGAGCTTTCATCAGATCAACTGAAAATTTAGACGAGTGTCATCAGAACAAGATGGAGATCTAAAGTTATTGAAAGATCAATTTTTCGCCACACCGTGTGACCGTGGCGAGGCGTCAAAATGTGACTAAACGCCATCAAAACACAAGCTTCTGTATCTTGGACATATTTGGTCCAATCGAGTTCAAACTACACATGTAAGACAAGAAGCGCGACCTGATGACATCAACAAAGACACCATGACTTAAAATCATACCGCCACCTGCTGGCTACAGGAAGTGAAGCGTTTATCTTGCAGCAGTGCGCAAATGCATGCAACGCTGAGACGAGCGCTTGGTCATCAAACGTTCTCTCTTCCCCGACCGCAACAGACTTGAAATTGCCTGTGCTCGGGCCCGTTAGTGCTACAACGTAGCCCTAGTTATTATTAGGGCCCGAGCACCGAATGGTGAGAGGCCCTATTGAATCTGTAAGGATTTTTATTATTATTATTATTATTATTATTATTATTATTTCCCTTTGGGGGGCTTTTTCAGGGTCTAGACATGCTCAAAAAGTTATGAAACTTTGCAGGAAATTCAAGGTCTGCGGATATTTTAGTATTCTGGAGTAATTGGAATTGGGCGTGGCAAAATGGCTCTACAGCGCCCCCTGGAACCAGCCCCTAGGTTTCCACATAACGGATTTTCATCAAAATCTGGATATAGGTGTATCGTGACCAGTCATGAAAAAAAGTCTCATGGAGCATTATGAAAAACGCAACAGGAAGTCCGCCATTTTGCTTTTAGTGGCCATTTTGGCAATATCCCACATTTTTACTTTTACGTACTTGTCCCAGGGCTTTCATCAGATCAACTTCAAATTCAGATGAGTGTCATCACAACAAGATGGAGATAAAAAATGATTGAGGGATTTTTTTTTTATCACACCGTGTGACCGTGGCATGGCGTTAAAAATTGGTTACACGCCATCAAAACACGGGCATCTGTATCTCGGACATACATGTTCCAATCAAGTCCAAACTAGACATGTAAGACAATAGTCCCCGCCTGATGACATCTATGCATAAATGATGACTTAAAACGACAGCGCCCCCTGGTGGCAACAGGAAATGTCTTGTTTTTTGCTTGTCTTACACTTGGATGAATTTCTCCTCATCCACTGACCTCAACCATGTCAAACTGTATCAAATGGGTCCCAAGACATTGACAATGAAGACATAAGATTACCGTGACTTTTCGTCAAACGCCATATGAATGGCGTGGCATTAAAGTTCATCAACTCGCCGTGAAACACGAAATTGCTGTAACTTCAGTGTTCATGATTCTATCTCTCTCAAACTACATGTGTGTAACAACAGCCCCCCCCTGAAGATATTCATATGGTTTTAAGAAATGGGCGTGGCAAAAAAACTGACCAGCGCCCCCTATAGGGCAACCCCGGCACTACGATGGCCGACATTTATACAAATCTATCGGGACATGTGTCGTTTCATAACAAACAAAAAAATATCTTGGATAGGTATGCTTGACCAAACAGGGAGGCCGCCATTTTGGATTAAGTGGCCATTTTTTTCCCATATTCCACATTTTTACTTGATGCACTTGTCCCAGGGCTTTCATCAGATTAACTTCAAATTAAGATCAGTGCCATCACAACAAGATGGAGATAAAAAGTGATTAAGAGATTGACCTTTCGTCACACCGTGTGACCGTGGCGTGGCGTCTTGAGTTTGATTAAACGCCATCAAAACACGAGGTTCTGTATCTCGGACATACATTGTCCAATCGAGTCCAAACTAGACATGTAAGACAAGGGTGCCATCCTGATGACATCTACACAGAAATTATGACTTGAAATCACAGCGCCCCCTGGTGGCAACATGAAGTGACATGTTTTATACTTTGATGAACTGCTCCTGGCTGATTTACAATATACAGCTCAAATCAGCTCAGTCAAGTCATTAGATCATGGTCAGAATTGTGACGTTTCCTCAAACCGTGTAAACATTGATGTGCGGCGAAGGATTTTCCTTCGCCAAAGGACACGATGTTATCATAACTCCACTGTGCATTGTCCTATCACTACAAAACTTCTGTCACATGGTCAGAGTCCAAGCCTGAACAGCTCTATGTGTCAATATTTCCTCAGTGTCATAGCGCCACCTACTGATTCGCCAGGAAACAGGAAGTACTTTGTTAATCCACTCTGCATTATCCAACCGGCTCCAAACTACTGACCTATGATCACAATACTGATCTGAACAGCTCCATATATGAATATTAGTTCAGGATCATAGCGCCACCTACTGATCAGTGTGAAAATTAAGTTGCGGAAACATTGTCCAATTGACACAAAATTTCTCACGCTACATCAGAGCGCCTACTTGTACAGATATATATGTCTGTGCGTAATAATAGTGATGGCGCCACCTACTGGCAAACCTACTGCCGCAGAGCGCAAAACGCATGCAACGTGGAGAAGTGCATGCTCGATCGATGATGTGCGCTTGGTCATCGATCGCTCTCTCCACCGACCGCAACAGGCTTCAACGTGCGGATGCTCGGGCCCGCAAGTGCTACAACGTAGCCCTAGTTATTATTATTATTTCCCTTTGGGGGGCTTTTTCAGGGTCTAGACATGCTCAAAAAGTTATGAAACTTTGCAGGAAATTCAAGGTCTGCGGATATTTTAGTATTCTGGAGTAATTGGAATTGGGCGTGGCAAAATGGCTCTACAGCGCCCCCTGGAACCAGCCCCTAGGTTTCCACATAACGGATTTTCATCAAAATCTGGATATAGGTGTATCGTGACCATTCATGAAAAAAAGTCTCATGGAGCATTATGAAAAACGCAACAGGAAGTCCGCCATTTTGCTTTTAGTGGCCATTTTGGCAATATCCCACATTTTTACTTTTACGTACTTGTCCCAGGGCTTTCATCAGATCAACTTCAAATTCAGATGAGTGTCATCACAACAAGATGGAGATAAAAAATGATTGAGGGATTTTTTTTTTATCACACCGTGTGACCGTGGCATGGCATTAAAAATTGGTTACACGCCATCAAAACACGGGCATCTGTATCTCGGACATACATGTTCCAATCAAGTCCAAACTAGACATGTAAGACAATAGTCCCCGCCTGATGACATCTATGCATAAATGATGACTTAAAACCGCAGCGCCCCCTGGTGGCAACAGGAAATGTCTTGTTTTTTGCTTGTCTTACACTTGGATGAATTTCTCCTCATCCACTGACCTCAACCATGTCAAACTGTATCAAATGGGTCCCAAGACATTGACAATGAAGACATAAGATTACCGTGACTTTTCGTCAAACGCCATATGAATGGCGTGGCATTAAAGTTCATCAACTCGCCGTGAAACACGAAATTGATGTAACTTCAGGGTTCATGATTCTATCTCTCTCAAACTACATGTGTGTAACAACAGCCCCCCCCTGAAGATATTCATATGGTTTTAAGAAATGGGCGTGGCAGAAAAACTGACCAGCGCCCCCTATAGGGCAACCCCGGCACTACGATGGCCGACATTTATACAAATCTATCGGGACATGTGTCGTTTCATAACAAACAAAAAAATATCTTGGATAGGTATGCTTGACCAAACAGGGAGGCCGCCATTTTGGATTAAGTGGCCATTTTTTTTCCATATTCCACATTTTTACTTGATGCACTTGTCCCAGGGCTTTCATCAGATTAACTTCAAATTAAGATCAGTGCCATCACAACAAGATGGAGATAAAAAGTGATTAAGAGATTGACCTTTCGTCACACCGTGTGACCGTGGCGTGGCGTCTTGAGTTTGATTAAACGCCATCAAAACACGAGGTTCTGTATCTCGGACATACATTGTCCAATCGAGTCCAAACTAGACATGTCAGACAAGGGTGCCATCCTGATGACATAGGCCCTATTGAATCTGTAAGGATTTTTATTATTATTATTAGGGCCCGAGCACCGAATGGTGAGAGGCCCTATTGAATCTGTAAGGATTTTTATTATTATTAGGGCCCGAGCACCGAATGGTGAGAGGCCCTATTGAATCTGTAAGGATTTTTATTATTATTATTATTATTATTATTATTATTTCCCTTTGGGGGGCTTTTTCAGGGTCTAGACATGCTCAAAAAGTTATGAAACTTTGCAGGAAATTCAAGGTCTGCGGATATTTTAGTATTCTGGAGTAATTGGAATTGGGCGTGGCAAAATGGCTCTACAGCGCCCCCTGGAACCAGCCCCTAGGTTTCCACATAACGGATTTTCATCAAAATCTGGATATAGGTGTATCGTGACCAGTCATGAAAAAAAGTCTCATGGAGCATTATGAAAAACGCAACAGGAAGTCCGCCATTTAGCTTTTAGTGGCCATTTTGGCAATATCCCACATTTTTACTTTTACGTACTTGTCCCAGGGCTTTCGTCAGATCAACTTCAAATTCAGATGAGTGTCATCACAACAAGATGGAGATAAAAAATGATTGAGGGATTTTTTTTTTATCACACCGTGTGACCGTGGCATGGCGTTAAAAATTGGTTACACGCCATCAAAACACAGGCATCTGTATCTCGGACATACATGTTCCAATCAAGTCCAAACTAGACATGTAAGACAATAGTCCCCGCCTGATGACATCTATGCATAAATGATGACTTAAAACCACAGCGCCCCCTGGTGGCAACAGGAAATGTCTTGTTTTTTGCTTGTCTTACACTTGGATGAATTTCTCCTCATCCACTGACCTCAACCATGTCAAACTGTATCAAATGGGTCCCAAGACATTGACAATGAAGACATAAGATTACCGTGACTTTTCGTCAAACGCCATATGAATGGCGTGGCATTAAAGTTCATCAACTCGCCATGAAACACGAAATTGCTGTAACTTCAGTGTTCATGATTCTATCTCTCTCAAACTACATGTGTGTAACAACAGCCCCCCCCGAAGATATTCATATGGTTTTAAGAAATGGGCGTGGCAAAAAAACTGACCAGCGCCCCCTATAGGGCAACCCCGGCACTACGATGGCCGACATTTATACAAATCTATCGGGACATGTGTCGTTTCATTACAAACAAAAAAATATCTTGGATAGGTATGCTTGACCAAACATGGAGGCCGCCATTTTGGATTAAGTGGCCATTTTTTTTCCATATTCCACATTTTTACTTGATGCACTTGTCCCAGGGCTTTCATCAGATTAACTTCAAATTAAGATCAGTGCCATCACAACAAGATGGAGATAAAAAGTGATTAAGAGATTGACCTTTCGTCACACCGTGTGACCGTGGCGTGGCGTCTTGAGTTTGATTAAACGCCATCAAAACACGAGGTTCTGTATCTCGGACATACATTGTCCAATCGAGTCCAAACTAGACATGTAAAACAAGGGTGCCATCCTGATGACATCTACACAGAAATTATGACTTGAAATTACAGCGCCCCCTGGTGGCTACAGGAAGTGATATGTTTTATACTTTGGATGAACTGCTCCTGGCTGATTTACAATATACAGCTCAAATCAGATCAGTCAAGTCATTAGATCATGGTCAGAATTGTGACGTTTCCTCAAACCGTGTAAACATTGATGTGCGGCGAAGGATTTTCCTTCGCCAAAGGACACGATGTTATCATAACTCCACTGTGCATTGTCCTATCACTACAAAACTTCTGTCACATGGTCAGAGTCCAAGCCTGAACAGCTCTATGTGTCAATATTTCCTCAGTGTCATAGCGCCACCTACTGATTCGCCAGGAAACAGGAAGTACTTTGTTAATCCACTCTGCATTATCCAACCGGCTCCAAACTACTGACCTATGATCACAATACTGATCTGAACAGCTCCACATATAAATATTAGTTCAGGGTCATAGCGCCACCTACTGATCAGTGTGAAAATTAAGTTGTGTTAACATTGTCCAATTGACACAAAATTGCTCACGCTACATCAGAGCGCCTACATGAACAGATATATATGTCTGTGCGTAATAATAGTGATGGCGCCACCTACTGGCAAACCTACTGCCGCAGAGCACAAAACGCATGCAACGTGGAGAAGTGCATGCTCGATCGATGATGTGCGCTTGGTCATCGATCGCTCTCTCCACCGACCGCAACAGGCTTCAACGTGCGGGTGCTCGGGCCCGCAAGTGCTACAACGTAGCCCTAGTTATTATTATTATTTCCCTTTGGGGGGCTTTTTCAGGGTCTAGACATGCTCAAAAAGTTATGAAACTTTGCAGGAAATTCAAGGTCTGCGGATATTTTAGTATTCTGGAGTAATTGGAATTGGGCGTGGCAAAATGGCTCTACAGCGCCCCCTGGAACCAGCCCCTAGGTTTCCACATAACGGATTTTCATCAAAATCTGGATATAGGTGTATCGTGACCAGTCATGAAAAAAAGTCTCATGGAGCATTATGAAAAACGCAACAGGAAGTCCGCCATTTTGCTTTTAGTGGCCATTTTGGCAATATCCCACATTTTTACTTTTACGTACTTGTCCCAGGGTTTTCATCAGATCAACTTCAAATTCAGATGAGTGTCATCACAACAAGATGGAGATAAAAAATGATTGAGGGATTTTTTTTTTATCACACCGTGTGACCGTGGCATGGCGTTAAAAATTGGTTACACGCCATCAAAACACGGGCATCTGTATCTCGGACATACATGTTCCAATCAAGTCCAAACTAGACATGTAAGACAATAGTCCCCGCCTGATGACATCTATGCATAAATGATGACTTAAAACCGCAGCGCCCCCTGGTGGCAACAGGAAATGTCTTGTTTTTTGCTTGTCTTACACTTGGATGAATTTCTCCTCATCCACTGACCTCAACCATGTCAAACTGTATCAAATGGGTCCCAAGACATTGACAATGAAGACATAAGATTACCGTGACTTTTCGTCAAACGCCATATGAATGGCGTGGCATTAAAGTTCATCAACTCGCCGTGAAACACGAAATTGCTGTAACTTCAGTGTTCATGATTCTATCTCTCTCAAACTACAGTGTGTAACAACAGCCCCCCCCTGAAGATATTCATATGGTTTTAAGAAATGGGCGTGGCAAAAAAACTGACCAGCGCCCCCTATAGGGCAACCCCGGCACTACGATGGCCGACATTTATACAAATCTATCGGGACATGTGTCGTTTCATAACAAACAAAAAAATATCTTGGATAGGTATGCTTGACCAAACAGGGAGGCCGCCATTTTGGATTAAGTGGCCATTTTTTTTCCATATTCCACATTTTTACTTGATGCACTTGTCCCAGGGCTTTCATCAGATTAACTTCAAATTAAGATCAGTGCCATCACAACAAGATGGAGATAAAAAGTGATTAAGAGATTGACCTTTCGTCACACCGTGTGACCGTGGCGTGGCGTCTTGAGTTTGATTAAACGCCATCAAAACACGAGGTTCTGTATCTCGGACATACATTGTCCAATCGAGTCCAAACTAGACATGTAAGACAAGGGTGCCGTCCTGATGACATCTACACAGAAATTATGACTTGAAATTACAGCGCCCCCTGGTGGCTACAGGAAGTGACATGTTTTATACTTTGATGAACTGCTCCTGGCTGATTTACAATATACAGCTCAAATCAGCTCAGTCAAGTCATTAGATCATGGTCAGAATTGTGACGTTTCCTCAAACCGTGTAAACATTGATGTGCGGCGAAGGATTTTCCTTCGCCAAAGGACACGATGTTATCATAACTCCACTGTGCATTGTCCTATCACTACAAAACTTCTGTCACATGGTCAGAGTCCAAGCCTGAACAGCTCTATGTGTCAATATTTCCTCAGTGTCATAGCGCCACCTACTGATTCGCCAGGAAACAGGAAGTACTTTGTTAATCCACTCTGCATTATCCAACCGGCTCCAAACTACTGACCTATGATCACAATCCTGAATAGAACAGCTCCATATATGAATATTAGTTCAGGATCATAGCGCCACCTATTGATCAGTGTGAAAATTAAGTTGCGGAAACATTGTCCAATTGACACAAAATTTCTCACGCTACATCAGAGCGCCTACTTGAACAGATCTATATGTCTGTGCGTAATAATAGTGATGGCGCCACCTACTGGCAAACCTACTGCCGCAGAGCGCAAAACGCATGCAACGTGGAGAAGTGCATGCTCGATCGATGATGTGCGCTTGGTCATCGATCGCTCTCTCCACCGACCGCAACAGGCTTCAACGTGCGGGTGCTCGGGCCCGCAAGTGCTACAACGTAGCCCTAGTTAGGGCCCGAGCACCGAATGGTGAGAGGCCCTATTGAATCTGTAAGGATTTTTATTATTAGGGCCCGAGCACCGAATGGTGAGAGGCCCTATTGAATCTGTAAGGATTTTTATTAGGGCCCGAGCACCGAAATCGGTGGGAGGCCCTATTGAAATTGAAATGATTATTATTATTATTATTATTATTATTTTTCTTAGCTTAAATGAATTGGCTTTTTGAGGGCTTTAATGTGCTCAAAAAGTTGTAGGAGTTTGCAGTAAATTCGAAGGCGGCGTAAAATTACGTATTCTGGAGTATTTTGAAAAGGGCGTGGCAAAATGGCTAAAGAGCGCCACCTACGGAAAAGCCCCTCATTTAGCATTCACCGATCCTCAAAAAAAACAAAGATTATTGTGTATCATGACTAGATGCACAAAAAAGTCCATCAGTGCATTATGAATAACGCAACAGGAAGCCCGCCAGTTTGACTTTAGTGGCCATTTTGGTCATATTCCATATTTTTTCTTTGATGTACTTGTCGTACAGCTTTCATCAGATCAACTTCAAATTTAGACGATCGTCATCACAACAAATTGGAGATCTAAAGTTATTGAAGGATTACGTTTTAGCAAAACCGTCTGACCGTGGTGTGGCGTTAAAGTTTGATTAAACGCCATCAAAACACGGGCTTCTATATCTCAGACTTATTTTGTCCTATCGAGTCCAAACTACACACATAAGACAAGAGTAGAGATATGAAGACATCTATACAGAAATCGTGACTTAAAGTGACAGCGCCCCCTGGTGACAGCAGGAAAAGTCTTGTTTTTGTCACGTTTTATGTTTTTATATACTAGTCGTACAGCTTTTATCAAATCAACTTAATATTTAGACGACTGTCATCACAACAAAATGAAGATCTAAAGTTATTGAAAGATCGACTTTTCGTCAAACCGTGTGATTGTGGCGTGGCGCTAAAGTTTGATGAGACTTCGGTGAAACGCACTAAAACACGAGCTTCTGTATCTTGGACATATTTTGTCTAATCAAGTCCAAACTAGACACATAAGACAATAGTTGCGATATGAAGACATCTATACAGAAATCGTGACTTAAAATGACAGCGCCCCCTGGTGGCAGCAGGAAATGTATAGCTGACACTCTGATGTATTCCTGCTCATCCAATATGCAAAACCATGTCAAACTTTGTTTAATGGGTCTCAAGACATTGATAATGTAGCCATAAGATTATTGTGACTTTTTATCATGCGGTTTATTAATGGCATGGCTTGAAAGTTCATCAGCTCGTCGGAGAGAGTCCCATTGAATCCCATGTTAAAATGCCCAATTTTAGAGTAGAATTAAACCTGTTTACAGCATTATTCAAACTTTGGTTTTAGTCTCAATCGCTATGTTCTTCCTTCATTAAAACTCTGAGGGGGTGAACTTTTTCGTAACTACCTCTATATCGCTATAATAAGCGATATAGTGGTTTGAAATTTACGTGACGTCACAGTGAGCTGCGCCCTCCCTTCTCCTTACTTTTTCCTGTGTCATTGAACACAACTCGAGACTTTCGAAACCTCCCACTCAGTATCGGATGAATAACACAGTTTGATGTTTTGCTTGTTCTGCTGACGGACACGTTAAAGACGTCTGCGCTCCCGTTTCTGTGGTAAGTCAAGCTCAGTATTTTATTTAGATGTGTAGAAGTGATTCGCAGGGTGTTTTAGTACCATGCATTCGAGCTAACGTCCGTTAGCATGGAGGCTAAATACGAACTCCGATCTGGGGCATTAACTCCTGTTTAATGCGAACGGCACTATTACCGACACACACCGATATGAACCGACATGAGTAGGTCCGCCCAGCAGTGGCATGCGTTAGTTTATGAGGTTAAATCTGAGACAGGAGACTGTGTGTGTCCGGTGAATTAGCTCCATCAGGATATCTATTGCTATAAAATGGTTTCACTCGCCAAGGCATTTGACTTGACAATGTTACACAGTTAGTTATTCTACTGAAACAGACTTACAGTGATCAATTGAAACGTGCGTATTTAAAGTCACATCTGTATTTTAAGAGCAGATGTTTAAAGGGGAATTCAACTTCCAAAGCTCTTTATTCAGAGTATTGTTATGATGTCTTACAGAGAAAGCTAAACGTTCTGCTGCCTGCACTGTTTACATTGTAATCTCAGGCAGATTTCACTGAATTGTTCTGTTAAATATAAATAAATTATAGCCTTGTATCTTTATTAGAACAGACAGTGTAATAGAGAATTTGATGCTGATGTACACTAACTATTTCCTAAGCTGAAATGATTATGATCTGTTTAACTTTGAAGTAATACACTTCCTTTTTTACCATTTAAAGTGTGTTAAGGACTTAACCTGGCACATGTATGACTTTACACATTTGTATATTTATGTTGAAATTTTCTCTAGCATGTCCAGCATGAGACAACTGGAATTCAACCACATTGAACACCGACTTCAGGTACAGACCTCTTTTCATTAATTACAAACAACCATGGCAAAGTACTGCACATAATACATTGTGTATTAAATAATATATGCAATACTTTGAATGTGAAATAACTCCATACTGTACATTCATTGTCATGGTAGTGCACGTTTTAATCCAAAAGCATATTCAAATACACAGTTGAATATCCACAGAAAATAAGATTACACACTTTGTTCATATGTAACTCTTCCTCTACAATAATGACGATCACTTTCATGTTTCCTATCATTTTATTAGGGACAGACGAGCCTGAAGGACACAGCTGTGATGACCATGTTCTGTCTCTTATGGCAAAGCAGAAATATAAAACACTGGGTTCTTATCTAAAGTGTATCAAATCAGATCTCCACCATGTTGCTGCTGAGGACATCAGGTGCTGCAGTTCTTCATCTATGAAGAGAAAAAACGCACTGTTAAAGAATGTTTTGTGTTGTGTATAAAGCACAACAGATTTCTGATAGAACTGTTGTACTGTGGTCTTGGTTTATATCCTCATGGTGAAATGTACATATTTTAAGTCCCTTCTGATAAAAGTGCTGAAAGAAATACAACATTGTACAAATACATAAAATGTCTTTCTACCTCATCAGTACTATTCAAGGTGATAATCTCCCACAGACCTATTGATAACAGTCCAAATCAAGTCTTTCCACTTCTCTCAGTGTGAAAACATAATTCTATAATTAATTTGAGAACTGTTTACAACACTGATGTGTGGAGATTAAAATCATACCTAAACTGTCTAATTCACTGTAAAACTCCATGACATTCGCAGGCCATCTGTAGTTAAGGGAGCAACGCATGGAATGATGTGTAGATTACTAGTTTGATGATGCATGAGGAGAGGCGGTGGTCGAGTGGCAGAAACTTGGACTATGGGCAGAGAAGGTCTCTGGTTCGTCTTTGGTTCGACTCCATGGAGAGACAACAAAAGTCGAAACTGGATTGATCTGTCCAAAAATCCAAGAGTCTCCCTACCCTCTCTAGTGCCCATGAGCAAGGCACCTCACTCCCCCAACATCTGCTCCCCCGAGCGCCGTACATGGTCGCTCACTGCTCTGTGTGTCCTGCACCAGATGGGTAAAAAGCAGCGATTAAATTTCCCTACCTGCATGAGTGTGCCTTTGCATGTCTGTGCATGTGTTTGGGATGAATAAATGGATTTTAATCTTAATCTTTTAATCTTAATCAGTTGTCTTCCAGTTGACCAGCATGAAGCTGCAGATCTCCACCATGTTGCTGCTGGGGACATCAGGAGCTGCATTAATGAGGAGCAGAAGCGTACTGTTATGAATGTTTTGTGTTGTTTATGAAGCACTACTTATTTCAGCTAGAACCGATGTACTAGGGTCTGGGTTTGTATCCTAATGGTTAAATGCACATACTTTAAATCGCTTTTGATAAAACGTGACAAAGAAATACAACATTGTACACATAGATAAAATGTCTTTCTACCTCATCTGTAATATTCAAGGTGATGATCTCCCACAGAGCTGTTGATAACAGTCCACATCAAGTCTCTCCACTTCCCTCAGTGTGAAAACATAATTATATAATTAATTGGAGAAGTGTTTACAACACTGATGTGTGGACATTATAATGTTATCACTACTGTCTAATTCACTCTACAACTCCATGACAGACTAAATAAACAATGTGAAAATAGTAATGGCGGATATACCATCCTGTATCAGAATATTGGTGAAACAGTTACTATCACATGAAACGTAAACGTGTAGCGTATTGATAGTAACTCATTAAAAAAAATAATGTCAAAACCAAAACAAGACTGTCGAGTTATCTTGCTTCAATCTGTTCATTAGACGTGATAAATAAACGGTAACTTTTATAACAATTACATATTACAAAAAACTTGAGGCATGTAAGCATATGATGATAGATAAAGCAATAGGTTATGTTGGATAGTTTCAAGGTTACTTACCTCTAGTTCAGCACCAGCGGCTGGCCAGAAGAAGTGGAGCGATCTTCCTTGCCGCACAGGGCAAACGCAGGCAATGTGGAGACGAGCGCTTGGTCATCGAACGTTCTCTCTTCCCCGACCGCAACAGACTTGAAATTGCCTGTGCTCGGGCCCGTTAGTGCTACAACGTAGCCCTAGTTATTATTATTATTATTAGGGCCCGAGCACCGAATGGTGAGAGGCCCTATTGAATCTGTAAGGATTTTTATTATTATTATTATTATTATTTCCCTTTGGGGGGCTTTTTCAGGGTCTAGACATGCTCAAAAAGTTATGAAACTTTGCAGGAAATTCAAGGTCTGCGGATATTTTAGTATTCTGGAGTAATTGGAATTGGGCGTGGCAAAATGGCTCTACAGCGCCCCCTGGAACCAGCCCCTAGGTTTCCACATAACGGATTTTCATCAAAATCTGGATATAGGTGTATCGTGACCAGTCATGAAAAAAAGTCTCATGGAGCATTATGAAAAACGCAACAGGAAGTCCGCCATTTTGCTTTTAGTGGCCATTTTGGCAATATCCCACATTTTTACTTTTACGTACTTGTCCCAGGGCTTTCATCAGATCAACTTCAAATTCAGATGAGTGTCATCACAACAAGATGGAGATAAAAAATGATTGAGGGATTTTTTTTTTATCACACCGTGTGACCGTGGCATGGCGTTAAAAATTGGTTACACGCCATCAAAACACGGGCATCTGTATCTCGGACATACATGTTCCAATCAAGTCCAAACTAGACATGTAAGACAATAGTCCCCGCCTGATGACATCTATGCATAAATGATGACTTAAAACCGCAGCGCCCCCTGGTGGCAACAGGAAATGTCTTGTTTTTTGCTTGTCTTACACTTGGATGAATTTCTCCTCATCCACTGACCTCAACCATGTCAAACTGTATCAAATGGGTCCCAAGACATTGACAATGAAGACATAAGATTACCGTGACTTTTCGTCAAACGCCATATGAATGGCGTGGCATTAAAGTTCATCAACTCGCCGTGAAACACGAAATTGCTGTAACTTCAGTGTTCATGATTCTATCTCTCTCAAACTACATGTGTGTAACAACAGCCCCCCCCTGAAGATATTCATATGGTTTTAAGAAATGGGCGTGGCAAAAAAACTGACCAGCGCCCCCTATAGGGCAACCCCGGCACTACGATGGCCGACATTTATACAAATCTATCGGGACATGTGTCGTTTCATAACAAACAAAAAAATATCTTGGATAGGTATGCTTGACCAGACAGGGAGGCCGCCATTTTGGATTAAGTGGCCATTTTTTTTCCATATTCCACATTTTTACTTGATGCACTTGTCCCAGGGCTTTCATCAGATTAACTTCAAATTAAGATCAGTGCCATCACAACAAGATGGAGATAAAAAGTGATTAAGAGATTGACCTTTCGTCACACCGTGTGACCGTGGCGTGGCGTCTTGAGTTTGATTAAACGCCATCAAAACACGAGGTTCTGTATCTCGGACATACATTGTCCAATCGAGTCCAAACTAGACATGTAAGACAAGGGTGCCATCCTGATGACATCTACACAGAAATTATGACTTGAAATTACAGCGCCCCCTGGTGGCTACAGGAAGTGTCATGTTTTATACTTTGATGAACTGCTCCTGGCTGATTTACAATATACAGCTCAAATCAGATCAGTCAAGTCATTAGATCATGGTCAGAATTGTGACGTTTCCTCAAACCGTGTAAACATTGATGTGCGGCGAAGGATTTTCCTTCGCCAAAGGACACGATGTTATCATAACTCCACTGTGCATTGTCCTATCACTACAAAACTTCTGTCACATGGTCAGAGTCCAAGCCTGAACAGCTCTATGTGTCAATATTTCCTCAGTGTCATAGCGCCACCTACTGATTCGCCAGGAAACAGGAAGTACTTTGTTAATCCACTCTGCATTATCCAACCGGCTCCAAACTACTGACCTATGATCACAATCCTGAATGGAACAGCTCCATATATGAATATTAGTTCAGGATCATAGCGCCACCTATTGATCAGTGTGAAAATTAAGTTGCGGAAACATTGTCCAATTGACACAAAATTGCTCACGCTACATCAGAGCGCCTACATGAACAGATATATATGTCTGTGCGTAATAATAGTGATGGCGCCACCTACTGGCAAACCTACTGCCGCAGAGCGCAAAACGCATGCAACGTGGAGAAGTGCATGCTCGATCGATGATGTGCGCTTGGTCATCGATCGCTCTCTCCACCGACCGCAACAGGCTTCAACGTGCGGGTGCTCGGGCCCGCAAGTGCTACAACGTAGCCCTAGTTATTAGGGCCCGAGCACCGAATGGTGAGAGGCCCTATTGAATCTGTAAGGATTTTTATTATTATTATTATTATTAGGGCCCGAGCACCGAATGGTGAGAGGCCCTATTGAATCTGTAAGGATTTTTATTATTATTATTATTATTATTATTATTATTATTATTATTTCCCTTTGGGAGGCTTTTTCAGGGTCTAGACATGCTCAAAAAGTTATGAAACTTTGCAGGAAATTCAAGGTCTGCGGATATTTTAGTATTCTGGAGTAATTGGAATTGGGCGTGGCAAAATGGCTCTACAGCGCCCCCTGGAACCAGCCCCTAGGTTTCCACATAACGGATTTTCATCAAAATCTGGATATAGGTGTATCGTGACCAGTCATGAAAAAAAGTCTCATGGAGCATTATGAAAAACGCAACAGGAAGTCCGCCATTTTGCTTTTAGTGGCCATTTTGGCAATATCCCACATTTTTACTTTTACGTACTTGTCCCAGGGCTTTCATCAGATCAACTTCAAATTCAGATGAGTGTCATCACAACAAGATGGAGATAAAAAATGATTGAGGGATTTTTTTTTTATCACACCGTGTGACCGTGGCATGGCGTTAAAAATTGGTTACACGCCATCAAAACACGGGCATCTGTATCTCGGACATACATGTTCCAATCAAGTCCAAACTAGACATGTAAGACAATAGTCCCCGCCTGATGACATCTATGCATAAATGATGACTTAAAACCGCAGCGCCCCCTGGTGGCAACAGGAAATGTCTTGTTTTTTGCTTGTCTTACACTTGGATGAATTTCTCCTCATCCACTGACCTCAACCATGTCAAACTGTATCAAATGGGTCCCAAGACATTGACAATGAAGACATAAGATTACCGTGACTTTTCGTCAAACGCCATATGAATGGCGTGGCATTAAAGTTCATCAACTCGCCGTGAAACACGAAATTGCTGTAACTTCAGTGTTCATGATTCTATCTCTCTCAAACTACATGTGTGTAACAACAGCCCCCCCCTGAAGATATTCATATGGTTTTAAGAAATGGGCGTGGCAAAAAAACTGACCAGCACCCCCTATAGGGCAACCCCGGCACTACGATGGCCGACATTTATACAAATCTATCGGGACATGTGTCGTTTCATAACAAACAAAACAATATCTTGGATAGGTATGCTTGACCAAACAGGGAGGCCGCCATTTTGGATTAAGTGGCCATTTTTTTTCCATATTCCACATTTTTACTTGATGCACTTGTCCCAGGGCTTTCATCAGATTAACTTCAAATTAAGATCAGTGCCATCACAACAAGATGGAGATAAAAAGTGATTAAGAGATTGACCTTTCGTCACACCGTGTGACCGTGGCGTGGCGTCTTGAGTTTGATTAAACGCCATCAAAACACGAGGTTCTGTATCTCGGACATACATTGTCCAATCGAGTCCAAACTAGACATGTAAGACAAGGGTGCCATCCTGATGACATCTACACAGAAATTATGACTTGAAATTACAGCGCCCCCTGGTGGCTACAGGAAGTGACATGTTTTATACTTTGATGAACTGCTCCTGGCTGATTTACAATATACAGCTCAAATCAGATCAGTCAAGTCATTAGATCATGGTCAGAATTGTGACGTTTCCTCAAACCTTGTAAACATTGATGTGCGGCGAAGGATTTTCCTTCGCCAAAGGACACGATGTTATCATAACTCCACTGTGCATTGTCCTATCACTACAAAACTTCTGTCACATGGTCAGAGTCCAAGCCTGAACAGCTCTATGTGTCAATATTTCCTCAGTGTCATAGCGCCACCTACTGATTCGCCAGGAAACAGGAAATACTTTGTTAATCCACTCTGCATTATCCAACCGGCTCCAAACTACTGACCTATGATCACAATACTGATCTGAACAGCTCCACATATAAATATTAGTTCAGGGTCATAGCGCCACCTACTGATCAGTGTGAAAATTAAGTTGTGTTAACATTGTCCAATTGACACAAAATTGCTCACGCTACATCAGAGCGCCTACATGAACAGATATATATGTCTGTGCGTAATAATAGTGATGGCGCCACCTACTGGCAAACCTACTGCCGCAGAGCGCAAAACGCATGCAACGTGGAGAAGTGCATGCTCGATCGATGATGTGCGCTTGGTCATCGATCGCTCTCTCCACCGACCGCAACAGGCTTCAACGTGCGGGTGCTCGGGCCCGCAAGTGCTACAACGTAGCCCTAGTTAGGGCCCGAGCACCGAATGGTGAGAGGCCCTATTGAATCTGTAAGGATTTTTATTATTATTATTATTATTATTATTATTATTATTATTATTATTATTATTATTTCCCTTTGGGGGGCTTTTTCAGGGTCTAGACATGCTCAAAAAGTTATGAAACTTTGCAGGAAATTCAAGGTCTGCGGATATTTTAGTATTCTGGAGTAATTGGAATTGGGCGTGGCAAAATGGCTCTACAGCGCCCCCTGGAACCAGCCCCTAGGTTTCCACATAACGGATTTTCATCAAAATCTGGATATAGGTGTATCGTGACCAGTCATGAAAAAAAGTCTCATGGAGCATTATGAAAAACGCAACAGGAAGTCCGCCATTTTGCTTTTAGTGGCCATTTTGGCAATATCCCACATTTTTACTTTTACGTACTTGTCCCAGGGCTTTCATCAGATCAACTTCAAATTCAGATGAGTGTCATCACAACAAGATGGAGATAAAAAGTGATTGAGGGATTTTTTTTTTATCACACCGTGTGACCGTGGCATGGCGTTAAAAATTGGTTACACGCCATCAAAACACGGGCATCTGTATCTCGGACATACATGTTCCAATCAAGTCCAAACTAGACATGTAAGACAATAGTCCCCGCCTGATGACATCTATGCATAAATGATGACTTAAAACCGCAGCGCCCCCTGGTGGCAACAGGAAATTTCTTGTTTTTTGCTTGTCTTACACTTGGATGAATTTGTCCTCATCCACTGACCTCAACCATGTCAAACTGTATCAAATGGGTCCCAAGACATTGACAATGAAGACATAAGATTACCGTGACTTTTCGTCAAACGCCATATGAATGGCGTGGCATTAAAGTTCATCAACTCGCCGTGAAACACGAAATTGCTGTAACTTCAGTGTTCATGATTCTATCTCTCTCAAACTACATGTGTGTAACAACAGCCCCCCCCTGAAGATATTCATATGGTTTTAAGAAATGGGCGTGGCAAAAAAACTGACCAGCGCCCCCTATAGGGCAACCCCGGCACTACAATGGCCGACATTTATACAAATCTATCGGGACATGTGTCGTTTCATAACAAACAAAAAAATATCTTGGATAGGTATGCTTGACCAAACAGGGAGGCCGCCATTTTGGATTAAGTGGCCATTTTTTTTCCATATTCCACATTTTTACTTGATGCACTTGTCCCAGGGCTTTCATCAGATTAACTTCAAATTAAGATCAGTGCCATCACAACAAGATGGAGATAAAAAGTGATTAAGAGATTGACCTTTAGTCACACCGTGTGACCGTGGCGTGGCGTCTTGAGTTTGATTAAACGCCATCAAAACACGAGGTTCTGTATCTCGGACATACATTGTCCAATCGAGTCCAAACTAGACATGTAAGACAAGGGTGCCATCCTGATGACATCTACACAGAAATTATGACTTGAAATTACAGCGCCCCCTGGTGGCTACAGGAAGTGACATGTTTTATACTTTGATGAACTGCTCCTGGCTGATTTACAATATACAGCTCAAATCAGATCAGTCAAGTCATTAGATCATGGTCAGAATTGTGACGTTTCCTCAAACCGTGTAAACATTGATGTGCGGCGAAGGATTTTCCTTCGCCAAAGGACACGATGTTATCATAACTCCACTGTGCATTGTCCTATCACTACAAAACTTCTGTCACATGGTCAGAGTCCAAGCCTGAACAGCTCTATGTGTCAATATTTCCTCAGTGTCATAGCGCCACCTACTGATTCGCCAGGAAACAGGAAGTACTTTGTTAATCCACTCTGCATTATTCAACCGGCTCCAAACTACTGACCTATGATCACAATCCTGAATAGAACAGCTCCATATATGAATATTAGTTCAGGATCATAGCGCCACCTACTGATCAGTGTGAAAATTAAGTTGCGGAAACATTGTCCAATTGACACAAAATTTCTCACGCTACATCAGAGCGCATACATGAACAGATATATATGTCTGTGCGTAATAATAGTGATGGCGCCACCTACTGGCAAACCTACTGCCGCAGAGCGCAAAACGCATGCAACGTGGAGAAGTGCATGCTCGATCGATGATGTGCGCTTGTTCATCGATCGCTCTCTCCACCGACCGCAACAGGCTTCAACGTGCGGGTGCTCGGGCCCGCAAGTGCTACAACGTAGCCCTAGTTATTAGGGCCCGAGCACCGAATGGTGAGAGGCCCTATTGAATCTGTAAGGATTTTTATTATTATTATTATTATTATTATTATTATTATTATTATTTCCCTTTGGGGGGCTTTTTCAGGGTCTAGACATGCTCAAAAAGTTATGAAACTTTGCAGGAAATTCAAGGTCTGCGGATATTTTAGTATTCTGGAGTAATTGGAATTGGGCGTGGCAAAATGGCTCTACAGCGCCCCCTGGAACCAGCCCCTAGGTTTCCACATAACGGATTTTCATCAAAATCTGGATATAGGTGTATCGTGACCAGTCATGAAAAAAAGTCTCATGGAGCATTATGAAAAACGCAACAGGAAGTCCGCCATTTTGCTTTTAGTGGCCATTTTGGCAATATCCCACATTTTTACTTTTACGTACTTGTCCCAGGGCTTTCATCAGATCAACTTCAAATTCAGATGAGTGTCATCACAACAAGATGGAGATAAAAAATGATTGAGGGATTTTTTTTTTATCACACCGTGTGACCGTGGCATGGCGTTAAAAATTGGTTACACGCCATCAAAACACGGGCATCTGTATCTCGGACATACATGTTCCAATCAAGTCCAAACTAGACATGTAAGACAATAGTCCCCGCCTGATGACATCTATGCATAAATGATGACTTAAAACCGCAGCGCCCCCTGGTGGCAACAGGAAATGTCTTGTTTTTTGCTTGTCTTACACTTGGATGAATTTCTCCTCATCCACTGACCTCAACCATGTCAAACTGTATCAAATGGGTCCCAAGACATTGACAATGAAGACATAAGATTACCGTGACTTTTCGTCAAACGCCATATGAATGGCGTGGCATTAAAGTTCATCAACTCGCCGTGAAACACGAAATTGCTGTAACTTCAGTGTTCATGATTCTATCTCTCTCAAACTACATGTGTGTAACAACAGCCCCCCCCTGAAGATATTCATATGGTTTTAAGAAATGGGCGTGGCAAAAAAACTGACCAGCACCCCCTATAGGGCAACCCCGGCACTACGATGGCCGACATTTATACAAATCTATCGGGACATGTGTCGTTTCATAACAAACAAAAAAATATCTTGGATAGGTATGCTTGACCAAACAGGGAGGCCGCCATTTTGGATTAAGTGGCCATTTTTTTTCCATATTCCACATTTTGACTTGATGCACTTGTCCCAGGGCTTTCATCAGATTAACTTCAAATTAAGATCAGTGCCATCACAACAAGATGGAGATAAAAAGTGATTAAGAGATTGACCTTTCGTCACACCGTGTGACCGTGGCGTGGCGTCTTGAGTTTGATTAAACGCCATCAAAACACGAGGTTCTGTATCTCGGACATACATTGTCCAATCGAGTCCAAACTAGACATGTAAGACAAGGGTGCCATCCTGATGACATCTACACAGAAATTATGACTTGAAATTACAGCGCCCCCTGGTGGCTACAGGAAGTGACATGTTTTATACTTTGATGAACTGCTCCTGGCTGATTTACAATATACAGCTCAAATCAGATCAGTCAAGTCATTAGATCATGGTCAGAATTGTGACGTTTCCTCAAACCTTGTAAACATTGATGTGCGGCGAAGGATTTTCCTTCGCCAAAGGACACGATGTTATCATAACTCCACTGTGCATTGTCCTATCACTACAAAACTTCTGTCACATGGTCAGAGTCCAAGCCTGAACAGCTCTATGTGTCAATATTTCCTCAGTGTCATAGCGCCACCTACTGATTCGCCAGGAAACAGGAAGTACTTTGTTAATCCACTCTGCATTATCCAACCGGCTCCAAACTACTGACCTATGATCACAATACTGATCTGAACAGCTCCACATATAAATATTAGTTCAGGGTCATAGCGCCACCTACTGATCAGTGTGAAAATTAAGTTGTGTTAACATTGTCCAATTGACACAAAATTGCTCACGCTACATCAGAGCGCCTACATGAACAGATATATTTAGGGCCCGAGCACCGAATGGTGAGAGGCCCTATTGAATCTGTAAGGATTTTTATTATTATTATTATTATTATTAGGGCCCGAGCACCGAATGGTGAGAGGCCCTATTGAATCTGTAAGGATTTTTATTATTATTATTATTATTATTATTATTATTATTATTATTTCCCTTTGGGGGGCTTTTTCAGGGTCTAGACATGCTCAAAAAGTTATGAAACTTTGCAGGAAATTCAAGGTCTGCGGATATTTTAGTATTCTGGAGTAATTGGAATTGGGCGTGGCAAAATGGCTCTACAGCGCCCCCTGGAACCAGCCCCTAGATTTCCACATAACGGATTTTCATCAAAATCTGGATATAGGTGTATCGTGACCAGTCATGAAAAAAAGTCTCATGGAGCATTATGAAAAACGCAACAGGAAGTCCGCCATTTTGCTTTTAGTGGCCATTTTGGCAATATCCCACATTTTTACTTTTACGTACTTGTCCCAGGGCTTTCATCAGATCAACTTCAAATTCAGATGAGTGTCATCACAACAAGATGGAGATAAAAAATGATTGAGGGATTTTTTTTTTATCACACCGTGTGACTGTGGCATGGCGTTAAAAATTGGTTACTCGCCATCAAAACACGGGCATCTGTATCTCGGACTTACATGTTCCAATCAAGTCCAAACTAGACATGTAAGACAATAGTCCCCGCCTGATGACATCTATGCATAAATGATGACTTAAAACCGCAGCGCCCCCTGGTGGCAACAGGAAATGTCTTGTTTTTTGCTTGTCTTACACTTGGATGAATTTCTCCTCATCCACTGACCTCAACCATGTCAAACTGTATCAAATGGGTCCCAAGACATTGACAATGAAGACATAAGATTACCGTGACTTTTCGTCAAACGCCATATGAATGGCGTGGCATTAAAGTTCATCAACTCGCCGTGAAACACGAAATTGCTGTAACTTCAGTGTTCATGATTCTATCTCTCTCAAACTACATGTGTGTAACAACAGCCCCCCCCTGAAGATATTCATATGGTTTTAAGAAATGGGCGTGGCAAAAAAACTGACCAGCGCCCCCTATAGGGCAACCCCGGCACTACGATGGCCGACATTTATACAAATCTATCGGGACATGTGTCGTTTCATAACAAACAAAAAAATATCTTGGATAGGTATGCTTGACCAAACAGGGAGGCCGCCATTTTGGATTAATTGGCCATTTTTTTTCCATATTCCACATTTTTACTTGATGCACTTGTCCCAGGGCTTTCATCAGATTAACTTCAAATTAAGATCAGTGCCATCACAACAAGATGGAGATAAAAAGTGATTAAGAGATTGACCTTTCGTCACACCGTGTGACCGTGGCGTGGCGTCTTGAGTTTGATTAAACGCCATCAAAACACGAGGTTCTGTATCTCGGACATACATTGTCCAATCGAGTCCAAACTAGACATGTAAGACAAGGGTGCCATCCTGATGACATCTACACAGAAATTATGACTTGAAATTACAGCGCCCCCTGGTGGCTACAGGAAGTGACATGTTTTATACTTTGATGAACTGCTCCTGGCTGATTTACAATATACAGCTCAAATCAGATCAGTCAAGTCATTAGATCATGGTCAGAATTGTGACGTTTCCTCAAACCGTGTAAACATTGATGTGCGGCGAAGGATTTTCCTTCGCCAAAGGACACGATGTTATCATAACTCCACTGTGCATTGTCCTATCACTACAAAACTTCTGTCACATGGTCAGAGTCCAAGCCTGAACAGCTCTATGTGTCAATATTTCCTCAGTGTCATAGCGCCACCTACTGATTCGCCAGGAAACAGGACGTACTTTGTTAATCCACTCTGCATTATCCAACCGGCTCCAAACTACTGACCTATGATCACAATCCTGAATAGAACAGCTCCATATATGAATATTAGTTCAGGATCATAGCGCCACCTATTGATCAGTGTGAAAATTAAGTTGCGGAAACATTGTCCAATTGACACAAAATTTCTCACGCTACATCAGAGCGCCTACTTGAACAGATCTATATGTCTGTACGTAATAATAGTGATGGCGCCACCTACTGGCAAACCTACTGCCGCAGAGCGCAAAACGCATGCAACGTGGAGAAGTGCATGCTCGATCGATGATGTGCGCTTGGTCATCGATCGCTCTCTCCACCGACCGCAACAGGCTTCAACGTGCGGGTGCTCGGGCCCGCAAGTGCTACAACGTAGCCCTAGTTATTATTATTATTTCCCTTTGGGGGGCTTTTTCAGGGTCTAGACATGCTCAAAAAGTTATGAAACTTTGCAGGAAATTCAAGGTCTGCGGATATTTTAGTATTCTGGAGTAATTGGAATTGGGCGTGGCAAAATGGCTCTACAGCGCCCCCTGGAACCAGCCCCTAGATTTCCACATAACGGATTTTCATCAAAATCTGGATATAGGTGTATCGTGACCAGTCATGAAAAAAAGTCTCATGGAGCATTATGAAAAACGCAACAGGAAGTCCGCCATTTTGCTTTTAGTGGCCATTTTGGCAATATCCCACATTTTTACTTTTACGTACTTGTCCCAGGGCTTTCATCAGATCAACTTCAAATTCAGATGAGTGTCATCACAACAAGATGGAGATAAAAAATGATTGAGGGATTTTTTTTTTATCACACCGTGTGACCGTGGCATGGCGTTAAAAATTGGTTACACGCCATCAAAACACGGGCATCTGTATCTCGGACATACATGTTCCAATCAAGTCCAAACTAGACATGTAAGACAATAGTCCCCGCCTGATGACATCTATGCATAAATGATGACTTAAAACCTCAGCGCCCCCTGGTGGCAACAGGAAATGTCTTGTTTTTTGCTTGTCTTACACTTGGATGCATTTCTCCTCATCCACTGACCTCAACCATGTCAAACTGTATCAAATGGGTCCCAAGACATTGACAATGAAGACATAAGATTACCGTGACTTTTCGTCAAACGCCATATGAATGGCGTGGCATTAAAGTTCATCAACTCGCCGTGAAACACGAAATTGCTGTAACTTCAGTGTTCATGATTCTATCTCTCTCAAACTACATGTGTGTAACAACAGCCCCCCCCTGAAGATATTCATATGGTTTTAAGAAATGGGCGTGGCAAAAAAACTGACCAGCGCCCCCTATAGGGCAACCCCGGCACTACGATGGCCGACATTTATACAAATCTATCGGGACATGTGTCGTTTCATAACAAACAAAAAAATATCTTGGATAGGTATGCTTGACCAAACAGGGAGGCCGCCATTTTGGATTAAGTGGCCATTTTTTTTCCATATTCCACATTTTTACTTGATGCACTTGTCCCAGGGCTTTCATCAGATTAACTTCAAATTAAGATCAGTGCCATCACAACAAGATGGAGATAAAAAGTGATTAAGAGATTGACCTTTCGTCACACCGTGTGACCGTGGCGTGGCGTCTTGAGTTTGATTAAACGCCATCAAAACACGAGGTTCTGTATCTCGGACATACATTGTCCAATCGAGTCCAAACTAGACATGTAAGACAAGGGTGCCATCCTGATGACATCTACACAGAAATTATGACTTGAAATTACAGCGCCCCCTGGTGGCTACAGGAAGTGACATGTTTTATACTTTGATGAACTGCTCCTGGCTGATTTACAATATACAGCTCAAATCAGATCAGTCAAGTCATTAGTTAGATCATGGTCGGAATTGTGACGTTTCCTCAAACCGTGTAAACATTGATGTGCGGCGAAGGATTTTCCTTCGCCAAAGGACACGATGTTATCATAACTCCACTGTGCATTGTCCTATCACTACAAAACTTCTGTCACATGGTCAGAGTCCAAGCCTGAACAGCTCTATGTGTCAATATTTCCTTAGTGTCATAGCGCCACCTACTGATTCGCCAGGAAACAGGAAGTACTTTGTTAATCCACTCTGCATTATCCAACCGGCTCCAAACTACTGACCTATGATCACAATACTGATCTGAACAGCTCCACATATAAATATTAGTTCAGGGTCATAGCGCCACCTACTGATCAGTGTGAAAATTAAGTTGTGTTAACATTGTCCAATTGACACAAAATTGCTCACGCTACATCAGAGCGCCTACATGAACAGATATATATGTTTGTGCGTAATAATAGTGATGGCGCCACCTACTGGCAAACCTACTGCCGCAGAGAGCAAAACGCATGCAACGTGGAGAAGTGCATGCTCGATCGATGATGTGCGCTTGGTCATCGATCGCTCTCTCCACCGACCGCAACAGGCTTCAACGTGCGGGTGCTCGGGCCCGCAAGTGCTACAACGTAGCCCTAGTTATTATTATTTCTCTTTGGGGGGCTTTTTCAGGGTCTAGACATGCTCAAAAAGTTATGAAACTTTGCAGGAAATTCAAGGTCTGCGGATATTTTAGTATTCTGGAGTAATTGGAATTGGGCGTGGCAAAATGGCTCTACAGCGCCCCCTGGAACCAGCCCCTAGGTTTCCACATAACGGATTTTCATCAAAATCTGGATATAGGTGTATCGTGACCAGTCATGAAAAAAAGTCTCATGGAGCATTATGAAAAACGCAACAGGAAGTCCGCCATTTTGCTTTTAGTGGCCATTTTGGCAATATCCCACATTTTTACTTTTACGTACTTGTCCCAGGGCTTTCATCAGATCAACTTCAAATTCAGATGAGTGTCATCACAACAAGATGGAGATAAAAAATGATTGAGGGATTTTTTTTTTATCACACCGTGTGACCGTGGCATGGCGTTAAAAATTGGTTACACGCCATCAAAACACGGGCATCTGTATCTCGGACATACATGTTCCAATCAAGTCCAAACTAGACATGTAAGACAATAGTCCCCGCCTGATGACATCTATGCATAAATGATGACTTAAAACCGCAGCGCCCCCTGGTGGCAACAGGAAATGTCTTGTTTTTTGCTTGTCTTACACTTGGATGAATTTCTCCTCATCCACTGACCTCAACCATGTCAAACTGTATCAAATGGGTCCCAAGACATTGACAATGAAGACATAAGATTACCGTGACTTTTCGTCAAACGCCATATGAATGGCGTGGCATTAAAGTTCATCAACTCGCCGTGAAACACGAAATTGCTGTAACTTCAGTGTTCATGATTCTATCTCTCTCAAACTACATGTGTGTAACAACAGCCCCCCCCTGAAGATATTCATATGGTTTTAAGAAATGGGCGTGGCAAAAAAACTGACCAGCACCCCCTATAGGGCAACCCCGGCACTACGATGGCCGACATTTATACAAATCTATCGGGACATGTGTCGTTTCATAACAAACAAAAAAATATCTTGGATAGGTATGCTTGACCAAACAGGGAGGCCGCCATTTTGGATTAAGTGGCCATTTTTTTTCCATATTCCACATTTTGACTTGATGCACTTGTCCCAGGGCTTTCATCAGATTAACTTCAAATTAAGATCAGTGCCATCACAACAAGATGGAGATAAAAAGTGATTAAGAGATTGACCTTTCGTCACACCGTGTGACCGTGGCGTGGCGTCTTGAGTTTGATTAAACGCCATCAAAACACGAGGTTCTGTATCTCGGACATACATTGTCCAATCGAGTCCAAACTAGACATGTAAGACAAGGGTGCCATCCTGATGACATCTACACAGAAATTATGACTTGAAATTACAGCGCCCCCTGGTGGCTACAGGAAGTGACATGTTTTATACTTTGATGAACTGCTCCTGGCTGATTTACAATATACAGCTCAAATCAGATCAGTCAAGTCATTAGATCATGGTCAGAATTGTGACGTTTCCTCAAACCTTGTAAACATTGATGTGCGGCGAAGGATTTTCCTTCGCCAAAGGACACGATGTTATCATAACTCCACTGTGCATTGTCCTATCACTACAAAACTTCTGTCACATGGTCAGAGTCCAAGCCTGAACAGCTCTATGTGTCAATATTTCCTCAGTGTCATAGCGCCACCTACTGATTCGCCAGGAAACAGGAAGTACTTTGTTAATCCACTCTGCATTATCCAACCGGCTCCAAACTACTGACCTATGATCACAATACTGATCTGAACAGCTCCACATATAAATATTAGTTCAGGGTCATAGCGCCACCTACTGATCAGTGTGAAAATTAAGTTGTGTTAACATTGTCCAATTGACACAAAATTGCTCACGCTACATCAGAGCGCCTACATGAACAGATATATTTAGGGCCCGAGCACCGAATGGTGAGAGGCCCTATTGAATCTGTAAGGATTTTTATTATTATTATTATTATTATTAGGGCCCGAGCACCGAATGGTGAGAGGCCCTATTGAATCTGTAAGGATTTTTATTATTATTAGGGCCCGAGCACCGAATGGTGAGAGGCCCTATTGAATCTGTAAGGATTTTTATTATTATTATTATTATTATTATTATTTCCCTTTGGGGGGCTTTTTCAGGGTCTAGACATGCTCAAAAAGTTATGAAACTTTGCAGGAAATTCAAGGTCTGCGGATATTTTAGTATTCTGGAGTAATTGGAATTGGGCATGGCAAAATGGCTCTACAGCGCCCCCTGGAACCAGCCCCTAGGTTTCCACATAACGGATTTTCATCAAAATCTGGATATAGGTGTATCGTGACCAGTCATGAAAAAAAGTCTCATGGAGCATTATGAAAAACGCAACAGGAAGTCCGCCATTTTGCTTTTAGTGGCCATTTTGGCAATATCCCACATTTTTACTTTTACGTACTTGTCCCAGGGCTTTCATCAGATCAACTTCAAATTCAGATGAGTGTCATCACAACAAGATGGAGATAAAAAATGATTGAGGGATTTTTTTTTTATCACACCGTGTGACCGTGGCATGGCTTTAAAAATTGGTTACACGCCATCAAAACACGGGCATCTGTATCTCGGACATACATGTTCCAATCAAGTCCAAACTAGACATGTAAGACAATAGTCCCCGCCTGATGACATCTATGCATAAATGATGACTTAAAACCGCAGCGCCCCCTGGTGGCAACAGGAAATGTCTTGTTTTTTGCTTGTCTTACACTTGGATGAATTTCTCCTCATCCACTGACCTCAACCATGTCAAACTGTATCAAATGGGTCCCAAGACATTGACAATGAAGACATAAGATTACCGTGACTTTTCGTCAAACGCCATATGAATGGCGTGGCATTAAAGTTCATCAACTCGCCGTGAAACACGAAATTGCTGTAACTTCAGTGTTCATGATTCTATCTCTCTCAAACTACATGTGTGTAACAACAGCCCCCCCCTGAAGATATTCATATGGTTTTAAGAAATGGGCGTGGCAAAAAAACTGACCAGCGCCCCCTATAGGGCAACCCCGGCACTACGATGGCCGACATTTATACAAATCTATCGGGACATGTGTCGTTTCATAACAAACAAAAAAATATCTTGGATAGGTATGCTTGACCAAACAGGGAGGCCGCCATTTTGGATTAAGTGGCCATTTTTTTCCCATATTCCACATTTTTACTTGATGCACTTGTCCCAGGGCTTTCATCAGATTAACTTCAAATTAAGATCAGTGCCATCACAACAAGATGGAGATAAAAAGTGATTAAGAGATTGACCTTTCGTCACACCGTGTGACCGTGGCGTGGCGTCTTGAGTTTGATTAAACGCCATCAAAACACGAGGTTCTGTATCTCGGACATACATTGTCCAATCGAGTCCAAACTAGACATGTAAGACAAGGGTGCCATCCTGATGACATCTACACAGAAATTATGACTTGAAATCACAGCGCCCCCTGGTGGCAACATGAAGTGACATGTTTTATACTTTGATGAACTGCTCCTGACTGATTTACAATATACAGCTCAAATCAGCTCAGTCAAGTCATTAGATCATGGTCAGAATTGTGACGTTTCCTCAAACCGTGTAAACATTGATGTGCGGCGAAGGATTTTCCTTCGCCAAAGGACACGATGTTATCATAACTCCACTGTGCATTGTCCTATCACTACAAAACTTCTGTCACATGGTCAGAGTCCAAGCCTGAACAGCTCTATGTGTCAATATTTCCTCAGTGTCATAGCGCCACCTACTGATTCGCCAGGAAACAGGAAGTACTTTGTTAATCCACTCTGCATTATCCAACCGGCTCCAAACTACTGACCTATGATCACAATCCTGAATAGAACAGCTCCATATATGAATATTAGTTCAGGATCATAGCGCCACCTATTGATCAGTGTGAAAATTAAGTTGCGGAAACATTGTCCAATTGACACAAAATTGCTCACGCTACATCAGAGCGCCTACATGAACAGATATATATGTCTGTGCGTAATAATATTGATGGCGACACCTACTGGCAAACCTACTGCCGCAGAGCTCAAAACGCATGCAACGTGGAGAAGTGCATGCTCGATCGATGATGTGCGCTTGGTCATCGATCACTCTTTCCACCGACCGCAACAGGCTTCAACGTGCGGGTGCTCGGGCCCGCAAGTGCTACAACGTAGCCCTAGTTAGGGCCCGAGCACCGAATGGTGAGAGGCCCTATTGAATCTGTAAGGATTTTTATTATTATTATTATTTCCCTTTGGGGGGCTTTTTCAGGGTCTAGACATGCTCAAAAAGTTATGAAACTTTGCAGGAAATTCAAGGTCTGCGGATATTTTAGTATTCTGGAGTAATTGGAATTGGGCGTGGCAAAATGGCTCTACAGCGCCCCCTGGAACCAGCCCCTAGGTTTCCACATAACGGATTTTCATCAAAATCTGGATATAGGTGTATCGTGACCAGTCATGAAAAAAAGTCTCATGGAGCATTATGAAAAACGCAACAGGAAGTCCGCCATTTTGCTTTTAGTGGCCATTTTGGCAATATCCCACATTTTTACTTTTACGTACTTGTCCCAGGGCTTTCATCAGATCAACTTCAAATTCAGATGAGTGTCATCACAACAAGATGGAGATAAAAAATGATTGAGGGATTTTTTTTTTATCACACCGTGTGACCGTGGCATGGCGTTAAAAATTGGTTACACGCCATCAAAACACGGGCATCTGTATCTCGGACATACATGTTCCAATCAAGTCCAAACTAGACATGTAAGACAATAGTCCCCGCCTGATGACATCTATGCATAAATGATGACTTAAAACCGCAGCGCCCCCTGGTGGCAACAGGAAATGTCTTGTTTTTTGCTTGTCTTACACTTGGATGAATTTCTCCTCATCCACTGACCTCAACCATATCAAACTGTATCAAATGGGTCCCAAGACATTGACAATGAAGACATAAGATTACCGTGACTTTTCGTCAAACGCCATACGAATGGCGTGGCATTAAAGTTCATCAACTCGCCGTGAAACACGAAATTGCTGTAACTTCAGTGTTCATGATTCTATCTCTCTCAAACTACATGTGTGTAACAACAGCCCCCCCCTGAAGATATTCATATGGTTTTAAGAAATGGGCGTGGCAAAAAAACTGACCAGCGCCCCCTATAGGGCAACCCCGGCACTACGATGGCCGACATTTATACAAATCTATCGGGACATGTGTCGTTTCATAACAAACAAAAAAATATCTTGGATAGGTATGCTTGACCAAACAGGGAGGCCGCCATTTTGGATTAAGTGGCCATTTTTTTTCCATATTCCACATTTTTACTTGATGCACTTGTCCCAGGGCTTTCATCAGATTAACTTCAAATTAAGATCAGTGCCATCACAACAAGATGGAGATAAAAAGTGATTAAGAGATTGACCTTTCGTCACACCGTGTGACCGTGGCGTGGCGTCTTGAGTTTGATTAAACGCCATCAAAACACGAGGTTCTGTATCTCGGACATACATTGTCCAATCGAGTCCAAACTAGACATGTAAGACAAGGGTGACATCCTGATGACATCTACACAGAAATTATGACTTGAAATTACAGCGCCCCCTGGTGGCTACAGGAAGTGACATGTTTTATACTTTGATGAACTGCTCCTGGCTGATTTACAATATACAGCTCAAATCAGATCAGTCAAGTCATTAGATCATGGTCAGAATTGTGACGTTTCCTCAAACCGTGTAAACATTGATGTGCGGCGAAGGATTTTCCTTCGCCAAAGGACACGATGTTATCATAACTCCACTGTGCATTGTCCTATCACTACAAAACTTCTGTCACATGGTCAGAGTCCAAGCCTGAACAGCTCTATGTGTCAATATTTCCTCAGTGTCATAGCGCCACCTACTGATTCGCCAGGAAACAGGAAGTACTTTGTTAATCCACTCTGCATTATCCAACCGGCTCCAAACTACTGACCTATGATCACAATACTGATCTGAACAGCTCCACATATAAATATTAGTTCAGGGTCATAGCGCCACCTACTGATCAGTGTGAAAATTAAGTTGTGTTAACATTGTCCAATTGACACAAAATTGCTCACGCTACATCAGAGCGCCTACATGAACAGATATATATGTCTGTGTGTAATAATAGTGATGGCGCCACCTACTGGCAAACCTACTGCCGCAGAGCGCAAAACGCATGCAACGTGGAGAAGTGCATGCTCGATCGATGATGTGCGCTTGGTCATCGATCGCTCTCTCCACCGACCGCAACAGGCTTCAACGTGCGGGTGCTCGGGCCCGCAAGTGCTACAACGTAGCCCTAGTTATTATTATTTCCCTTTGGGGGGCTTTTTCAGGGTCTAGACATGCTCAAAAAGTTATGAAACTTTGCAGGAAATTCAAGGTCTGCGGATATTTTAGTATTCTGGAGTAATTGGAATTGGGCGTGGCAAAATGGCTCTACAGCGCCCCCTGGAACCAGCCCCTAGGTTTCCACATAACGGATTTTCATCAAAATCTGGATATAGGTGTATCGTGACCAGTCATGAAAAAAAGTCTCATGGAGCATTATGAAAAACGCAACAGGAAGTCCGCCATTTTGCTTTTAGTGGCCATTTTGGCAATATCCCACATTTTTACTTTTACGTACTTGTCCCAGGGCTTTCATCAGATCAACTTCAAATTCAGATGAGTGTCATCACAACAAGATGGAGATAAAAAATGATTGAGGGATTTTTTTTTTATCACACCGTGTGACCGTGGCATGGCGTTAAAAATTGGTTACACGCCATCAAAACACGGGCATCTGTATCTCGGACATACATGTTCCAATCAAGTCCAAACTAGACATGTAAGACAATAATCCCCGCCTGATGACATCTATGCATAAATGATGACTTAAAACCGCAGCGCCCCCTGGTGGCAACAGGAAATGTCTTGTTTTTTGCTTGTCTTACACTTGGATGAATTTCTCCTCATCCACTGACCTCAACCATGTCAAACTGTATCAAATGGGTCCCAAGACATTGACAATGAAGACATAAGATTACCGTGACTTTTCGTCAAACGCCATATGAATGGCGTGGCATTAAAGTTCATCAACTCGCCGTGAAACACGAAATTGCTGTAACTTCAGTGTTCATGATTCTATCTCTCTCAAACTACATGTGTGTAACAACAGCCCCCCCCTGAAGATATTCATATGGTTTTAAGAAATGGGCGTGGCAAAAAAACTGACCAGCGCCCCCTATAGGGCAACCCCGGCACTACGATGGCCGACATTTTTACAAATCTATCGGGACATGTGTCGTTTCATAACAAACAAAAAAATATCTTGGATAGGTATGCTTGACCAAACAGGGAGGCCGCCATTTTGGATTAAGTGGCCATTTTTTTTCCATATTCCACATTTTTACTTGATGCACTTGTCCCAGGGCTTTCATCAGATTAACTTCAAATTAAGATCAGTGCCATCACAACAAGATGGAGATAAAAAGTGATTAAGAGATTGACCTTTCGTCACACCGTGTGACCGTGGCGTGGCGTCTTGAGTTTGATTAAACGCCATCAAAACACGAGGTTCTGTATCTCGGACATACATTGTCCAATCGAGTCCAAACTAGACATGTAAGACAAGGGTGCAATCCTGATGACATCTACACAGAAATTATGACTTGAAATTACAGCGCCCCCTGGTGGCTACAGGAAGTGACATGTTTTATACTTTGCTGAACTGCTCCTGGCTGATTTACAATATACAGCTCAAATCAGATCAGTCAAGTCATTAGATCATGGTCAGAATTGTGACGTTTCCTCAAACCATGTAAACATTGATGTTTGGCGAAGGATCATCCTTCGCCAAAGGACACGATGTTTTCATAATTACACTGTGCATTGTCCTATCACTACCAAACTTCTGTCACATGATAAGAGTACAAGCCTGAACAGCTCTATGTGTCAATATTTCCTCAGTGTCATAGCGCCACCTACTGATTCACCAGGAAACAGGAAGTACTTTGTTAATCCACTCTGCATTATCCAACCGGCTCCAAACTACTGACCTATGATCACAATACTGATCTGAACAGCTCCACATATAAATATTAGTTCAGGATCATAGCGCCACCTACTGATCAGTGTGAAAATTAAGTTGCGGAAACATTGTCCAATTGACACAAAATTTCTCACGCTACATCAGAGCGCCTACTTGAACAGATCTATATGTCTGTGCGTAATAATAGTGATGGCGCCACCTACTGGCAAACCTACTGCCGCAGAGCGCAAAACGCATGCAACGTGGAGAAGTGCATGCTCGATCGATGATGTGCGCTTGGTCATCGATCGCTCTCTCCACCGACCGCAACAGGCTTCAACGTGCGGGTGCTCGGGCCCGCAAGTGCTACAACGTAGCCCTAGTTATTATTATTATTATTATTATTTCCCTTTGGGGGGCTTTTTCAGGGTCTAGACATGCTCAAAAAGTTATGAAACTTTGCAGGAAATTCAAGGTCTGCGGATATTTTAGTATTCTGGAGTAATTGGAATTGGGCGTGGCAAAATGGCTCTACAGCGCCCCCTGGAACCAGCCCCTAGATTTCCACATAACGGATTTTCATCAAAATCTGGATATAGGTGTATCGTGACCAGTCATGAAAAAAAGTCTCATGGAGCATTATGAAAAACGCAACAGGAAGTCCGCCATTTTGCTTTTAGTGGCCATTTTGGCAATATCCCACATTTTTACTTTTACGTACTTGTCCCAGGGCTTTCATCAGATCAACTTCAAATTCAGATGAGTGTCATCACAACAAGATGGAGATAAAAAATGATTGAGGGATTTTTTTTTTATCACACCGTGTGACCGTGGCATGGCGTTAAAAATTGGTTACACGCCATCAAAACACGGGCATCTGTATCTCGGACATACATGTTCCAATCAAGTCCAAACTAGACATGTAAGACAATAGTCCCCGCCTGATGACATCTATGCATAAATGATGACTTAAAACCTCAGCGCCCCCTGGTGGCAACAGGAAATGTCTTGTTTTTTGCTTGTCTTACACTTGGATGCATTTCTCCTCATCCACTGACCTCAACCATGTCAAACTGTATCAAATGGGTCCCAAGACATTGACAATGAAGACATAAGATTACCGTGACTTTTCGTCAAACGCCATATGAATGGCGTGGCATTAAAGTTCATCAACTCGCCGTGAAACACGAAATTGCTGTAACTTCAGTGTTCATGATTCTATCTCTCTCAAACTACATGTGTGTAACAACAGCCCCCCCCTGAAGATATTCATATGGTTTTAAGAAATGGGCGTGGCAAAAAAACTGACCAGCGCCCCCTATAGGGCAACCCCGGCACTACGATGGCCGACATTTATACAAATCTATCGGGACATGTGTCGTTTCATAACAAACAAAAAAATATCTTGGATAGGTATGCTTGACCAAACAGGGAGGCCGCCATTTTGGATTAAGTGGCCATTTTTTTTCCATATTCCACATTTTTACTTGATGCACTTGTCCCAGGGCTTTCATCAGATTAACTTCAAATTAAGATCAGTGCCATCACAACAAGATGGAGATAAAAAGTGATTAAGAGATTGACCTTTCGTCACACCGTGTGACCGTGGCGTGGCGTCTTGAGTTTGATTAAACGCCATCAAAACACGAGGTTCTGTATCTCGGACATACATTGTCCAATCGAGTCCAAACTAGACATGTAAGACAAGGGTGCCATCCTGATGACATCTACACAGAAATTATGACTTGAAATTACAGCGCCCCCTGGTGGCTACAGGAAGTGACATGTTTTATACTTTGATGAACTGCTCCTGGCTGATTTACAATATACAGCTCAAATCAGATCAGTCAAGTCATTAGTTAGATCATGGTCGGAATTGTGACGTTTCCTCAAACCGTGTAAACATTGATGTGCGGCGAAGGATTTTCCTTCGCCAAAGGACACGATGTTATCATAACTCCACTGTGCATTGTCCTATCACTACAAAACTTCTGTCACATGGTCAGAGTCCAAGCCTGAACAGCTCTATGTGTCAATATTTCCTTAGTGTCATAGCGCCACCTACTGATTCGCCAGGAAACAGGAAGTACTTTGTTAATCCACTCTGCATTATCCAACCGGCTCCAAACTACTGACCTATGATCACAATACTGATCTGAACAGCTCCACATATAAATATTAGTTCAGGGTCATAGCGCCACCTACTGATCAGTGTGAAAATTAAGTTGTGTTAACATTGTCCAATTGACACAAAATTGCTCACGCTACATCAGAGCGCCTACATGAACAGATATATATGTTTGTGCGTAATAATAGTGATGGCGCCACCTACTGGCAAACCTACTGCCGCAGAGAGCAAAACGCATGCAACGTGGAGAAGTGCATGCTCGATCGATGATGTGCGCTTGGTCATCGATCGCTCTCTCCACCGACCGCAACAGGCTTCAACGTGCGGGTGCTCGGGCCCGCAAGTGCTACAACGTAGCCCTAGTTATTATTATTTCCCTTTGGGGGGCTTTTTCAGGGTCTAGACATGCTCAAAAAGTTATGAAACTTTGCAGGAAATTCAAGGTCTGCGGATATTTTAGTATTCTGGAGTAATTGGAATTGGGCGTGGCAAAATGGCTCTACAGCGCCCCCTGGAACCAGCCCCTAGGTTTCCACATAACGGATTTTCATCAAAATCTGGATATAGGTGTATCGTGACCAGTCATGAAAAAAAGTCTCATGGAGCATTATGAAAAACGCAACAGGAAGTCCGCCATTTTGCTTTTAGTGGCCATTTTGGCAATATCCCACATTTTTACTTTTACGTACTTGTCCCAGGGCTTTCATCAGATCAACTTCAAATTCAGATGAGTGTCATCACAACAAGATGGAGATAAAAAATGATTGAGGGATTTTTTTTTTATCACACCGTGTGACCGTGGCATGGCGTTAAAAATTGGTTACACGCCATCAAAACACGGGCATCTGTATCTCGGACATACATGTTCCAATCAAGTCCAAACTAGACATGTAAGACAATAGTCCCCGCCTGATGACATCTATGCATAAATGATGACTTAAAACCGCAGCGCCCCCTGGTGGCAACAGGAAATGTCTTGTTTTTTGCTTGTCTTACACTTGGATGAATTTCTCCTCATCCACTGACCTCAACCATGTCAAACTGTATCAAATGGGTCCCAAGACATTGACAATGAAGACATAAGATTACCGTGACTTTTCGTCAAACGCCATATGAATGGCGTGGCATTAAAGTTCATCAACTCGCCGTGAAACACGAAATTGCTGTAACTTCAGTGTTCATGATTCTATCTCTCTCAAAAAACTACATGTGTGTAACAACAGCCCCCCCCTGAAGATATTCATATGGTTTTAAGAAATGGGCGTGGCAAAAAAACTGACCAGCGCCCCCTATAGGGCAACCCCCGCACTACGATGGCCGACATTTATACAAATCTATCGGGACATGTGTCGTTTCATAACAAACAAAAAAATATCTTGGATAGGTATGCTTGACCAAACAGGGAGGCCGCCATTTTGGATTAAGTGGCCATTTTTTTTCCATATTCCACATTTTTACTTGATGCACTTGTCCCAGGGCTTTCATCAGATTAACTTCAAATTAAGATCAGTGCCATCACAACAAGATGGAGATAAAAAGTGATTAAGAGATTGACCTTTCGTCACACCGTGTGACCGTGGCGTGGCGTCTTGAGTTTGATTAAACGCCATCAAAACACGAGGTTCTGTATCTCGGACATACATTGTCCAATCGAGTCCAAACTAGACATGTAAGACAAGGGTGCCATCCTGATGACATCTACACAGAAATTATGACTTGAAATTACAGCGCCCCCTGGTGGCTACAGGAAGTGACATGTTTTATACTGTGATGAACTGCTCCTGGCTGATTTACAATATACAGCTCAAATCAGATCAGTCAAGTCATTAGATCATGGTCAGAATTGTGACGTTTCCTCAAACCGTGTAAACATTGATGTGCGGCGAAGGATTTTCCTTCGCCAAAGGACACGATGTTATCATAACTCCACTGTGCATTGTCCTATCACTACAAAACTTCTGTCACATGGTCAGAGTCCAAGCCTGAACAGCTCTATGTGTCAATATTTCCTCATTGTCATAGCGCCACCTACTGATTCGCCAGGAAACAGGAAGTACTTTGTTAATCCACTCTGCATTATCCAACCGGCTCCAAACTACTGACCTATGATCACAATACTGATCTGAACAGCTCCACATATAAATATTAGTTCAGGGTCATAGCGCCACCTACTGATCAGTGTGAAAATTAAATTGTGTTAACATTGTCCAATTGACACAAAATTGCTCACGCTACATCAGAGCGCCTACATGAACAGATATATATGTCTGTGCGTAATAATAGTGATGGCGCCACCTACTGGCAAACCTACTGCCGCAGAGCGCAAAACGCATGCAACGTGGAGAAGTGCATGCTCGATCGATGATGTGCGCTTGGTCATCGATCGCTCTCTCCACCGACCGCAACAGGCTTCAACGTGCGGGTGCTCGGGCCCGCAAGTGCTACAACGTAGCCCTAGTTAGGGCCCGAGCACCGAATGGTGAGAGGCCCTATTGAATCTGTAAGGATTTTTATTATTATTATTATTATTATTATTATTATTATTATTATTTCCCTTTGGGGGGCTTTTTCAGGGTCTAGACATGCTCAAAAAGTTATGAAACTTTGCAGGAAATTCAAGGTCTGCGGATATTTTAGTATTCTGGAGTAATTGGAATTGGGCGTGGCAAAATGGCTCTACAGCGCCCCCTGGAACCAGCCCCTAGGTTTCCACATAACGGATTTTCATCAAAATCTGGATATAGGTGTATCGTGACCAGTCATGAAAAAAAGTCTCATGGAGCATTATGAAAAACGCAACAGGAAGTCCGCCATTTTGCTTTTAGTGGCCATTTTGGCAATATCCCACATTTTTACTTTTACGTACTTGTCCCAGGGCTTTCATCAGATCAACTTCAAATTCAGATGAGTGTCATCACAACAAGATGGAGATAAAAAATGATTGAGGGATTTTTTTTTTATCACACCGTGTGACCGTGGCATGGCGTTAAAAATTGGTTACACGCCATCAAAACACGGGCATCTGTATCTCGGACATACATGTTCCAATCAAGTCCAAACTAGACATGTAAGACAATAGTCCCCGCCTGATGACATCTATGCATAAATGATGACTTAAAACCGCAGCGCCCCCTGGTGGCAACAGGAAATGTCTTGTTTTTTGCTTGTCTTACACTTGGATGAATTTCTCCTCATCCACTGACCTCAACCATGTCAAACTGTATCAAATGGGTCCCAAGACATTGACAATGAAGACATAAGATTACCGTGACTTTTCGTCAAACGCCATATGAATGGCGTGGCATTAAAGTTCATCAACTCGCCGTGAAACACGAAATTGCTGTAACTTCAGTGTTCATGATTCTATCTCTCTCAAACTACATGTGTGTAACAACAGCCCCCCCCTGAAGATATTCATATGGTTTTAAGAAATGGGCGTGGCAAAAAAACTGACCAGCGCCCCCTATAGGGCAACCCCGGCACTACGATGGCCGACATTTATACAAATCTATCGGGACATGTGTCGTTTCATAACAAACAAAAAAATATCTTGGATAGGTATGCTTGACCAAACAGGGAGGCCGCCATTTTGGATTAAGTGGCCATTTTTTTTCCATATTCCACATTTTGACTTGATGCACTTGTCCCAGGGCTTTCATCAGATTAACTTCAAATTAAGATCAGTGCCATCACAACAAGATGGAGATAAAAAGTGATTAAGAGATTGACCTTTCGTCACACCGTGTGACCGTGGCGTGGCGTCTTGAGTTTGATTAAACGCCATCAAAACACGAGGTTCTGTATCTCGGACATACATTGTCCAATCGAGTCCAAACTAGACATGTAAGACAAGGGTGCCATCCTGATGACATCTACACAGAAATTATGACTTGAAATTACAGCGCCCCCTGGTGGCTACAGGAAGTGACATGTTTTATACTTTGATGAACTGCTCCTGGCTGATTTACAATATACAGCTCAAATCAGATCAGTCAAGTCATTAGATCATGGTCAGAATTGTGACGTTTCCTCAAACCTTGTAAACATTGATGTGCGGCGAAGGATTTTCCTTCGCCAAAGGACACGATGTTATCATAACTCCACTGTGCATTGTCCTATCACTACAAAACTTCTGTCACATGGTCAGAGTCCAAGCCTGAACAGCTCTATGTGTCAATATTTCCTCAGTGTCATAGCGCCACCTACTGATTCGCCAGGAAACAGGAAGTACTTTGTTAATCCACTCTGCATTATCCAACCGGCTCCAAACTACTGACCTATGATCACAATACTGATCTGAACAGCTCCACATATAAATATTAGTTCAGGGTCATAGCGCCACCTACTGATCAGTGTGAAAATTAAGTTGTGTTAACATTGTCCAATTGACACAAAATTGCTCACGCTACATCAGAGCGCCTACATGAACAGATATATTTAGGGCCCGAGCACCGAATGGTGAGAGGCCCTATTGAATCTGTAAGGATTTTTATTATTATTATTATTATTATTAGGGCCCGAGCACCGAATGGTGAGAGGCCCTATTGAATCTGTAAGGATTTTTATTATTATTATTATTATTATTATTATTATTATTATTATTTCCCTTTGGGGGGCTTTTTCAGGGTCTAGACATGCTCAAAAAGTTATGAAACTTTGCAGGAAATTCAAGGTCTGCGGATATTTTAGTATTCTGGAGTAATTGGAATTGGGCGTGGCAAAATGGCTCTACAGCGCCCCCTGGAACCAGCCCCTAGATTTCCACATAACGGATTTTCATCAAAATCTGGATATAGGTGTATCGTGACCAGTCATGAAAAAAAGTCTCATGGAGCATTATGAAAAACGCAACAGGAAGTCCGCCATTTTGCTTTTAGTGGCCATTTTGGCAATATCCCACATTTTTACTTTTACGTACTTGTCCCAGGGCTTTCATCAGATCAACTTCAAATTCAGATGAGTGTCATCACAACAAGATGGAGATAAAAAATGATTGAGGGATTTTTTTTTTATCACACCGTGTGACCGTGGCATGGCGTTAAAAATTGGTTACACGCCATCAAAACACGGGCATCTGTATCTCGGACATACATGTTCCAATCAAGTCCAAACTAGACATGTAAGACAATAGTCCCCGCCTGATGACATCTATGCATAAATGATGACTTAAAACCTCAGCGCCCCCTGGTGGCAACAGGAAATGTCTTGTTTTTTGCTTGTCTTACACTTGGATGCATTTCTCCTCATCCACTGACCTCAACCATGTCAAACTGTATCAAATGGGTCCCAAGACATTGACAATGAAGACATAAGATTACCGTGACTTTTCGTCAAACGCCATATGAATGGCGTGGCATTAAAGTTCATCAACTCGCCGTGAAACACGAAATTGCTGTAACTTCAGTGTTCATGATTCTATCTCTCTCAAACTACATGTGTGTAACAACAGCCCCCCCCTGAAGATATTCATATGGTTTTAAGAAATGGGCGTGGCAAAAAAACTGACCAGCGCCCCCTATAGGGCAACCCCGGCACTACGATGGCCGACATTTATACAAATCTATCGGGACATGTGTCGTTTCATAACAAACAAAAAAATATCTTGGATAGGTATGCTTGACCAAACAGGGAGGCCGCCATTTTGGATTAAGTGGCCATTTTTTTTCCATATTCCACATTTTTACTTGATGCACTTGTCCCAGGGCTTTCATCAGATTAACTTCAAATTAAGATCAGTGCCATCACAACAAGATGGAGATAAAAAGTGATTAAGAGATTGACCTTTCGTCACACCGTGTGACCGTGGCGTGGCGTCTTGAGTTTGATTAAACGCCATCAAAACACGAGGTTCTGTATCTCGGACATACATTGTCCAATCGAGTCCAAACTAGACATGTAAGACAAGGGTGCCATCCTGATGACATCTACACAGAAATTATGACTTGAAATTACAGCGCCCCCTGGTGGCTACAGGAAGTGACATGTTTTATACTTTGATGAACTGCTCCTGGCTGATTTACAATATACAGCTCAAATCAGATCAGTCAAGTCATTAGTTAGATCATGGTCGGAATTGTGACGTTTCCTCAAACCGTGTAAACATTGATGTGCGGCGAAGGATTTTCCTTCGCCAAAGGACACGATGTTATCATAACTCCACTGTGCATTGTCCTATCACTACAAAACTTCTGTCACATGGTCAGAGTCCAAGCCTGAACAGCTCTATGTGTCAATATTTCCTTAGTGTCATAGCGCCACCTACTGATTCGCCAGGAAACAGGAAGTACTTTGTTAATCCACTCTGCATTATCCAACCGGCTCCAAACTACTGACCTATGATCACAATACTGATCTGAACAGCTCCACATATAAATATTAGTTCAGGGTCATAGCGCCACCTACTGATCAGTGTGAAAATTAAGTTGTGTTAACATTGTCCAATTGACACAAAATTGCTCACGCTACATCAGAGCGCCTACATGAACAGATATATATGTTTGTGCGTAATAATAGTGATGGCGCCACCTACTGGCAAACCTACTGCCGCAGAGAGCAAAACGCATGCAACGTGGAGAAGTGCATGCTCGATCGATGATGTGCGCTTGGTCATCGATCGCTCTCTCCACCGACCGCAACAGGCTTCAACGTGCGGGTGCTCGGGCCCGCAAGTGCTACAACGTAGCCCTAGTTATTATTATTATTATTATTATTTCCCTTTGGGGGGCTTTTTCAGGGTCTAGACATGCTCAAAAAGTTATGAAACTTTGCAGGAAATTCAAGGTCTGCGGATATTTTAGTATTCTGGAGTAATTGGAATTGGGCGTGGCAAAATGGCTCTACAGCGCCCCCTGGAACCAGCCCCTAGGTTTCCACATAACGGATTTTCATCAAAATCTGGATATAGGTGTATCGTGACCAGTCATGAAAAAAAGTCTCATGGAGCATTATGAAAAACGCAACAGGAAGTCCGCCATTTTGCTTTTAGTGGCCATTTTGGCAATATCCCACATTTTTACTTTTACGTACTTGTCCCAGGGCTTTCATCAGATCAACTTCAAATTCAGATGAGTGTCATCACAACAAGATGGAGATAAAAAATGATTGAGGGATTTTTTTTTTATCACACCGTGTGACCGTGGCATGGCGTTAAAAATTGGTTACACGCCATCAAAACACGGGCATCTGTATCTCGGACATACATGTTCCAATCAAGTCCAAACTAGACATGTAAGACAATAGTCCCCGCCTGATGACATCTATGCATAAATGATGACTTAAAACCGCAGCGCCCCCTGGTGGCAACAGGAAATGTCTTGTTTTTTGCTTGTCTTACACTTGGATGAATTTCTCCTCATCCACTGACCTCAACCATGTCAAACTGTATCAAATGGGTCCCAAGACATTGACAATGAAGACATAAGATTACCGTGACTTTTCGTCAAACGCCATATGAATGGCGTGGCATTAAAGTTCATCAACTCGCCGTGAAACACGAAATTGCTGTAACTTCAGTGTTCATGATTCTATCTCTCTCAAACTACATGTGTGTAACAACAGCCCCCCCCTGAAGATATTCATATGGTTTTAAGAAATGGGCGTGGCAAAAAAACTGACCAGCACCCCCTATAGGGCAACCCCGGCACTACGATGGCCGACATTTATACAAATCTATCGGGACATGTGTCGTTTCATAACAAACAAAAAAATATCTTGGATAGGTATGCTTGACCAAACAGGGAGGCCGCCATTTTGGATTAAGTGGCCATTTTTTTTCCATATTCCACATTTTGACTTGATGCACTTGTCCCAGGGCTTTCATCAGATTAACTTCAAATTAAGATCAGTGCCATCACAACAAGATGGAGATAAAAAGTGATTAAGAGATTGACCTTTCGTCACACCGTGTGACCGTGGCGTGGCGTCTTGAGTTTGATTAAACGCCATCAAAACACGAGGTTCTGTATCTCGGACATACATTGTCCAATCGAGTCCAAACTAGACATGTAAGACAAGGGTGCCATCCTGATGACATCTACACAGAAATTATGACTTGAAATTACAGCGCCCCCTGGTGGCTACAGGAAGTGACATGTTTTATACTTTGATGAACTGCTCCTGGCTGATTTACAATATACAGCTCAAATCAGATCAGTCAAGTCATTAGATCATGGTCAGAATTGTGACGTTTCCTCAAACCGTGTAAACATTGATGTGCGGCGAAGGATTTTCCTTCGCCAAAGGACACGATGTTATCATAACTCCACTGTGCATTGTCCTATCACTACCAAACTTCTGTCACATGGTCAGAGTACAAGCCTGAACAGCTCTATGTGTCAATATTTCCTCAGTGTCATAGCGCCACCTACTGATTCGCCAGGAAACAGGAAGTACTTTGTCAATCCACTCTGCATTATCCAACCGGCTCCAAACTACTGACCTATGATCACAATACTGATCTGAACAGCTCCACATATAAATATTAGTTCAGGGTCATAGCGCCACCTACTGATCAGTGTGAAAATTAAGTTGTGTTAACATTGTCCAATTGACACAAAATTGCTCACGCTACATCAGAGCGCCTACATGAACAGATATATATGTCTGTGCGTAATAATAGTGATGGCGCCACCTACTGGCAAACCTACTGCCGCAGAGCGCAAAACGCATGCAACGTGGAGAAGTGCATGCTCGATCGATGATGTGCGCTTGGTCATCGATCGCTCTCTCCACCGACCGCAACAGGCTTCAACGTGCGGGTGCTCGGGCCCGCAAGTGCTACAACGTAGCCCTAGTTATTATTATTTCCCTTTGGGGGGCTTTTTCAGGGTCTAGACATGCTCAAAAAGTTATGAAACTTTGCAGGAAATTCAAGGTCTGCGGATATTTTAGTATTCTGGAGTAATTGGAATTGGGCGTGGCAAAATGGCTCTACAGCGCCCCCTGGAACCAGCCCCTAGGTTTCCACATAACGGATTTTCATCAAAATCTAGATATAGATGTATCGTGACCAGTCATGAAAAAAAGTCTCATGGAGCATTATGAAAAACACAACAGGAAGTCCGCCATTTTGCTTTTAGTGGCCATTTTGGCAATATCCCACATTTTTACTTTTACGTACTTGTCCCAGGGCTTTCATCAGATCAACTTCAAATTCAGATGAGCGTCATCACAACAAGATGGAGATAAAAAATGATTGAGGGATTTTTTTTTTAACACACCGTGTGACCGTGGCATGGCGTTAAAAATTGGTTACACGCCATCAAAACACGGGCATCTGTATCTCGGACATACATGTTCCAATCAAGTCCAAACTAGACATGTAAGACAATAGTCCCCGCCTGATGACATCTATGCATAAATGATGACTTAAAACCGCAGCGCCCCCTGGTGGCAACAGGAAATGTCTTGTTTTTTGCTTGTCTTACACTTGGATGAATTTCTCCTCATCCACTGACCTCAACCATGTCAAACTGTATCAAATGGGTCCCAAGACATTGACAATGAAGACATAAGATTACCGTGACTTTTCGTCAAACGCCATATGAATGGCGTGGCATTAAAGTTCATCAACTCGCCGTGAAACACGAAATTGCTGTAACTTCAGTGTTCATGATTCTATCTCTCTCAAACTACATGTGTGTAACAACAGCCCCCCCCTGAAGATATTCATATGGTTTTAAGAAATGGGCGTGGCAAAAAAACTGACCAGCGCCCCCTATAGGGCAACCCCGGCACTACGATGGCCGACATTTATACAAATCTAACGGGACATGTGTCGTTTCATAACAAACAAAAAAATATCTTGGATAGGTATGCTTGACCAAACAGGGAGGCCGCCATTTTGGATTAAGTGGCCATTTTTTTTCCATATTCCACATTTTTACTTGATGCACTTGTCCCAGGGCTTTCATCAGATTAACTTCAAATTAAGATCAGTGCCATCACAACAAGATGGAGATAAAAAGTGATTAAGAGATTGACCTTTCGTCACACCGTGTGACCGTGGCGTGGCGTCTTGAGTTTGATTAAACGCCATCAAAACACGAGGTTCTGTATCTCGGACATACATTGTCCAATCGAGTCCAAACTAGACATGTAAGACAAGGGTGCCATCCTGATGACATCTACACAGAAATTATGACTTGAAATTACAGCGCCCCCTGGTGGCTACAGGAAGTGACATGTTTTATACTTTGATGAACTGCTCCTGGCTGATTTACAATATACAGCTCAAATCAGATCAGTCAAGTCATTAGATCATGGTCAGAATTGTGACGTTTCCTCAAACCGTGTAAACATTGATGTGCGGCGAAGGATTTTCCTTCGCCAAAGGACACGATGTTATCATAACTCCACTGTGCATTGTCCTATCACTACAAAACTTCTGTCACATGGTCAGAGTCCAAGCCTGAACAGCTCTATGTGTCAATATTTCCTCAGTGTCATAGCGCCACCTACTGATTCGCCAGGAAACAGGAAGTACTTTGTTAATCCACTCTGCATTATCCAACCGGCTCCAAACTACTGACCTATGATCACAATCCTGAATAGAACAGCTCCATATATAAATATTAGTTCAGGGTCATAGCGCCACCTACTGATCAGTGTGAAAATTAAGTTGTGTTAACATTGACCAAATGACACAAAATTGCTCACGCTACATCAGAGCGCCTACATGAACAGATATATATGTCTGTGCGTAATAATAGTGATGGCGCCACCTACTGGCAAACCTACTGCCGCAGAGCGCAAAACGCATGCAACGTGGAGAAGTGCATGCTCGATCGATGATGTGCGCTTGGTCATCGATCGCTCTCTCCACCGACCGCAACAGGCTTCAACGTGCGGGTGCTCGGGCCCGCAAGTGCTACAACGTAGCCCTAGTTAGGGCCCGAGCACCGAAATCGGTGGGAGGCCCTATTGAAATTGAAATGATTATTATTATTATTATTATTATTTTTCTTAGCTTAAATGAATTGGCTTTTTGAGGGCTTTAATGTGCTCAAAAAGTTGTAGGAGTTTGCAGTAAATTCGAAGGCGGCGTAAAATTACGTATTCTGGAGTATTTTGAAAAGGGCGTGGCAAAATGGCTCAAGAGCGCCACCTACGGAAAAGCCCCTCATTTAGCATTCACCGATCCTCAAAAAAAACAAAGATTATTGTGTATCATGACTAGATGCACAAAAAAGTCCATCAGTGCATTATGAATAACGCAACAGGAAGCCCGCCAGTTTGACTTTAGTGGCCATTTTGGTCATATTCCATATTTTTTCTTTGATGTACTTGTCGTACAGCTTTCATCAGATCAACTTCAAATTTAGACGATCGTCATCACAACAAATTGGAGATCTAAAGTTATTGAAGGATTACGTTTTAGCAAAACCGTCTGACCGTGGTGTGGCGTTAAAGTTTGATGAAACGCCATCAAAACACAAGCTTCCATATTTCAGACATATTTTGTCCAATTGAGTCCAAACTAGACACATTCGACAAGAGTCGCCACCAGAAGACATGGGTGCAGAAATTGTGACTTACAATCACAGCGCCCCCTGGTGGTAACGCGAAATGTCTTATTTTGGTACGTGTTATGTTTTTATGTACTACTCAGACAGCTTTCATCAGATCAACTTAAAAATTAGATGAGACTCTACAAAACAAGATGAAGATCTAAAGTTATCAGAATTTAAACTTTTCATCATACCGTGTGACCGTGGTGAGGTCTCAAAGTTCGACTAAACGCCAATATAAGCGAGCTTCTGTAACTTAGACATATTTTGTCCAATCGACTCCAAACTACACATATAAGACAAGAGTCGCGACCGGAAGACATCTACCTAGAAATCATGACTTAAAAGGAAAGCGCCCCCTGGTGGCATCAGGAAATGTCTTGTTTTGGTCATCTTACTCTTTGATGTATTTCCCTCCAGCCACTTTACTAAACCATGTCAAACTGTGTCAAATTGGTCTCAAGATATTGATAATGTAGGCATAACATTATTGTGACTTTTCATCATGCAGATTGTTAATGGCGTGGCATCAAAGTTCATCAGCTCATCATGACCTATGAAACCCATTTTAACAGAGTTACCCTGAACGCAGCATGAGACCGCTTTCGGTTTGTTACGTCTCACACTTGGATGTATTTCTCCTCATTCACTTTGCTAAACCATGTCAAACTGTGTCACATGGGTCTCAATATATTGATAATGTAGGCATAACATTGCTGTGAGTTTTCATCATGCGGATTATTCATAGCTTTGCAGCAGACTTCTTCAACTCGCCATGACAAACGAAGCTGCATTTAACACAGCTGCAAGTGAACGCCTCATGAGTTACGTCGTCACAAGCTGCGGAGCTGTGTATCACGAAGAACCGGAGAACGGTTGGCGAGTCTGGATGAGAGGACGGCGGCGGAGTCACTGTGGACGTTGTTCGCTCAGCAGGTTAGAGTGTGGGACTCAAAGCTTTTTTCCCCCGTCCGTCGTGTCTTTTCCTGTGTGAACTCTGCCGCTCTCAACAGCAGCACTGGCTATGAGCTAGCTCCTGCTACCTCCAACGAAGCATCTCTCAACTGCTACGTAAGTTAAACGGACACTTCTGACTGACTGTGATGATAAGCAAAAGAGACACTGTGGATGTGTGATGTGTTGTACTGCATTTGTTTGATCTGTTTACTAATACTAGCTCTAATAAATACTGTATAAATTATATTTTGCTCCTGAATTGAACTGTGTTAAAGGGGTTCACATGGAAAATATATGTTCAATTATGTAAAGGGTGATTTTTGTTACTATTATACTAATGGAGATTTAGCACTTGCTACACATTGTAAGAGCAGCTGTTCAAAGGAGCACTACGTCTTTTAAGGCTCTTTATTCAGAGTCACGGTGTTGATGTCCTGTCACGTGTTACAGTGAAAAATAACCGTGTCTCCCACCTTCAGTATTTAAATCGTTAATCTCAGACAGACTTCACTGAATTCTTTTGTTAAATATGAGTAAGTCATAGCCTTGTAACTTTACTAGAACAGACAGTGTCATACAGAGTTGTGGGTTTATATGCACTACCTATTTCCTAATCTGAAATGATTATGCTCTGATTAACTTTGAACTAATATTTTATTTTTACCATTTAAAAGTCTGTTAATTACTTAACCTGGCCCATGTATGACTTTACATATCTGTGTATTGGTTTCATGTTCCTCTAGAAGGTCCAACTTGACACACAACTTGAATCCAACCAGACTGAACACTGACTCCAGGTACAGACCTGATTTCATTACTTAAAAACAATCAAAGTATTGCACATAATACATAATGTATTAAATTATAATGCAATACTTTTAATGTGAAATAGCTCCATTAAAAACATTCATTGTCATGGTAGTGCACGTTTTAATCCAAAAGCATATTCAAATACACAGTTGAATATCCACAGAAAATAAGATTACACACTTTGTTCATATGTAACTCTTCCTCTACAATAATGACGATCACTTTCATGTTTCCTATCATTTTATTAGGGACAGACGAGCCTGAAGGACACAGCTGTGATGACCATGTTCTGTCTCTTATGGCAAAGCAGAAATATAAAACACTGGGTTCTTATCTAAAGTGTATCAAATCAGATCTCCACCATGTTGCTGCTGAGGACATCAGGTGCTGCAGTTCTTCATCTATGAAGAGAAAAAACGCACCGTTAAAGAATGTTTTGTGTTGTGTATAAAGCACAACAGATTTCAGATAGAACTGTTGTACTGTGGTCTTGGTTTATATCCTCATGGTGAAATGTACATATTTTAAGTCCCTTCTGATAAAAGTGCTGAAAGAAATACAACAGTGTACAAATACATAAAATGTCTTTCTACCTCATCAGTACTATTCAAGGTGATAATCTCCCACAGACCTATTGATAACAGTCCAAATCAAGTCTTTCCACTTCTCTCAGTGTGAAAACATAATTCTATAATTAATTTGAGAACTGTTTACAACACTGATGTGTGGAGATTAAAATCATACCTAAACTGTCTAATTCACTGTAAAACTCCATGACATTCGCAGGCCATCTGTAGTTAAGGGAGCAACGCATGGAGTGATGTGTAGATTACTAGTTTGATGATGCATGAGGAGAGGCGGTGGTCGAGTGGCAGAAACTTGGACTATGGGCAGAGAAGGTCTCTGGTTCGTCTTTGGTTCGACTCCATGGAGAGACAACAAAAGTCGCACCTGGATTGATCTGTCCAAAAATCCAAGAGTCTCCCTACCCTCTCTAGTGCCCATGAGCAAGGCACCTCACTCCCCCAACATCTGCTCCCCCGAGTGCCGTACATGGTCGCTCACTGCTCTGTGTGTCCTGCACCAGATGGGTAAAAAGCAGCGATTAAATGTCCCTACCTGCATGAGTGTGCCTTTGCATGTCTGTGCATGTGTTTTGGATGAATACATGGATTTTAATCTTAATCTTTTAATCTTAATCAGTTGTCTTCCAGTTGACCAGCATGAAGCTGCAGATCTCCACCATGTTGCTGCTGGGGACATCAGGAGCTGCATTAATGAGGAGCAGAAGCGTACTGTTATGAATGTTTTGTGTTGTTTATGAAGCACTACTTATTTCAGCTAGAACCGATGTACTAGGGTCTGGGTTTGTATCCTAATGGTTAAATGCACATACTTTAAATCGCTTTTGATAAAACGTGACAAAGAAATACAACATTGTACACATAGATAAAATGTCTTTCTACCTCATCTGTAATATTCAAGGTGATGATCTCCCACAGAGCTGTTGATAACAGTCCACATCAAGTCTCTCCACTTCCCTCAGTGTGAAAACATAATTATATAATTAATTGGAGAAGTGTTTACAACACTGATGTGTGGACATTATAATGTTATCACTACTGTCTAATTCACTCTACAACTCCATGACAGACTAAATAAACGATGTGAAAATAGTAATGGCGGATATACCATCCTGTATCAGAATATTGGTGAAACAGTTACTATCACATGAAACGTACACGTGTAGCGTATTGATAGTAACTCATTAAAAAAAATAATGTCACAACCAAAACAAGACTGTCGAGTTATCTTGCTTCAATCTGTTCATTAGACGTGATAAATAAACGGTAACTTTTATAACAATTACATATTACAAAAAACTTGAGGCATGTAAGCATATGATGATAGATAAAGCAATATGTTGTGTTGGATAGTTTCAAGGTTACTTACCTCTAGTTCAGCACCAGCGGCTGGCCAGAAGAAGTGGAGCGATCTTCCTTGCCGCACAGGGCAAACGCAGGCAATGTGGAGACGAGCGCTTGGTCATCGAACGTTCTCTCTTCCCCGACCGCAACAGACTTGAAATTGCCTGTGCTCGGGCCCGTTAGTGCTACAACGTAGCCCTAGTTATTATTATTTCCCTTTGGGGGGCTTTTTCAGGGTCTAGACATGCTCAAAAAGTTATGAAACTTTGCAGGAAATTCAAGGTCTGCGGATATTTTAGTATTCTGGAGTAATTGGAATTGGGCGTGGCAAAATGGCTCTACAGCGCCCCCTGGAACCAGCCCCTAGGTTTCCACATAACGGATTTTCATCAAAATCTGGATATAGGTGTATCGTGCCCAGTCATGAAAAAAAGTCTCATGGAGCATTATGAAAAACGCAACAGGAAGTCCGCCATTTTGCTTTTAGTGGCCATTTTGGCAATATCCCACATTTTTACTTTTACGTACTTGTCCCAGGGCTTTCATCAGATCAACTTCAAATTCAGATGAGTGTCATCACAACAAGATGGAGATAAAAAATGATTGAGGGATTTTTTTTTTATCACACCGTGTGACCGTGGCATGGCGTTAAAAATTGGTTACACGCCATCAAAACACGGGCATCTGTATCTCGGACATACATGTTCCAATCAAGTCCAAACTAGACATGTAAGACAATAGTCCCCGCCTGATGACATCTATGCATAAATGATGACTCAAAACCGCAGCGCCCCCTGGTGGCAACAGGAAATGTCTTGTTTTTTGCTTGTCTTACACTTGGATGAATTTCCCCTCATCCACTGACCTCAACCATGTCAAACTGTATCAAATGGGTCCCAAGACATTGACAATGAAGACATAAGATTACCGTGACTTTTCGTCAAACGCCATATGAATGGCGTGGCATTAAAGTTCATCAACTCGCCGTGAAACACGAAATTGCTGTAACTTCAGTGTTCATGATTCTATCTCTCTCAAACTACATGTGTGTAACAACAGCCCCCCCCTGAAGATATTCATATGGTTTTAAGAAATGGGCGTGGCAAAAAAACTGACCAGCGCCCCCTATAGGGCAACCCCGGCACTACGATGGCCGACATTTATACAAATCTATCGGGACATGTGTCGTTTCATAACAAACAAAAAAATATCTTGGATAGGTATGCTTGACCAAACAGGGAGGCCGCCATTTTGGATTAAGTGGCCATTTTTTTTCCATATTCCACATTTTTACTTGATGCACTTGTCCCAGGGCTTTCATCAGATTAACTTCAAATTAAGATCAGTGCCATCACAACAAGATGGAGATAAAAAGTGATTAAGAGATTGACCTTTCGTCACACCGTGTGACCGTGGTGTGGCTTCTTGAGTTTGATTAAACGCCATCAAAACACGAGGTTCTGTATCTCGGACATACATTGTCCAATCGAGTCCAAACTAGACATGTAAGACAAGGGTGCCATCCTGATGACATCTACACAGAAATTATGACTTGAAATTACAGCGCCCCCTGGTGGCTACAGGAAGTGACATGTTTTATACTTTGATGAACTGCTCCTGGCTGATTTACAATATACAGCTCAAATCAGATCAGTCAAGTCATTAGATCATGGTCAGAATTGTGACGTTTCCTCAAACCGTGTAAACATTGATGTGCGGCGAAGGATTTTCCTTCGCCAAAGGACACGATGTTATCATAACTCCACTGTGCATTGTCCTATCACTACAAAACTTCTGTCACATGGTCAGAGTCCAAGCCTGAACAGCTCTATGTGTCAATATTTCCTCAGTGTTATAGCGCCACCTACTGATTCGCCAGGAAACAGGAAGTACTTTGTTAATCCACTCTGCATTATCCAACCGGCTCCAAACTACTGACCTATGATCACAATCCTGAATAGAACAGCTCCATATATGAATATTAGTTCAGGATCATAGCGCCACCTATTGATCAGTGTGAAAATTAAGTTGCGGAAACATTGTCCAATTGACACAAAATTTCTCACGCTACATCAGAGCGCCTACTTGAACAGATCTATATGTCTGTGCGTAATAAAAGTGATGGCGCCACCTACTGGCAAACCTACTGCCGCAGAGCGCAAAACGCATGCAACGTGGAGAAGTGCATGCTCGATCGATGATGTGCGCTTGGTCATCGATCGCTCTCTCCACCGACCGCAACAGGCTTCAACGTGCGGGTGCTCGGGCCCGCAAGTGCTACAACGTAGCCCTAGTTATTATTATTTCCCTTTGGGGGGCTTTTTCAGGGTCTAGACATGCTCAAAAAGTTATGAAACTTTGCAGGAAATTCAAGGTCTGCGGATATTTTAGTATTCTGGAGTAATTGGAATTGGGCGTGGCAAAATGGCTCTACAGCGCCCCCTGGAACCAGCCCCTAGGTTTCCACATAACGGATTTTCATCAAAATCTGGATATAGGTGTATCGTGACCAGTCATGAAAAAAAGTCTCATGGAGCATTATGAAAAACGCAACAGGAAGTCCGCCATTTTGCTTTTAGTGGCCATTTTGGCAATATCCCACATTTTTACTTTTACGTACTTGTCCCAGGGCTTTCATCAGATCAACTTCAAATTCAGATTAGTGTCATCACAACAAGATGGAGATAAAAAATGATTGAGGGATTTTTTTTTTATCACACCGTGTGACCGTGGCATGGCGTTAAAAATTGGTTACACGCCATCAAAACACGGGCATCTGTATCTCGGACATACATGTTCCAATCAAGTCCAAACTAGACATGTAAGACAATAGTCCCCGCCTGATGACATCTATGCATAAATGATGACTTAAAACCGCAGCGCCCCCTGGTGGCAACAGGAAATGTCTTGTTTTTTGCTTGTCTTACACTTGGATGAATTTCTCCTCATCCACTGACCTCAACCATGTCAAACTGTATCAAATGGGTCCCAAGACATTGACAATGAAGACATAAGATTACCGTGACTTTTCGTCAAACGCCATATGAATGGCGTGGCATTAAAGTTCATCAACTCGCCGTGAAACACGAAATTGCTGTAACTTCAGTGTTCATGATTCTATCTCTCTCAAACTACATGTGTGTAACAACATTCCCCCCCTGAAGATATTCATATGGTTTTAAGAAATGGGCGTGGCAAAAAAACTGACCAGCGCCCCCTATAGGGCAACCCCGGCACTACGATGGCCGACATTTATACAAATCTATCGGGACATGTGTCGTTTCATAACAAACAAAAAAATATCTTGGATAGGTATGCTTGACCAAACAGGGAGGCCGCCATTTTGGATTAAGTGGCCATTTTTTTTCCATATTCCACATTTTTACTTGATGCACTTGTCCCAGGGCTTTCATCAGATTAACTTCAAATTAAGATCAGTGCCATCACAACAAGATGGAGATAAAAAGTGATTAAGAGATTGACCTTTCGTCACACCGTGTGACCGTGGCGTGGCGTCTTGAGTTTGATTAAACGCCATCAAAACACGAGGTTCTGTATCTCGGACATACATTGTCCAATCGAGTCCAAACTAGACATGTAAGACAAGGGTGCCATCCTGATGACATCTACACAGAAATTATGACTTGAAATTACAGCGCCCCCTGGTGGCTACAGGAAGTGACATGTTTTATACTTTGATGAACTGCTCCTGGCTGATTTACAATATACAGCTCAAATCAGATCAGTCAAGTCATTAGATCATGGTCAGAATTGTGACGTTTCCTCAAACCGTGTAAACATTGATGTGCGGCGAAGTATTTTCCTTCGCCAAAGGACACGATGTTATCATAACTCCACTGTGCATTGTCCTATCACTACAAAACTTCTGTCACATGGTCAGAGTCCAAGCCTGAACAGCTCTATGTGTCAATATTTCCTCAGTGTCATAGCGCCACCTACTGATTCGCCAGGAAACAGGAAGTACTTTGTTAATCCACTCTGCATTATCCAACCGGCTCCAAACTACTGACCTATGATCACAATACTGATCTGAACAGCTCCACATATAAATATTAGTTCAGGGTCATAGCGCCACCTACTGATCAGTGTGAAAATTAAGTTGTGTTAACATTGTCCAATTGACACAAAATTGCTCACGCTACATCAGAGCGCCTACATGAACAGATATATATGTCTGTGCGTAATAATAGTGATGGCGCCCCCTACTGGCAAACCTACTGCCGCAGAGCGCAAAACGCATGCAACGTGGAGAAGTGCATGCTCGATCGATGATGTGCGCTTGGTCATCGATCGCTCTCTCCACCGACCGCAACAGGCTTCAACGTGCGGGTGCTCGGGCCCGCAAGTGCTACAACGTAGCCCTAGTTAGGGCCCGAGCACCGAAATCGGTGAGAGGACCTATTGAAATTGAAAAGATTATTATTATTATTATTTTTCTTCGCTCAGTGAATTGGCTTTTTGAGGGCTTTAACGTGCTCAAAAAGTTTCTAAAGTGTACAGTAAATTACAAATGTGCGCAAGTTTACGTTTTCTGAAGTATTTTGAAAAGGGCGTGGCAAAATGGCTCAAGAGCGCCACCTACGGAAAAGCCCCTCATTTAGCATTCACCGATCCTCAAAAAAAACATAGATTATTGTGTATCATGACAAGATGCACAAAAAAGTCCATCAGTGCATTATGAATAACGCAACAGGAAGCCCGCCAGTTTGACTTTAGTGGCCATTTTGGTCATATTCCATATTTTTTCTTTGATGTACTTGTCGTACAGCTTTCATCAGATCAACTTCAAATTTAGACGATCGTCATCACAACAAAGTGGAGATCTAAAGTTATTGAAGGATTACGTTTTAGCAAAACCGTCTGACCGTGGTGTGGCGTTAAAGTTTGATGAAACGCCATCAAAACACAAGCTTCCATATTTCAGACATATTTTGTCCAATTGAGTCCAAACTAGACACATACGACAAGAATCGCGACCAGAAGACATCGGTGCAGAAATTGTGACTTACAATCACAGCGCCCCCTGGGGGCAACAGGAAATGTCTTGTTTTTAAGACGTGTTATGTTTTTATGTACTACTCGGAGAGCTTTCATCAGATCAACTTAAAAATTAGATGAGACTCTACAAAACAAGATGAAGATCTAAAGTTATCAATATTTAAACTTTTCATCACACCGTGTGACCGTGGTGAGGTCTCAAAGTTCGACTAAACGCCAATATAAGCAAGCTTCTGTAACTTAGACATATTTTGTCCAATCGACTCCAAACTACACATATAAGACAAGAGTCGCGACCGGAAGACATCTACCTAGAAATCATGACTTAAAAGGAAAGCGCCCCCTGGTGGCATCAGGAAATGTCTTGTTTTTGTACATCGTGCTTTTTGATTTATTTGTCGGAGAGCTTTCATCACATCAATTTAACATTTAGACGGGTGGCATCACAACAAGATGGAGATCTAAAGTTATCAAAGAAACAACTTTTCGACACACCGTCTGACTGTGGCGGGGCGTCAAATCAGCTCACCATGACACACAAAAAACTGCTTAAAGGGGACATATTCGCTTTAAAGGGGACATATTATTTCCATTTCAACACAGTTGATATGGTTCCTTGGGGTCTTAATGAAATGTCTGCAAAATATTTTGGTAAAAATACCCCAAGGATAATTTAAAACAGCACCTTTTTACTCTGTCTAAAACAGACCTCCTCAGATCAACCCGCCCCCACCTTACCCCACCCCCTTTCACCCCTCTCATCCCTCCCCCTTCTCACCCCTCCCCCCTCTCATGGAGGTGTAGGACATGTGCTTGAATGTGTTCTCACTACAGAATGCATTCAACATCTATAGGGCAGATTATGGGCCTCGTGAAAATTTACGTAATCTGGGGTATTTGGAAATGGGTGTGGCAAAATGGCTCAACAGCGCCACCAACGGTGCTTTCCCTCATTTACGGAGAAACACCTCATTTAGCATTCACTGATCCGCACGAAATTGAAGACAGTTGTGTATCATCACCAGATGCACAAAAAACGCGCTCGGAGCAATATGAAAAACGCAACAGGAAGCACGCCATTTTCGATTTCGTGGCCATTTTGGTCATATTCCATAATCTTTTACTTTGATATACTTCTCGTACAGCTTTCATCACATCAACTGAAAATTTAGACGAGCGTCATCACAACAAGATGGAGATCTAAAGTTATCAAAGAAACAACTTTTCGTCACACTGTCTGACTGTGGCGGGGCGTCACATCAGCTCGCCATGACACACGAAAACGCTTTAACTTCCGTGTTCATGGGTCCATCTCCCTCAAACTACATGTGTGTATCATCAGCCCCCCTCCCTTGAAGATATTCAGATGGTTTTAAAGAATGGGCGTGGCAAAATGGCTCAACAGCGCAACCAACGGAGCTTCCCCTCAGTTATGGAGAAACACCTCATTTAGAATTCACTGATCCTCACGAAATTGAAGACAGTTGTGTATCATCACCAGATGCACAAAAAACGCGCTCGGAGCAATTTGAAAAACGCAACAGGAACCCCGCCATTTTCTATTTGGACCATATTCCATGTTTTTTATTTTCAAGTACTTCTTGGAGAGCTTTCATCAGATCAACTGAAAATTTAGACGAGTGTCATCACAACAAGATGGAGATCTAAAGTTATTGAAAGATCAATTTTTCGCCACACCGTGTGACCGTGGCGAGGCGTCAAAATGTGACTAAACGCCATCAAAACACAAGCTTCTGTATCTTGGACATATTTGGTCCAATCGAGGTGCAAACTACACATGTAAGACAAGAAGCGCGACCTGATGACATCAACAAAGACACCATGACTTAAAATCATAGCGCCACCTGCTGGCTACAGGAAGTGAAGCGTTTATCTTGCAGCAGTGCGCAAATGCATGCAACGCTGAGACGAACGCTTGGTCATCGAACGTTCTCTCTTCCCCGACCGCAACAGACTTGAAATTGCCTGTGCTCGGGCCCGTTAGTGCTACAACGTAGCCCTAGTTAGGGCCCGAGCACCGAATGGTGAGAGGCCCTATTGAATCTGTAAGGATTTTTATTATTATTATTATTTCCCTTTGGGGGGCTTTTTCAGGGTCTAGACATGCTCAAAAAGTTATGAAACTTTGCAGGAAATTCAAGGTCTGCGGATATTTTAGTATTCTGGAGTAATTGGAATTGGGCGTGGCAAAATGGCTCTACAGCGCCCCCTGGAACCAGCCCCTAGGTTTCCACATAACGGATTTTCATCAAAATCTGGATATAGGTGTATCGTGACCAATCATGAAAAAAAGTCTCATGGAGCATTATGAAAAACGCAACAGGAAGTCCGCCATTTTGCTTTTAGTGGCCATTTTGGCAATATCCCACATTTTTACTTTTACGTACTTGTCCCAGGGCTTTCATCAGATCAACTTCAAATTCAGATGAGTGTCATCACAACAAGATGGAGATAAAAAATGATTGAGGGATTTTTTTTTTATCACACCGTGTGACCGTGGCATGGCGTTAAAAATTGGTTACACGCCATCAAAACACGGGCATCTGTATCTCGGACATACATGTTCCAATCAAGTCCAAACTAGACATGTAAGACAATAGTCCCCGCCTGATGACATCTATGCATAAATGATGACTTAAAACCGCAGCGCCCCCTGGTGGCAACAGGAAATGTCTTGTTTTTTGCTTGTCTTACACTTGGATGAATTTCTCCTCATCCACTGACCTCAACCATGTCAAACTGTATCAAATGGGTCCCAAGACATTGACAATGAAGACATAAGATTACCGTGACTTTTCGTCAAACGCCATATGAATGGCGTGGCATTAAAGTTCATCAACTCGCCGTGAAACACGAAATTGCTGTAACTTCAGTGTTCATGATTCTATCTCTCTCAAACTACATGTGTGTAACAGAAGCCCCCCCCTGAAGATATTCATATGGTTTTAAGAAATGGGCGTGGCAAAAAAACTGACCAGCGCCCCCTATAGGGCAACCCCGGCACTACGATGGCCGACATTTATACAAATCTATCGGGACATGTGTCGTTTCATAACAAACAAAAAAATATCTTGGATAGGTATGCTTGACCAAACAGGGAGGCCGCCATTTTGGATTAAGTGGCCATTTTTTTTCCATATTCCACATTTTTACTTGATGCACTTGTCCCAGGGCTTTCATCAGATTAACTTCAAATTAAGATCAGTGCCATCACAACAAGATGGAGATAAAAAGTGATTAAGAGATTGACCTTTCGTCACACCGTGTGACCGTGGCGTGGTGTCTTGAGTTTGATTAAACGCCATCAAAACACGAGGTTCTGTATCTCGGACATACATTGTCCAATCGAGTCCAAACTAGACATGTAAGACAAGGGTGCCATCCTGATGACATCTACACAGAAATTATGACTTGAAATTACAGCGCCCCCTGGTGGCTACAGGAAGTGACATGTTTTATACTTTGATGAACTGCTCCTGGCTGATTTACAATATACAGCTCAAATCAGATCAGTCAAGTCATTAGATCATGGTCAGAATTGTGACGTTTCCTCAAACCGTGTAAACATTGATGTGCGGCGAAGGATTTTCCTTCGCCAAAGGACACGATGTTATCATAACTCCACTGTGCATTGTCCTATCACTACAAAACTTCTGTCACATGGTCAGAGTCCAAGCCTGAACAGCTCTATGTGTCAATATTTCCTCAGTGTCATAGCGCCACCTACTGATTCGCCAGGAAACAGGAAGTACTTTGTTAATCCACTCTGCATTATCCAACCGGCTCCAAACTACTGACCTATGATCACAATCCTGAATAGAACAGCTCCACATATAAATATTAGTTCAGGGTCATAGCGCCACCTACTGATCAGTGTGAAAATTAAGTTGTGTTAACATTGTCCAATTGACACAAAATTGCTCACGCTACATCAGAGCGCCTACATGAACAGATATATATGTCTGTGCGTAATAATAGTGATGGCGCCACCTACTGGCAAACCTACTGCCGCAGAGCGCAAAACGCATGCAACGTGGAGAAGTGCATGCTCGATCGATGATGTGCGCTTGGTCATCGACCGCTCTCTCCACCGACCGCAACAGGCTTCAACGTGCGGGTGCTCGGGCCCGCAAGTGCTACAACGTAGCCCTAGTTATTATTATTTCCCTTTGGGGGGCTTTTTCAGGGTCTAGACATGCTCAAAAAGTTATGAAACTTTGCAGGAAATTCAAGGTCTGCGGATATTTTAGTATTCTGGAGTAATTGGAATTGGGCGTGGCAAAATGGCTCTACAGCGCCCCCTGGAACCAGCCCCTAGGTTTCCACATAACGGATTTTCATCAAAATCTGGATATAGGTGTATCGTGACCAGTCATGAAAAAAAGTCTCATGGAGCATTATGAAAAACGCAACAGGAAGTCCGCCATTTTGCTTTTAGTGGCCATTTTGGCAATATCCCACATTTTTACTTTTACGTACTTGTCCCAGGGCTTTCATCAGATCAACTTCAAATTCAGATGAGTGTCATCACAACAAGATGGAGATAAAAAATGATTGAGGGATTTTTTTTTTATCACACCGTGTGACCGTGGCATGGCGTTAAAAATTGGTTACACGCCATCAAAACACGGGCATCTGTATCTCGGACATACATGTTCCAATCAAGTCCAAACTAGACATGTAAGACAATAGTCCCCGCCTGATGACATCTATGCATAAATGATGACTTAAAACCGCAGCGCCCCCTGGTGGCAACAGGAAATGTCTTGTTTTTTGCTTGTCTTACACTTGGATGAATTTCTCCTCATCCACTGACCTCAACCATGTCAAACTGTATCAAATGGGTCCCAAGACATTGACAATGAAGACATAAGATTACCGTGACTTTTCGTCAAACGCCATATGAATGGCGTGGCATTAAAGTTCATCAACTCGCCGTGAAACACGAAATTGCTGTAACTTCAGTGTTCATGATTCTATCTCTCTCAAACTACATGTGTGTAACAACAGCCCCCCCCTGAAGATATTCATATGGTTTTAAGAAATGGGCGTGGCAAAAAAACTGACCAGCGCCCCCTATAGGGCAACCCCGGCACTACGATGGCCGACATTTATACAAATCTATCGGGACATGTGTCGTTTCATAACAAACAAAAAAATATCTTGGATAGGTATGCTTGACCAAACAGGGAGGCCGCCATTTTGGATTAAGTGGCCATTTTTTTTCCATATTCCACATTTTTACTTGATGCACTTGTCCCAGGGCTTTCATCAGATTAACTTCAAATTAAGATCAGTGCCATCACAACAAGATGGAGATAAAAAGTGATTAAGAGATTGACCTTTCGTCACACCGTGTGACCGTGGCGTGGCGTCTTGAGTTTGATTAATCGCCATCAAAACACGAGGTTCTGTATTTCGGACATACATTGTCCAATCGAGTCCAAACTAGACATGTAAGACAAGGGTGCCATCCTGATGACATCTACACAGAAATCATGACTTGAAATCACAGTGCCCCCTGGTGGCAACAGGAAATGTCTTTTTTTTTGCATGTCTTACACTTGGATGTATTTCTCCTCATCCATTGACCTCAACCATGTCAAACTTTATCAAATGGGTCTCAAGACATTGATAATGAAGGCATAAGATAACTATAACTTTTCGTCAAACGCCATATTAATGGCGGGGCATCAAAGTTCATCAACTCGCCGTGAAACACGAAATTGCTGTAACATCAGTGTTAATGGTTTTATCTCACTCAAACTACATGTTTTTATCAAAATCCCCCCCCCTGAAGATATTCAAATGGTTTTAAGGAATGGGCGTGGCAAAACAACTGACTAGCGCCCCCTAATGGGCAGCCCCGACACTACGATTGGCCGACATGTACAAACATCGTTTTGGGCATGTGTCTTTTTATAACAAACAAAAAAGTCTCTTGGATAGATATGCTAGACCAAACAGGAAGCCCGCCATTTTGAATTCAGTGGCCATTTTAGCCATATTCCACATTTTTTCTTTGATGTACTTGTCGTAGAGCTTTCATCTGATCAACTTCAAATTCAGATGAGTGTCATCAAAACAAGATTAAGAAAAAAAGTCACTAAGGGATTTTTTTCCATCACACCGTTTGACCGTAGTGTGGCGTCAAAGTTTGATTAAATGCCATCAAAACACGAGCATCTGTATCTTGAACATACATGGTCAAATCAAGTCCAAACTAGACATGTAAGACAAGACTCCCGGCCTAATGACATCTACAAAGAAATCATGATTTGAAATAACAGTGCCCCCTGGTGACTACAGGAAGTGACATGTTTTATATTTTGATGAACTGCTCCTGGCTGCTTTACAATATACAGCTCAAATGACCTCAGTCAAGTCATTGGATCAAGGTCAGAATTGTGACATTTCCTCAAACCATGTAAACATTGATGTTTGGCGAAGGATCATCCTTCGCCAAACATAATTAAAGTTTATTTAGGATAATTAAAGTTTATTTAGGAAAAATATTTCCCATATGGTTGCTGTGGCTATATAGGTTGTGCTAACTTTAATATCGACATCCCCGTTGTAAAGTTTTAGGGAAATGAGGACTTATGGGAACCAATGAATTTGGGTCTGTACTGAACTCCTGACAGCTTTTCACATAAAAAATAGTGATTAAATAAAAATGGAATTGTCCTTGAAACATACTTGAAGTTGAGACACAACCCATCGGATCATTACTCATCGTTAGTGTAAGTCCTCAGTGTGGATGGCTGTGGTCTCTTACCACTTTCCAGCAGCGATGGATCAAAAAAAATCAATTGATTGATTGATCAACCAACCAATCATCAATCATCACATTTTATTTGTATAGCCCATATTCACAAATCACTATAATGAAACAAGCAGGAGTGTGAGATGGCAGGGACCTCCCTCAACAAGAATTACCAGAATCAATCAAAATAACTCCTGCACGTGCTGTGTCCTGTGCCTGTGGCGGCACAAAGTCTGTCTTGTCTGTGTGTGCACATGCAGTTTCTATGTGTTGGATTTACTGGATGCTGGAATGTATGTATATGTTAATATTTAATGTTTATTGGTTATATATAATAGAACTTATCTAAACAAAGTTTCAAAGTGCTTCAAACAAAAGTCCATGGCAACAATGAATAATCTATTGTTATAAAATATATTCATAGACATACAATGTCATTCCTTGATGCATAGACAGGTATTTGTATGTGTCCTTACCAAACAGGCAACTGTGAGTAGTGTATTAATGGGATTGGCGTTGACTGATTTATAATACAGGTTGTCCTCTAAGTTGTTCTATATTTGGAAATGAAGTGAGACAGTTAAAGAGATTACTTTCTGGAACTGAGTTTATCCAATACACCTCAACCTACAGCCAGCTGGAACAAATAGCTGTGTAAAGAAAGTCTGTCCTCTCTACGGAGCCCTGAAAGGTGATGTTTTCATCTGGTTCTCAGAATATATTTATTTAAATCATCTTATATTGGTGGTGTAGGGGCTCTGTGCTTCTCTGGTAACTAGAATTAGTCTAAATTATTTATTCGGACATAATCAGGCTAGGGCGTGGATATGAGCTGACATTTCTTGTTCATTATGTTACATTTTACAGCGCAGTTTTCCTCTCGGGGGTTGGGGAAGCGGTGGATGGATGGATGGATGATGGATCAGGATGGATGAATGAATGGGTAGCTGTGCGTCCCTGGCCTCCACAACACACGAACCAGTGTGCGTGTGACGCAAAGGACTCTACTTAAAGCGGGATTAGCGCTGAGCCGTGCGCTCCACATTGCGCTCAGTCTCACACGAGCCTGCACAGGCGCAGTGAGGTCGGCGCTTTTCAGATCCTGGAGAGGGTGAAGGACAGGAGCGCTCGGGCGACCCGCAGAGCTGAACAGTGGGACACACACATGCCTATAGTGGATAATCTCGGCGCTCCCGGACTCTGAGAGGTAAAATTAATAAAATCATCCTTTTTTTATTGGGTGAGATCCTCTCCGAATGAGCAGCCATGGGGGAATGGACCATATTAGAGCGTCTCTTGGAGGCGGCTGTCCAGCAGCACTCTACTATGATCGGAAGGTAAGACAGAGACAGAAACTTTCTCTCTTCATGAACAAGTCAAGTGATACAATTCAGCACAGTGTCAGCCGAGTGAGGAAAAGCGCAATCAACATCAACCCCATGTAGTTTTTCAAACCAATGGTTGAACAACATGAATTGAAAGCAGCAGGGAATGCGCCTATTTCAGCACCGGACAGCTCAGTCCCGGATTAGACAGCCCGATACCTGCTCTCCGGTCTGCCTGTTGTTTAGACGAAGTGGCTTCATAGGGTTCATAAAGCATTACTGCTTGTTAGACAATTTACAACACATACATTTGGTTTGGGAATTAACCTTTTTGCTGGTCAAACGGTTGAGGAAGTGAAAAGTATTTATTATATCACTGGTTAATGAGTGATTTATGAACCATTTTGTGAAGTGATATATAAGCCTTTGTTTAGGACTGATAATGTCTATTTTCCAAGGTCTGAAACTTTTTCAAATCTTGTCCTGATTTTTAGACTTCAGTGCAACACAGAGAGCAACATGTCTTCTTGTGTGAATGACCACATAATGCTTTGGTAATACAGTTAGAGTACAGCCTGCACTCAGCAATGACACAACACTAAAAGCAGAAATAATGTTCACTGAGATGAATAATCTCTGTTAGGGCCAACACAGGTAACACTTGTTATTGGGTTATTCTCAGCACACACATGCTAATTATTATGAGCTAAACATGCTAAAGCACCAAATCCTACCAAACCAGTGATCTTTAACTTTGTGTCTCTGCCTTCATCTACTGTCATGGCAACTCTATCCTTGTTGGAGCTCTAAAACCAAATTATGTCTGTACTTGAAAACCCTACATGATTCATTTATTTTTGTTTCTGTGACAAAATCAACTAAGAGATAACAAAATATATAAATGTCACCCTTTTTTCTGCATTGCTGTTCTGTCATCGCCTCCTGGTAATACTGACACGAGACAAAAACTTGCAATTGTAGAATTGTCAATTTTAGTATTAACCTACCTCCATTTGAAAAATAAGGTCCTGCCTTTCAGCTGCACTCCCATTGAAGCTCACCAGGTAGCTACAGTCATAAAGCAAAACCATGCTTGTGACATATGACAGGGCTTAGCTAGTGACCAGAAGAGACAGGTTCACATGTATATTCAAAAACATTATATAACATTTCTGGGGGGCTTGTGTCTTTGAGGGTGATCTACAACAATAATAAAAACTACTGTAAAAGTAAATGTGTTTTTGCTGCTGATTTTTTCCTCAGGATCTTGTTGACTGTGGTGGTGATCTTCCGGATTCTGATTGTGGCAATAGTTGGAGAGACCGTGTACAACGATGAGCAGTCAATGTTTGTGTGTAACACCTTACAGCCAGGCTGCAACCAGGCCTGTTACGACAGAGCTTTCCCCATCTCCCACATAAGGTACTGGGTATTCCAGATCATTATGGTGTGCTGCCCCAGCCTCTGCTTCATCACCTACTCTGTGCATCAGTCTGCCAAGCAGAAAGAGCGGCGCTTCTCCACAGTTTACCTCTCACTGGACAGGGAGCACGATTCTATGAAACGAGATGACAGCAAGAAGATCAAGAACACCATTGTGAATGGAGTGCTGCAGAACACTGAAAACTCCAATAAAGAGGTAGAACCCGACTGCCTTGAGGTCAAAGACATCCCCCACTCAATCCTGCGAACTACAAAATCAAAAATGAGAAGGCAGGAGGGCATCTCCAGGTTTTACATCATTCAAGTGGTTTTCAGAAATGCACTAGAGATAGGGTTTCTGGTTGGTCAATACTTCCTTTATGGATTCAACGTCCCTGCAGTGTATGAATGTGATCGATACCCTTGCATAAAAGATGTAGAGTGCTATGTTTCCAGGCCCACAGAGAAGACTGTGTTTCTGGTTTTCATGTTTGCAGTCAGTGGTGTTTGCGTGGTTTTCAACTTGGCAGAGCTCAACCATCTCGGCTGGAGGAAGATCAAAGCTGCTGTGAGAGGAGTGCAGGCCAGGAGGAAGTCTATTTATGAGATCCGGAACAAGGACTTACCCAGGATGAGTATGCCAAACTTTGGGCGAACTCAGTCCAGTGACTCTGCATATGTGTAATTGTCTGCCACACAAACTGCACATGAGGAGGCTGCAGGACAGCTGGTTGGAAACTAGTTATGGAGAATGGCAAACAAACACATTCGATTTAACAATTCATGTTATTAATAACACATTAATGTGAGAGAGGTGAGATAAGAGGTGAGAGATTTCCCAAAAATATGTGATGTCTTTCAAAACTCTTTGGATTAAAGCAAACTGCTTGAGATGAACATGTGGATCTCTCCCCTGATTGCAGACGGTTACATTTTGTATGGTGATTCATTAAGACTGGATAACCAACATCATGTTGAGCTTGGCCGGATATCAATTTTATTGACACTCTGTCTGTTGTTAAGAGATATACACAAATGTTTGTCAGTTTTCAGCAGAGTCCCTGATAACTTGGTGTTTTCTTTCTTTGTAAAGTGCTTCTTTAAAACTGCTACTCTGCAGGGTCAACGCTATGTTGACACCCTGATATTCCGATTTACAGTCGTCATTCTAGTTTATTCTCAAATGTTCTGGATAGGAAAGAGCTCAGTCAAAAACTTCACAGTGAACCAATAATTTAGACAACTGGGTACTGCACTGGAAAATGATGCACCTTTTTGAAAGTTGGGGATCACATGATAAACTAAAGAAGGTCAAGAAGGTAAAAATCTGCACAGCAGATGATATCATGTCTTTTACTCCATATTATCATTCATATACTATGATATATTCTGCCTCCAATGCAACTTGACACTGTCTTTACCAATTCCATGTTCACATAGTGCTTGTAAACTGGTAATATCAGTAAGTGACAAAAGCTATGATGGTTTACTATACCTACCGACCACTGTCAAAACTCCACACTCACTATATTTAACGCAGGTATTTGATAAATGTCTCGGACATGGCAGAGTTCCTAAAGACCCACCTGCCATGATAAAGCTATTGGGGTAGAATTCATTCAGGTCAATGAACTAAGGTTCATGTGTAGAGTAGTTGAGGTGCTCTTTGAGCTGGAATATAGGATCTGACCCCAAACCATGGAATACATGCTTTTGGCCATGTATTGTATCAGAGTAGTTTTCTGACACTGAGTATAGTCTTGCACTAATAAGCCAAATGAAAATGCCTATCCACTCTGAGCTTAGATGGTGTTTTAGTCACATTCCAGCAGTTCCCAACACTGCTTTCACAGTAAAGCACACAATCTTGTAGTTGAAGGGTTAGACTGTCCTTTGGATATAATACATTACGCACATGATCTGTCTCATCTGAAATATCTATCTCTCATTGTTCTGGATGCCTGTTATCACACCACTGACCTTAACCCTAATAATCACTGTTTTGGTGGTGCGTGGAAACTAGTCATCACTTTTTCTTTTCTGTCTTTCATTTGTGATGTTAATTATTTTCATGTCATCAAGTGCCATAAATGTAGATAGATATATAGACACCTTTATCCAGAGATGTGAGAAAAGACATAGTTCCACTGTGGATTATCATGATATCCTCTTCCATCTGAACAGATGTATGGAAATGGTTTGTTACTGTCATCTTGAATTTCTGTTTCCAGCCCAAATTCTTACCATGATTACATAATCCAGGGTATTATTTTAATCTGGACCCGATTATGATGAAGTAAAGCATAACAAGTCAGGCAACGCTTTACTGAAACTGGTGCTACCAAGTTGAAGTTTTATCTAAAGTATGTTTAACAACTATGAAAGAATCTGTAATAAAGACCAAGACATACGAACAAGATTGTGTGGTGTTTAGTGCAGTCGCCTACAAGGTCAGAAGTTGAGCATAAATAAGACAGCCTACACTTACATGGAGAGATTAAGTTTTTGACATTCTGAGCTGAAGTGGCCATGTTGTTCTTGTCAACAAATTACTTTATGGCTTCTCTAGTCTGTCTGCGGATCTCAGTTCCAAGCCCACTGAACACATAAATATGTAAAGGCACCTTACAAATATATAGTTTCACTTCAAATAGACGCTCAGTGATGTTTTTATCAAACAGGAGGAAAACAACGCCTGTGCTGATGCTTCTAGGAAGTTGGACATACACAATGTAGGATATACATTGTATGTGAATGTGTGCACGTGAGTGATGTACCATGCAGGGTGAGTGGATAACTTAGCAACTTTAAAAAGAAAAACTGGAGGACAGATGCTGACATGTCAGTCTGAGCTCCAGCAAACATGCAACACACCCATTCACACACATTGTTTGATTGATGGTTTAGAAAAAAAAGTATTAAATTGGGGTTTATCTTCAACAGTTTTACGACTGTCAGATTGGATTATCAATTTCTAATATTTCCATGATGACACAGGAATATAGGCTACACTGGTACCGATACGTCCTGCTAAAAATAACACTCACATTCTCTCCTTACACTTTGAGACGCAGATTCTTTATATCCAAAGTAGTAAGACAGAAGTGAAGGCTAAAGCCAGGAGTGATCCACTGTGACAAGTCTGGATTTGATGTCAGCACTTTGTTCTCTTTGTACTTTTATTTCTATTTATATCATCAGGACTGAATAAAGAAATTGTTCACTGACATTCTGTTGTAATTTATTTATTTCTGTTCTGTTTGTTCAAACAGAACAAACAGAACAGATGTCTGAAGACAGCACATTTGGTAGATGTAGATGTGCATGTGGGTGTGTATGGCTTGCGTGTCAGTTCTATGGCTACAGGGAAACCTGTGTGTCAGCACTGTGGATGGATGGATGAATTGATATTTAATTTGTCCTTTTCTACTTCACTTGTACTTGTGCTTTATCTGTCTGTTTGTGACTCTTCTCCCTTCGCAGACACTCATCATCATCACATTTACAATTTAAAAGCACCTGTATCTGTATGTGTATGTGTGCGTGTGTCTGTACAAACCATCTTTTGAGACAAAGCCACTGAGCATAAATATTCATGTCCAACAGCAGCTACAATATACATTCAGAATCAGTGGCTGTGCCTCTCAAAAACAGCATGGAACTGCGTTGAGTGGTCAACTGGTTTTGCAAGAAGCTGTTAAACCACCTTAGCTCTCAGTTGAATTCACCAAGTTGAAATTATGAACTTGACTTTGAATTTGAGCATGCTTCTCTGAATGGGCTGCCAGTGACCTGCACTTTATGTCTGCGAGTTGCTGGTGTGGAACAGGCCTCAGTACAGCTATCTGTCTCTAAAACCACAGCTGAACAATATATCTCTCAAACAGCAAGAACTTATAACCAATGTTTTGCAACCCACTGTCATAGATTCACACAGGGTAATCTTTTTTTATCTCTTTAGTAATGCGGACAAGGTTGTGATAACTCTTTGTGTGCTTTAAAATGTGTCTGAGTTGACCACTGTCGAACACTAAAGTGGTAACCTGGTTGCACTGTAGAAAGGCTGTAGGTTAGCATCTTAACCACACATACCAAGCCAACACAACCCCCCAAACACATCCTACGAGCCAGGCAGGTTAGTGGCTGTTCCAGCGATGCTGCTAGCGGTAGCACCTGCTACCTATTGTGGAGCAATGGCGGTAGTTGTGCTAGCAGTCTCTTGGCTCGATGGTTCATCATCCTCCTTGCTGACACTCACAGGATCAATCTATTTTAAAAGAGAATCTCCTCGGTTTTTGGGAATGCTTGTCAATTTCATTCGTTTAGACCTGCTGCAGTATCCTCTCAGTGATTTTTTTCTCTCAAAGACAATCTCTGATAAAGTTAAACAAAGGTAAATTAATTCACACATTGTCTCTTGAGAGCTGGCAGCAGAAAGCGGTGAAAGAGGCAGCTGCAGGTGCAGATCGACACTTTCCTCAACAATTCACAATTCGCCACCCTAGCCAAATTGCCGCCTAGGCAATCAACTAGTTCAGGGTTCTGCCACCTTTACTATCAAAAGAGCCATTTTGCCCCCTCTTCCACCAAATAAAATTTGTCTGGGGCCGCAAATCATTATTAATAAAACAGATTATGAAGTGATATATAAAGTCATTCTCAGTGTTGTGCCAATTCACTGCTAAAATGACCAACGTTCATTGGTTCAATTTTTTGTTGGGATGATTTAGGTGACAAACTTACGATCATATGTTCATTTATAAATCAATGGTGTCGGATCATGTCTGCGTGTCGCTCTGCTCATTTTAACACTGACTCCTGGCTGTGATCATCACGTCTCGTGGTGTACTGAGCACGAAATGTTGACAAGTAATTGTTCATGATATTTAAATGCAGTCTATTATACTCTGGAGCGAATCGTACAAACACTAAGTTGCTTTATGTACTGACCAGGTCCTGATAACTAGTGATGAGTGTTTATTAGTTCAAGTGAGAGCAGAGTGGAGGAGAAGGATAAAACTCCAGCTTGGTGCAAACAAGCCCTAGCCCTGCCCTAGTTTACCTATATGGATACGCCGGCAGTGCCGCCCCCTCTTGTTTTTTTCCCTTACTGTTGAATACACTATCACTGCTAACCTTATCCATGGTTATTCAATCATTTAAGTTCAATCTATCATTTAAGTTCTTCCTGTCAACTACAACATACATACATACCTACTTCATAGATTTTGTGACAGAGAGCTTTGTTCCATTGGCAATATGTTTGTCTATGTGTGTGTGTGTGAGTGTGTGTGTGTGTGTGTGTGTAATTGTCTGTGTTTGTGTGTGTGTGTGTGGGTATGTGTGTGTGTGTGTATGTACTGTATGTGGAGGACAGGGAGGTGTGTTGCAATACGTGGTCTCGTGTTGTATCCTCTGTATCAGACCAGAACGGTGGCCTCCACAGAAGCACAGGCATGACTCATTATACCGCGGAGCTCAGAACTTCACACCAGGAGCATGAGTGCTCACACGGTGACCTACTGCACCTCCAGCCACCTGGCAGAAGAATTATCCCTCTGTAGCTTTGGATTACAGGTTGCAGAGGATTTGTGAACACTTAAGGTTAAGGGGAATAAAAGGTGATAGTATTTTTCTATATTTGATTGGTCTATAAAATGCTGAAAATAAGTTCATGTAAAACTCAATGTACAAAACAATGAAAACTAGTTTCCGTGTAAACAGACAGGACATTTCTCAGAAGACAAGGTTATTCAGAGATTCTAATCCTGATTGAGCAACACTAAATGGATTAGAAAGCACTTTAGGCTACTACTAATATTGATAATGTCACACTAACATCCTATCTTAACCACACACAGGTCTTATTGGGCTTGGCGTGTGTGTGTGTGTGTGTGTGTGCGTGCGTGTGTATGTGTGTGTGTGTTTGTGGGCATTATGATATTACTTTCAAACTGTTTCACAAATAAAGGTGCAGCATGAAGGATTTAAGGGGATCAATCAGCACAACTTTTGTATTTGTGTTTTCAGCAGTGCATAATCAGTTAAAACTAGGAATCATGGTTTTTGTAACACTACAATGACCCTTTATACCTACATCAGGACAGGGTCAAAGCATAGCCTGCCAACCTCCTATCAATGCCATTATATATAAAAATTGGCTGCAGTTCATGCAGAGGGCAGCCTCAAATTAGTCCTCAAAGAATTGTGGTGAGTGAAGTTATTTGTGCAGCTATTTATATAAACCTGTATATACATAGGCACATATTTTTTTTCTGTCAGGATGAGTTATGCAGGTGTACCCAAAATATAGAAGCAGAGTTCAGGTAGCAAAACAAACGGTATTTTAATAAACCAAAGGGTCTTGCGGAGTCCAGAATATTCACAAATAGAAAGACACTGGGTACCAGAAAAGACCGAAAAGGGGAACAAGGTGATGGGATCAACAGGAAATAAGATGAACCACAGAAAGAAGATGTTTCAGAAAAAGACATTGATGAGTCAAAGACAGTGACTAGAGATTGACCACAAACTGTCAAAGACAAAGGGAAGCAAAGAGCCTTAAATACACAGGAAACAAGGGACTTAGGGGCAAAACAATTAAATTACACACACAAACCAGGTTCAGTCTTCAGGTTCAGGCCAGAACCATGACGTTTTATATTTAAGTATTGATTATATATCAAAATTATATGTAAAATACGAGTGTCCAAAAGGTAATTTAAACTGTGTTTTAAGCCTAAAAGACAACAAGAAGTGGCAAAGCTAGGGGCATAAGCATTCCAGACACTCCCTGAATGCACCTCGTCAGAAGATATCAGAGGAGTTTTAAGCTTTGCAGAGCACATAAACCAAATAACAATGTTACATGCATCTATTGCATCTGTCCATCCTGGGAGAGGGATCCCTCAGTAATCCTCATAAGCTCATTCAGCTGGTAACATACAGCTAAAGTGGAGGACTGACAATGATGTTATTCTACCATTCTTTTATTACATAATTATCATTGAATTTAAACAAAATCAAAAAGTTTAATATTTAAGCGTGGTCAGACTTGACCTCTGGAGGAACTCAAGAGAATTGGGACCTGACTTTCTCCACAGGTTTCCTTTCACAAATTGAGAATGCAGCATGAGATTATCCACCCAGACAAGCGCACGACAGCAGTAAATCCTCCAGAGGATTCAAGTGAGGGGTGGTGCACCAAGCAGAGGTAGAACAATACATATTAATTCTGCTGCAGAGATAAAAGGTTTTTATTTGCAGCACATCGACACCAGCGTCACTTCTTATATCCACAAACTCTATCAACATCTTTGTTGGTGTCTGCAATCAGTATGCCACCAGCTCTTCATCCTGAAATGTTTTTATTGAATTTTTTTCATTTATGCATCTGTTACATATGTTAGAAATTCAACCCCTCCACTCACTCACAGTGAATCCTGCAGAGAAGGTTTGCAGGAACTCGGGAGGCTCCCAATCAGACATTTGCTTCAGATATGACAGAGTATATGCTGAATCATAACATATTACGGTGGAGACCTTAAAATTATACAGAAAACAAGCAGTTCCCACAATCAGCAAGCACTTCGGTCATTGAAAATAAATTAGTCATTAGTTAATTCATTAATTAATTAATTACTATACTGATTGGGGTTAGGAAGAGAGGACAGTTGGGTGGAATAGAAGGTAGAGAATTGTAAGGGGTAAGGGCAAAAACAGTTGTGTTATCATCATATTAAATGCATTTTTGGAGCATTTACTCTCAGTAATTACTTGAATTATTCCGCAGACTTTTTCACTCAGTCCATTCTAAGAAATATGTTATTGAAACTTCTCTTTTCCTACTTCCTGGGCCGTATGAATCTTCTCTCAGCCCCACCAAGCTGATACCAGTGCAGCCGCCCCAACACCCCCGCCGCTCTCTTATCAGAGAAGCCTGCTCAGTGAAGGTCTTTTAGAGAAAACTTAAACATCTCTTTGCTTCATCCTTAAATAGATTTTGCACTCCTGCATGTTACCAGTCTTTTCCTAAATTTCTGAGTCTGTTTTTATGCATTATTAAAATCAATTTTAAGTCCTTTTCTTTTAAATGTAATTTAACCTAATATGTTTTATAAAATCTTCTCTTATATTAAATCCATTTTAACACTTGATTTTTTAAATATCTATTATACATGTAAAGCAATTTGAGCACATTTTTGTATTTCTATACAAATTAAGATGTATTATTATCTATGAAATTATCTACCAGTATAGTCGGAGCCTTAAAGGCCCATATTCAGCCCCATAAATGTGTGCATTTTGCAGAGAGCAGACTGTCAAGCACATAGTTTCCAGGATAGGATGCTCTGTCATGTCGTTTGTGGGGGCCTGAAGCTGCTTCTTTCTCCTAAGAACCTGATGAGCAGAAAAAATAAGAAACTGGAACCACTACGGCCAGCTGTGGCTGAAGGGTAGAGTGGTCGTCCTCCAACCTGAAGGTCGCAATTTGATCCCCAGTCTGACCCATCTACATGCCGAAGTGTCCTTGGGCAAGATGCTGAACCCCGAATGGCCCCCCAATTGAATAACAAAGCACTGTATGAATGTGTTTGTGAATGGGTGTAAAAACTGTACTGTAAAGCACTTTGAGTTGTCCTCAAGACTAGAAAAGCGCTATATAAATACAAAGCCATTTAATATTGCAGCATAAAGGTTTTGGCTACAGTGAAGATTATTTGATGATCTACCTTGTGTGTCTCCCTGCAGAACATTTTCTGTTGTCAGCATGGCACCATTACCAAAGCTGCACCTGTGGAGGAAAAAGTCACATTAGTGAAATAACAGCATGAAAACTTGTAATGTGTATGTGACGACAACAATAGGAAATCACTTATTATGTAACCACACGATTATACACATAATGCAATTAGCGTTATGTTTAAACCATATAAAGCAAATGGCATCATATCAAATACAGTAACTAAGCGTTTTGTTACATAAACTGAGCTTTTAAACCAAACATTATTAGGAACTGAGTGAACTATACCTGCATGCAGCAGTTTCAGAACTTCGTACTGAAACCCGGGACATACTCCTACATTAGCCGACTGTCCTGCTAAAACGTCAACAAACATGAGACAGTGTAATTTACCGTTCAGAAACATTGTTTTGTAACCAACTGTAAATATGTGGCTGGCCTTCCATAGCTGTATCCGAACAATAACAATGTGACTCTCAGCTGTTGTCGTCGCCATTCTTGTTTACCGGGGAGTTCGTCAATGCTCCAGAATGAGACCAATGATAGGCCTGGTCATGTCTCACTCAAATTGTAGTCAGCCAATCAGAAAATGGGCTCATGAATATATAATGAGGCAGGCGAAAACAGCCTGTTCTGTCTGCAGCTCCAGAGAGAGGCATAGGACAGGACATGGAAATACACATTGCAGCAGTCCTAGGGGAACCAATAGTTCCAATTAAGTCCCAGAAAGGAGTAAAATATAGTCCCTTTTAACAGTTTAACCATTGCAGGTTAAAACTCCCTGACAGGACAAACTAACTAATTCAAGAGAACAAATAAAGGTGAGCCATGAAAGGACTGTCTGATGTCCCTTTCATGGCTAACCCTAACCCTAACCCTTACCTTGTTCCCTGGTTTTCTGAATTTTCCTGCACCCCAGCTGATTTCTTTCCTTCTTGGACTGACTTTATGTGTGACCCCTTAGATTCCGAGAAGAGGATGTAAACTGCCTCATCTTAACCTAAAACAGCGTCTCTGAGTTTTCAGAACTGTTGCACAAACACCATACTTATTTTAAGTCACTACTCATTATATAATAGGTTTCAGTGGTGCACCGCATCCTGTATCACATTGTAGCAAGCGACTTTGCCACTGGGGTCCCCCAACAACTAGACTCAACTGTGACAATTAACTCTCCCTAAAGCTGGAGGTGCTCTACGAATCACCACCATGGCCACACATTATATTACAAAGACTGGATATTGGCTCTAGCTGCTGTTCAATTGATTTGGGTTCAAATAATTATAAAAGGAGATCATTTCAATTTTAACTCGTCCTCTTTAAAAACCATGGTTTCATATGATGGCCACACACAGACAGACGAACAAAGAGTGACTGTGTTTGTATTTGTTGTTGCGGCAGCACATGTCCTCATCCCAGAGTCTGTGTGACATCACAAGTCATCCTGTTGACACTTTAGTTTCGAGGTCACTCCTCAATGAGATGGGCTGTCTCACAATGAGATATCTTCAGTGACATCCCAAGGTGCAATGTGCTGACACCTGCACATAACAGTCGTCTTTTCTATTGTGTCTTTTATGTTTAAAGGCGTAATACCATTTATTTCAATTGTATTGGATTTTATTGCAGCACTGTTTATCCCTGAAACTCCCAAAATGTTTTGTGGACTCAAAGGCTTCACCCACCCCTCCAACGGTATAGTCCCTTTAAGTTCATATCAATACAGACTGTCTGAAAATATATTAACACGTTTGTTTGTTTTCTGTCCTCTGTGAAATTTGGGCGATTTAAACATTAAATATTTCTATCATATTAACATTATGTTTTAGGCATCTTTAATACTCTAGGTCAGGGGTATTCACCTAAAATTGAAATAGGTCCAGTTAGAGAACATTTCTTGAAGCAAAGGTCCGGAAGATCATAATGTCTTACTATTTAGTGTGATATTTATATTAAGTAGCCTAGTAGTTGTATCAACATCTGCAAGTACTCATTACCTGACTGTGAAATCAAATGAATTCAGTACGATTCAAAAACTTTTTGAAAATAAGTTTTGGTACGTAGCGTAGAACTAAACATATATGTATGATTGCAGATATTATTAATGTTCTCTCATTAACTAAATTAAAGTAGGTCTGCATTTAGAAATAAGAGAAACTAAATAAAATGTTAAAATTGTGCATTTTCAAATAAAGGGCTTAACGTCAGAAAAACCAAATAAAGGGAGCAAAAGGTATAATTTCAGTTTTTCTGTTTCACATCTCGTCAGGTTTTAAATCATAACCTCATGACAGGTTAGTGCTAGGCAGACTAGTGCTAGGCAGACTATCACAAACCCCAGTGCTGACAAACTTAAAATGATAAAACTTATTTTAGCATTTTCACAATTTTTAATGAAATCTGATCAAAAGAGGTGTATTGCTGCCCAGTGGTTAACAGCCTAAAAGTCAGTTTTGGTGAAATTCCTCTGTAACAGGCTTTGTCCTTGTTTCATCTGGCTCTGTCCCTAGATAGCGGGACCATTAGACGTATTTGGGATTGATGTTATTCAAAGCACAGAGTGGGATTGTGTCTGGCCTCTTTAATCTTCCAGCAGCCAGCAGCATGTGTGGATTATGGGATTTACTATCATTGTTTTCAGGTGAAGTAGGACAGTGGTTTGGGACACTGGGACAAAAGCCTGCATGATGGAACACTGTGCAGTCGTTTTATTTGCTGTCTTCGCTCTGTGGCTTTTTCTCCTCAGTATGATAAAAACTCAGAATTAATGATATCTGTTTTAATATCTGCCAGCTGCTGATTTCAAACATAAAATCCTTTTTATTTTTTATTTTTTTGTGATCTCACCGTCAAACAAATAAGATGAATTTCTTTGGGAAAACTTGGTGTAATATGTTGATTTACTTTTTCTGATTAGGATTAGTAGACATTATTCGGTATGTTAAGTACAGGGCAGGTTAGGGTAGGGTTTATCTAGCCTGGCATAAAGACCGTAAGGATCCAGCAACAGCAGGCAGGCACATCCCTGTCTATCCATTATACTTCACTATTTCCATCTGTCTCCCTCTCTCGCCCCTCCTCCATTCCCTCTTTCCCTTCAATCCACATCCCTTTGCCTCTCTGTGTTTGTGTGTGACTGTTGGAAATGGCATTCTGGCTTCTTGTTGCCTTTGCAAAAGAGCTTGTTTCTGATCAGCTTATCAGCTCTCCTATACTCTGAAGTATATAAAGGATGGCTCATCAACACGATTGATCATTAACCCATGTGGTACAATGCCTAAGCCAAGCTGTGAACCCATATTTATGTTTGGTAAAAACACAAAAGTAGCTGAATAGCATGTGATTGTATTGACATTTACAGGAGCATATACCTATAGTGTATGCATACACTTTTGACCTTTTTTCTTTTTCCTAATTTCTCTCTCATCCTTCTTCTCTGACTTTGTTTTTTCATTTGCAGTGTTGGATGAATGTCAGGCTCGGATAGTTACTCAATGTGCAGGTTACTCAATGTGCTCTTAAAAAACATGATGGTGCCGTGGACAGCTGCTTCGGTATGTTGGTGGTAATTCAGTGTTTTGCCTAAGAACCGGGAGCTCTTTCACTAGAGAGATGCTCATGCACATCAGGGTTATACCTCTCCTGTTTTGCATTTTATTTTACTTTACTTTTTAAATCTTTTTATTTTATGTATTGTTTTTTTCTTATGTGTAGTACTTATTGTGTTTTAATGTTCCATGTTCATTGTATGCACCTTCAACCCAAACATATTCCAGGTAGGTGTGAACCTACTTGGCAATAAAATACATTCTGATTCTGATTCTAATTTATTCAGAAGTTTATTTTTCCTCGTTGTCACTAAGTACTTAGTGTGCCCTCCTGGTATTGGCCTCAGGGTGGACCTCATCTGATCCTAAACCAACTAAGTTTAAGCAGTGTTCCTGCTGTCTGCTCTGAAAAACATACACAATTGTAGTTTGTGTGTGCGTGTGTGCGCATGTGGGTGCACGTGTGTGTCTGTGCATTCACATCACATGTTGTTGGTTAATTTTCGGTAGCAGTAGCAGCTTGGCCAAACTGCCTCTATCACAAGCAGGCTGGTGTTGTTATTCATCCTTTATAACAACATGAAATCTACTATAAGTTGGGCTATTGAAATAATACTTGTATAAATATATGGAATTATTTATAGAGCCAGAGTTAAAATAATTAAAGTTAAGTTGAGAGTTTAACACCATGGGCACTTTTATTTAAAGTTGTTCACGATATATTTTTTTTAGTAGACATTAATATGGGCGGCTGTGTCTCACGGGTTAGAGCAGTCGTCCTTTAACACAGTGATTTTCATCCAGTGTGCCACGGCACACTAGTGTGCCGTGAGAGATCGTCAGGTGTGCCGTGGGAAATTATCTAATATCACTGAATTAACCATTGTCTAGTGTCTGTGCTGTAATAAAGAGTGGCAGATAATGTAATACTCTTCTATTCCAGTGGGTGGCAGCATACATCCTATTGCCTGTAAAAAGACCATAGAGTTATTGCTGCACGGTACAGGTGGCAGTGACAGTGATAGTGATGGAGAAGTTTTTGTGAAGGGAAAATGCCACTGCCGAACAGGGCCTAGACAAAATACTGACCCAGATGAAGGCCCCAGTATGATTGGTAGACAAAAGAAAAAAGACAAGACAGTGAACTCGAGGCAATACAGCGAAAGCTATCTTTCATTCAGATTTACTTTCACCGGGGATGCGACGGCACAGACTCCGCTGTGCTTGGTGTGTGGTGAGAAGTGTGATGGAAATTAATCTTGAGATTTGAAATAATGAATTTCTCAGACTGGAGTTGCCATTGAGTCTTTATAATAGTAACCTCTGCAGAGTTTACACAACAAGCACGGGTGCTCAGGATGGAACAACTGGCTGCAAGTGTGAAAAAGCCAGGAATTATACAGAGAGGCGTTTCACAAGACAATATGAAAAACAGAAGACATGCCAGAACTAATACAAAGAGGTGCTTCATAAAACGTAATAAGAAAAAAGATATGAAATCCTCCCCTGTGTCTATCTGCTGTGTCCGTCCGCTGTAGCAAACTCCCTGTTTGCCAAGGCCACAGCAGTGGGAAACCTGGTCAGTTGAATTTTCCCTTACACTCCCCCATTTGTCAAAATAAAGTATATCTAAGGTTGAAAATATCCAGTAAAAGCGTTTAAAATGAATGCTAGGAAGTAAAATTGATAAGTCCATAAAACAATCAAATTTCATTTTTATAGACCATTCACAAATCACAATATGTCTCATAGGCCTTTAACATGGTGTGACATCTTCTGCCCTTAACCCTCATAAAGTGTAAGGAAGAAAACTACTAAAAAAATAAACCTTTTCACAGGGCAAAAAATAAGTAGAAACCTTAAGGAGAGCCACATGTGAGGGATTCCTCACCCAGGATGGACTGAAGTGGTATGTATATATTATTAAGTATGTACAAACTTCATAAAGTAACACATCAATCTTAAAAATTCACAGAGACTTAAATGAATGCATCATAAAATATGAAGTTGAAAGGATAATTGCAGTAGTTGTTTTTGTCTAGTGAAATCACTAAGAAACACATAAGCAAGCTTGAGGGAGAAAATAACATAAAAATAAAATAAAAATGAAATATAAAAAGAGTAAAATAAAATTTGAGTATCGTCATCAGAATCATCTGTGCTGTCAGTGTCCAGGTAGGGAGGGATGGGGAATAAGTTACAGATCAAGGGGACCTGAATCCCTTTTATGGGTCTGAGAGGACACTGTAGGAAAAGAGGACTTTGTTAGATCTTCAGATACATTTACAGGAGTGTGCTTAGACAAATGAATGGGCAAAACACTAATCAAGGAGATCATGAGTAACACGAAAAGTGAGCCTCTGAGGCCACACAACCCTGGATGTCAAAATGGATGCCATGGTTGTGTCCTTGTTTTCAAAATTATAAGCAAACCAGTACTGGCTGTCCTTGTGGACAGGAACACAAAAAAAGTCTACAACGGAAAACCACGCTGCATAAGGCGCAATTTGGGAAAGCGGCGTGTATGGTTGGGAACAGCCTTCAAATCCTGCACAGACCGCCACTCAGTAGATGGACCTTTGTCTCTGATCTTCTTAACTGGGAACAGTGGAGTGCGGACCAGTGAATCAGGGCAGGGGACATTTACACCAACCTGCAAAAATTCAAACCCAGGACGTATCCCCTCCACTGCTTATTGTCTGAGTGGATATTGTCGTTTGTATGGCCTATAATTTGATTTTGCAGTGATTTTGTCAATGGATAACAATTTCTGATGAGGCCCACATCATATTTGTCCTTTGCCTACATTGTTTCAGGCAGATCTGAAAGTAAAGGAGAAACATCAGAGGAGCTGAACAACATTGCATAAGAATGAAGGTGATTTTCAGAAATGAGCGTGTGGCTGGAGAACAGTAGGTTTGACACATTTTTAGATCAAATGCACTCAGACTGGGGTAATACATTACGTCAGGCGTGGTTGTGGGTTGCCAATCAACGGCAGCCTGGCATGATCTGACAAATGGGCCTATGTCTTGCCACTGGTCATCGTGGGACTTGGAGAGCGAGATGTGAGGGCTTGAATTTGAGATGCAAATCAGTGCCAACTGCTGGTCAGTAAGTGAGACGGTAGCTGCACTTCTGGAACCAGACCAAAAAACATTGGACACTTTCAGAGAATCATCAGAAACAGGCAAAAACAGAGATTCATAAACAAGATCTGCTGTGTCTGTCCCATGTGAGGTGCAATGCAATGAATCAGTGTGCATGAAATCAGAAAAAGTGGTGACAAGAGAGTGTGACGTGGAGAGCAGATCAGTGAAGGCATTTATAGGAAGTTGCAACTGATATGCAAACAGCTGCTCATGTCTGGTCTATGACATTGTGAAGATGGGTGAAAAATAATTGTGTGTGACCGTCACTCCATCAGAGGAGGATACTGAATTGAGGCCTAACATAATCATCAAATCTCTTCCTAATATATTAATTGGGCAACAGGTAGACAACAGAAAATCATGTTCAAACCTTATGGGATGTTTGTCTAGCTGAGCGGCGCATTTGAAAGAATATAAAGCAACCACTCATCTCAGAAGATGTGGGATAATCTGACATCCTAAAACACAGAATAACCTGCACCAGAGTCAACCATTACATTAAGTTTGTGACCGTTAACTTGGAGTTGAGGCATTTCTTAAAGGCATTACTATTGTACTTAACATAAAAAACACAAAGTTGTGTGTAATCTGGTGTGTGTGTGTGTGTGTGTGTGTATATGTGTGTGTGTGTGTGTGTGTGTGTGTGTGTGCGGCTAGTAATGCAAGCTGATACTTCTTTGCAGTGGCATGTATTTGAGTGTGTGCTGGAGCTGCTGTGTGTTTTTCACTTCCATTTCTCTGATCCTCGGCGGGTAGGCTGGATGTCTCCTCCCCGTCTGCCCCCTCCTCACTTTCTGCAAAGTTCAGTCGGCAGTGAAAGTTATTGTCTCCCCGTCTCCTCACCGTTGGGGGCAGTTCGTTGCCCAGTGTCCTTTTTCTCTGCAGATGAAACACTCATCTTTGGGAATTTTTGGTTGTCGAGAGAAGCTTCTCCCACGGCCACGTCCACGCCCCTCTCTTCCTGGTTCAGTGAAGTTGGCTCTGCTATCAGTGTTATCTTGTCTGCTTGGCCTTGACAGGGTGGACACAGCCTGCATCATAATGCTGTGTTGATTAAACAGGACAGTCAGACTTGTGAGGAAATCTCCTACGATTTCGTCTGGTTGTTGTTTGCACCCCGTTATTTTGGACATTTTATTATGGAAGGCGGTCCTCAGGGCGTTGAGGAGTGTATTGAGAGCCTTGAAGTATGTTGCATTACCCGCATCATCCCAGTCTGGTGGAGTCAGACGGATATCTCCCCCACAGTGCGGACACATCTTTGCAAAGTCAGTAGGGCCTAAAGATGAGGAAGAGGTGGCGTCATCATTCAGTCCTCCTGCTGCCCCGTCTCCATAGACTGGGAGAGCGGTGGGTGACGTCTGAGAGGGGTCTGAGCGTTTATTGGTGGAGTCTGGTCTCTGCATATCATGTGGAGGAGGGTTTTGTCGTTGGTGAGGAGAAAGGCAGGCGTTGAGAAGAGGACTGCCACACCCTTTCAAAAGGAGAATACAGAGATCTATATGATTACTTTTCAACATTATTTTCAACATTATCACTTTCCTTCTTGTCAACCTTAGCCATCTGTTTAAATGATCGTTTTCTGTCCCTACACTCTGCCTCTTTTTTATGTTATGTTTTGTTTTCTCGAGGAGTTTCTCTCTTAAAAGTAAAAAAATTAAATGTCAACGCTAAATGACCCGTTATGAGGAAAAGCAAAGTCTCTTGACAATATTGGAAGAAATGTCACACTTTCCCATCCGTGTCTTGCAACCACAGAGTCCACAATAGGACCCTCTGGGCTTTGGGGTCCTTGACTTCCTTTGTTACCCTTCCTATCTGGTCTATGAAATTGGCTTATCAACAAAATTCATAACCTTATTAATTAGCTGTGTGAAAATGGACTTATCAACAGTTTTCACAACACTCTAATTTAAGACGTGGACGTCTCCACGAATCCTTTTGTCTTTCTCCGGCAAAAAAAGAAAAAATGCCTTTAACTAGAATGATTGCCACGAGATAGGTCAGATTAACATTAATAATCCACAATAATCCAGAGAGAATGACTAATAAACACGTTTCAAATAAAACCATTTAAATGTATTATTTCTTATGTTTGATTTCGTATTTGAGAAATCATCTAAACAGTCGTGAAAATCAGAATTTCAACATCTCACCCGATTAAAGATGACCAAAGAGAGGTCTTTGGATCCCTGTGAAGAAGGTCCAGAACCCCAGTCCCTTCGGTCCTCTTGTCTCTTAAATGTTAGAGGTAGAGGGAAAGAAGATTTCTCTCCCGGGTGGCCAGCCACTGAAGACTTCTGGGGTCCAGACGATCTTTCAAGGGATCCTGTTCGTGAAGCCAATTTGTGATGGAAATTAATCCTGAGATTTGAAATTATGAATTTCTCAGACTGGAGTTGCCATTGAGTCTTTATAATAGTAAGCTCTGCAGAGTTTACACAACAAGCACGAGTGCTCAGGATGGAACAACTGGCTGCAAGTGTGAAAAAGCCAGGACTTATACAGAGAGGCGTTTCACAAGACAATATGAAAAACAGAAGACATGCCAGAACTAATACAAAGAGGTGCTTCATAAAACGTAATAAGAAAAAATATATGAAATCCTCCCCTGTGTCTATCTGCTGTGTCAGTCCGCTGTAGCAAACTCCCTGTTTGCCAAGGCCACAGCAGTGAGAAACCTGGACTGTTGAATTTTCCCTCACAGAAGCTATCCAATAGCGCCATGGTGCCGAGCAAGCTTAAACGCCATCTCCAAACGAAACACCCGTCCGTTCAAAACAAGCCGATGGACAATTTTTTATGCCTACGTAAAAACAATGAGAAACAGGCAACTAGTTTGAGAAAAACCACGAAGGTAAACGAGAGAGCCCTCAAAGCTAGGTACATTGTCGCTGAATTCGTAGCTAAAACAAAAAAGTCCCACACTGTGGCAGAAACATTAATACTGCCAGCTTGTAAAGCCATTGTAAATGAGATGCTCTGCCCTGACGCGGTCAAGGATATGGCTAAAGTGCCTCTCTCAGATAACACAATTGCCAGACGTATTGATGACATGTCTGCAGACATCGAAATTGTTGTTTTGGAAAAGATGCACATCAGTAAGAAATTTGCATTGCAACTTGATGAGTCGACGGATATTAGTGGACATTGTCAGCTCTTGGCCAACGTGCGATTTGTGGATGGAGAAGCCATCATAGAAAACTTCCTCTTGAAATCTTTCGGGTCACATCGGAATATCTGGACAAAGGAGGACTTATGTGGGAAAACTGCACAGGTGTCTGCACTGATGATCGGGCACACCAAAGGCTTCATAAGTAGGGTCAAAGAAGAAACCCAGATGTTATTGTTACGCACTGTTTTTTGCACCGTGAGGCCCTCGTTGCAAAGACCTTACCAGCAGCTCTAGCTCCTGTGCTGGATGATGTTGTGCGCATAGATAGATAGATAGATAGATAGATTACTTTATTCATCCCCGAAGGGAAATTAAGTCGTCATAGCAGACGGTATATTTGAATACAATAAAATACAATACAATAGAATAAAATAAAAAATAAAAATATTGAGGTAGGTAGAAAGAATAAAAACAGAAACACAAGATAAATAGGTAGATAAGGTGCAGTGGCAAGATGATGGTTATAGTACTGATGATATGATGGTAATGTTATTGTTAGACAGTATATAAAATTGTACAGTATATATAGTATATAATATAACATAATACATATTTATATATGATAGTAATTATACCAATATAATAGCAGTATATAATAGTAATGGCAGCAACAGTATATATATATATATATAAAAATAATAGTAAATATAATTATAATAATAACATGTACACATGCATAAATATGTAGATATAGACTTATATATACAACAAATATACAAAGAGTATGATATAATATGATATGATATTTAGTAGGGGTATAAATATTAGTATTTGACTATACAATAGATAATATAATATACTATGAGTGTAAGAATATATTGACAAAGTGTGCAAAAGACAATATTATTGTATAAAATGATATATAGTATAAAAATGGTTTATATTAACACATATCACATATGATGTGGAGTAAGTGTTCCAGTATATGGAGCGGAGTGTTGTACAGGGTACACAGTGCAAGGAGACAGGTATATTTAGTGCAGTTCTGTGAACTTTGTGAAGAACTTTCTGTGAACTTTTCAAAGACGCAAAATGCGACTTTGAAATGTCGCATTTTGTGTCTTTGTGTGAGGAAAATGGGAGCGGTGCATAAAGTCTTATTGCTCCACACGGAGGTCCGTCGGTTGTCGCGCGGCAAGGTGCTGGCCCATGTGTATGAGCTGCAAGAGGAACTTAAAGTATTTCTGACAAATGAGAGGTCTGATTACTTTGCTGCTTGCAACTGATGAGTGGTGTGCAAAGCTGGCATACCTGGCTGATATATTTCATCATCTGAATGAACTGAACACAGAAGAGAAGTTGTCATTTTATTTCTCTTCAACGTTCACAGAATGCCTTGACTGGGTTAGGGACCCATACAGCTCAGCATCAGTTGCTGGAAAGGACATGACTTTGAGCAAGAGGAACTCATTGAACTGAAACAAGATCATGGTTTAAAGCTAAACGTTTGCTGATCTTCCTTTGAACAGTTTTTGGTTATCTGCTGCCAAGGAGTCCCCCAATCTGGCCAACAAAGCTATTTGGACATTGCTCCTGTTTTCCACAACATATCTGTGTGAGCTGAGCTTTTCAAGCTTGACTGCGATAAAAACTAAAAACAGAGAGAGACTGAGAGCTGTTGAGGAAGAGCTTTGTGAACTAATCTGTTCAAATCTAGTCTATTGAGTGATTGGATTAAAGTCACATTTTTAAAACTGTTCATTAAACAAAATAATTTAATGAAACTTCATCAGTCACATTTCAACGATGTTTCTGTCAGTTGCTTTGGGATTGTGTATTTTTAGCTGCTTCAGCAGCTCCTGGTGGCCTCAACAAGAACAGCCAATATACAAGTCCAGTCTTATATAACTGGGTCAATGAAAGGAGTGAGATAATTATAAATAGGTTAATAGATCAGAGACATATACATTATGAGCATTAAAACTGTATCCAAAAGCAATGAAAAAACCACAAAAGAGAGGTTTGGTTAGAATATATTCCCCTTTATCAGAATACCAAGGGACAAAAAGTTAAAATCCCAAATACACCACTCACTGTTTGGATCAGATGTGAATACAAGGAGATTCAATGTTTCAACCTCACTTTTCTAGGCAGACCATCTCCACTCACACTTCTCAATATGGAACTCCCCTAAATAAACACTCAGAAAAATACACACCCAAAAACAGTGATGACATGTACAAAGTGGACGACACAGTACAACATACAAACATATAAAGTGATGCTTTGACATTCAGGATACATAAATAGGAACTTAAAGGACAAAACAAGTTTGACTTCATGACACTGAACACGATATTGTTCACTGAAACATCCAAACACACAAACACATACATACATGAGGAACACATAATAATGGCAACATGTGGTTATAAGAGTTGCAGGATAATTATCAAATCAAACATTTAGTGCAATTTAATCATTTACACACATTACCAACAATTTACAATTCCCTCTGATAAATTTGATAAATTTCCACTTATCATTACACAACATAATGTTTAATAACTGTAGCTTCATCTGATAGTAGGATAAAGACAAACGCTGAACACAGATGATCCTCAGATCGAGGAAAAGCAAAGATTAGAATAACAGACTATTTGTCTCTGCTGTACTCAGGTTAAAAGGAAGTAGTTTTGGGACAGTCTATAATGCCTGAGAGTCGCTCTTCTCCGGTTGCCTCCACACAAACAGACTAAGCCCAGAGCGCATCAGACAGTGTTATTGCCCATGTTACAAGACTCATCTTCAACATCCTGTAGAATTCATCCTCCTCCTTTAAAGACTCTACTTTGAATACTTCAGGGCCAGCTGCATGGAAAAAGAAAAAACCTTCAACCCATAATCAAATATGAACTATAACGTATATATATCATATATTATTAATTACTTGTCTTGTAGAAAATATGTAATAGCTGTATTTTAATGTCACCTGGTGAGCAGTGTCCCCAAACTGCTGAGCTTTTTGCATCAGCTCCACAGTCTTGTCCTCAGCACGAGTCAGTCTGTCTCCACGCTCCCCCAGAGCCACGTTCACCCTCTGGACTACATCACCCACAGTGCTGCCTGTGACACGCTGCCCAGGCTGACCTATTCATATATATATATATATACACACACACACATACACACACATAACACATACACATAGTGTCAAAAGAAGTGTTAGAGGAAAGGTCTGTGGGTCACGGGGGGGGGGGGGTTCTTCTGGAGTAATATCTGCTGTAAGCAGTTTGACCTGGCAACCCAAATGTGTCGACAATCTGGTCCAGAGATTGATATCTTAACAACCAGAGGCCAAATTGTTGATAGATGGACAGACAGAGTGAAAGAGATCACTGAACAATCACAGCCCAGGATGGTGTGTATGGATAGACAGACTCACAAATACTATTACTATATTACCTTTCATGATCTCAGGATGTCCCAGCTGTTACTTGAACCTCTATTTGAACTTACTTGCAAATTCCCTGCTGCAGATTCAAATACATAGAGGCACAGTCAAACTGGGAATATTACTCAAACCTAACTACAAAGGCAAAATAATCTACCCTGCAAAATGTCAGCAAGGTGGGCACACAACTAAAGACAACATACTTGAAGTCAAGGGATATATCAGCACACACATTTCTAGGCAAGCCATGAAGTCCTGCAGGACACTTATTCTCCTGTGATCCTGTACGAAAGCAGAAACAGATTTGTCCTTCTAATTACCCATGTTTTCACATCTGTCTGTTTGTTGGTTGGTTGGTTTGATTGCAAGCAAGATTAAACAAAAATAACGATAACTAAATAAATAATTATACAGTACATGGGTCAGGGACGAACCCATGAGACTTTGGTGCAGATCCTAAACAGGGCGCATATGAATGGTAAATTGTAAATGGTTTTGTATTTATATATGGCTTTTCTAGTCTTTATGACCAGTTAAATCTCTTTACAGTACAGTTTTTCTTTCACCCATTCACACACACATTCATACAGTGCATCTATTAGCAGCACTTTGTTGTTCTATGTGGGGCAGTTCGGGGTTCAGCATCTTGCCCAAGGACACTTCAGCATGCAGATGGGGAAGACTGGGGATCGAACTGCCTACCTTCAGGTTGGAGGACTACCGCTCTACCTCTCAGCCACAGCCGCGAAGACATTTTATTTTTTCATTTACTTTAACATTGCGATGGAGAGGGGGTTTTAAACGTTTTCCCAAGATACAATTCTAGAGAAATCATATTTAGAGAACTGATATCTATCAATGTGTGAAATTTGGTAAAGGTTTCATTGGATTTAAGGAGCTCGCTCTAGTTTATGCTGCAATTTTCATCTGAAATTCAGAAATCCTAAAGTTGTTTTGTACCCGTTTGGTAAAGTTGATGATGATTTTCAGAACTGATGGCAAGTCTGAAGCGTCATACTGAACTATCATTATCAATAACGCCACTTAAAACAGGTCGACTGAGGCTACACATGAAGCACTGCTGAACGGTATCTTGGTGCTTTGCTGCAGCCTGGCACGTCTCCCACACATTACACTGCCCCTGTCAGCGGGTTCAATGGTGCACTGGGCACCCTCTCAGTCTCTTCCTAAAGAATGGCTATTGTATTCACCTCCCCGGAATAGACAAAGTGTCCTCTCATCTGACCGCCACATCACAGGGAGGCCTTTCTGCTGCAGCAGAGGTGCAGCACAGTGCGGACAATAGACAAAAAGACAGAGGATAAAATGACCCAGAGTGACACAAGGACCAAGATGATTTGACCTGATTGGTCCTGGTGACTACAGTAAAGGTAAGGAGGGAACCTGTGACAGGATGTTTGTTGTTTTGACTAAATATCCCTGGTAAGAGGAAACTGAGTCAAAAGCGGTCTTCCGGTTGGGTGATGAAAATGGGAGGTGTATTACAGGATCTTGACAAAGACTTCTCTTGCTGCCCATATTCACCCTCTGTCTATTGACGACGAATGAATAAGCCAGAGCCCACCTCCAACATGACTATGATAGATGTATTTTCATTCATTCATAAGTCTTTCATCCATTGCAGCTGTGGATCAGGAAGTAGACAAAGTAATCAGTCCACATGTCTATGTGTCGTTGGTCTTTGACAGTGAACCTAAAAATAGTCCGTGATTTTTACCCATCACTGTGACAGTGTGTGTGTGAATGTGACCTTTGAGTGGCCCTTAATACTATATGAAAGCAGTAAATAAATGCAGTTATTTCAATTACACAATACAACACAAAGACGGGGACCTCTGAAGACGTCTGGGCATAACCCATCTTGTCATGTGCCATGACTCTGGCAGTGGTAGCAGTTTTAACAAACAGCAAAAGAGGCTGAGATGTCCTGACTTTTATCCCCAGTATTTTTCTCACTCCAAATAATGAACCCTACATTTTCCATAGAGCATCAAATACCATCTTTCAATCGTCAAACCCCCTCTTTATCACACAGGAGTCAACTAACATGTATAGCACCCTGATGACAGCACTTACATCCCCAGGGCTATTTTCCCTGACTCACAGAAGACATTAAACAACAGGCTCCTGAGCACATGATGCAATTTCCCATGTCATCACAGTCTTACCTCGACCTGCTGATCGGTTTTGATTTGCAACCATCCTTTTCTTCATATGGTTCAAGAAGGCTTTGCAGCGATAGATCACCAGATTCATGGTGCAGGCATCTAAATGAACAAGTCCATTTCATTATACATCGGGTCATTCACATATAAACAAAACTTAATGGTGTGGCACTACCTCTTGTGAGTTTGGACTGGCAGTTGATGAACTCTGTCTGTTTGGGAGGACTGTAGCTTTTCCGTCTGGCCTGCAGGGTTCTGGATGCAGAGCGAGGTGAGGATCCACTAGGACCAGCTCTGATCTCATCCTGGGTGCCCTGAATAGCACTCCCCTGGCGACCCATCTTGCCCACCTTACCAGTCTTTCCCATATCCCCTGCTTTTTCCACCCAGTAGGTTTGGCAGGCATGGTACAGGATCTGGATAAAGATACACTTTTCTGCTGATGAGTTGGCCACCCACTGATCCACACCATTGTCAAACCCCAGGTCAAACTCCGGGGTTTCCTAGAATTGCAGGGTACAGGAGACCAAAATACACCCACTGAGCACTGAAGGAACACCATACTGACTAATACTGACTATAATGACACTACAAACATCCTCATATTTTCTGATGGATACTTCCCTTCGAGATTCAGCTCCATGTTAAAATGACTGCATAGCAAATTTATCAACTGCACCTTCATGCTCCCAATCTCCTGTTCCACGACATCCCAAAGGTGTTCTCTTATCTGGTGACTAGGGAGTACGCTGAAGTGCAGTGAACTCCCTTTCATGCTCATGAAACCAGTTTGAGAATTTGGTATTGTAACATGGAGCATTATCCTGCCAGAAGTAAACATTAGAAGATTGTGGGGTTAGGGTTAGGGTTAACGTAAACCCATTTCATAAATATCCAAACCCAGAAGCCCAGAATCAGGCCATTCTTACTATCAAATAAGAGCCTGACTTGTATCTGCAGGATTTTATATCCCCAGTTTTGTACTGGCGCCAGGCCTATCAGGACAAATCCTGATGGGCCACTATATCGGTAAGTGAGTGTGTCCAAGATTGATTAAGTTTCCACCGGCTCATGTCTGGGTGCTACTGACCTTGTTTGGGTTGATGCCATTGACCTGTCGGAGCTGCTCAACCGTCCACTTGGACCTCCTAGTGAAGGAGGACGATCCACTGAATCGCTTCACCTTTGTTATGAGGAGCTGATGTGGCCTCCTGTTAGTCACTATGTAAAGAGATCATGTACAAAAAAATTTGAATTTTTACATAAAGAAAATAATAATTTCAATGGAAGAATCAATTTACTGCTAAATGTAACGTAATGTAATGTAATTTAGGTAGAATTACAAAAAAAAACTGGAGGTTTCCACAAAATGTGGTGAAAGAATGGGACATGGACCAGGGAAGCAGCCTTTAAACATTGGTGCGGATCTGTAAAAACAGGCGTGTCCATTGACTGCTTTCTAGCGTAGTTAGCATGCTTCGTAGCAAAGTGATGGCTGATGTTGTTCTCCTAAAAAACTGGGACAGTTTCTCGGCATATCAGGCATACAGCCTTCGATTGGACTTCAGTGAAAACTTATTTTGTTGTCCACTCCGTGTTAAACACTCATTGTCCACATTTCGTTTCCTTGATCCGCTCATTTTACAGAAGGGTTCACAGGGCAAAGCGAAAAAGTGAAGGGAGATTATGTGCCCTTTCCAGCCCTATACACAACACTCCCGGTCAAATTTAATTTAGCTGACGCTTTTATCCAAAGTGACTTACAATAAGTGCATTCAACACCGAGGGTACAATCCCAGATCAACAAGAGGCAAGAAAGTACAATTTCCTCAAAAATTAAGTAAAACTACAAAGTGCTATAAGTAAGTGCCATTCAAGTGCTACTAAATTGTTAGTTTAATTTACTTGTAACCTTTTAAAATATTCTTATGTGTGGAGACATTTCACCCCAGCCAATGTAGAAGGAAAGGCTGTGTATATTTGCAAATACTGTGCAAAGACCTATGTTAAGAATGACACAAAGATACAGGAGCATATAGTCAAGTGCCCAAAGTTTCCTCAGGGCTCAAATCAGCCTATGACAAAACAAAATGTTTATATATATGTCTGTATATTAAAGGTAAATACAGTTAGTATAAATTACCCACACAATTTCCAGTTTATTCCCGTTAATTCCCGTTAATTCCCATGGCAAGTTATTATAATATTCCCGGAATTTTGCAACCCTACTTGCAACACTTTGCAGGTGTGTCACAATAGAAAGGCAAACAGTGATGCTTCTCTGTAACATGTGAGCCATGCAAGGCATGTCCTCGAAGGGAAGTTTTATTTGCTGCAGCTTTCATGTTAGCGCTTTTCTAGTGTTGATGAAAACTCAAAGCGCTTTACTTTACAGTTTGCAATTCACCCATTCACACACACATTCCCTAATTTCAACTCCAGACCGAACTGGTGGCAGTTTATCTTCCTCTCAAACAACGTAACAGTGGACAGTGCACCAGCAGTGGCCATAGGCTGATGTGTACTGTGCCATGTTAGTATATCCAGGCACTGAATTTTGCCGGATAAATTAAACCTCAATTTAGTTGATGCATTCAAAAGAGATACATCTTTTATTCTTGTAAACATAAACTCAAGTTGATTTTTTCTCTGCTTTACTTTTCACTGTTTCTGTTTGCACCATGGTTAGAAGGTTAGACAGCTCACTTCACATAAATTAACTGCAGCTCACCAGTGTTCACACGTAGGAGGAATATGAGAAGTTCCAGCTGATCAGATAACAGGACAATCTCTCTCTGACAAGATGCAATTGGAAACTGACCAATCACAGCTCATGTTACTTATCTGAGGGTTGAATCTCCTTTCAATTAAATTTTCTTTGTGTGTAAATTACATGACTGCTTAGCCAAAAAAACAAGTCTACAGCTTCAGACTTTACCTGACACACAGATGAATGTTGCATACTCTGCTTTGGCTCCACTTAGTAGGATGGATAGTCTCTTCCTTTTCCGCCTCCACACCTCCACTGCCACCAGCATCCGCTCATCACGAGGGATGAATACCTCTTTGTTGATGGCAGACTGAATGTTCATTGTGCTTCTGTGACCTAGACAGGTGATGAATGGATTTGAATGTGTTTGTTATGCCTGTTGGACTAATGTTCAGTGTATGTTTGAAAAGAGCAACAAGACAACGTTTTTTAGCAGCAAGACTCAAAATCAGCTGATCAGAGAAACCAACTCATCTGATATCAGAGCATTGGACATTATCCTCCAATATCTTTTCTTAAATTTGTTCCTAAGATAGTTACTGGAAATGTCTGGGGAAACAATCAATAAGCATCTGTGTTTGGGGGACAGGGGTACACAAGTTAATTTTCTTTCAGGCTTGGACGTGTTCAGACAGAGAAATGTGTCTTGAGCCTCATGTCAGGTCTGGATCGTTTTGGATACAGACCTGGACACAGTGTGGTGTGATTGCATCTCCTGGGTCATCTCTCTTGACAGGCTACACTTGGATGGAACATTTTACTAAACACTCTAGCAGGAAACCCATGCAACATTGGGTAGGTTTAATTTGTAGATATCGGAGTGTAAAACCGAGGAGTGCTTATGTCTGCTTTTGAGTGCAAGTAGATTCTGTTTCTATCTCAGAACCAATAAAGTGAATGTGTGAAAAAGCTAAAAAGAATTTTTGTAAATTTAGGTGAATGAGGCCAATAGTTCTCTAAGAACTTGATATGAGATCAATAAAACAATTTCCATGAACTCTATAATTGTTGAAGTCACCCCACTGTGAGGACGTATCACAGTAAACTGAACACCTTTGAGCTTTGCTCTGTCATATCAAAAAAACAAGACAACTGAATGTGTCATCTCAGGCTCTGGGATTATTAATATTTCTCCTCATGTCAATTTTTGCATTACAAATCCTATATCCACTTTTGATAACAGTTATATTAATTCCAACTGCTTATTTTAGAAAGATAATATATATATATATATATATATATATACTGTTTGTATAAATATTTTGTCTGGTGACCACATGATCAACAGCCATAGTAAAACTCACCTTTCAATACACTTACGATGTCCTACACTTGCATGGGTCATGTTTGACAAATGTAGGTAAAAAGGCTTTTAGGATGGCTTACCTGTCCTTGTTCTGTTCTCTACTAAAAAGCTAGACTCTTGCTTCTTGCCGTGGTTCCAAGTTGAGGAGGTTGTTCCGTTAGTTTAAGTGTTTAGTCAGTAGCCTGTTAACTCAGAATTTCCAAGGTTTCACTCATGAATTAATACCCCAGCACACCAAATGGCGTGCCTTGCTGGGAAGGCACGGATTCACCACAGTCAACCCCATTTCAAGAGGTTGACATGCACGTGGTTAAAGGCTAGAAAAGAGAGAACAATCAGTGGCTGTGTCATGGACAGAGCCAGGGGGGGGGGGCATCAGCAGGGGATGGTGGATGTTTACTGATCTTCTATGGAAACTAAAATTGTTTCTTATAATGAAAACATCTGAATGAATGGAGAAAAAAACTCAAACCTAATAATAATAATAGTGACCTACTATATTATTTACTGTAAAGTATAGTATCTAATCTTTCGGTGTAGGTATGTCATTTGTTGAGGCACATGTTGGTTTTGGTTTAAAACTATGTAAAGTGTAAAAATAGGGAAAAATAGCTTAATGAGAAGGTGTTAGTGTATGTGTGTGTGTGTGTGTTAGTGTGTGAGTGTATTTATACAGAGGGCTGTTTCATAAGCAGGGCTTCCTACGAAAAGTCTGTCTTGTAAGTGCCTCCCAGAGCTGGAGTAAACATATGAGATCGGACAAAATTAAGGAATGGAGACCAGAGGGTGTAGGGGAGTTCCCCTTTTATTTGGGTAAAAAAAAAAAGCAAAGGTCTATCAAGGTAAAGTACCTCATCATGTAGTAATAGTACAGAGGGCTGGGAGGGTGAGAATGACAATAGACAAAGCAGGACTCATTTATTTCCGTCCACTCAGCTGAGGAAGCTAACCTGTCTCCAGAACGTCTCAGTCTTCACTCTGATCAGCAGCAAAGTAACATTTCATTTGAGAAAGAGGGATTTAGAAACAGAATGGCAATAACTTCAACAACAAATAAACAGTGTATTGTCATATCCTATCACAAAAGATACATATATTTTCGCCATATGTGAATTTACAGAACAGTAAAACTTTACTTTCAGGCTTTTTTGAAACTTTATTTTATTTAGATTCTTTCCCCTGTTTATTTTTTTTTTTTTTTGGGGGGGGGGGGTAGATTTTCCTTACTCTAGTTGAGGGTTAAGGACTCAAGAGGTCACAACATTTTAAGCCCAATGAGATATACAAATAAAATGTGAGTAATAAAAGTGGATCACATCACCAGTACACCACACATGGGGTTGCTGACATTTGGCACAGGTAACGGTAGGGTGCTCCACAGAAGAAGATGTAAGCCCTGGGGGAGGGGGTAACCACCAGCTGCCAACTCAAAAGTTCTTCTCAATTACTAATCAATGCAGGCCAGTCCCAATCATTTAGGGTTAGGGTTTTGAATGCCTCATTCATCCTTGTGGCACTTTTTATCTATAACTGTATGTGGCTTAGAGCGGTACTATTTTTCTAGCTTTTACAATTCATTAAATTTCATTGATGATAGCTTTTACCACTGTAAACATATTATGTGAGCTGATCAGTTTATACATGCTGCTGTATAGAAGGAGAGATCATTTAATCAGAGAAGAATGTCAGTTCTTAGGAACATCTTCATATTGATGCAAAAATCATATCAAATCCATAACTCGTTTCTAGTCTTTGGTGCCCCCACTAAGATAGTAAAACAACATTATAAAGTAGAGTCTGATTGGTAAATCTCTTTGAATGTATTCACTTGATATTTCACTTTTTTCAAATATTTGTAAGAAACAATGATAGTCACAGAAAATGACCTATGAAATTGCAGGTACTGAATAACAGTCAATGAACAAACAACACATACAATCAATAACTAAACAGAACTGTTACTGCAAAATAGTAGAGGTAGAGGGGGAAAAAAGCAGAACAAGAGAATAACTACCTATTCTCTGAAGCAGAGCTGTTCTGGATTCAGAAATAATGTAACTGTCAAGGCCTGTCTTCTTTGCAACTGCAAATTTTACAGTCTAAACTATGTACATCGAATATGAGAAAATCTAAATAACAGGATTTTAAGTGTATCACAACATAACAATGAACACAAATTTAAAAACATTCACTTAGAAGCTTCATGTATGGCAGGCTTGAATGTTTAATTTTCTACAACACACAGAATCTGCATGTTCAGTGTTGGTCTGTGTTCTCATGTCTCCATGTCTCAGCCATAATTAATCAAAGCCAATAATCTATGTACATGGCACATATCCAAAATCAAGCTTTAGTTTTTTAGCAAAAGTTTGATTTCACTTCCTTAAAAAGTTCCAATGATAAAAGATCAATAAATAAATGTTAAAAACTATTCTCTGATGTAATTATTTTGTCATGGATATCTTATCTCCTATCACCACTGAATCATAGCAACATGAGCTTCTCCTCCAGACCACATGTCAAAGTGTACATGGGCTAATGGGCTGCATGAATGTGTGTGAATATGATTCACAGTGTAAAGCACTTTGATTGGCCATTGAGACTACAAAATGTATGTTAATCCTATCCATTTATTGTTTAGTTGTCGCATTACTGAACTATGTGTGTCGACTGAATCCGGTCTGCAAGATAGGTGAGGATAGGGAAGATGCCCACGTCAAATGAGCAACACATATGTAGTAGTTTGTGTTGCTATTTGACTGTGGTGACAATCATCTGTCAATGAGCACAACAAAATCGATTAGAGTAAACACGCCACAGGGTAAAAAATCCCCTGATGCTGCTTTAACTCAGATACTGACTGTTTTTGTGAGTATTCCGGATTTAAGATTCAATAGGTATGTGTAGGGAAACCTGTTAGCAGTCATTTGTTATACTTAAAGAAATTCTGCCCCTAATTTATAGTTTGTTACTTAATTCAATCAATCTGTCATTATCATCAGGTAATGTACCACAGGCTTTTAAAAAAGCTGTAATCAAACCCTTTCTCAAAAAACTCTCCCTAGAACCAGAGGTTTTAGCCAATTACAGACCAATATCTAATCCCCCCTTCATGTCTAAAATCTTAGAAAAAGTTGTAGCCAATCAGCTGTGTGAGTTTTCCTGTTTTCTTGCCACTGGTGGTGGTCGCTCTGCGAATTAGCTCCGCTGCTAAACACAACTGTTTCTCTGTAGCACTACGGCTAAAATCACCGGTCTGTAGTTAAACACTCACACATACCAACCCTTATTCTATCGTGCTTAGTGATTCTGTGTTCTGTCTGAGCTCACCCTCGTAGCTCTATAGCAGCGATGTCTTCTCTCTCTCCCTGTTGCTCCACTGCTCTCTCTTGCTCCGAGTGTCTAATGTTTACCTACTCCTCTACCTCCCTTAACAGTAGTGGTACATGTAATAAATGTAGTGTGTTGATAGCGATGGAGGCTCGGCTAAGCGACTTAGAAGCTCGGCTCAGCAGCTTAGAAACTCCGTTAGCTGTAGTTAGCCGGCTCCCGCTAGCCGCGGAGCCACGTTGTTTAGCACGTAGCTTAGCCTCAACGAGCAGTCCCCAGACTAGTCCCCTGCAGCCAGGAGCCCAGGGCAGATGGGTGACGTTCCAGAGGGGGCATAGTGCTAGACTTAAAAAGCCCATGATTAAAGAGCCACCAGCTCACGTTTCAAATAGATTCTCTCCTCACAGCGAGGCACCCGCTGATAAACAAACTCAGATTATTGGCGACTCGGTTCTGAGAAACGTCAGGTTAGCGATACCAGCGACTATAGTTAATTGTATCCCAGGTGCCAGAGCCGGCGACATCAAATCTAAACTTAAGTTAATGGCTAAAACTAAAAAAGGTAAATAAAATAAAATCGTAATTCACGTCGGCAGCAACGACTCCCGGCTTCGTATGTCGGAGGTCACTAAATTGAATGTTGAGTCGTTGTGTGCTTTTGCTAAAGCGATGTCGGACACAGTAGTTTTCATTGGCCCGCTCCCTAATACAACAGGTGATGACATGTTTAGCCGCATGTTGTCTTTTAACAGCTGGCTGTCGAGGTGGTGTCCTGTAAACGGTGTGGGCTTTATAGATAATTGGCTAACTTTTTTGAGAAAACCTGGTCTTGCTAGGAGAGACGGCGTTCATCCCACTTGGGATGGAGCAGCTCTCTTATCTAGGAATATTACTAAGTTTATAACATGACAACCCATAGTTGGGACCAGGAAGCAGAGCTGCAGTGCTAAACACTTCTCTGCGCTCCCTCTGGATCAGTCGCAAAACCCCATAGAGATTGTGTCTGTTCACCGTCCGATTAAATTATTGAAATTAAACAATAATAGAGCGAGAACTCCACACCAAAATTTAATACAAATTAAAACAACCTCTGAAACAATACAGGAAACCCAGACTTTTAAATGTGGTGTTTTAAACATTAGATCACTGGCAAAAAAGGCTCTTTTAGTTAATGAAATAGTCTCCGATTACAACATAGATTTATTGTCCCTCACTGAGACGTGGCTGCATCCAGATGAATATGTCAGTCTAAATGAATCTACTCCCCCCCAGTCATATCAATTCACAGGTTCCTAGAGAAATTGGGCGAGGAGGTGGAGTTGCTGCTATTTTTAACTCCAGTCTATCAATTAATCCTAAACCTAAACTCAGCTACAAATCATTTGAATGTCTGGTTCTTAGTCTTCCACGCCAATCGAGGAACCACCAACAGCCAATCATATTTGCCGTAGTTTACCATGCACCCATTGCTTATACTGAATTTTTAAAGGAATTCCCTGAGTTTTTATCAAACTTAGTCCTAAAGACTGATAAAATTATTATTGTTGGTGACTTTAATATTCATGTTGATAATAATAAAGATTGCCTTAGAAATGTCAAACATAGAAAATTAGCTCCGTGGTATAATTCCCAGACAAATGAGTTAAAACGATTATCAAGAAAACTAGAAAGGAAGTGGCGCTCCATCAACAATGTTGAAAATCTAATAGTCTGGAAGAATAGTGTTAAAGAATATAAAAAGGCTCTCCACAAAGCAAGAGCCGCCTACTATTCAAAACTAATAGAAGAGAATAAAAACAACCCCAGGTTTCTCTTCAGCACTGTAGCCAGGCTGACAGAGAGTCACACCTCCACCGAACCCAGTATTCCTCGATCCCTAAATAGCAATATCTTTATGACCTTTTTTAATGATAAAATTCAAACTATTAGAAATAAAATCAACCATCTCCTGCCCTCAATTGGCACTAATACCCTCCCAACAACAGAGAAGGAGGGTATTAGAACTCCTTCTCTGTTGGAGAAGGAACGGCTGAGGGTTCTACCCATTACTTAGACAGCTTCTCTCTGATCACCCGTGATCAGTTTACCAAATTAATCTCAGGTTCTAAACCAACAACCTGTATCTTAGATCCCATTCCTACAAAATTACTTAAAGAAATTCTGCCCCTAATTGATAGTTCGTTACTTAACATTATCAATCTGTCATTATCATCAGGTTATGTACCACAGTTTTTTAAAATAGCTGTCATCAAACCCCTACTCAAAAAAACCACCCTAGACCCAGAGGTTTTAGCCAATCTAAAATCTTAGAAAAAGTTGTTGCCAATCAGCTGTGTGAGTTTCTCCAGATAAAATAATATATATGAAGACTTTCAGTCTGGGTTCAGAGCCAATCACAGCACAGAGACAGCCTTAACAAAAGTCACTAATGACCTTTTAATAGCTTCAGATCAGGGATTTGTGTCTGTCCTTGTTCTGTTAGATCTCAGTGCAGCATTCAACATAATTGACCATCAAATTTTATTACAAAGACTTAAACAGTTAATTAACATTAATGGAACTGCCCTTAACTGGTTTAAATCTTATTTTTCTGATCGCTCCCAATACGTGCAAATTAATGATGAGTCATCTGTGCGCACCAAAGTTCACCATGGTGTTCCACAGGGCTCTGTGCTCAGCCCAACTTTATTCTCATTATATATGCTTCCACTAGGAAACATTATCAGGACACACTCTGTAAATTTCCACTGCTATGCGGATGACACCCAGTTATATTTGTCAAAACCTGAACAAAGTAATCAATTAACTAAACTTCGAACATGTCTCAAGGACATAAAAACCTGGATGACCCGCAATTTTCTATTATTAAACTCAGACAAAACAGAGGTTATAATACTTGGCCCCAAACACCTTAGAGATGCATTATCTAATGATATAGCTGCGCTAGACGACATTGCCCTTGCTTCCAATGAAACAGTCAGGAACTTGGGGGTGATCTTTGAATCTGATTTATCCTTTAATAGTCACTTAAAACAAATTTCTAGGACCGCTTTTTTCCACTTGCGTAATATTTTAAAAATTAGACATGTCCTTTCACAAAAAGATGCAGAAAAACTAGTCCACGCCTTTGTTACATCGAGACTGGACTATTGTAGTTCATTATTATCAGGCTCCAGCAGTAAGTCGTTAAAGACTCTACAGCTTGTCCAAAATGCCGCAGCACGTGTCCTGACGAGAATAAAGAGAAGAGAGCACATTTCTCCAATATTAGCATCGCTATAGTGGCTTCCAGTTAAATCTAGAATAGAATTTAAAATTCTCCTCCTCACCTTCAAGGCCCTTAATAATATAGCGCCTTTTTACCTTAAAGAGCTGTTAGTACCTTATAAACCCGCTAGAGCACTCCGCTCCCAGAATTCAAGCCTACTTGTCGTCCCTAAATTGTCTAAAAGTAGAGTAGGAGCCAGAGCCTTTAGCCATCAAGCCCCTCGGCTGTGGAATAATCTACCACTTTCAGTTCGGGAGGCAGTCACCATCTTTTCGTTTAAAAGTAGGCTCAAAACCTTCCTTTTTGATAAAGCTTATAGTTAGAGCTAATTAGTGCGCCAGAACGTTACTTGTTCTATTTTATGACACATGACACACAGAGCTTTTCTTTCCAGCTTCTCCTTCCTCTTCTCCATCCCTATCCCCCTTCCCCGGAATCCCTTTGCTTTATCACCCGCAGATCCAGGGCCTCTGTGGCCGCACCATGGATTGCAGTTTGTGAGATTTACCTTGAGCCTCAGTGTACCCGGCCTGTATCATTGTATCATTGATTACAAGGCAAAAACCCCTGATGACGCTAAGACGCAAAGGGAATTTATGACACATGACACACAGAGCTTCTCTTTCCAGCTTCTCCTTCCTCTTCTTCATCCCTATCACATCGAAGTATGTCACATCTCATCAGTACATATAACTGACTAGACCCCTTCCCCGAGTCCCTTTGCTTTATCGCCCGCAGATCCGGGCCCGCTGTGGCCGCCCCATGGATTACGATTTGTGGATCGCGCATCAGAGGTCGCAATGGTGGATCCAGTATGGCGGATTCTATATCGTGCGGGCTGATCGTAGTCGTAATGGCGGATCCTGAGTCGGGTTGGCATCATATAATGGTGGTGGACCACGACGAGACGGCAGCTGATGATGGATCCTAATAAGCGGAAATGGACAATGACTGTGGACTATAGTGGCAGCTGATCTGGATGGCGGATCATGATCTTGCTGGCTGCTGACCATAGACTATGATTGCAGCTGGACTGCTTGACATATAGTATTGAAGTTATCATTCAAAATGTTTACCCTCATCAATGCTGCTAAAAAATTTAATCTTGATGATGTTTTCCTACAGCTGACATCTATTGCACTTCTGTCCGTCCTGGGATAGGGATCCCTCAGATGTGGCTCTCTCTGAGGTTTCTACGTATTTTGACCCTGTTAAAAGGGTTTTTAGTAGTTTTTCCTTACTCTTGCTGAGGGTTAAGGACAGAGGATGTCACACAATGTTAAAGCCCTATGAGACAAATTGTGATTAGTGAATATGGGCTATACAAATAAAATTTATGATTGATTTGAGTTTTCTATCTATTTCACTTCATGTTGATTATGTATTACTGTCAAAGTTAACTGTTGTATCTTGTGCAGCACATAGCCTCCATCATTTTTATCAGAATTATATCCTCTTTATGCCTGGTGGACACTAGAGGATTTTCCACTATTAAAGTTTCAGTGTGTAGTGACATCTAGCGGTGAAGTTGTATGTTGCAGCTCAATACCCCTCAACTCAACCTCCCCTTCCAAACATACATGAGAACCTGTGGTAGCCTTCTGTTGTCATTAAAACTCAAAAGGTGTTTAATTTAGACAATTCAAGAAATTTATATTAGTACACACCAGTGAAAACATCACTAGGAGTATTTTATATAACATTTTTGCCATTAAATCCCCTTGACCTAAATCTTACACACTTGACCCTTGACCTAAATCTTACACACTTGACCTTTAACCAATTTGAAAAAACGTTGGAGACCACAGACATAATAGATTTGACCAATTTTCAATATTATAATAAAGTCAGACAGCAAACACTAGTCAATTTGGCCAGAATGTAAGACCATACACAAATATTTTCACAGTGGTGATTCCACAGACTTCCATAGGCAAACAACTTTTAGGAGCATTACCACCACCTTCTTATTTTAAGTGTGGAAAACTTGTGTGGTTATACGTGACTTCAGAAGAAAAGCAAATATGAGGTTGTGTGTTCAGAGGTCAGTTGCAAATGTATTGTTTTTATCTGCAGCTAAGTACTAAATATTCGCTTGGTTTCGCTACCCAGTAAGCTCGCTCTCATTGGCTATTGCGGGTTTGCGCACAGTAATGGAGCGACGCCTGCGAGCTAGTTTAGGCAGCCAACTTGAGCTGCGCTGCTTCATCCTGTGACATACATCATGTGACATACATCATGTGACATACCTCAATCCCCACAACCATCTATAATGCACACCCACCTTATCAGGTGGTCTATTTAAGCAGAAAGACATTTCCCATCACCACCTTGCTCGCACTGCTGCTGCAGTATTGCTACCAGTTGCTCCGCACTCTCAAATCGGCCCAATTATCCTCTAGTGTACAACAGCCCTTTAGTGCCATTCATATTAAGTTAACATAATAACATGATATTAGAAAACAGAAGAGATTTACCTGTTGTTAAAATGAAAACATCTTTTAAAATAAGAATTGGTCTTCAAGTATTCCACATTTTATATTAAATAGTGTATCATTATTTTAAAATCAAATTAATGTATAAAGAAAATTGTAAAATGAGGAATGAAGTCAGTCAGACTTCAAGAGGCATCTATAGAAAGTGAATTGACCAGAGTGTTAATGATTCCATGCGTCACTCTGCTACTATGTTACGAGGCATCTGGGTTATCTTCTGGAGATTGAAGTGGTTCCTGTGGTCTGTACATGAAGGTAAGGAGGAAAAGAGCCACATCATAAGAGCACCAATAGGCCGTGTGTGAGGTCACTGCTGACCAATAGCGGCTCTCAACCATGCCCTCCCGTAGCTCGAAATCTATGCGCTTCTCCAATTCCACTGCAACAGAGAAAATGACACATTAGTATCCAGCATGTAAGTGTTAAAAGGAAGAAAGTAGTTATCTTTGCCCTGACGGGCAGCTCTGCATTGTCCACTGTCAACCTATTAAGTCTGTTTAATTTACTCAACAGGTCTTAACAGTACCGGCACTGGTCATTTCTGCTAATATTCCCATCGATAGCACACTATTTTGGGACCACTATGGTTGACAGGACCTAAGCGTTTGACACTTTAGGAGTATCAGGGCTAAGAAGTTCTTCAGCCAAGGCGACAATGAAGGTGAGGGGGCTGGGAGGGCGCAGAGGATGAATCAGCACAGGTGAGATTTGTTACCTGATTGGTCCTCGTGCTTAAAAGGCAGCGTCTGCGCTGCCTCACAGAGGAACTCAGAGACTCAGAGACTGGACAGACTCCCAGACAGACTCCGAGAGATGCCCAGACTGAGCTATAAAGCTAGTCTGCTTTATGTTTGATTTAAGTTTATGTTCGGTGATAAATAAAGTATGCTGAAAAGCAACACTTCTGTCTCTGGCTGTGTGTGGGAGAGCCCAGTGGCAAGGTCTACTGCCAGAGTGACCTATTCGTAAGACGTGATAAAACAACAGGAAAAAAACTTAACTTGCCTCCATACTGCTCGTGTGGTGACATCCAAGTGTCCGCAAGCCCCGATATTCACATTCGACTCAGCGTTTTTAGGCCTAAAATTCCACTCCCAGAAGTGGCACATGCCCTTGGGCAAGAGTGTATGTGGTTTTCCGGTGTGCCTGTCTTAACCTGAACGCGATATCAGAGGACCTTTAGGCTAAAACATGGTGTACATGGCGCTGTTTCGAGTTGAATATGAGTGTCAGGGCTTGCGGATACCTGGATACCACAGGAGCAGTATTGAGGCATGTTATGTTTGTTGGCTTATTATGTCTGGAAAAGGGGTTCCATTTCCCTCATTCGCATTTGATGTGGCTGCAACACTGTTTACCCCTGAGATTCCTGAAGTGTTTTGTGAACTCAACACTTCATCCGTCACGTCATAGTGGTGAGTAGATAGAGTGAATTAAAATTTTCACTCTAAACTATCCATTTAAGTTATTTTTTAAAGTGAAATCAGTAAAGTAAAATGTTTTGACCATAATATGAATGTGACAATGGCTCAAACCTCACTACAACTCACTTGGATTTTCACTTTCTGTTCACACAGCAAGTGAGTTCACCTGTGTCTCACACCAAACACAAAGTACTTACACGAGGTGCTGTCCATTACAGCTGAGGTGGACTGAGACATGGTCGGCTCCACCTCTCTCCTTTCCTCCTCTACGTGTTTCTCCTTCTCTTCACTGTCTACCACTGTGGCTCCTTCCTCTCCCGATGCAATGTTTTCCACCTCAGAAGCTCCCCCGTCGCAGTCTGACGGCTCCTCCTCCACTCCACCCACCTGGCTGCTTGTACGGGAAAAGTGGGAAAAGAGGATTCCTCCAATTCCTTTCCCAAGACTTGCAGCACCTGAGAGGTAGCAAGATTCATGCATCAAAAAAAGCATTCATTTGAAAAACAGTAGATTGTACATCACTTTTATCAAGCTGTAATTTATGTATAGCATATAAATGGTTCACCAGCTCTGAGAGAAAAGGTTACAGCAGACTGGACAGCAGTGTTTCACTGACCTCATCATGATGGATGAAGTCACAGGTTTGTGTGTTCTCAGCCTGCAGTGCCTTTGATTGTGGCAGCAAACTTACTGCTAGTGGCAAGGAATACACTTCCTGGCCAATTAAGGAGCTTAAAAGGTTGGTAGATATTATCTTCAGACTGAACCAGACTAGCAGCTAACCAGCTGATGAATGCGCTTGTATATTATATGTATAGATATCAGATCGTAATCCATCTGAGCGTCAGACACTCAGAAAGAAAAATGGATGTGTGTATTTCCCAGAATATCCTTCAAGAGAATTCTCAGCTGCCTACCTTAGCAAGAATAGATTAAATATTCACTAAACAACAATGTCCTATAAGTGTCATTAGTAAAGGCAGTTTATCCATAGTAATAGCTTATGGCCTAGAAATCTTTGTGACGAGGTTGACGAATAAAGAGTTGGGCTGAAGAGTGGTTCAGTGGTTAGAAGCCTCTTGATATTTTACATTTTCTCCCTTAGTCTGTGTAGGTTCTCTCCAAGGTAGACTCGCGTACCTGAAGCTATGAATTTGTCTGTATGAGTTATTCGCGTAATATACAGCTGCCCTGATCAGAGACTACCCCGTTTCTTAACCAATGATGCTTGGAATGGCAACAGCCCCGTCAATAAGCTTTATATTCAGTCCATGTTGGTAAACTTTGTGTTTTATTACTGTTCATGTGAGTGGTTTAGACATGAGTTTGAATGATTGTCTCAACTGTTATTATTTTTTCATGCATTGAGTTTGATTCAGCAGCTGACCACTGCTGTGGTTTATCTGAGGATGTAGAAGAAGACATATTCAACATACAGACAGACATTTGTGGAATTAGTAGGGAAAATATTCACAAATCATAATTTGCCTTACACGGCTTAACAGGATATAAAGTTTGAAAAATGGATTACGCAGAACAGTTCTCACAAATTAATTTAGTTATTCAGAAAGAGCTTTTTATGTCTGCTGTGTAGAGTAGGGGCCTTTTTTGGGAAGAGTGACAGCAGCTGAACATGCCTTAAAGACAAGTTACATCATGTTGTCAATCCAGGACAGAAGCTAATTTCTTCTATTGATTTCCATGTAGCCATCCATGTACACAACCCTCTTTATGTACTCACCCATGATGCTGGCCTTGCCCAAGCTGGTAATAGACTCTCCGTAGTGCCTTCTGGCCTGGGGCGGAGAGGTGCATGGGCTGGGGATGCTCTCGGAGTCTGAGACAGATGCAGTCTCCTTTGGGGGGTTGAGCAGCATTGGCCTGATCTGGTTGTACGGTGTGGGACTGGTGGTGTTGTACCTGCACATGAAATCCTTATCAACCTCAGGTCCCTGACACATACACTGCAGTCCTCATTCTGTCTTCAGCTCTGATTTCATTAAAGTGAAGAGACTGTAGCTTAAGTCACATCACAACAGACAGAATGAACCATGATCATATGATTTATATTTCTCATGATATCTCAGATGGAAACTGTGGATGAAGACATGTCGGCTTCGGCTGAGGGGTAGAGTGGTCGTCCTCCAACCTGAAGGTCGGCGGTTCGATCCCCAGTCTGAACAATCTGCATGCCGAAGTGTCCTTGGGCAAGATGCTGAACCCTGAATGCCCCCCATAGAATAACAAAGTGCTGGGATAGATGCACTGTATGAATGTGTGTGTGATTGGGTGAATGTGAACTGTAGTGTAAAGCGCTTTGAGTGGTCATCAAGACTAGAAAAGCGCTATATAAATACAAATCCATTTACCATTTACCATGTCAGCCTCGACGTATTTGATAAATTCACTAGAAAATGTCTAAATATACAGCATTTTATTTCACATATGCTGTATAACCTCAAGACTTACCAGTGGATTTGAAGCGGGCTAATGTTACTGTAGTGTTTTAAGATCAGAGGCTCCAATCTGTAGGCCTGAAACAAACAGATGCAAATGCTGGAGGAGATGAGGGTATCTCACAACATTAATTCTCAGGAAGGTTCTTTTGGCACATTTAAATGAAATAGTCACCATTACACCTAATTTTGTTATTCTGTGGTGTAATATAACATCATAACATACATACATCAAGTGAAAGGATTTCTCATTATCACAAGCTATAATGATCTATAAAACTCATTATACAGATGAGTGGGAGATGATAGTGATCTGAGCAGAATAGGGACAAAATCAGTTGAGGACACTGTAATTCACCACAGGGTCTGTGGGATGGAATATGTTGAAGAGGCGTTTGCAGATAGATGTCGGGAGGATGTGGTCCTGTACAGTATTGTTTCCTGGCCGGATCCCTCGTAATGCCAAGAAAACCGCCAGAGGGGAACCCATGCAGAAGAAATTTTCTACCTGCAACATAGAAAATAGGGTTGAAATTCCTCAACTGAAAAACTGTCAGACCATAGCTGCTCCAAGATGCTTGTTGGCCACTTATAAATAACTGCAGCTGCAGAACTGCTGTGTTAAGTCAACTTAAGGTTTCACTGTAGGTGCACATGCAAACTAATAAAATCCTCTTATATATAAGTCTGATTGCATCCCTCTGTTGATGGATTTCTGCTCTCTCTTCACTCAAGCTACATATATTGTAAAGCTCTTTGAGTGGTCAATCATCTGATATAATTGTTATGCTTCTGGGACAATGTTTATAATTTGAATCAGAAGTTTGTAGTTTGAATCAGAAGTTTGTAGTTTGCACCAGTTTTGTAGTTTGAATCATAGGGTCTGAAGTTTGAATCTGAGGTTTTGTGGTTTAAACAGAAGATCAGTAGTCAATACCTTGTAATTGGAATTGGATGGTGTAAAGTTTGAATCAGAAGGTTTGTAGCTTTAATTAGAAGGTTTTAAGTGTAAATCAGAGGGTTTGAATCAGGTTTATAGGTGTCATCATATCTAGGACATGTGCAGAATAGAAATAGATGGTGACCACTGGTGAAGGATATAGTACAATCCAATGTGTCGGTGTTACCTTGAATTTCAAGGCCGGCACTGCAACACAAGATGAGGTCTGTAGACCTTGGAACTGATCCTCCAAGTCCCTCAACCTGGTGGGATGATAAATATTCAGAGTAACTCTAATGCATGGTCTTATGGAAGGTTTCTGGAAGCTGGTGTAAGGAGAACTCGGGCAGCAGCTGATGTGGTACGCAGAAGATTTTAATGTAGACTTGATGCAGAAGGTGCAACTTACAAACACTAACAGAGTAAGATGAGCAATTGACACTACCAAGTCTGACGATGTCTCCCACAGCATCCCCATATACAGTGGGGCAAAAAAGTATTTAGTCAGCCACCAATTGTGCAAGTTCTCCCACTTAAAAAGATGAGAGAGGCCTGTCATTTTTCATCATAGGTATACCTAAACTATGAGATCCATAAAATCTGATTTTTAAAGAATTTATTTGCAAATTATGGTGGAAAATAAGTATTTGGTCAATAACAAAAGTTCATCTCAATACTTTGTTATATACCCTTTGTTGGCAATGACAGAGGTCAAACGTTTTCTGTAAGTCTCCACAAGCTTTTCACATACTGTTGCTGGTATTTTGGCCCACTCCTCCATGCACATCTCCTCTAGAGCAGTGATATTTTTGGGCTGTCGCTGGGGAACACAGACTTTCAACTCCCTCCACAAATTTTCCATGGGGTTGAGATCTGGAGACTGGCTAGGCCACTCCAGGACCTTGGACTGCTTCTTATGAAGCCACTCCTTCGTTGCCCGGGCGGTGTGATGGGGATCATTGTCATGCTGAAAGACCCAGCCACGTCTCATCTTCAATGCCCTTGCTGATGGAAGGAGGTTTTCACTCAAATCTCACGATACATGGCCCCATTCATTCTTTCCTTTACAGGGATCAGTCGTCCTGGTCCCCTTGCAGAAAAACAGCCCCAAAGCATGATGTTTCCACCCTCATGCTTCACAGTAGGTATGGTGTTCTTTGGATGCAACTCGGCATTCTTTCTCCTCCAACACGACGAGTTGAGTTTTTTCCAAAAAGTTATATTTTGGTTTCATCTGACCATATGACATTCTCCCAATCCTCTTCTGGATCATCCAAATGCTCTCTAGCAAACTTCAGACGGGCCTGGACATGTACTGGCTTAAGCAGAGGGACACGTCTGGCACTGCAGGATGTGAGTCCCTGGCGGCGTAGTATGTTACTGACGGTAGCCTTTGTTACTTTGGTCCCAGCTCTCTGCAGGTTATTAACTAGGTCCCCCCGTGTGGTTCTGGGATTTTTGTTCACCGTTCTTGTGATCATTTTGACCCCGCGGGTGAGGTTGTGCATGGAGCCCCAGATCGAAGGAGATTATCAGTGGTCTTGTATGTCTTCCATTTTCTAATAACTGCTCCAACAGTTGATTTCTTCACACCAAGCTGCTTACCTATTGAAGATTCAGTCTTCCCAGCTTGGTGCAGGTCAACAATTTTGTTTCTGGTGTCCTTTGACAGCTCTTTGGTCTTGGCCATAGTGGAGTTTGGAGTGTGACTGTTTGAGGTTGTGGACAGGTGTCTTTTATACTGATAACGAGTTCAAACCGGTGCCATTAATACAGGTAACAAGTGGAGGACCGAGGAGCCTCTTAAAGAAGAAGTTACAGGTCTGTGAGAGCCAGAAATCTTGCTTGTTTGTAGGTGACCAAATACTTATTTTACCGAGGAATTTACCAATTAATTCATTAAAAATCCTACAATGTGATTTCCTGAATTCTTTTCCCCCATTCTGTCTCTCATAGTTGAAGTGAACCTATGGAGATAATTACAGGCATCTCTCATCTTTTTAAGTGGGAGAACTTGCGCAATTGGTGGCTGACTAAATACTTTTTTTCCCCACTGTATCTTCCTCTACTTGTATCACCCATTCTAACAGCAAATCCCTAAATGCCTAAAATTGCAGCCACTCTCCATGTGACATGTAGGTGTTTGCAATCCTATTTGATAGTTAAGCCTAAAGTATGCATAGCTTAATCCTGCCCACCCCAATCAGGGGACTAAGGAAATTAATGGAGGGGTGAGGCTATGGTTTCTGAGAGAGTGAGGAAAACTGTTCACAAGCATGTAAACCTATGACCACAAATAACAAATCCACAGCCCCAGGTGTATTGTATACTATTTCTTTAGCGAAATGGGAAACTCATTATAAGCTAAACAAAACCATTAATAAGAATTTATTATTAATCTAACTAAAAGTTGTGTTTAAATATATATATATATATATATATTCATTTTTACAAAAAATTAAAAAAAAAAAAGAGGTAGAACTCAGCATGCATGAAAAATGTTTTGTGAATCGCATCAGTCAAATGAAGAATCAAGAATCATGAACATTTTGAATCTAAAGGTGCTCTGAGCAGGCAAAATATTATGAAAGTCAAATTTTTATAAAGCAAAAAGTGAAAAGTTATATAAAAATACGTAACAAAATAGGCATTATTTAGTTGGACATTTTGCTTAAAATGTCAATAGTTTTTAATCGCCTTTCTTAGAGATTTTGTTGTTGTTCCTTTGTCATATAGCTTTCGGCACTGTTTTTTAAAGACAACATATCCCGAGCAGCTCTTCACTCTCGCAAGGATCCTGGAGGGGGCCTGGGAGTATGCCCATCCGGTCTACATGTGTTTTGTGGATCTGGAGAAGGCGTATGACCGGGTCCCCCGGGAGAAACTGTGGGAGGTGCTGCGGGAGTATGGGGTAAGGGGGTCTATCCTCAGGGCCATCCAATCCCTGTACTCCCAAAGCGAGAGCTGTGTTCGCGTCCTCGGCAGCCAGTCAGTTTCGTTCTCAGTGGATGCTGGTCTCCGGCAGGGCTGCGCCTTGTCACCAATCCTGTTTGTGATATACATGGACAGGATATCGAGGCGTAGTCGTGGTGGGGAGGGGTTGCAGTTCGGTGGTCTGAGGATCTCGTCACTGCTTTTTGCAGATGACGTGGTCCTCATTGGATCATCGGCCTGTGACCTTCAGCACTCACTGGATCGGCTGGAGGCCAAGTGTGAAGTGGCTGGGATGAGGATCAGCACCGCTAAATCTGAGGCCATGACTCTTAGCAGGAAACCGATGGAGTGCTTACTCCGGGTAGGAAATGAGTCCTTAGCCCAAGTGAAGGAGTTCAAGTACCTTGGGGTCTTGTTCGCGAGTGAGGGTACTATGGAGCGTGAGATTGGCCGGAGAATCGGAGCAGCGGGGGCGGTATTGCGTTCGCTTTACCGCACCGTTGTAACGAAAAGAGAGCTGAGCCGCAAGGCAAAGCTCTCGATCTACCAGTCGATCTTCGTTCCTATCCTCACCTATGGTCATGAGGGCTGGGTGATGACCGAAAGGACGAGATCACGGGTACAAGCGGCCGAGATGAGTTTTCTCAGAAGGGTGGCTGGCGTCTCCCTTAGGGATAGGGTGAGAAGCTCAGCCATCCGTGAGGAACTCGGATTAGAGCCGCTGCTCCTTTACTTAGAAAGGAGTCAGCTGAGGTGGTTCAGGCATCTGGTAAGGATGCCCACTGGGCGCCTTCCTTGGGAGGTGTTTCAGGCACGTCCAGTGGGGAGGAGACCTCGGGGAAGACCCAGGACTAGGTGGAGAGATTATATCTCAACACTGGCCTGGGAACGCCTCGGGATCCCCCCGTCAGAGTTGGTCAATGTGGGAAAGGGAAGTCTGGGGCCCCCTGCTTGAGCTGCTCCCCCCGCGACCCGACCCCGGATAAGCGGATGAAAATGAGATGAGAGAGATGAGATATCCCGAGCAGTTCTCTTCTGTAGTCAGCTTAACTGAAATGTTCTGTACCTTTAGGCAAATTTGATGTAAGAACAGACTTGGGTTGAAACTTCTCTCCTAAAAAAAAAATAAAAACCTTTGCAGTACCTGAGGCGTGTGAGTCTCAACTGCTCCTGAAGGTGGCGCTCTTCGTCACTTGGCCAGCGGGCTTTTGTTTCATCTGGGTCTGGCGCTTCTTGATGATGAAAGCGCACAGGGTCCCATCCTGTCATGATGTCAAACGTGATAACGCAGCCCAGCGAATGTGACACTATGGAAACTTTCCCATTTTTCTCAAAGTCTGGATTGCGCGAGCAGAAGAGTGAGTAGAGCCGATTCAGCTCCAGAGTCAAACCCCTGTTAATCTGAACACACACACACACACACACACACACACACACACACACACACACACACACACAATAATGACACGTATGTACACTTTACCTCTGTTGATTTTTTTAATTGGGTTAATAAAGAATGTTTGATTCTTCAGAGCAGTGATTATTCATCTATTATTTCCAAGGCAGGCAATCAACGATAATTCGGGGGTATAAAGCTGTGTTGGATAAAAACAGTTTAGCCAGGATTTCGTTGTGAATGAGGGGAACCCTTTAGACCTACGTTCCCAAACTGGCAGCTGGGTGACTAAGTGCAGCAGCACTGCTGTGAGGCGAAGTGGATGTAAGAGTGATCTTAGGCTCACCTCATCTCTGTACAGAGGGCTGGTGTAGTACATGATGTCCATGGCGCTGCTGTTCAGCATGTCTCTTAGACCTCTCACTTTGTCTGGAGTGATGGAGTCCACCGTGTCTTAAGGGAGAACATGAAAATACATCCAACCCTGCTTTTTAATACTGTTTCATATTCTAAAGATAAACTGTGATTCTTATTTCGGTACTTGCGTCCACATGGACTCTGTTTCCCCGAATCCTCCACCTCTCACCTTTCTGCTTGAAGTTCACCCTAAGGTGACCCATAATGTGAATTCCTCAACATAACCTGCAATCACAATAAATTATTTCTCCCTCTGCTGTTTTCCAAGAACAAAGAACTTTGTCTCTTATGTTACTACTGACCCTGCTTTTACAGGACGATAACCTTGTCTTGTGATCACACAAACACTGGACCAAGCCAGAGGCGCAAGGCTCTACTCACAAGTTTAAGGGATAGCACACCCAAAATCGAAAATGCAATCATTATCTACTCATCACTATGGCGATGGAGGGTTGGGTGAAGTAACAAAAGTGAGTCGAGCAAACACTTTTGGAGTCTCAAGGGTAAACAGGGTGCAGCCAAATCCACAAATCCAAAAATCTACAAATGGAAGAAATGGAACCCCTTCATCAGATGTAACCCTAAAACAACAGAAAAAGTCCTGTGATATCCTACTCAGAGGCACGTTCATGTACGCACGGACACACGTTTACACCGGTACTTCGCCAGTTAGCATCGCCAGTTCTGGTTATGGACTTTCAGGCTAAACATGGTGTAAATGACACCGTTTCAAGTTTTCTGTTATTACGTTTGACGAAGGAGTCACTTTGGCTGCAACACTGTTTGACCCTGAGACTTCTTAAGTGTTTTGTGGACTCAAACACTTCACCAACCCCTCCATCGGCTTAGTGGTGAGTAGATAATGAGTGAATTTAATTCTTCGATGAACTATCCCTTTAAAATGTAGCGAGTCAGAGATTTCAGTTGATTCTGAGGGTGAGTGAGTGAGTGAGTGAGAGAGAGAGAGAGATTTCCTTCAGATACTGGAAATATCATTAATGAGCTACGCAATTCTTTTATATAATCAACCGCTCATAGTGATGAATTTGTACAGGTGTAGCAGGCCAAATTAAACCCTGCCCAGATTAATCCTGAGTATACTTTGGCCTGGGCCAGAGTATACCTGGGTATACTTTGGCCCAGGCCGGAGTAGACCCCAGGGAATAAACTGTCCTAGGCCAAACTATACCTGGGGGTGTCAAATGGCATAGGCCAGACTATACCCCTCCAGGCAGGGCCAACCAATATATATATACAATAAAAAAATGTATAAATATTTTTTTCGAAACTTGCATGCACCTAGTGCAGTACATTCTTAATATCATTGGTTGAATGTTGCTTGGTTCTGTATCCCTCCTCCACTACCTGAGATGCCCAGACATACAAGAGACGTCCTAACAAACGTTCGATGATGGATGAAGTTCAAGCACTTTGGACTCTGGTACTGGAAGAAATAGAATAGATCTGGACACTCTTTTATTATAACTTGATAGAAAATAAAACACAATGGGGTATAAATTAGCCTAGGCCATAATATACCCGGGGTATAATCTAGTCTAGGCCCCTTTAACTCCAGGTATAGTCCTTACTGGGGGTATACTATGGCCTGTCACACCGGGACAAATGAGATTTGACGGAGCCCCCTAACAATTCTGTTCTCTCTCTGTACTCTTCCATCGACATGATTCCTTGAGCGAAAACCCGTCAATGATCTGAATTAGTTAATTTATCATCTAGGGCAGCAGGGCTCCATCTGATTGGCTTAATATATAGACACGCAGAGCTTAAATGCATGGCACATGGAATACCATTTATCGCAGTTCAACCTGTCTTTTGCGATAAGGATATCGCACAAATGATGATGACACATTTGTGTGTGTGTAAACCTTGTTTATAAACTATTTTAACTGTCGTGATCATTGTTGCTCCTTTAATATCATACAAAATGAAAAAAAATCCCAAATAACATGACACTGTGTGTTTAATTCTATCAATTACACTGTGTCCAAAATGTATAATTTTTATGTGCCATATAATGCTAACCATGGATAATATTTGGTCCTGCTTGTGTCTGATTAGTTCTGAACTAATCCAAGTTTAGATATATTTAGAATGTGGAGAGGTGGGTCAATATAAACTGAGCTGCAGCATACCTCCATCCAAAGCCAGTTTTGACCTCCACTCCACAGGAAGGAACTCTACATGCTCTGTGGTTCGATCAGAAAAGTGCTTCTCCTCCATCTTCCTGGCAGCATCTCTCATCCTGCACACCATCCAAGAGAAAATAGTGACTTCAAGAGTTCTCTGATTCAGTTCAGTTCTAGAGTAAGGTCTCCTGCCTCAAACTTCCCCATTACTCACATGCTGGTATTCCTGATGATGCGCCCTTGATCCATCTTCTGGCCAATGCCATGCACAACAAAGACAATGTGTGTGGTTTCAGGTGGGGTGTCTTCAGGTGCTGCCTCCTCCACATACCCCTGATGGAGACGTGTCCCACTGCTTGAGGCTGAGAACATGAGAAGGCACATTACTAGATTACTACACAGCATGTTATCGTGCTAATGACCACTTACCTAGAGTGACCAAAGCAAAAACAAACTCAGCAACAAGACATCACCTTTTCTCAGATACCCTTCTACACTAACATGCAACTAGAGTGGAGGAGAATGGAATTAGTCTGTGCTTCTCACAGCAAAGAAAAGTGACATGATGATTTGTAAAAAATTCCACAGCAACATGTTTTGTTTCCAGAAAGCATCCCTGTAATGTACACCTTACTAATAACTGCCGAAATCAATACACCTATTTGTCTTTAGATTTTCTCTACAACCATTTATCCCCTAACTTCAAACCTTACCACCGTGTGTCTCCGAGGGAAGTGCATCGTCAACTATGTAAGACCGTATTCAATGAGCGGTTGTTCAAACCCCAACCCAGACCTCCAATTTATTATAAACTGCACTTGCTGTGATGTCTACTTTGGTGGTGGGTGACATCACAATGAAGTCAGAGAATGCAGCTTGGCAAGCCCATTATCCCACAAGGATATCTATAGGAGGAAATGTCATGCCCTTTTAAGGCACATTTTGACAGACCTGATGTCCTGACCATTCTTCCTTGTCTACACTATAGTTTAAATGCTTCAGTGACTCAGGATCTTGCCTTTTACTCCTTTTTTTTCATCTACCTTTGGAGAAGCCCAGTTTCTGAGTGACGGTGCGTGCGATCTTGGAGGTGGTGGCGTCGCTGTACAGGTAAACCTCGTCCACACTGTGCCAGTCCACATGACTCCTGCTCAGCTTCAGACTGTGGATTGCTGCAATACAGTCACACTGTGATTAACATTAAGTGACATAGTTGTGCCAGCATAATTAATTTACCATTCCACATGAGGATGTGCATATGTTTGTGATGAGTCATTTCACAGACTTTAAACACTTTCAAATTAACATCCTGTTAGTTCAGCCAGTCTACTACATAAGACACTCCTTAAGCCTCCACACAAACACACGCACACCTCCAAATATGCTTTTCTCCTCTTTGCCACACACACACACACACATCTCACTGGGTTCACATTCATCTACACACCTGTTTCAGAGTCCTCACCATCCTTGCTGTCCACGGTGGTGGTCGCCGCCTCCATCTCATAGGTGTCCTTCATCTGTTGCCCCCGATAACAAGTGAGGTGCTCTAACTCAATAAGGTCACTCTCATCCTCCTCCAGGGGAAGCCACGTTCCGTCGATGAACCACTGACCCCTCATCACAGGAATACGGTCTTGCTCTGAGGGACACCACATGATAGTATTAAGTATTAACTGCTCTGTCAGAAAAAATACTACGTACCACGTAAACACAAAATTTGCCCCTGACAACTGTGCCAGTAGAGTATGAATGATGTATGATAAAGAAAGTGCTGCACATAGATGCACTGTATGAATGTGTGTGAGAATGGCAAAATTGTTCTTTGAGAGGTCATCAAGACGAAAAAAAGAGCTATATAAATACAGACCATGTACCATATACTCTATAGCAACTTTTTCAAAAAGTTCAAAACCTAGGAAATTAGCTCTTTGGTATAATTCCAGTTGCATGTATTAAATTTAATTTAAATAAAGCAAACTTTTAAAATACTAAAAAGGAAGTGGCCCTGCAACAATCTTAATGAAGTTCACTTAGCCTGAAAAGAAAGTCTTAAAATATAGAAGTAGACCCTCTACAATGCCAGATCTGCCTACTACTCTGCATCAATAAATGAAAATAAAAAACAAATCTAGGTTTCTCTTCAGCATTGAAGTCAGGCTGACAGACAGACACAGCTCAATTCAAACTCAGCACTATATCTATCTATCTTTCTAACCCAGGCTACTACAGAGACTGGGACAGTAAATTGGCATTAATTAAATCTTGTTTATCAGATCTATTCCAATTTGACCAAATTAACAATGAATCTGTACACACTAAAGCAAATCACTGGGGTCCTCAGGGTTCTGTGCTTAGCCAAATTTTGGATATGCTTGCATTTAATAACATAATTGTCAGTGATATAGCTTTTGATTTCTCTTGGTTAGGGTTAAATGTGAAGGATGTCTCCCCTTCTGAAGCCCTACGAGACAAATTGGGATTTATTATTAATATTTATGAATTCGGACTGTACAAATAACATTTCATTGTTATTAATCTAGAGCTGAAAAAAGTACTTGATTATTGAACAAATTAACACAAAATTAATGTTAAGCAATGTATAAAATCATTAAATGTCGATATTGGTTTTTTTAAGATAGAACAAATGAGGAAATAATTCTTTATCTCATTATGACTTAGTATCTCATAATTATGACTTAGCATCTCATTATTATGAGATAGTGTGTCATTATTATGACTTAGTATCTCATAATTATGACTAAGCATCTCATTATTATGAAATAGTATCTCATTATTATGACTTAGTATCTCATTATTATGACTTAGCATCTCATTATTATGAGATAGTATCTCATTATTATGACTTAGTATCTCATTATTATGAGATAGTATCTCATTATTATGACTTAGCATCTCATTATTATGAGATAGTTTGTCATTATTATGACTTAGTATCTCATAATTATGACTAAGCATCTCATTATTATGAGATAGTATCTCATTATTATGACTTAGTATCTCATTATTATGACTTAGCATCTCATTATTATGAGATAGTATCTCATTATTATGACTTAGTATCTCATTATTATGAGATAGTATCTCATTATTATGACTTAGTATCTCATTATTATGACTTAGCATCTCATTATTATGAGATACTGACTGCAGGGTCTGTCGTGCGAGTCTGTGTGTGTGTAAGTGTGTGTGTGTGTTTGTGTTTGTGTGTATGCTTGTCTCTGTTCCTCTTCACTAAAGCTGATAATCACATATCTTTTTTAGTTATTATTCGATGATGACCGATGATGACTCCGGATCGCTCTGTGACTTTAACCCGGACAGACCTGACTGTGTGCGTCACATTACCCTAACCCTAACCCATATTTGTTCTTCTATATCCTCCGTGATTTCCACTTATTGTGGGGCATGAAACCGGAAACTAGACTCCGGACGGGATGTAGTAAGTAGACCAGTAACAAGCCTTGCGGGCTGCGTGAGGCTCGCGTTGCTTTGTCGTATAGTTAGACAAATTGGCGGACGCACGCAAGCCGCCAGAGGGCATGAAAGGGGCGTGTTGCGTGTCTTGCGTGCATGCGTGCATCCGTACAACCCGACTATAATTCGGCCTTAAGGCGGCTGTCCCTGCAGCCATGCAGCCACGGCTTCCCTGCTCTGTTATGCCCCACCCACAATCCGTATCTCATAATTATGACTTACAATCTCTTAGTATATCATTATAATGACATGTGTTGCATAAGCCCAGTGTTGTCTACTCATATGCACCAAAGCAACAGAAGCAAGAGGATGAGACAAAGTTATGCAGGTCCAAATGGATACCATCATTGAAGACTACTTTAGACGTGGATTCACAAATCGTGAAATGTTTGTGGTTTTGGAGGAATCACATGATATCAAACTAAGCCTCTGTACCCTAGAGAGAAAGCTACAAAAGAACCAACTTTGGAGGAGATGGAATAAGACAGATGAAGCTGAGGTAACATCCTTCATTCACCAACAGCAACAAACATCTGGCAAACAGCATGGCTACAGATGGATGCACCAGAAATGTTGGATGGCCGGGATAATTACAGACAGAGAAACTGTGCGTCAATTGATGCGACTGTTGGCCAGCACTGGGGTAGATATGCGTGACCGAAACGTTTGAGACGTCGTGTGTATGTCAGCCGTGGGCCAAACTATGTATGGCATATAAACGGCTATGACAAATTAAAGCCTTATGGCATATGTATCAGTGGTTGCATAGATGGCTTCTCAAGAAAAATTATATGGCTAGAACCATACAAAACAAACAATGACCCTCGTTTTATCGCAGGTTACTTCTTAGATGCTGTGACCGAAAACAATGGATGCCCGCAAAAAATCCGGTTAGATCACAGTATGGAGAATACCCACATTGCAATAATGCAAAAGTTTCTGCACACCAATGAAGATGAGAATGGTACTGAGTGTGTAACTTTAGGTCCAAGTACTGGTAATTAAGATTAAGATGCATTTATTAGTCCCAAACACATGCAAAGACATTCATTCAGGTAGGCAAATGTAACCTCTGGTTTTGACCCATCTGGTGCAGGACACACAGAGCAGTGAGCGACCAAGTACGGCGCCCGGGGAGCATATGTTGGGGGAGTAAGGTGCCTTGATCAGGGGCACTAGACAGGGTAGGGAGAATCCTCGTGGATTTTTGGGCAGATCAATCCAGGTTTGTCTTTTGTTGTCTCTCCGTGGAGTCAAACCAGAGACGAACCAGAGACCTTTTCTGCCCATAGTCCAAGTTTCTGCCGTTTGTGGTGAACCTTGAGAAGTGAATGTGCCCAGTTTTGGATGGACCATTTCGTCCAGCTGAAAGCAGATGGCTTCCTTGAAAAATCGCTGATTTGACACTTCCAAAACACCATACAGGTACAGTAACCTTAAAACCTATTGATTACAGATGTAAGGAGACCGGGGATAAGTGTAAGACTTTTTTTTCCAAGCACCTATAACTAGCTGCACTCTTTTATTAGAGCTTTCAGATTTAAAACAAAGTACGCTTATTTTTCAACTACAAATAAGTATTTTGACAATATTTCTGACTTCTACAGATATTTCACAGAATAATTAATAATTAATAAGTTTCAAATATAAGGTGATCCACGGTTATAACCTTCCCAACTTCAGTTAATTTACCTTCCATTATGCTAAAAAGGGTTTATTCTAATCAATGCTGCAAATACCTGTCTGATGTTCTCCTTTACACATGACATCTATTGCACTGTCCGTCCTGGGAAGGGGATCCCTCACATGTGACTCTCTATGAGGTTTCTACTTTCTTTTTACCCTGTTAAAAGGGTTTTATAGTAGTTTTTCCTTACTCTTGTTGAGGGTTAAGGACAGAGGATGTCACAGCTTGTTAAAGCCCTATGAGACAAATTGTGATTTGTAAATATGGGCTATACAAATAAAATTTGATTGATTGATTGATTGACTTCCAAAGTAAGATTTAACACACCCTGAGTGAGTCTTAAAAAAAAACAAGGATCTAATTAGAAATTTAGATCACACCACAAAATATATTGTATAGTACATGTGTCAACACGCCAAGAGCAAAAACATAGCGCCACTGACTTTTAAGTCACTTTAAAAATGAGCAGTTGTTAATACTTTTAAAACATTTGAAAAACTTGCCACTTGAACGTATGTGCTAAATAAAGCACATTGCCATTATGTTTGTGTTTGCCTTTTATGGTGGCGCTGATTAGAATTTAGAAGAGAACAACATCTATTTAGTGAACAAAAAATATGTTTATGTGTGAAGTTGTCAATTCAGGTTTAATTAGATTAATAGAGTGTTACATCCATCCCCAGACCTGTCAGCCATGTACTGTATAGTTAGCTGTAGCATAATGGTGGTTTGATATAAGCATAGATGAAAACTTTCACGTTTTACCCAAGTGATTATTCTCTAAACTTAAACAATTATAACTTCAACAGTTCTAATCAAAATATAAACTTCACGTCACATATAAGAAATTACTGTCTTTCCTGAAAATCTGTGTTTTGGTTGTAAAAGCTGCATACATCTTCAAACAGCTCTAACATTTGACATTCCAGGTCAGGAAAGAAGTGGTCATAAATTAAATTGATGACATTCCTTCTTGGTGAAAGTGGTGTTGTTGAAATCCCTTTGATAAAAACCATCCCTTGTCTCCCTTAACTATATAGAGTCAAGGGCATACAACACGAATTATATCTTAACAAATTCACTCTTTTCTGTTCAATATTTAGGAGGAGCTTTATGAAGTTGTAACTGCCTGGAATGACCATCGCATAGGAACAACAAACAATCCTCGGGCTCCTAATGGTCGCCCCTCCATAATGTTTGCAGTTCCCAACCTTTACGGGGCTAAAAATGTCTTGCAGCCAGCTGATCAAATGAAAATAGAAATATGCAGAGATACTGTTGTTTTCAGGACTACCCTTGTGATGAGGATGTGTTTCACTTATGTATGGAACTTATGGCTGAACACAACCTGGCAATGTCTGATGATGTGTATGAAATTACAGACCTTTAATCTAAGACTTCGTCCAATGATTGCTGATGGACTGGGGGAATGAAGTATATGTGCTATGATAAACAGTGTCAGCCCGGCCTACCATTGTAAACAAATATGTTCTGAATTGTTTATTGTTCATGCCATCTGAAATACAGGCACATGAAAAATCGATCACTGTCAATTTTTGCTACAGTTTCACTATCAATCTGTAGAATATGTCATAGAAATGAATTGAAAAAATATATAAATCATTCTTTAAATCATTGTTTTTCATCCTTTTCAAATTAAAAGCCGTCCAGCATTTCTGATGATGGAATCCCTTCATTTGTTAACAATGCCTTTATTGATGGCCATCATCAAATCCAAACTCCATGTTCAAAGACAGGGCTGTCAGCAACAGCATCATATTTTTCATTTTGAGCATGTTCATGCTCAAATGTTACATCTGTTAGAGTTCCATTCTAGTCATTACTTTTATAATTATTATGTTGCTGATGTAGCCATTTTGTAAATAAGACTGTGCTATGTGTGAAGATTTAGCCTATAGGTGAATCCTTGCGTCACCTTGTGGGTTGAGGGAAAACTCAATCGTTGTTCGAAAGATGAGCGAGACGCAATAACACATGAATGACACACACGAGGGAAAAAACCTTTCAACTTCTTTTTCAAACCTGATTTTGAAATTCTTACAATGCAAGCATGTAATGAACACATTTTTAAGAAAAGTCTACAATGGTGGATGATGTTACTTGTTATTAACTAAATGTAATTAATTTATAAATGTGACTAGATTTCTAAATGTGACTAGATTAGGTTTCAGCGCTCCTGCTAAATGAAACAAAAGGAATAATATCACACCAGTGATTCCATTCTGAACGCACTTCAGGTGTCTGCGTTTGCAGGCCGCTGTCCATGGTGCTGAATGTTGTACACCGCAGGCTTTTCCAAAGTTGTATTACCTGAGCTGTCCATGTTGCTGATTGTCACTTGGCAAGCTGAAATAGACATCCTGTTATCGTATTATTCATTATTAATTCATACATAGACCTATAGTGCATTTTTGGGCTGGTTATTCACCACCCATGTGAGTTATCAGCTGTTATAAATCTATATGTTAATGTCAGTAGCACCCTGGTCTTAAATAGGTGAATAGCCACACAATGTCGTTATCTTGCACGGGGGGACTGATTCCAACTGACAGAGACAGAGAGCGGGCTGCCTCCTGCTTCTTAATTGAAAATGCAAAGAGCACAAAGAAGAGCATCATCGGCGTAACATATATATATCTACATATAGATTCATCTTTAAAAGTATGCACCATATGGTAACAGTACAGTACAACATTTGTCAAAACTTTGACAATAAAAGAACATGACTACACAGTACCAGTGAATTCACAGCTCCCAACTAATTTTGTGTAAATATTCGGACACATACTCCTATCTTCCCTTTATGCCTTTATGTGTCAACAAAAAATATTATTCAGTATCCAAACTGTGTAAGAACAAATGTACCGTATAAAATTATGATGACCATGCTGTAAGTGTGTAACTGGATTGAGTAAAATCAATAATAATTTCCCAGGAATCGATCTGACCCTGTGCAGAACCTTAGGAACCAAAACAGATGCTGCATATCAGCATTCCTCAAATATGTTGTAAGGTACTTTTGAATGTCCTTCTGGTGGACATTCATTGTCTCTGGGAAGGTGAGAGACTTAACAACCTTTCTCACAGTTGGTTGTAGGGCTTCGTAAACAGTTGTAAGGTCCTAACCCTCCATCATCATACCCCATCTCATGTGTTCCATCCTTGAAGTCCATCATCAAGGAAATGTGCCATGAGCTCTGGCAGTACCTGCCCTCTATGAACAACCAATACTCAATTCACTCTTTCACTGGATGGCGTGGTTTGTGGTGTAACAGGCAGTGTGTCATCAAAATTCTGTTGCTCATTTTCAGAAAAGTCTCCTACAAAAACAACGTCGCTGCTCTCAAAAACATCCTCACGCCCATCCTGTGTGGAATATAATACAAAGTCAATATTGTCATCACTTGTAGTGTTTCCAACAAATATTACTGAGAGAAGAATTGGAGGACTGATTCTGAGAGCTCTCTGGTTTCTCCAAAGATCGCCAAACTTGTGCTGTGTGGACTGTTGATCTGTTGATAACACTGCTAGGAGATCCACATATGATGGCAAATATGTCTTTAATTCTTCATCTGTCATCAGCTGTATGGTGCTGGTATCAATCTAAACATGGAAAAAGGAATTGTTTAAAAATGAGTAATCATGATTAGAAAACCCAATCATTTTTGATAATATTTAGATTATATGCTAAAATGCTAAAAAAGCTCATGGTGATTTTCAGAGACAATAATTTAGAAGCAATAGAAATTGTCATGTAAACAACAGTTGTTTGACTCGAATATTCTGCTTTTGAAGTTAGGTACCTTCTCATGCTCAAGGTTCTCTATTGTTTCCTCAGGAACATTTCTCTCTCTCTCAATAAGTCACTTAGATCATCCATCCTGTGAGCATGCATTACAAGGAAAGTTATGGAGGATATCATCATACATATATTATATATACACAAGAAAAGTCTTTCGCTGTAGATGAGCTATATGATTTTTGGTAGGGTAGGTACATTGTAACTTTGCATTTGTACTTTTTTTTAATCAAATCGGTGACACCACTACTGTGTTCTGCAAAGCACCATGGATAATATTGATATGAATTTCAAAGGCACCGGAACATACAGATGTATCCCGAAATTTAGCTTAGGTAAAAGACAGGTCACAAAATATTTTTTTGACATTTGAGGCACTGGCTCTAACTAGTAGGATTCAGGACACACTGAATCTGTAACTGTAACTGTAGTAAAGTCTTGGTCGAATACATTTTTGTAACAGTAAGTTTCATAATCTCTGTGTCTTTTTGTACGAATAACTTTCACCTTTCAATTAAAAAAATTCCATGCAATTTTGTATTGCTCATGATAGTTCCATTTACATTTGCAAGCATGAACAACCATCTCCTAAACCTGAAAACAAGCTAGGGATGATTGTATAAAAAAGACTAAATTCATAACTGGATGAGATCCAAAGAATATCTAACCAACACTTCCTAGAGCAGCAACAATATAAACGTAGTAATATCTTACCGGAAACAAATCAAAAATGTCAATATAATAACAAAAACTGTTTAGCAAAATTTACAAGAATTTACCATGTTCTAATGTTACAAACTGTTAGCTTAACAGGAAGGATTCAAACATAACATAACTGATTCATGTTTTCTGCTCCATTGATTGTCTTAGCAATTTGCTGCCGCTGTATAATTACAACCAGCGCTGCTCCAGGATCAGAGCAGACGCTCATTAAAAGTCGAGTCGTCCTGTATGTGTCGGAGTCTGCTTCCGCTTCACTTCCCCTCTGTCCTGCACTCACTTTGCACTTTAACAATAAACCCCAGCACTGATCACAAGTTATAAGGACACGTACAGGACTCATGTTTACTTTATGTTTGTTTGAGTTCATGAAACACATTAAACACTGTGTGCACGTAGTCCTCCGCTCAGTTTTAGTGAAGAGGAACAGAGACCAGCATATACACACACCCACACACCAACACCAACACACGCGAACACAAACACACACACACACACACAGACTCGCACAACAGAGCCTGCAGTCAGTATCTCATAATTATGAGATATTAAGTCATAATTATGAGATACTAAGTCATAATAATGAGATACTATCTCATAATAATGAGATGCTAAGTCATAATTATGAGATCCTAACTCATAATAATGAGATACTATCTCATAATAATGAGATACTAAGTCATAGTAAAAGATACTAAGTCATAATAATGAGATACTATCTCATAATAATGAGATACTCAGTCATAATAATGAGATACTAACTCATAATAATGAGATGCTAAGTCATAATTATGAGATATTAAGTCATAACAATGAGACGGTGGTCTAGTGGCAGAAACTTGGACTATGGGCAGAGAAGGTCTCTGGTTCGTCTCTGGTTCGACTCCACGGAGAGACAACAAAAGACGAACCTGGATTGATCTGTCCAAAAATCCAAGAGTCTCCCTACCCTGTCTAGTGCCCCTGAGCAAGGCACCTTACTCCCCCAACATCTGCTCCCCGAGCGCCGTACATGGTCGCTCACTGCTCTGTGTGTCCTGCACCAGATGGGTCAAAAGCAGAAGTTAAATTTCCCTACCTGCATGAGTGTGCCTTTGCATGTCTGTGCATGTGTGTGGGACTAATAAATGCATCTTAATAATAATGAGATGGTAAGTCATAATTATGAGATACTTAGTCATAATAATGAGATATTATCTCATAATAATGAGATACTATCTCATAATAATAATGAGCTGCTAAGTCATAATAATGAGATACTATCTCATAATAATGAGATGGTAAGTCATAATAATGAGATACTATCTCATAATAATGAGATGCTAAGTCATAATTATGAGATACACATTTTTTTTTCTTCATCAATGTGTAGGAAATGGGCTTCCATAGATAATGGGACTTGTTATTATAGTTAAAGAAACTGAGTTGGGCCAGCAGTGTGCCAGCATTGCCACTAACAGTGAGTTACTCATGATAAATAAAACATTGGCATACTCACGGTTCCAGTAAACGGGGTAGCATTCCTTCTCTCTGATGTCCACTTCATAGAGCCCCCCTCTGACACACACTGCCTCCACACTGATGTCGTCCTGATCCTTCACCTCATCTGACGCCGAGCGCCGCTGCCCACCGCCCCGATTCACCGGCGGCTCCGCCTGGACACCTCCATCGTCCCCGGCCCCGCTTTTCGACTCGATCTCGTTGGACATGCTCGTCTCCTTCCCCTCGGCCTCGGTGGGATCGACGGGACGTTTGACTTTGTTTGGGTTTTGCTCGCAGAATCTCCGATAAACAATCTCGATTTTTAAAGAGTCGTGCCCCACGAATGGCTTCCACATCCGCTTGTCCTCTTTGTAAAACCAGCGGACCTCCTCTGGCCCCAGCTCCGTGACGATGTCACCGCGGTTCCTGGAGCTGTTGGACCGTATGCGCTTATGGGTTGCGACGTTCCCATCACTTTCAGTATAGTTTGGGTCCATATCCAGATAAGATGAGGCCGGATATTCCTCCCCGGGCAGGTCCAGCATCATGCCACCCTGGGATAACAGCGGCAGGTGTCTTTGCAAGACGGGCTGCGCTGGATCCTGGTCCTCAGCAGCAGCACTGTCCTCGTAGCTTGACAAAAACACATCATTTGCCATGTCCCACTCGCTGCTGCTCACGGAGTTATTCTCCGAGCTCTGCTGGCGGATAGTCGCTTCCTCCGTCATGTCGCCCACTGTCCGGCCGCAGCTCGTTAGATCCAGTACATTGATACAACGATGCTCCGACGTCAGACTATTACACCGGATTAGCGGATTCATCCTGCACAGCTGCGAACATCTGTATACCGGACCGTTCTGAGCACGAGTATGGTCCGTAACAAAGCAGCTTCAGGTTGACTAGCTCTGGTCCGGACTGTTCAAAGACACACCGCTGCGGCTGTGCACTCTGCCGTGCCCGGGCTCCGTGTTGACTGCTGCTGGGATGATCATAAACGGTACTGGGCTGGCTGGCATGTAATCTCAGCTGCCCCATGCTGTCAAATCAATTTCCTGTTCGCACTTTCAAAATATAGTCCACACCAAGATAATGTAGCTATTATAGTATAATGCTGAAAATTGTGCAAAGGACTATATTGAATTAAAATACAACAGTCCGTGGAGTTTTATGTTGTGTTTTTCAGAGCTGAGCAAGATAACAGCTCCATTAAGTCTATTTCCACAGACGGGATTTTATTGTGAGGCCGGATCTGAGATGAATTGTAATTTGTGAATATGGGCTATACAAATAAAATTTGATTGAAATTTGATTGATCTGTTGCCGTGGCTTTCTGCCGCGCTTTAATCATCGAGGTTTTTAACGTGAACACAACGACCTCAAGTTGTGGAACGGATTTCGGTCAAATATTTCACACCAGCGTGTTATATTGAAGCAACTATTGAGTTACTTTGCGTTCAAACTAAAACATGTAAACTAATACAGTGAAGCCCAGTGTTTTGTTCCTATTTTGTGACATCCAGGCCACCGTAGTTGTTGTTGTGGTGTTAGAGTCATGGCCGCGATGGAGCGAGTTTACCTTTAATAAATTAATTTTTCTCGGACTCAAATAATGTAAAATGGCAGCCGTTTTCCTGGTCACGCTGTATGAGTACTCTCCTCTGTTCTACATCAGTGTGGTCTCCTTGTGTTTCGTTGTTACCGCTGCCGTCGTGCTCGGCTGGTAAGTGATATCTAGCCAAGTTAGCTTAGCCACAGTTCTGGCAGCAGCAGCTGGATGTTTATCTTTACAGTTTTTGATTACCAATTTCTCTTAAAGACACCACGATCTTCAACTGCCACATTCTTCAAAATCACATTCAAATCAACTGAGTTGACAACGAAAGTTTAGGATTAGGTGCCCCTGCTACCTACCATTGATTTTGTGCTGGTGAAATGTGATTCTGTTGGATATAGCAACGAGTAATACAAGAGTCAGGATCCCAAAGAAGCATGTTTACTGTCCTGTTAAAGAGAATACAATATCTGGTTTAAAGAGGTGAATCATGAGCAGGTTCTAGATTTGTTGCCTGAATATACGGCAGACTGCTCCTTACTACAGAGCTGATCACTGAACACAGCAAGGCAGGGACAGTGCAGCACTTACTATCATTAAAAGTTGACACATTGAATGTAAGGTGGTGCAAGATTAAACCTCTTCGATAGTTAAGTTATAGATGATACTGCATTTCATGGCAGTATCTAGTTTGGATGTGAGGGGTGTGCAGAGGAGAGTGATCCACAGTGTTTCAGTAAAGTCAGTAAAGTGGGTCTGACTTCTGATATCTGAACACCTTTTTCCTTTATTGAAGATGAAGAGAGAAAGGACGTTTACTTTTGTGCTGTGCTTACTGGCTCTCGGTCCAACAGGTTTGGTTTCGATGTCCCTGCGATTCTTCGCAGCTCAGATGAGGCAGAGTCCATCCTTCCAACCCCTGAGAAGCAAATGGTCCAGGTGACGAATCCCTTCGGCTTGGCGATGAGCTATGGGACAGCATCTGTCATTGGTGAGGACCATCATCATCAATAATATAGGATGGTGACTGGGAATGGTAGATTTATCATAAAACTAATTTTTCTGGTCTGGGATGTGAAATGCTCTCGCTATCCACCAAATGTAACGAAGACATTAAAGGGGATGAGTTACCCCGTCTTGTACCGCATGTGTAAAAGAGGTTTTGTGAGGCTCCCATATGTGTATGTCTGTACCCCAACAATGTAAACTACAGCAAGTACCCAAGGCTGGATTTATTGGCCAGGGGGCCTCAGGCCGAGCACGGTGTGTGACCCACGACTAACTAAGAACATTGAACACGAGGGCCCTCAGTCACCCAGCGCAAGCTGGCCACTTGGCCACTGGGTGCTAATATCATTAGCTTACCCTTACAACCAAAAAGCTATTACCAATTTAATTATTGGAGCTATTAGTTCAAAACATGGGATGGCTGTGGAAATAAAAACCAGCCTGAGACCTTATTAGCTAGCCCAAATTAACAAGTGTGCTAAATGGACGTTGTTACAGACTAGCACACTGTGGTTGTCATTTAATATAGTTGTTTTAAATGCGTGTAGAATTGCCTAATCTTTATGTAATCTGATTATATATGTGGACAGATGTTTGATATTGTCTGGAGCAATACAAAAATACAAGGCAAGATAAAACAGATTAAAAGTACTAAAATTGCTTATTTTTGAAGTTGATGTATATGTAATCAATGATTCAAAACCAACCAAAACATTGAGCATGTAATTTACGACACCGTCTGTTCAAGCTTGGCTGATACTATTATGCTAGCAGTTTGGCTCTTAAAGCACTTCCAACTTATACAAGAAAGGATGTCAAAAACACAATTTGTTCTCCCATTAGTATATCATTTCTCCCTTGATTTTAGCTACAATCTCCCCAGTATGTCAGTATCTTAAGCATGTGCCAAACATGTCTCAGCTCATTGTCACTTATTTCAAAAGACTCTGACCTTGTCAGACAGCTAGATTTTGACAATCTAGTTGATGATTTTTTGAGGGGGAAGGCAAGAAAGACGCCAATATAGCAAGAGGCGGCCTCCAAAAGACATGTGCCCATGGGCCTCACGGACCATGATCTGGCCCTGTAAGTACCCCTTAGGTAATCTTTTCTGGTTACTGAATAATTATACAATATCTGTTCTGGGTCCATTGTGGAGTTGAAAGCATTTGTATGATCTGAGAATCTCCAATGAACCAGTTGGACAGCTATGAATATGTACAGTAATAATTCTTCAAGCCTCCAGATGTCTTTTGTTATTTCTACCTTTGCGTTGTTTCCTTTCCTGTCATATCCTGGTCCATCGTGACATTAGCAAACTTTCCCTTGCAGATGGTGCATCAGTGAGGCCTTTTTGTCTGGAGCCCTGCATCCTGAGCTGTTTCTGGGGATGTGAGGTCATCACAGTCCAGGGAGCTCTGCAATCTCACCAGCACGGGTCGAGGCTCAGCACCCCCCAACATTTTCAGGAGGCCTTCCACCTACGTTACCACCACAGCCAGAGTTTCCAGTATCCTTTACAGTCCTAACAAAGACTTAGCAGAAACTGACTGTTTCTGTTGCTGCATGGGTTAACACAAAATGTCCTGATGGGAGAAGAGGGTTCTGTTTACGAACACACTGTGCTACATTCTGTGATGTCCCAGATTAAATCATCAAAGGGTTTAAATATGGGTACCAGCAAGTGCAGTTTACATATTTAGACATCCTCAGAAATACACAGCCAAGTCTGAAGTCGAACCTTTGTTCCCATATCCCCCTTCTAATGAACACATTCAATTTTTTTATCTTGTTTTTTCCTTTTATCCAAAGTATCTGTGAGTACATAAAAAAATCACATGATTCATGATGAATTCATTATTTCTGCAAACAAACTATTTTTCATTCTGTGTCTGTCTGCCCATCCTTTGATTTTCTCAACAACAACTCATTTGATCAACTCTAACCTTGGCACAAGTGTTTCTGAGGAGCCGAGGAAGTGCATTGTAGACTATGAGCGGTTGTTGAGACCTCAACCCTAACTTTAACACCCCATTTTTATCAGCCTGCACTTAGTCTGACAATGGTAATCATGTTTAAATTGAGACACAACCCTTCCATCATGTCATCAGTGGTTTTCTGTTCTTGACTTCACCATAGCTGCAGTGGAATTATCCTGAGGTGATATCCCATCCATGTTTGGCCCCTTATCTGTGGAAACATGTCTCCAATATGTATTGGCACAGCACAAAAGCATTTTCCTCACAGCAGTGAGTGCTGTCATTCTATCATAGTGACATATTATATATGCCCCTGATTACTGAGGCAGTTATCTTTTTGGCTGATAAACATTCTTCCTGGTCATCCTCTTTGACTCCCCCCTCCCAGTGTCAGCAGTGACAACAACGAGGAACACCACACTCAGATTCCTGCTGAACAGGGGATCACAGACTTTGGATTGTTGCCAAGGGCACACTACCCTCTTGTGGCTGTGCTGACGCTGGCAGAGCCAGAAGCCAGGGACGTGTACAACATTGTGAGTCCATCTACACATGTTGGGAGGTGTCTGTTGAGGAGAGTGAAGGAGGCGGAATTGTATACATATTATACATTATACACATATATCTTCCTCACTTTGCACTGAGACTAGAGGCAAATGCAAGTCAGGAGCTTTGTTTTGTCTACACACACCCACACCTGATCACAGCAAAAAAAACTATTGAAAATACACATTTGAAGGGACTCTTTTTGCTGTCTCTCCTCTTTCAGGTGGCCAGTGTGACCGTTATTCATGTTCCTGATGACAAATACAGCCTTTCTGCTCGGATTCTTTTTCAATACCTTCTCACCTCACAGGGGAACATGTTCGAGTTAAAGGTACAGTACCTTTTGGTTTAAGCATTGTAAAAATATACCATCCTCATGTTGAATATTAATATTATTGTAGTCTAATATTTTTCTCAGCCCAACATATCGGGTTCATTTTTGTGCCCTTACAGTGCAGCTTAGAGGGAATTTAGCACTAAAAACCCTAACTTTGGAAGATGACTGCATCTTTACACAAAACATGCTGCTGTCCCATTTAACCTGTATTTTTTGCCTCAGACAAACTGGTTTGTTTGCCCATTAGGTCCCTTTCCTGCTGTGACAGCTATTAGTTGAGTTCAGCTGCAGTTTGTTTGTGGTCAGAAAGCAAAGAAACCACCCACAAGATTTTGTAATAGATATGAATGAATTGAAAAGCAAATAAACTACCGGGAACTGTGATCCATTAATATATATAATTCAACTATAGGAATTGATTTTCCAGATCAGAACTTCACAAAGCTTCATAATTATGTTAATATTTTGTCATTATAATGAGAGAAATCACAAAAATGTAGGGCACTTTGATAGCAACAAATTCTCTTCTCTTTCAAGTTTTAAAGCTTTCAAGATATGCTGTAAAACTGAAAGGTTACCTCAGTAAAAGTTATGAATGCAGGTATAACATATGACGTTACACTTTCGTTTCTGTGAACCTTCAAAGAACCAGGGGCTTCATTTATAACGGTTGTGTACGCACATACTGGGGCCTGAAAGTGGCATACACCACTTTTAAGCAAACATTGGGATTTATAAAAACAAACTTGACGGGAGAATGTGCGCACTTCCAAGCTAGCTCTGACCCATGCGTATGAACATTTAGGAGACAGTAAAATGACGATGCAACCTTGAGTTGTGAACTGTAGCCAGATTATTGATCCAGTGAACGTGCAGTGCCATCAGGCGCAGAGATGAGTTGGAGATCACTCAGAACAAAAAGAAAAAAAAATGTTTGCTTTCAAACTTCTATTTCTAAACAGTATTCTTGAGTTGAGGTTAGGATCCACTGATATGAGTTATTCGGTCCGATTGCTCTAAATATCTAATTAATGCGTCGACACTCGTGCCTAGTGCTGAGGGATGGATGCATGCACATGGAAGGATGAGGAGGACACAAGTGTTTCGCGATCACAAAGATTTTTTGTACCATGATGATGACTGATCAGCTGATATACACTGTAAACAATTGACAGTAAACTGCTGGCAGCAGGGCTGTAGTGTTGCATTTCTTAAAATGTACAGTTTACGATTAGCATCAGACTGTAAAATTTTGTTTTAAATGGAAATTTAACATTATCTCCAATACATTACAATGTAATTTAATGTAATAGCACCATGGATGACCGACAATTCCAATAAATTGAACTCCTCTTTACCAAAACCTTGGTTCGCTATTTTAAAGTGATATTCTGTACAACAAATACTGAATGATTAAGGAAACTAAAATGCAGAAACCAAAATATTCTAAAGAAAAGGGGAGACTTAGAAATTACAAGATTAGTTGAGTAACCACACATTTATTTATAAAAGGCAACACCAATTGAAACACTATTTTGTTAATAGAAACAAAGTTGTGTATTACAGTTGGAGATTTCACCGATTCATAACAGAACATGACAATTATCAGTATGTTCATTAAATTTGATAAAACCAATATACCTTGTAAAACACTAAAATAAATTATGCATCTTGATACTACAAATACAATCTATAACCAGTGATACTGAAATATAAACTGAAAAATATGAAAAATAAAAAAACTACTTAGCCAGTCAGACTTGAATGGTACTGGTAAAGTAAGAGTGCCTTAATCAGATTAATCTCTTAAACTATTAATTTGACATCACAATGGCAAGATGCATCGTCCTTTAAACACTGACATATTTAGAACAATGCTTTTTCAGGTCTTTTTGGTGAAACATAGACAGCGGGAGCTCTGAAATCTCATTGCATGGAAGACCAACAAGTGACATTCATGAAGTAAATACATCCAATAACTGATCCGAATTTCTAACAGAGGGAAATAAAGTAGAGGATATAGGGTCTGCTCAGGTACTGCCCTGAGAGAGAGCTCTCATTGACCTTTGAAATTCCAAGTCTATAAGGTTGATTTTGAAAGATTTCATCTGAATGACTGAATTTGAACACTGTAAACAGAGCATCAAGCCCTGTCACAAAAGTTGGGTGTATGCCCCACATATGATCCTCAAGGCTGATCAAACAGTATCCAACTGTCACAGGCACCTTTCCACCTGAAACATCAATCAAGAGTCATCTCAAAAAGCATCTTGACTTTTGCAAACATCTCTAATAGGAAGAAAATCCATGGTTTATTTATTACTGATACAGATAACTTAAAAAAACACATCTGAAATGCAATATAAGATGTATTATGAATACATGGCGAGCAATATTAGACGAGGAGTCAAAATTGGGTGGAATATCCTTTTGCCAATACTGTGGAAGACGGCTGTAGAAGACAGACACAAAAGATGTGGTGAAAACATTAGCTGTACTACATGAGGATTAATAAGGCAAAATTTCAAAAATGAAAATAGAAGCAAAACAAAATAGATGAATGTGTCCATCTTAAGTCTTTGTAAAGTGGTTCCTTCGGCAGCTGGACAACGTGCTAATATTACACACTAATATGAGTTCAACTTCAATACCAAATAAGATGTAACATTATCAAAGCTGCATTGCAGTTAGGTTGAAAATGTACAAAAGAGGGCAAACTCTCAGTAATGCTGCTAGCTGCAAACCATGCAAAAGCCAATAAGATTAACTTTTAATTACTATTAAGAGAGTTAGGGTTAACACTCAAAATAATAATCAAATCGAATACTCAAATGTCACTGCATGGCTAATGCAGAGGAACCCATGCATGTGCTTCAAGCTAGCTAAGACAGATAACGTTTATTTCCGCTTACCGAAGACTTATAAAAATGCAGGATTCAGATGGATAATTCTCTAAAAGAGTTGGCTTCACGATTTTGTGTTCCACATGTCTTCTAGATAGAAGTATAGTAGAATTCATTTTTGCGGGACCTCTCTGCCATTGATTCTGACATCCTACCAGAATGCAATGCTGTTCACAGTATAATGTGATATTTTAAGGAAAAAAGCAAGCTGCTCATAAATATTTCCCAGAATGAATTGTTTTTTACAGCACAATACTGTTTTAATGGAAAACAGAATGTTACTGTCGGAATTTGGTCGGTTTCCTACAGCAGTAAACTATAGTGTAGATTCTGACCCGACGGAACCGAACCATCCCAGAACGAGCATAAGCATATAAATATAATTCTGGTAAATCCTATAGATTAGGGACATCACAGCTGTCTCTGAATTTAATAATCCTGCAGTCCTGTAGTTTAATTTGAATAGCAGGTAAATGAGCATGTGTTCTCTGTGAGTGACCCTCAAAGCTTAACTATAGTAATAAACAAATCAAGTTTTATATATTACCCATATTCGCCAATCACACTTTGCCTCATAGGGCTTAGCAGTTAGTGACAACAAAATAGTATTTACAACATTCACAATAAAGACAGCTTCTAACATAAATTGAGAGATGTATCAAGTATTTATACAAGAGAAAATGTGTGACAGACATGAAGGGAGCAGCAATGTAATTTCTTTCCAGGTTTTTGTCAACAGACCGCTGCTAACATAAGGAAAAAGTCAGTGGCCTTGTTGTTCTTGTCTTTAGGGTTCTATGTGAGGGGCAGATTTAAGGCTGCTGAATTTTGAACCTTGTATTAGTCGGGCTCCAAAAACACCTCAATCCTTCATCACTCATTTACCGTGGAGAGCATCTTTTCATTTGTCTCTGTCAGTCTGATAATTCTATTATGTGTGTTTTCTGTGTGATACTTGTCTCTGCGCTTTATACAAGGTAACCTTGGGGTCTATTCTCAGTGACAATTAAAGTGAAATCTACACATCATTTGAACCATGTGAGGGGTTGTACCACTTCTATAATCCTGTGTCGATGAAATGTTTATGCGATACAATTGTTAGCAACACGTTTTCTCTACTATGACATTTAAAGTACCTACTGTGATTAAGTTATGCCTCCTGTCTCCTGCAGCCTCTGTTCATGTCAGCTGACAGCGGGGGGGTGCCGGGGCCTCCTGACAAAGAGCAGAGCACCTCTCCCTATCAACCGACAGAGGAGGCACACAGACTGGAGCAGAGTTCTATGCTGGAGGAGGAGGACTGGTCGGAAGGGACAGGCAGAGACTGTGTGATCTGTCAGAATGCAGCAGTGAACAGGGTGCTGCTGCCCTGCAGACACGCCTGTGTGTGTGACCGCTGTATGTCACACTTCCAGCACTGCCCAATTTGCAGGGCATTTGTCCTGGAGTCGTTCGCACTGACACAAGAGCCAGTTGTCAGTGTGGGATGCGTCAGTGTCACTTATTAGATAAAATGCAGTTTGGCAGTGCTCACTAAAGAAACTCTAGATTTACATGTTACACCCAGTTTCCATAAATGGAATCATTATTGGAAAAGTTCAGCTGGACTGTAGACATGTATTGGGAGTAAAATCAGGGAGTTACACTGCAGCAGCTGTAAACAGTATTGACCACTCCATTAGACTGCCTCCAGCATACTCAGTGTGTGTGTCCATACTGTGGGGCGGTTGGGCTGAGGGGTTGAATGGTCGCCTCCAACCAGAGGGTTGGCAGTTAGATCCCCTTCGGCTAAGTGTCCTTGGGCAAGATTCTGAACCTTGAATGGCCCCATAATAAAAAGTGCTGCCCATAAATGCACTGTATGAATGTAAAACTGTACTGTAAAGCACTTTGAGTGGTCATCAAGAAAAGAAAGCTCTATATGAATACAGACCATTTGCTGTTTTCCAGTTAGACTGTGAACTGACTACTGAATGAATAGTGTTTTCAGTGTGACAGCGACCGGATTTAGAGCAAACGTAGTGTCATACATTAGCCTCAACCTAAGTTGAGGCAAACACTTGTCAAAGATCACCAATTCTGTCTAACGGATAATGGAGCTGTAACACAATCATTCTGCTGCTGTGCCACCACAAACATTTATATTCATCATTACATGTACTGACTCTTAGCAGGAAACCGATGGATTGCTTACTCCGGGTAGGAAATGAGTTCTTAGCCCGAGTGAAGGAGTTCAAGTACCTCGGGGTCTTGTTCGCGAGTGAGGGTACTATGGAGCGTGAGATTGGCCAGAGAATCGGAGCAGCGGGGGCGGTATTGCATTCGCTTTACCGCACCGTTGTAACGAAAAGAGAGCTGAGCCGCAAGGCAAAGCTCTCGATCTACCGGTCGATCTTCGTTCCTATCCTCACCTATGGTCATGAGGGCTGGGTGATGACCGAAAGGACGAGATCGCGGGTACAAGCGGCCGAGATGAGTTTTCTCAGAAGGGTGGCTGGCGTCTCCCTTAGGGATAGGGTGAGAAGCTCAGTCATCCGTGAGGAACTCGGATTAGAGCCGCTGCTCCTTTACTTAGAAAGGAGTCAGCTGAGGTGGTTCGGGCATCTGTTAAGGATGCCCACTGGGCGCCTCCCTTGGGAGGTTTTTCAGGCACGTCCAGTGGGGAGGAGACCTCGGGGAAGACCCAGGACTAGGTGGAGAGATTATATCTCAACACTGGCCTGGGAACGCCTCGGGATCCCCCCATCAGAGCTGGTCAATGTGGCCCGGGAAATGGAAGTCTGGGGCCCCCTGCTTGAGCTGATCCCCCCGCGACCCGACCCCGGATAAGTGGATGACGATGAGATGAGATTACATGTACTGTGGTTCTATCTGTACTGAACCAGTCCAGCTGAAATGGTAGCTTGAAATATTTGAATAATATAACATGTTAGGAATGGGACTGATGATTTTAGTAGATAGGTATTTTATGAACTACATAGTATACAAAAAATATTGTATATGTCGTGGCTAAACAAAGCTACATGATGTTAATTCCGTAGATTTAAATATCATCCATGATATAAATGTCTATTTGTACAAGATTGTTAGTTTGACTTCACAGCAGCACTGCAGTATTTATTAACCACAGCCAATACAAATGTTTCATCTGACTCATTGTACATGGTGATGTAAACCAGGAGCTTTAAGATCAATTTGACATGCATGTATGTGTTGTATTCCTGCGTATGGATTGAATTACAATCAGCAGAGGGCGCTACTAGGTCCATAAACAATGACACGACTAGGGTTTAATGGGCCATGTAGCTTATACTCTTCATAACTTTTCATTTGAAATTGTTAAGTGATGTCAGCCTTAGCTAGTAAGTTCACATTAAGTCAAGAATACCTTCTGTCCATTACTATTTGCAAGATCGGGAACAAAACTTCACACTCAAACACCAGGTGTTAAATCAGTACTGAACACTCAGCAGACATTGTTGAGACATGAGAAAAACTTACAACTTACAATAGTTTGTTATATTTCAGTACATGGAAGTTATTTTATATAAGTAGAAACAGAAAAGAAGATAATGAGTGAAACTAATTTGTTGGCAAATGTTGCTTCCCAAAAACAAAAACCTGTCGTCTCTGGCCTTGTCGCATAGAGCACAGCAAATCCATGACAATGTAATGAAGAAGATCAGGTGGAGAAAATGTCTGACACACTTAGGGTTTATACAGGCTTGTAGTCCAGTTTGGACTCAAGCTTCTTTGAATCAGCCACTTTACGCACAGCTTTCATGAAGTCTTCCTGAGTGACGTACTCCCGGTCAGCACGGATGGCAAATAGACCTGAAGCCACAACAGATGTTATTGGACAACACGAATTGGGAATAATCTAATTATTGATTGCACTGAAAGAAAGATTCGTCCCACCTGCTTCTGTGCACACGTTTCTCAGATCAGCTCCATTGAAGCCATCCGACAGCTTCACTATGGCTTCATAATCTGAAAACAATCACAAGCAAAAGTTCTTCTATGCGAGTTCACCATTGAGAGGAGTAATGATCACTGCTGCTGCAATTACAAATGGTTCCTTATGATTAAATTAATTAGTAACACCTGTGAGGCTATGCATTAACATCATTCCTTCATAACATCTGTGTCATATCATGTCTGTATGTGAAAACAGACACTGTGGAGAAGCCCAGAAAATGGTGTCAGGACAGTTGGAGGTAAAACCTTTGATGAGTACACAGAAATAATAAACAACAGGTATGCATTTGATGATTATTTTCCAATCATTTCATGACCTATGTGGTTTTGTAATCAAAACATTTGTTCTGTGAAATATCAAAGAAAAGAGTCAAACTAATGAATGAAAAATAAAGCAATTAATTCTGTCCAATTGTCTTATTACAAAATGGAACAATTGTGCAAAATGTGTATATCATATATGATCAAAGTGCATGTGAAAAACTGTAATACACAGCAGCGTGCACCAGGACTTCTGAAGTGACCTAAGCAGCAGAATGTTACAGAATGCAGATTTAACTGCTTAACTCTAGTTAAATTCAGCTCGTAAAGTACACGCACACATACATTGTGCTTTTAATTTATAGACAGGATAACAGAGATCGCCATCCGCGAACGTCACTCAGATATTTTTATTTTTCTCACAATTTCAGCCAGGTCAGATATCATTGCTACAGATTGTAATTAAATTAAATATCTGTGTAACCAGTTAGTAAGAAAGAAAATCACTTATTCAAGACACCAATTGTTTCTGTGTTGAATCAGCACATAATTCTCTTATTCAGGGACTACAGAGGAGGTTGGCTCACTGACCTATTTCTCCGTGCTTGGTGATGGGACTTGCGTGGATCTTTAGGATGTCCAGGCGAGCCTGTTCATTGGGTAGCTCAATGTCTGAAGAAAACACAAAGAAATTTGTTTTGCTGTGTGTCTTCATACAGCTGACAAACACATCATCAACAGGGACAGAAGAAGATCTTACGGATTTTACGGTCCAGTCTGCCAGGTCGTAGCAGGGCGGGATCTAGGGTGTCAGGTCTGTTGGTGGCCATGATCATCTTGACTCTGTGCAGCGTGTCAAAGCCGTCCATCTGGTTAAGCAGCTGAGGAAACACATATGGTCCATTAAACAAATCAATCAATGCCTTTAATTTATTTATCTATTGCACTGACTTTCATGGTTTCACTTACGATTACTAATAAGTAACAGCACCTTTCAAGACAATGGTCAAGCTGTGCAGTTTTAAGTTTACAGACACACACACACGATCAAAATGATCCCTATACATACTCTGAAGGGGTGGGACTTAAATCGAAAGTGGGCAGGGTTCAAACCGGAAGTTTTTTTTTTTATTATTGATTATTAGAACTATTTACAGAACAGCCTTAGAATTGAGTAAGAGAACTATTCACAACAATGATCAAAGCATGTGTATTTCTTAGTTCTACACAAAGTAAAACACAATGAACACCTTCTAAATATGTGCGCTGAAATTATCTTACTCTCCGCAGAAAATAAGTGCGTGCGCAAAATCACTGCCGGATTCATGATAAGTGCGCACCAGTGTTATTCTCACCACCATGCGTATGTTTGTGAATCAGAATCATTCAGAATTGACAGACGCGTGACCGCTCTCTGCAATTACCATACTGCCCCACCTCTAACTTATAACTTTAATTTCAAAGAAAAGATACATTTTATTCCATTTCATTAATGTGCACCTATCCTGATCTTACCCTAATAAGATTAAGATTAAAGATTAAGATTAAGATCCATTTATTCATCCCAAACACATGCACAGACATGCAGAGGCACACTCATGCAGGTAGGGAAATGTAATCTCTGCTTTTTACCCATCTGGTGCAGGACACACAGAGCAGTGAGCGACCATGTACGGCGCTCGGGGAGCAGATGTTAGGGGAGTAAGGTGCCTTGCTCAGGGGCACTAGACAGGGTAGGGAGACGCTTGGATTTTTGGACAGATCAATCCAGGTTCGTCTTTTGTTGTCTCTCCGTGGAGTCGAACCAGAGACGAACCAGAGACCTTCTCTGCCCATAGTCCAAGTTTCTGCCACTAGACCACCGTTATAATTATACAGCAGTGGAAAAATGACTTAAACAATGACTGTAACAGAGAACTAGAATCGATTATGTTCAGTCACTGCATCAATGCAGTCTTTTGAATTAAGTCACGTATTGTACCACCACCATAGTGTCTTTGTTACCTCCATCAGTGTCCTTTGAATCTCTCTGTCAGCAGAGGTTCCCTCAGAGAAACGACGGCCACCTACATGGAATAACGCACATACATGACAAAACATGTGGTCAAGATTCGGGGAACACAAGGTTTTTGGTTTCGAGGCAAAACAGTCATATACTAAATGTTGTTTAGTATATATAATTTAGCTTATCCAAATTATCAATATTTACTGACAAAAGAAACCTTTAGACATATTTATTTTTGTAACTCATTAGCAATCAATATAATCAGCTAGTATGTAAGGCTGTGAGTGCACCGGCAAGCAGAGTAGATGAGAAAATGTACATTGCCTTTAGTAACAATTTAACCTAAATAAAAAATGCATAAGCCCCAGGAAAGACAAGTAGATTGTAGGCATCACTCACCGATGGCATCAATTTCATCCATAAAGATGATGCATGGTTGGTGGTCCCTGGCATAGTTGAACATCTCTCTTATCAACCTGGCACTCTCACCAATGTACTTGTCCACAATTGAGCTGGAAACCACCTGCATTGTACACACGTCAGTACACAAAAACACACAAAATCACCTGACCTACTGCACCGCAGTATGGCACCACTCTCTGAGAATGGAGCTGATACGTACCTTGAGGAAGTTACAGTCCAGCTGACTGGCTACTGCTCTGGCAAGAAGAGTCTTTCCAGTACCTGTTGTAGAGAAATCTCAGTAAGTTACTTTTTATCATCATCATAAACATACCTGCATTCTTTGCAAAAACAAATGTGATGTGTATTCATAGAAGTCACTTGTAAGTGATGTAGCTTAATACAGATGGGAGTGTCCTTAGTGAACTTCTAACCTGGAGGCCCATAGAGCAGGCAGCCTTTAGGGGGGATGATTCCCACTCTCAGGAAGAGCTCAGGGTTGGTCAGAGGCAGCTCAATAACCTGCCACAAACCAGCAGTTTTGTTAAAGCCTCAATGACCAGAAAATAAACAATTGTCATAATTTCATTATCTACTACAAAATCTATTCACCCAAAGCCCAGCAGTACAATTTTCATCTCATAAAAGACACTCTACAAGAGCCTCTGTTTAATAACAACAGATACTACAAATTCTGCCAAAGTATGCATTAGAAATTGATCAACACATTCGAAAACCCTGCCAAACAGGAAGTTTGCATCCTGAGTGATACAATTGCAGGTTGTTGTTATACCTCTCTCAGCTCACGGATCTGTTCAGACAAGCCTCCAATTTCAGAGTAGGAGACGCTGCCAGGGTCCTCATGAGACATGTTGTACACCAGAGGGTCCACCTCTCTGGGAAGGTACCTTTTCAAGAACAGGAAACAAATGGTGAGAAAATAAGCATTACCAGCTGTGCATTTGTTTTGAACAATTTCTATATCAAACCTTTGCGACATATTTAAAGCTTGATGGTTTAAACTGTCAACAATAAGACATACTACATATCACTAGGGCTACAACAACATGTAAAAGTAGTGGGTGTGTAAGGGGAAAATGTCCATGTTTTAAACACCAATATTTAGAACAGTAAAGAGAAGAACAGTAAAGAACATGTTGGACTGGACTCGACTTCACATGAAACTTTTTTTAAATTGAAAAGGGGGTGCATGTGTGCTTTTGTGTCTCTCCCACAGTCTTGACGTCAAGAGTTTAATCTGTATACCTGCACTGAATGCCAGAGATTCAAGGTCCAGAATAACACATGCACCGTTAGAAGCTCATTAGCCCCTGAGACAGTTTCACAGATTCAAAGTGATGATCACATCCAGCCTACCTCATTATAGTGAGCGTGGTCATGTCCAAAGCCACTCTGGTGCCTGGCTTCAGCTGCGACTTATCCAACTAAGATGAAAGATTTTATCAATTAGTTTACAAGCCAGCATTTACTGAGACTACTTTGTATGTCAGACCTACAAGTTTATGGAGGACCATACATGACATAAGTAAAAATAAATACATAAATAAATGTATAAATAAATACATAAATAAATGAATAAATAAAAATGGAAATAAATAAATAAATACAGAAATAAATAAATAAATATGTTAATACCAAAAGAAATGTCAAAAGAAATGTCTTAAATATATTTTAACGTTTATTTTTTCCCTGATACATTTCCTTTGCATTTGCAGTGTCCTTATGCTAATGAGAAAGGCGGGCCTAACCGCAGTCTCATGCAGGATTGGTCACAGGAGTGTAATGATCCAGCCCTACTACTTCTGCCTTTCAATGCTGGTGTCCAGTAGCTGTTTGCAGCGTTGAGCCAGTTCACACTTAAAATGAACTAGTTCAAGTTCAGAGGGTTAGTTAAGGTTATATTTTATTGGGATGATTTAGCTGTCAGTAGTCCTGACTGTGAGCGTCACGTCTCGTGTTGTAATGAGCACAATGAGCGAGCTGAGAGGAGGAGGAGGAAACAGAAACTCCAGCTCGGTACAAACCACCTGCCGCCTCTGCTCTGATCATGAAGCCGCTGATCTCTGAGCAGATGTGACCAGAGAAACTCTGTGTTTCCACTGTTTCCACTGTTCCACAGAGTCACTAACTGGCTGTTTCACGGTGAAGAGATCAAGTCTCAGTCACTGCCCGTGTCTCTGAGCGAGTGTGTGACGGAGCGCAGGGGCTGTGTGTGTGTGTGTAGCTCAGTTGACCAATCCTGCTCGAGACTGAGGTTAGGCATTTTAAGTGTGAACTGGCTCAACGCTGCAAACAGCTACTGGACACCAGCATTGAAAGGCAGAAGTAGTAGGGCTGGATCATTACACTCCTGTGACCAATCCTGCATGAGACTGTGGTTAGGCCCGCCTTTCTCATTAGCATAAGGACACTGCAAATGCAAAGGAAATGTATCAGGGAAAAAATAAATGTTAAAATATATTTAAGACATTTCTTTTGACATTTCTTTTGGTATTAACATATTTATTTATTTATTTCTGTATTTATTTATTTATTTCCATTTTTATTTATTCATTTATTTATTTATTTCTGTATTTATTTATACATTTATTTATTTATTTATTTTTACTTATGTCATGTATGGTCCTCCATACAAGTTTGAGAAAATTCCTGTGCATTTACAACAAACAGATTTAAAACATACCCTACAATTGAATAATGCAACCTAACAAGAAAAGACAGTCAACACAGTGGTAAGTGGTAGGTATTATCATGTCACTTCTATATTTTCCAAGCTGTTCAGAGACTGGGCTGTGTTGGGTTTGTAGTTGCTTATGTATGCTGGTGCCTGTAGCCTGCAGCAGAGATGAGTAAGGGACTGCAGCAGTCCTGTCAGCGTTCTTCTTTCTAACTCCAGACATTTGTTACCTTTCTAACTTGTACATGCAGATTTGTTTTGTCTATTTCATTTTTTGTTTGACTAACATGTTTTTAGTCTCAAACAAAGATTATATGGTGTAATAAAAGTTGTGTCCTGGATCAGAATGGGCTCAGAAACCCCAGAGAAATTGATAAATAAAAGTACAGGATTCTATATGCCATGAGCACTGGTTCAGCACGTACCTGTCTGCGGCATCCAACCACATATCGGGGGCCATTGGTAGCCTTGACAATGACTGAAATTTCACACACAAAAATTCACATTAGCATCAAGTGTCTAGGTGAAACAATAGAATAATGTAATTGATACAATCTGTGATATGACATGTATAGAGAGGTGGCAGAACTTACATTTCTCTTCGGTGAGCTGTTTCAGCACTTCTCCAACAATCTACAAGGAACAAGGCAAAGCTTTGATTGGTAACGACAGAGTGAACTACCATGGCACTCAATGAGCGCATACCCAACAGTACCCTTAATCCAGCTCCACCAACTAACACAGACATCAGGCCCTGAAACATGCCTCCTTTATTTTTATTTATAAAGACCCATGAATTATTCTGAGAAAACAGCAAAAATCCCTAGCCCTAATCTCGCAAGGAAAGAAAACAAATTATTCCAGGATCTGCCTTCTGATTCAGATCTGCATAAAAAAATGGTTGATATTACCCTGACCCATGCCACATTTTTCCACCTAGTTTCCTGGTACCAATCCAGTAGTTAAAACCAGAAGGGAGCCCCACTACCAAGGCAAATGCCAATCTTGACCTCCCAAAGTAGTGTAATAAAATAATAAACTTTTCTGTAACCATATGTTCAACTCCTGGAACCATATCAGAATTCAATGGATTATTTACAGATCCATCCCAGAACCTACCAAGTTCATTGATAATCACCAATAGTTAAGTAATACAACACACTAACAGACCAAAAAAATAATCCTTGAAAGAGGTAAATGGCTGGGTGTTTTGCAGTAAGAAAATAGACTGCCTGCCCTGCCTTACTTTACATTACATTTCACTTAGCTGACGCTTTTATCCAAAGCAACTTACAATAAGTGCTTTCAACCCAGAGGGTACAGACCCAGAACAACAAGAATCAAGAAAGCCTTAGTCTCTTTACTGATGGCTGAAGGATATGGCTGAGGGAGCACAGAACATCTAATTCTTGGTTAAATAAATAGTTATCTTTTCTTTAATCAACAATATAGATTGATACTCAGAACCTAAATATATAAACCATGCATACCTAACAATGAATCCTCAGGCTCCAATGGTGTCATGAATTTCAGGCATAATCATTCTAAGTGTTTAAACTTACCCAGTGCTATCTCAACACAATATCAAAATTGCGTCAACAACGTGATCCCTAGAGTCTATGTACTTTGTTTTCGAGAATGGTCATGGTTCTTTTCCGACTATCTGATATCGTTTGTGTTTCGTGTTGGAACCACGAAGACCAAGGGGTTCGCTGCCCCGGGGCCGACATGAAGAAATGACATATCTTATTACCTGTCCGACACTCTGCAGAGCCTTCAAGTCGTTCTCTGACTTCTCATATTGTTTGGTTTGTTCTCTCAGTTGCTCTCTCACTGGAAAAGAAACACAAAATTCAACACAAACTCACATTCAACGCTTCGTACCACAAACAACAAACACTGTTCGCTGAGTTCACATTAGCTTACCAAACTTAGCTTAGCCCAAGCCCCTCATAGCCTTGACAACACAAGTGCAACCCTTCAAACCAGTGAATGGCAGCAAAGACTGACGTTAATTTAGTTTTCAATGACCAGCTTATGACTGTCTGGTGAGTGTCGAGTATGTCTGTTCGAAATAAGCTAGCTCTGCTAGCGCTGACCGATCCACTTCCATTCATTTCCACGAAGTTGCTAACTGCATGACAAAGCACTAACTACCTGCCCGGCTAGCTGATGCTAGCTACACAGTTATATGGACCTATCCACATCAGATACGATGTCTAACTGCTAAATGACCAACGATCGAGTTAAAACGTTTCTTACATTCTTTTAACCGCCCGTCAACTTCTTTGTGCTCGAGTAATTTTTTTCTGTAATCCTGCAGTCCTTTCTCTCTACCGTCCGCCATGATGCCCAACTGAATTATGGGGAAGTCTTCTTCTTATTTTACTGCGTTTCCGTCAGGTTTGGTACGGCACACTGCTGCCTCCCACAGGTTGGGTTTGATTTGTAGATCGCTCAGGGGAATATAAGGACAAATATAATACCGACTAACCAAGTAGTACTTTTAAATCCAGAGAGATTTGTGGTTATTATCTTTTGAAATGGCAAAATATGCTTCATAGTCCTCAATGAACAAATCACTGTGCAAAACCCCTTACTTTAAATCCAGAAAGCAGAATTTGGTTTTAAAAAGATAATTGGAAATTTAAGGCAGACCTTTAAAGTGACAAAGGCTATGTTAAAATCATCAGAGTGTGAACATAAATAATATAAAATGATCAACCAAATTGAATCCAATTTGATTTGTATAGCCCATATTCACAAATCACAATTTGTCTCATAGGGCTTAACATGGTGTTACATCCTCTGCCCTTAACCCTCAACAAGAGTGAGGATCTTAGCTTCTCTGGGGGTCTGTGAGTGAAGATAGTATGGAAACAGAACTCTAAACAAATGAAAGGAGGGTGGGGGCAGGAGCCGATTGGGCCGGATTTAAGGCCTTTATACAAATCATTAATAATAACCTTTTACTCTCAGAGTTAAATATTTGGATTTAGCTAGAAATGTTTGTGCGTCAAAAACGCTGGTTAGTCTCACACCTGTCTTCATAAAAGGTCTGCTAAGAGCTGCTGCCTGTTATGAAGACTGTGAATTTGTGACATTCAATATACTGTACTTTAACCAGATCTCATTTCTAACTTTTACATATTAAGGCATAATTTCCTTAAGATTCATTCAACATCACGTAGAGTTTCGAGCACTGAACCAAATTGATTTGGGGTGACACCCCTCCAATCTTTTTTCACCAATCACATTAAATCTACTGTTATAATTATATCAAACGCCTTCTGTTCAGGGCCATTATTGACTACCTATTGCTAACTGATTTAGCTTAGGCTGTGATAATTGTCCATAGCTATGTAATGTTAAACTTTCATTGCGTCTTAATAAATACTTGATTGAACCCAACCATTGGATCGGCTATTCTCATATTTTATATACACAAACACACCAACAAAACCCTTTTAACAGAATAAAAAGAACTTAGAAACCTCAGAGAAAGCCACATGTGATGGATCCTTCTCCCAGGACGGACAGAAGTGCAATAGATGTCAAGTGTAGAACATATTCAAGATATAGGTTTTAGCAGCATTGATAAGGTTAAACATTTTGAAGGATAACTGAAGGTCAATGAATTAATGGATTATTATCAGTTATGGTCAAGTATCTGAGTAGAAATACTATATATCAAGCAGTCCTGCTCCAATCATAGTCTATGGTCAGCAGCCAGCAAGATCATGATCCAACATCAAGATCGGATGCCACTATAGTCCACTGCCGCCAATTAGGATCCATTATCAGCTGCCACCTTGGTCGTGCCTCCCCACCATTATCAGATGCCAAAACGATAAAGTATCCGCCATTATTATCACGATCAGCCAGCACGATACAGAATACGCCAAACTGGATCCACCATTACGATCTCTGATAGGCGATCGAAATATCCTAATCCTTGATGTGGTCAAAGCTGCGGCCCTGGAATAAGGCAAAGGGACTCTGGGGAACATATCAATTTAAAGATGCAGTACTTTAAATTTAACGCGAGTATATATTCAACAACATGTAATAAATCTAAAAGTGGACAATACAGGGAATATGAAAATCTGAGTTGATCAAACCATTTCTTCAGCCTACATGCCTAGTTGGATAACTTATATGTCAAAAAAGCACAAGGTGTCTTATATAAGATCTCGGGCGTAAAGGATTCAAGAGGGGGAGAAAGGTATGTCTTATTTCATTGGATAAGAAAAAGGGAGACAGGAGAGAAAAGACAATATTTTCATTATTGATTCATGATGTTAAATGTACAGCTCAAAGAGTAATTTCAGAAGAAATCTATAGATTTTACCCTAAAGGCTATTCATCTGAATATTATGTTGAAGATTCACCTACAAGGGGTATGACTTTTAAAGCACTTGTCAGGAATATCAGAATTAGGCGAATTACAGCAATAGAGAAAATTGCACTCGGAAAGGTTCCAGGTCAAAACAGACTGGCATCAAATTCTTATACATTGCAAGGAATCAAAAGGGTTGCTATTGACACTATAAATACCATTATTTATAGTAGGACATAGATACCAACAATGAAATAGGGATTGATATATGTTATACCCCAAAATGGTAAGGATAAGTGCTATATTGACAAACTTCGACCTACTTCTTTATTGATTACTGACTATGAATTGTTTACACATATGATGTTGGATGGTTTGACCAATCTGCTTAGAAATACCCAATCTGGTTTTATTATATTCGTAACAATTTCTGATGTGACGGTGGTAGATTAGTTGGATTTGAAAAGAGAGAGATTTTTTGTTTGGGGACATTTACAAGGCAGTTGAACATCGATTTATCATAAAATCTTCAAAATACTTTCTTTGTTAAAGGAAAGTGCATACAGATAATTTAATTGCTCTGTGAAAACATTAATAGTTCGGTTTCTTATTTGGAAATTCAGGACATTTATATAAATTGAGGTATTCACCAAGGTTGCCTAACCTCTCTAATATTCATGAATCTGTCTGAGTAATAAATCCATGAAAAAATAGTCAAAACATCCAACTTTCAAATGTCATGGGAAGTTATTGGTGATGAATCAGAAAGCACTTGATACCACTCTATTATTGATAAAGCATCTGCACAAAGGGATCCTTTCAAACAATAAAAATGTTCGAGAAACATCCAATATAGAATATAACATAAAACTTGATTGACAAAATAAGCATCATTGTGATATTGTGAAATCTGCTGAAGAAAGAGAGTCTAAATATATGAGCATCCTGATGTATGAACACATATCCCACTGAATGCAGTTTCACAGATATGTGAGACTGAGTTGAGACCATGTGTGTGAATTGGTGCAAGAGCCTTGGCACTGTCCAGTAGCATAGCCTGTTGTTGTGCCACAGACCAAGGGACTGTGGTGACAGGAACAAAGCCGCAGGGCCAAAAAAAAACAACTCTGCAGATGAAGCTTGCAGGTCCTCCTTAGGGGTGGTCCTAAGCCCCATCATGACCAACAGAAGCCTGTCGACCCAGTTACCATCCTTGAGGCTGGCGTGGAGAGCTGAAACAGATAGAAAAGCTTCCGGCCAACGAGTGATCCTGTCCCCCATGGTGAGAGGGTGTGTTAACTCCTGAGAGGGGGACAAAGGCCCAACCAGCATGGTTGAACTTTTTCTTGGGTACTAAGAACTGTGCCTGGGGGGCTTTATCTGTGGTTGACTTGGCCAGTAGACCAAAGCTCAGCCACTTTTGCCATGGTCAATTTCAAGGTTTGTGTTCCACGTATGCTGCTAAACATCGGCCCTCCAGCATGAATCAAAAGTGTTGAAATAGAGGCCAAGCAACTTCCATCTTAAGGTACTGTACTTTCACCCACTGGGGTGCAGCTGTCTGCTGAAAAAAGCGAGCAGCTGCCACAGCCTTTGATCCACTGCTCGTGTACTGCCCCAACTGCATAGTCAGAAGTGTCCGTGGTGATGTTAATCATAACATTGGGTGCAGGGTTAGTCAGCATTATTGAATTAGGCTGCCTTGGCAATAAAAAAATGCCTTATTTCTTTCCTCAGTCTTATTTACTGCATGCCTGGCAGCTTTGCCCTTCAGAGCCTCATACAGAAGTTCCATCAGCTTTGCCCCCTTCTGAATAAAGCAGTGGTAAAGGTTCACCATACTCCTGCAGAGACTTCATTAGTGAGTAGGCATGGGAAGTTTTTATGACAGCCTCTACCTTTGAAGGGAGAGGGACTGCCCCATCCTTAATGCGTGGAGCTATGAAGGAACAGGGCCTGTCCTCTGTGATCCTGAAGTATTTGCTCAGTGGATGAGCTGAAAATGAAGGTGCTCTTTCCCAGGGACACCACAGTGGGAGCAATGCTGTTGGAACATTCCACGGTTGTTGATTCCTCCCTGTCCCATGGGTGTAACCCTCCTCCATTAAAGGAACATCCTTGTCTTGTCTGGTTCCTCTCATTCTGCAACCTGCAAGGAAGTGTTCACTACTATTGCATCGGTAGCAATGGGGGCAATATTCACTTCCACTTTCCTTGCAGCCAATCATTTTCTTAGTTTTGCACGATTCGGAGCAGGGTACTGATGCTGTGGTGCAAACCTTTGTTGATATTGAGCTGTTTCTTCTCTTCTTCCTGGTCCTGGGGGGGGGCAGCAGTTTTGTGGCGGGTACTGGAACTGGGGAGGGGGGCTGCATTTCTGCGATAGAGCTGAGGCAAGATACTGTTTCTGTGCAGGGTTAGGCCGGCGAATTGGCTCTCTTAATTGTGCAACTTTAGCTCCTAGATTTTCCAATAATGCCATGTTTGAAAAAATGTGTTCAGTTCATCTATTATCAGCACATTCATTTATTATCTGGCCGAATTTTATTTGGCTGCTGTTTTCTGAATTAGTTTTTCATCCTTTTTTTCTCTGCAGGTGTGTTATCAGTCTGAACTAAGTGCATAGTGTTGGCCGCTGTTGAGTAAGTTGATTATTTTTATTTAGTTTTTGTGCTTACTTTGCGCAAGCAATGTTTTGTTTTTCGAGAAGCAGCTCATCACTTGTTGATTGTTGCAGGTACGGCTGGAGGTCGCTTCTAATGTTAGAGTTCTGCAAGTCTGTCAGAACGGTATGGCGAAACATACAATGCCGTTCGCCTTCAGCTGCCTCGGACCATGAAGAAACACTACACGTTGCGCATCTCTCGTTAGAAGCCAGCTAGAGAAAGCCCTTTTGTCTCTGCCTCCAAACCCACACCATCTGCCCGGCTCTTTAAGGGAGTTCACTGTACACCGTAAGGAGGCTGCTGGATGTGCATTATTGAGGGTATGGCCGCCAATATTTGGTGTGCTGGGAGGTCTATGGCTCTGAGGAACGATGCTAGGTCGCTGCCAGCAAAATCTGCGACCCCACTCTCAACCATGACTTCCATTATCGTCATCCTGATCAGCCTGAGCCGCCTGGTGCCGTCCCTAGGGGGTTACTGTCATGACTCGTTGTGGCAGATAGAGCCTGCCTCTGCTTCCCGCTCTGATTAGACTCACCTGCATCTTGTCATCTCCTGATCATCTGTTTATTAACCCTGTGTCCTCCCTCAGGTTGACAGTTCGTTGTGTGTTTCTCGTGACGCCTCGAACCAGCATCATTTCCTCTGTTTCTCTGTGCATGACCATCGCCTGTTTTTCCTTCTGTGACTCTTTTTTTCCTGCTCCTTTCTTCAAAAAATATTTGTTCACGCCTCCCAAGAAGCCATCCCTAATAGCCTTGCCCCAAGTACTTTCTAAGCCTATTTGACTGGCTGGAATTGTGTCACGGCATATTATATCACATACAACCTGCCCGTCTTTGGGGTCCCGACCGAATCCCCACAATAAGGCACCAGTCCCCAGCATATCCTCCCAGACCAGCCTAAGGGAGACATTCTTCATCCATCTTCATCCGAGCCCTTCACACCCAGTCATCCGTCCACATAATCCAATACAACCTGAATTTCCATCAAAAGATTTAATAATACATATTTTTGGCATGGTCCATGCTAGTGCATGTGGCCCTAGCTGGTCTTCCATTTGAGTGCTGTAATGATATGAGTGCCAAAAAAGGCAGATATTCAGCATGACCCACTGTGTGAGAGAATTTTTGACCATCCTCACACATAACACCTGTTCACCACTAAGAGAATAGACCAGATAGCTCGTCAGGATGACTTTTAATGCTTCCTTTATTTCTGTCTGCAGTCAGATAAATACAAATATACGCTGTCTCTCATGCCAGTCATTGTCTCCTTCTTCTCTGGAGCTCCATTACCTAGTGCATCCGGCACCAATCCCAGAACCCCATCCCCACTCTCTCCCTCCTGCAGCCGACGCTGCTCGCACCCACCACACACACATACTCCCTTCTTTCCAAGCAATACCCAAGGTCAGGTTATAAATGAAGGGCCAACAAGCAGTACATTATAGTGTCTATAAGGAATTACTTTACTTACTTACTCTTTTCTGACTGCGAAGGGATTTACTCTTTTCCTCCACCTATAACCTGATATTACCCCTTTTTGATTTCAGACACAGTCCTCTGTCGTCCTCACTCGCAGCACCACGTTACCAGAGGAACTGATTGACTTACACTCCACTACATTTGAGAAGATTTTTTGTGTCTCTTATATTTGAGTTTTACCTATTTACCTTAAAGATAAAGATTGTATATACTAGATCTAATAAACACCTCTTAATATACTTCACATTTTTAATCAGAGGTTTAGGTTTCTGATGTTTTTATAAATCTATGACTTGTTAAAAGTTCTGTGAAGGTTTCTCTCTTTAAACTACACTAATATTCTTTAATTACAATAAATAATCAAATAGCTATGTATCTCATCACACCAGTAATGCTGACCTTTTGTCGAGGCATGTTAAGGTGTGGCGGCGGCTGCACTTCAGAGATTAAGTAAAGAATAAATTCAGCAGGAACCGCAATCAAATCCCCATCCCATCAGACTTTACTTTATTTGGCCGGTTTCACATTGACAGTGTTAGCTCTTTTCTAAATAAACCTTTGTGCTATGACTAATTGATTTTTATTTTGTGGTGGACAAAGTTTCAGATCCTTTACTTAAGCTATGGGAGAATATCCACAATATATTATATGAAAAGTCAAGTATGAAAAATCATTGAGTACAAGAACACATTTTAGCATCAAAACTAGTACGAAGTTATAAAGTACAATTACTGGATTGATCCCTCAGAATTTGATGCAGAACTAAAATATGCCAGCTGGTATGTCAGTTCTTCCAACTGAAATAGCTGATATGCCAACAGAAGGCATAGCATGAACCGCAGATCTGGGGGTCGTTGCTGACGTTACATTTCCTTGTTTAGATGAATAAAGTATTTCCTCAGATTTCTGTCAGGAGCTAGAGCTTAGCAGATAAACTTGTGTTCAGCTGTATAAAGGAAGAACCCACACAGCTCTGTATCTTCTTTAGTCCGTTCCACGTTTTCAGTGTCATCACTGCCAGGTTTATCTGCACTGTTGCTGCTCTCTGTCAGAACTGCTACAGCACAAAGTGCAGCTACTCAGACAAAAAACTGAATACACTGCTTATTTTTCCTTTGTTTTATTAATCCGGATACAATGTACTTTTACATGTCAAGAGAAACAAAATCTACTTAGGATAAAGCACAGGGGAGAAAATGAAACAAATATATAACCACAATCTCTATGAAGAGCTACATGCTAAGGTTTAACGTACAAGTCATCTAGAGGTTTTCAAATAAATGCTCATTTTTGCATATACAGTCAAATTAAATGGTTTTGTTGTGTATGTGCTAAGGAGAGTAAGATGCAAAGTGAAAACTGATGGTAGAGCTGTAACACAACAAACACAATGCTACACAGCACTGCTAATGGTACGAGTTAGAGAACTATAATAAGCTGCTCTCCTGCTTCAATGTGCTTGTGCCACAGCTGGAGTCCTGCTCACACACAACTCTAATCCACAAATGTAAAGCACTTCCTCTAATTTTTTACACATACAATTATTTCCATACGTAATACCACACAATACAACTGTCACTGTCTATGGTGGGGACACACTGACCAAAGCCATTGTCCTGCTTGTCTTAAAAGTTTCATATACAGCTACTGTTATTGTCACATCAACTTTCAAAGGAAAAGCATGCAGCTCTGTCTTTATAGAAAGAAAACTAAATAATTCACCAGTACTACACAGAATATATTTACAATGATGGCAGCATGGGGGAGCACTACAACAGGCTGCTGAGGGGGTCACAATGACATTACACTGGATGAGGCTGGGCTGCAGTCAGAGCTGGGACACCATACAGTAAATCCAGTCATCAGCCCTGCAGTGAGGAAGCTGCAACAGTCAGCACAGATGAGCCGAAACCACCTTACAAAACACCCAACCTGAGTGCAGCCACGGCCCCTCCAGCAATAACTGATGCATGGTTAGCTACCTGGTGTTTTACTGAAACAAAACATGTGTGATGCAGAGCATGGGTGTGTATTGTAAGCAGTTTCAGTCAAAGTCTCTGTTGACCAGGACCAGCGGAGCAACCAGGGTCCACACGTAGAGGGCAATGCAGATCCAGCTGGAGGAGATCTTCACCCATACTGATGGCCACTTGCTGGTCATGGCCTGGTAGTTGATGTCAGGGCTGCAAGGAGAGTATTCAGATTAAAGATCTGCAGCAACTAGTCTGGATTCCGAAAAATATTACAGTGTTTCAAAACTGTAGTTTATCACAGAAAGATGAGGAGCAATAACCAGACATCCACACTAATTTCATGCACACTTTACCAACTCACAATAAACAACAAAACTAATCAGAAGCTTTTATCAAACGTTCAGTATTTTAAGTGTACTTTGTGTTTGTTTGATTCGCTTGGTTCAAGTGGCAGGACAATCTGGATTCATGATCCGACATTCCTGATTAATTACTCAATAAATGTGATATACTTTGTTTGTGTAAAGAGTGCCTGAGACGGGCAGACACACACACTTGCAGACAGGATAGATATTCTTCCAGTAGATTATGAAACACAGTATTTAAACGTCATTGTTAAAGATTAGTTCAACGTGTAAGTGATTAGAAAAGAGCAGAGGAGTCTCTGATTGATGTGAAAAAGTAGTGGCTCAAATATGAAGCCATAAGACTTTTGCTAGGGTTGAGTACATATATATTTGTCTCTCCAGACTTGTAGATTATTATGCTGTTGAAAATGGTGCCCAACAAATCCATCACTTCCTCATATTTGACTGTTATTTGATAAAAACGACATTGAATTTGTCGACAATTATATTAAAACCATAGACTATTATTGAATCCCTGTTTACAGTTTGTTAGTTCTCCCTGCAGCTCCAAGCCTTGTGTGGCCTACCTGTACCAGTTGGTGAGCGTCATCATAATGTAGAGAGAAGCCAGGAATAGCATGAAGTGGAAGAAAGAGTACGAGTAGGTGACACCGTCCTTCTCGTTGTCCACAGCTCTGTTGTGGCCGCTGCCCTCCTCGAAACTGTCAGCCTGAGGCCCATCCTCGATAAGCGCTGACTCGTCACTGGTCAGAGTCAGCTTGTTAACACTGGCGTTGGATGAGTTACGAATACTTATGGAAAAACAAAGGAACAGAACGAAAGTCAGCATAGAATATCAACCTGCCAGTTGGTTCTTCAGTTCATATAGCGTCCGTTTTCCTATAAAAGGCCGCTAAGAGGCTTAAGTGGGCTCCAGGCTGTTACGCGTCGTACAATGAATCCAAGTGCGGTGATGAATATAGTTTGAGCATTTTATTGCTGCAGACCGAATGACAATTGATGAATGAAAACATGGTTGTTTGACGATGAAGACGACGACGACAACGACGGTAAACAGAAAATATAATCAGGTGCGCCACTAACCCCCTTTCTCCCCCCCCCCCCTCCGCTGATCTGACTGCCCAGGTATATAGATTAAGCCACACCCATGTGTCAATCAAACGGAAGTGACATGATCCCAAACAGTGTGACTAACCTTTCAAAATAAACAATAAACAAACAGACCAAATATGCATTTTGGCCCCTACAATTCCGGCCCCTAATTATTATGTTTCAAATAATAATTACAAATTTACTAACCCTAACCCTAACCCAAAGTCAAGTGTTCAGGAACAAAGTCAAGGGTCAAAAGTCAGTTTGCGTCAGTCAATGATCCGCTGCCTCCAGTAGTAGGCAGACTTTGGTGATGGGCCTGGTCAGAAATCCGGTCTTTGACTTGATCCGAAGCTGACGTACAAGTCCCTTTTTGTCCATAATGGTCTCCACAATCCTTCCAGTCAACCAGGAGTTGCGAGGCGCTGAATCATCCACAATGATGACGATGTCTCCTGGTGTGAAGTTGCGTCTTATGTTGGACCATTTCTGTAGTTCTTGCAGTTGGGGAAGATACTCCTTAATCCACCTTTTCCAAAATAAGTCAGACATATATTGAACTTGCCTCCACCTGCGGTGAGCATATAGGTCTTCCTTCTGAAACTGTCCTGGTGGCAGGGATGGCGTGCTTTTGAGAAGCAGAAGGTGATTTGGTGTGAGTGCTTCAAGGTCGTTGGGATCTATAGAAGCCTTTGTGATTGGACGACTGTTGAGAATAGCTTCGGCTTCACATAAGACTGTGTGGAGTCCCTCCTCATCCAGACTTTGCACATTTAGTGTTGAGTTGAGAACCTTCCGCACTGATCTGATTAATCTTTCCCAAACACCTCCATGGTGTGAGCCAGCAGGGGGATTGAATATCCAGTTTATTCCCTTTTGAAGCAGTATGTCATGGATCTGACCTGGATTCCATCCTTCAATAGCTTCCTTCAACTCGCGCTGTGCTCCCACAAAATTGGTTCCATTGTCTGATCGTATTTCCTTTACCTTGGCCTTGTCTGGCTATGAAGCGCCGAAGGGCATGGATGAAAGTCTGTGTCAAGCGATGAGGCCATTTCAAGGTGAATTGCTCTTGTAGCCAAACAGGTGAAAATAACACCATATCGCTTCACGACACTTCTGCAACGCTTCACTCCAAAGGGTCCAAAGTAATCGACTCCAACGTTTGTGAATGGTGGTTCATCTGGAGAGACTCTATCCAGGGGTAGATCAGCCATCTGCTGTTGTCCAGGAATAGCATTTATACGCCGACAGACAACACATTTAGACAGGATTTTCCTGATCAATACTGTGGCACCAGGAATCCAATATTTCTGACGCAGTCTGGATAGCATATGGTTGCGAACACCATGTCCCACCTCCCCATGAATATGTCGTAAAAGGAGGTCAGCAATGTGAAAGTCTTTGGCCAGAATGACAGGATGTTTCATTTCTTCTGGCATTGCTGCTCTGCTTAGGCGACCACCAACTCTTAACACATCTTTGTCCAGAATGGGGTTGAGTTTATGAATGTGGCTTGTCCTTTTAACATTCATTCCCTTTTTCAGATTTGAGATTTCATCTCCAAATCTCTTCTTTTGGCAGAAGCGGATTATCTCCTTCTCTGCACTCTCCAATTCGCCGATTGTGAGACGGATTTCCTGAGTGTCAAGATTTCCTTGCAAAGAGAGAACACCGCTTGCTGTTTTCCTCTTCCTGATTCGTTGCAGAAGCACTCCTTTGATTCTGAGCATCCATGCTACTGCCCTTTTCAACTGATTCCAGGATGAGAAGTAATGGATGAAGTTGGTTGTTGGATCCACTGCTTCAGGTCTTATTTGAGCAGCATTTACGGTTATGCTCTTGACTTCAGAGTCCTTCGGTGAAATTGCATCCAATCCATCAGGGTTCTGAGGCCACTCTTCCTGAGGACCATGAAGAAACGGAGGTCCGTACACCCACATTTTCTTCTTTAGGAAAGCTTTGACTTTCAGACCTCTGGAAGCCATGTCTGCTGGATTGTCATTTGTGTTGACGTACCTCCACTGATGTTCATCTGAGGCTTTGGCAATTTCAGTCACTCTGTTAGCCACGAATGTTCGAAATCGTGTGGTCCTGTTCTTTATGTACTTGAGCACAGAGGTGCTATCAGTCCAAAATGTAGATTCTGCTAGTTCCATCTGCAGCTCTTTCCTCAATATTGTGTCCATTCTGCTCGCCATGGTAGCAGCAGTCAACTCCATGCGAGGGATAGTGACTGGCTTCAAAGGAGCCACTCTGGCCTTTCCCATCACAAATGCACAATGCGTTTGGCCATGGTTGTTATGCATTAACAAATAACTCACAGTTCCATAACCATCCTGACATGCATCAGCAAAATGGAGTAGCTGGGCAGATGTTACCGCTCCGAAGTTTGTAGGTTTGAAGCATCTGTTGACTTTGAAGTCTTTCAGGTTATGGAGTTCCTGAATCCAGCTCATCCATTCTTTCACAATAGAGTCTGCTATCACATCATCCCAACCAGTCTTTTTCCGACACAATTCCTGTAGGGTCCTTTTTGCAGTCAGGACTACTGGTGCCAACATTCCAAAGGGATCATATACAGAACTGACAGTCTACAAAATCCCCCGTCTTGTGAGTGGTCTGTCTTTGAGGATGATTTTGAACTTGAAGACGTCAGACTGAACCCACCATTGTACACCTAACATCCTCTCAACAGGCAGTTTGTCATGGTCCAAATCCAGATCCTTCATTTCTTTTGCTCTTTCCGTTTCAGGTATGGCAGCCAATACATGACGACTATTGCTTATCCACTTGGTGAGTACAAAGCCTCCCTTGAAGCAAATGGCTCTTAACTCGTGATAAAGAGCTATTGCGTCCTCTTCTGAAGCTGCTGAAGCGAGGCAGTCATCCACATAAAAGTTGTTCAAGATGGTGTTGATAGCTTGTGGGCTGAACTGGCCAGTGTTGTCTTCAGCACATTTTCTCAGGGCAAAATTTGCACAACTTGGAGATGATGTTGCTCCAAATAAATTCACCGTCATTCTGTATTCCACCATGTTCTGACAGTAATCTCCAGCAGGCAACCAGACGAACCGTAGCAGGTCGCGATCTTCATTTGGTACTTGTACTTGGAGGAACATTGCTTCGATATCCGCAGCGATGACAACAGGTTCTTTACGGAATCTAGATATGACTCCAATCAAGGTGCTGGTGAGGTCTGGTCCCTGTAAGAGCTGAGAGTTCAGTGAAACTCCTTGATATGTTGCTCCACAGTCGAACACCACTCTAAGTTTTTTCTTTTGTGGATGCAAAACTCCATGGTGTGGTAGATACCATTTTCTGCCATCACTACATTCCAAGATTCCTTCTGGTACTTCCTCTGCATAGCCCTTGGATATCATGTCAGACATGAAGTTGGTGTACTCCAAGTGATAGCATGGATCTCTCTGGAAATGCCCTTTTAAGTTTAGTGTCCTCTGTTCAACGCAGTTCTTATTGTCAGGCAAGCAGATTTCCCTGTCCTTCAATGGTAAACCAAAGCAGTAATGTCCATTAACTAGCTTTGCAGATGTTGATACCAAATCCAAGAACTGCTGATCTTCTTTTGAAGGTTCTTGGTCATCTTTGACACACTCAGGAAAGTCAATCTTGAACTGCTGCTCCCATTGCTCATCAAGTGTAACAACTGATATCCTGTTAACACTGATTTCTGACTGCTCCTGAGCATAATCTCTTTTTCCTCCCAGGGGTCCGTTAACTGTCCAGCCGAGCATTGTTTTGACGGCATATGGTCCATCTCCCACACTCCTGATGACTTGAAGTGGTTTCAGAGCCTTTGGTACATCGGCGCCAATCAGCAACTCAATCTCACAGTCCAGTTCAGGTAAGTGAATATTCTTTAAATGATGCCACTGATTGATGTCATTTTGATGTGGGATGTTCCCTTTGTGCACAGGCATAGTCTTCTGAGTGTACACACATGGGAGATCACAGAAATCAGCGCCATGAAGTCCTGTAACCTCTAGGCCTGAAACAATGCTGGTTTCAACGACCTTCCTTTGACCCATTGTTCTCAGAAGAATATTTGATTTTCTTCCCTGGAGATTGAGCTTATTCATTAGCCCTAATGTGCAAAATGACGCAGTGCTTCCCGGGTCAAGGAATGCATATGTATGCACTGTTGTATTCCCCTTCTTGGCCTTTACTTTCACAGGCACTATGGAGAGTTTGCAATTGTCTTTACCGGCCCCAGTAAGACCACTTGTCTGTATCGAGGCTATGGCTCTGATGTCAGCTTCTTCCTTTGTTTGAGCTTGATGTTTGTCCATTTCAAATCTTCTTTGGTGGATATGCAGCATCTGAGGATGCTTCAAATTGCATATTTTGCAGCTGAGTCTCACAAATACTGGATCTGTTGCAATCCTCACCTGTTTTTCAAGGTAATTTACCAGATCCCTGAAGGTAGCTCTTTGGTTGTACCTTTCCTGAAAATCACATGCCACAGATCTCCATTTATCCCTCAATCGATATGGCAGCTTCTTAATTATAATTAGCAGGTTAGCAGACATGTTGAGCTCTTGCATGTTGTTGACATCTTCCATGGCATTGCAACATCCTCTTAGAAACAGAGTGTATGCTTGTAGTGTTTTTGTGTCATCTGGTCTAATTGACGACCATGAAAGAGCCTTCTCCATGTAGGCTGTAGCAATTTTATGCTCATTGCCAAAGTGCTCCTGCAGTAAGGATTTTGCCTTCCTGAATCCTCTATCTGCGGTCATATGAAGGCAGCTCCTCACCATTTCTCTTGGTTGTGCTTCAGTATATTGTTCCAGATAATAAAGACAATCTGTGGGGTTTGGGTTCTTGCTTTCGATGTTGTGTTCAAAGGATTTTATGAATGTTTGAAATTGAAGTTGGTCACCATCAAAACGACGAATCTCCTTCTTGGGCATTAAAGAGAGAGACTGTTGTTGAACTATTAATGCAGTGATGTCATTTTGCTTTTCCATGATGTTAAGCATGTTGCTCTGTTCACCATTGCTTGGAGCAGGCAATGTTGTTGGTATTGTAACATGTGCATCCATAGTTAATGTATTTGACTGAATTGTCACTGGCACTGTGGGGAGAGATTGGGTTTGATTAATGTCTCAGTCAGCAGTGGCCATTTGTGTTTTCTTTTCACGTTGTTTTTTCTCCATATACAAGTTCATACCATCTGACACTCTTGATCTGTGGCTACGCACACCAGATCTACTTGAGGCTCCAAGAATCTTCATTTTTGCCATTGTAGCAGCAAGATTTCCATCCAGTTCAAGTTGCTCTTTTTTCCTCCTTAGCTCCTCCTCTTGTGCTTCTATGGCATGTTTATCTTTTAGCATTTGTTGTATTACAATAAGAGCAGCCATTTCAGCCTCAGCCTTGATGCATGCAGATGAGGTGGTGGAAAATCTTGAGCATGAAGAATGTGATTTGTGACTCCTGTTGGTAATATTTGACACACTGTCACTTGGCTTTATTTCATCCTGCATGTCAGATATTGCTTTATTCTGTTGGGAAGGAATGGCAGCTGGAACATCAGAGTGTGGTATATTTTCCTTTAATTCAACAGGTGCAACAGGTGGTCCCTCTTCAGGTGGAGTGGGAGAGATGACTGATTGTGCAGCAAACACATCTTCAGTCACCTTTCTTGCTTGTGGAAAGTGTCTTTCAATCTCAGAGAGCCATGTCTTTACACCATCAATGAAGTCTGTGTTGTGTTTTATTATGCGTCCAAACCACTCCTTTTGGGTTACCTTTTCCTCTTTGGGAAGTAAAAAAATCACTGACTCATGTGCTGCATTTGCATTTTCATACAGTTGTTTGAGTTCATTCAGTTTGAATTGCACTTTCTTTGCATTTTCATCATTTTTCATGAGCCCTTTAATTTCACGTGAGAGCTCTTTCATTTTTTTCACATTAGATTGACATTGCTTTTGAAGAGTTTCCATTTTGCAAGCCAGTGCTTTGGCTGTAAGCTTGACCGTTCTCTTCTCCGTAATTTCCATTTCATTTGAGTCACTCATTATGTGAACTTTCAACGTGCACAATTCACCAAAGCACAGAGCAACACACACAATGCAATCCGCAATGACATTGATTCAGACACAATGCGATTTTCAACACAACAGCACAGCTCAGCAAACGGCGGCCACTGCTCATCACGCAGTCCTCCAATCAGCCCCTACAATTGCCGATCGCGACAAACCAAGCACGCGCAACACAAGCCCAAACAAACAGTCCCCAATGGACAAAACGGCAGTCTTTCCAAACTGTGTTCAACTTCAAACAACTACACAGAAGGATCAACAAACATACCGATTCTGATGGCTGTGATACGCTGCTGTCACTTCCGCGTTACACCGCTGCTGCAGTCAATCATGTGTCTCTGAGCCCAGGCGTCCGCAGAAGGGTCCCCTGTTGCATAGTTCGTTCAGTCCAAAACATCGAGATCCAAGCGATATGAGCAACGTTGAATCCCGTGGTGTTTTGATTATTTTCTGTTTAAATTATAGTGTCCGTTTTCCTATAAAAGGCTGCTAAGAGGCTTAAGTGGGCTCCAGGCTGTTACGCGTCGTACAATGAATCCAAGTGCGGTGATGAATATAGTTTGAGCATTTTATTGCTGCAGACCGAATGACAATTGATGAATGAAAACATGGTTGTTTGACGATGAAGACGACGACGACAACGACGGTAAACAGAAAATATAATCAGGTGCGCCACTAACCCCCTTTCTACCCCCCCCCCCCTCCGCTGATCTGACTGCCCAGGTATATAGATTAAGCCACACCCATGTGTCAATCAAACGGAAGTGACATGATCCCAAACAGTGTGACTAACCTTTCAAAATAAACAATAAACAAACAGACCAAATATGCATTTTGGCCCCTACAGTTCATGTGGGTGTTTCCACATATGTTTGTGACTGCAAAGATGTGTTAAAGGATAACCTCACCTGGAGTAGAGGACACACATGAGGAAAAGGATCAATCCCACAATCCCTTGGGCATCCCACCACTGAACCACATGGTCCTGAGTTGCAGGACTGGTACTGTTTAGCCCAATAATACCCAGAAGGCTTGGGTTACATTTCCTGTCTGTGAGAAATAAAAAAACAGATGCACTGCTGCGGTCATTACATGACCATGGTGTCTACTGATTTTAAAAAACAGGCTTTCTTATCCTAATTAGCATCAATGATCCAGATTGAAACTGGGTCTCACAGTGAATAGATGTATGCATGAGCAGGGCAATGACTGCAGACAGTATCACTGGGAGAGTAAGACAATAGAGATGTGTTTTTAAGGTTAGTTCATCCAGTATACTTACTTATATGATTGTTAAGTTTTTTTTACATCACATGTACATCAGTTAACTCTCAGTGCACTGTGAGGAGAAGCTGTGCTCTGGCTGACCTCAATACACCATCAGACTTGCAGTATTTTCAGTGACTGTCCTTACGCCCAGATTTCTGCATGTCAATTTTAACATTTCTACAAAATCACTCAAAAAACATGATCTTACCAGGCTCATTGGTCATGGCAGACCAGGTCAGGTACATAGTGTATAGGGTAACCAGGGAAGACTGCAGCAGGCCAGACCTTGGCTGGGACTCCTTTATCCAGAAAACACCGGGAATTAGTATGAGAATTATATAACACTAACTAATAAAAAAAGGAAAGCTTCAGCTCACCTGCTGAGCTTCATGTACGAAGTGACATATGACCCACAGACCCAAAACCCCAAATACAGATTGTATAATGAGCATTCTTAAATCATATAAAGTGGCAGGTCTCCCTCTAAAACGGCAGTCTTTCAAACCTACTTCGCCATCACCACTGACGATCTTCCTCTCACCTGACATTTACATTCTACAGTATAAGACATCTGGTCATATTTTCTCAGTCACAGACATCCCTGCTCAGACATGGATGGAAAAAAAAGAACATCTGCGAACCTGGATCTGGGGCAGGATTGACAGGACAGAGGCAGTGATGCAGAGGAGCATGTTGATGCTAATGAAGACCTTGTTCTCAGTGCAGCCATCGGAGTGGGTGTAGTAGATGTAGAACATGATCAGAGATACCAGAGACAACAGGTAGTTGACTGCAGTGACTGAAAGAAGAGCTATGGACAAAGTAATTTCAAGTTTTATTATGTGTTATACTGTTACACGGCATAAATGAAAACACATGATAACAAGTGTCCTTTGGCAAGATGCTGCACACCAAAATGGCCCCTCGTAGATGTTGAATGCACTGATTGAAAGTTGCTTTGGATAAGAGCGTCAACTAAATGTAATGTAATGTATATTGTGTTTATATTGTACAAATTATTTTTAATTTATTCAACTTAATATGATCATATTATTTTATGATATAAATAACTAGAAAACAAGCTTATTGATAAACCTGTTCTCAATCAGATCTGTTTGGTTGTCAATGGGATACCATTGAACACTAGACAAGTTTAGGATGTCAGGATGGGGCAGGGCAGCTCCTGGCTAAAGGCCGAATTATACTCGTGTTGCACGGACGCACGCAAGCACGCAAGACACGCAACACGCCCCTTTCGTGCACTCTGGCGTCTTGCGTGCGTCTGTTTATTTTTCTAACTATACGACAAAACGACGCGAGCCTCACGCAGCCCGCAAGGCTTGTGATTGGTCGGCTTACTACATCCCGTCCAGAGTCTAGTTTCCGGTTTCATGCCCCACAATACGCGGAAATCACGGAAGATTTAGAAGAACGAATATGGACCAAATAGATGAGCACTTGGCAGAAGAGATCCGAAAGTATGACCACTTGTATAACCCGTCACTGACTGGCCGATTTGTCTGCCAGAAATAGGCTATGAGGAGCCGGAGTGGCGATGTAAATAAACATTCGACGAAGAAGAAGACGTCTCTTCTTTGTGTGTTTTGTCTTTGAAAAAAAACGTTACTCCGCCTAGTGTTCTGGCGGTGAATTGCGTTGCAACACGCGCAGCACATTAGAGAAGCATAAACCAAAACGGATCCTTCGATGCAGCTGCGTGGCCTTCCGCGGTTGCAGTCGCAGGACTATAATTACGCCTTAAAGGCCAAATTATACTCGTGTTGCACAGACGCACGCAAGCACACAAGACACGCAACACGGCCCTTTCGAGCCCTCTGGCGGCTTGCGTCCGTCCGCCAATTTTTCTAAAGGCCTAATTATAGTCCTGCGACTGCAACCGCGGAAGGCCACGCAGCTGCATCGACGGATCCGTTTTTGGTCTATGCTTCCTAAACGTGTTGCGCGTGTTGCAACGCAATTCACCGCCAGAACACTAGGCGGAGTAACGTTTTTTTCAAAGACAAAACACACATTGTAACTAAACAGTTTCATTGTTGGACATGAAACCGGAAACTAGACTCCGGACGGGATGTAGTCAGCCGACCAATCACAAGCCTTACGGGCTGCGTGAGGCTCGCGTCATTTGGTCGTATAGTTAGAAAAATTGGCGGACGCACGCAAGCCGCCAGAGGGCTCGAAAGGGGCGTGTGTCGTGTCTTGCGTGCGTCCGTGCAACACGAGTATAATTTGGCCTTAACTATACGACAAAACGACGCGAGCCTCACGCAGCCCACAAGGCTTGTGATTGGTCGGCTTACTACATCCCGTCCGGAGTCTAGTTTCCAGTTTCATGCCCCACAATACGCGGAAATCACGGAAGATTTAGAAGAACGAATATGGACCAAATAGATGAGCACTTGGCAGAAGAGATCCGAAAGTATGACCACTTGTATAACCCGTCACTGACTGGCCGATTTGTCCGCCAGAAATAGGCTATGAGGAGTCGGAGTGGCGATGTAAATAAACATTCGACGAAGAAGAAGACGTCTCTTCTTTGTGTGTTTTGTCTTTGAAAAAAACGTTACTCCGCCTAGTGTTCTGGCGGTGAATTGCGTTGCAACACGCGCAGCACATTAGAGAAGCATAAACCAAAACGGATCCTTCGATGCAGCTGCGTGGCCTTCCGCGGTTGCAGTCGCAGGACTATAATTACGCCTTAAAGGCCAAATTATACTTGTGTTGCACGGACGCACGCAAGCACACAAGACACGCAACACGGCCCTTTCGAGCCCTCTGGCGGCTTGCGTCCGTCCGCCAATTTTTCTAAAGGCCTAATTATAGTCCTGCGACTGCAACCGCGGAAGGCCACGCAGCTGCATCGACGGATCCGTTTTTGGTCTATGCTTCCTAAACGTGTTGCGCGTGTTGCAACGCAATTCACCGCCAGAACACTAGGCGGAGTAACGTTTTTTTTCAAAGACAAAACACACATTGTAACTAAACAGTTTCATTGTGGGACATGAAACCGGAAACTAGACTCCGGACGGGATGTAGTCAGCCGACCAATCACAAGCCTTACGGGCTGCGTGAGGCTCGCGTCATTTGGTCGTATAGTTAGAAAAATTGGCGGACGCACGCAAGCCGCCAGAGGGCTCGAAAGGGGCATGTGTCGTGTCTTGCGTGCGTCCGTGCAACACGAGTATAATTTGGCCTTAACTATACGACAAAACGACGCGAGCCTCACGCAGCCCACAAGGCTTGTGATTGGTCGGCTTACTACATCCCGTCCGGAGTCTAGTTTCCGGTTTCATGCCCCACAATACGCGGAAATCACGGAAGATTTAGAAGAACGAATATGGACCAAAAAGATGAGCACTTGGCAGAAGAGATCCGAAAGTATGACCACTTGTATAACCCGTCACTGACCCGCCAGAAATAGGCTATGAGGAGCCGGAGAGGCGATGTAAATAAACATTAGACGAAGAAGAAGACGTCTCTTCTTTGTGTGTTTTGTTTTCGAAAAAAAAAGTTACTACGCCTAGTGTTCTGCCGGTGAATTGCGTTGCAACACGCACAACACGTTTAGGAAGCATAAACCAAAACGGATCCGTCGATGCAGCTGCGTGGCCTTCCGCGGTTGCAGTCGCAGGACTATAATTAGGCCTTAAGATGGGGCAGGCCTCAGTATGCTTCTCCGAGTCCGTTGCGGACTGACGGACGGACGGATCGGACGGACCCTTTTTGATTTATAGTTCTACGAGCCTTTTTGTTGTGAAAACAATTCACCGCCAGAACAGTAGATGGCGCAACGGAAGTCGAGCTTAGAGAAGCCTACATCATGAGGTATATAGAAGAAGTCCACGCTGGTTTATTTACGTCCTCCCGACTCCTCACACACAGTGAACGATGGCAACTAACAAAAAAAGGATGTTGATGACGCGACAGTTTTTGCTGAATAAAGTGACACCCAGCGGGTCAAAATGCTTATGTTATCGTGTCTTAACGCAGCGGTTCCCCGGTCTTGTTTCCAAACTGCGTTGCTAATTCAACAGCTGCAACAGCTTGAAGCTACACAGAGGCAGCTAGCTTCCCCCCAGCTTCCACACACAGTCAGCACGGACACCCGATACTAACTACTACCAAGTGTTTGCCTAACCTGACGGTGTTTGAGAAACAGTGTCATAACAGCCGTGGGATTAAAGTCAGCGGGTTTTTGCGCTGTTCCCACCGCAGTTAGCATGGTGACTAGCCCGCTAGCCCAGTTATGAAAGTTCGTTATAACCGTATGTGACCGTACACACATGCCGTAAGTGCTCTAACCAGCCACCGTCAGCCGGACAACGCCACTGGCTTAACACACTTGTCACATTAATCATAGAGTCGTAGTTGTGATTTTGGTTTATTGTGATGTAGGGAATGGAACAGGAAGTTTCCAGGTAGCGGACCAATCACAGCCAAGGGCTATCCGTGGGCTCTCCGCCATTTCGACGTGTAGTTAGAAAAATGAGAGCTGCACGAAAAGCTCTCCGAGGAGCCGCGTTGGAGAAGGCGGTCCTATCTGTCCGTGTCCGTCAAAACGGAGAAGTATACATTGGCCTTTAAGCGACACAGGTAGTTGCCTAGGACGCAAAATGCAGAGAGGGTGCCAGTAGAGGCTGATTTATCATGACGTGATACATGCAATGTTAACCAATGCAGTAACGTCACACCATCATCCTCTAACCCCGGGGACACCGCGGAGGCAGAAGCACTGCGAAAGCCGTCCGACTCATCTCCTACCCATTATAAATCAATTGGGGTGTTCACACCGGCAGTGAATGTGCATTTTATTCATATCTAGTATTTCATTTTGTAAACAATTTTTTTGTTAACTTGTTTTGCTAATGAATGTAGCCTCTGGAGTGAAGGAAGGAATTTGCATTTGTGTTTGTGCTTGTGTGTGTGTGTGTGTGGTGGGGGGCGCATGCAGTTTTGCTTGTGTTTGTTGGGGGGGACAATCTGAAATCTCGCCTAGGGCTCCAACATTTATCTATCAACTAATTTACAGATTAGTCGATTAATCTTAACGAAAAATTTTCCTAAAAAAAAAAATCTAATTGACCAATCGTGCCTTTTATTTCGCTCACCGCGAGCGTATCACACCAGGAAACACACTGAAAAATAATTTTAAACGATGTTAATGACATTTTATATAAATGATCAGATATGCATTCAATACTTTAGATTCCCCTTCAGTAGTCCTGGAGTTTTAATTTCCCAAATTTCCCAATCACATAATTAAATATCCCCCTCGGCCCATCATCACAAGCACACAAGCAGATAGACAGAGATAGAGAAAGAGAGGGTTGAGGGGGGCTATGAAGACCATCATCATTTACCCCCAAACCAGTACATTAAAACGGGTTACATACAACAACATGCGGAGAAAGCAGAATCATGGGCTGACTGGTGCGGAGAAATGCGGCGGCGTGCTTGAGAATGGCGCTGGGCTGCGCGCCGCTTTGGTGTCCGGTGTAAACCCGCCGTTACGTAGTGATATTGAAGAAGATCATTTGTTATAATTAATTGAAATGAAACGTTTTAGAAATCGAAAAGGTAAATTCATAAAATAAAAAAAACGATTGTCAGTTTAAAATATTGATATCGACGTCGACTAATCGCGGCAACACAAAGTAAACGTCAGTCCTGTACTTGTGATCAGTGATGGTGTTTATTGTTAAAGTGTAAAGTGAGCGCAGTTCAGAGGAGTGAGGAATAAGAAGACAGGATGAGCGGACCTTTAATGTGAGTCTGTCCTGAAGCAGCAGTGTTATAATTTATCAGCAGTGGAAATCAGCTGAATCAATGAACATAGCTGAAATGCAGTCAATCCTCCTCTCTACAGGAGCCCAAACATTAACACCTGTCTCGCTGCTGCTCCTATGCTCTTTGCGTCAACCTATCTTGATGTGGGTGTGTCTCTCATCCAGCCACATGATTGGTTTGGGTTTGCACGATTCTTATTCTCATTAGCTGTTCATGGTGTCTTTGTTATATAGGTTAAGTTATATAGCTATAATTATCGATATCGTGTTATCCCCAAGCCCTACGTGCAACATAAGACTGTACATCAATACATTTAGCCCCATGATAACACTGTAACCATACCTGCATACCAGCAGCGAGAGTTGCCCTCCTCCATCTTCTCCACCCAAGACTCATTCCAGGAATGTGCAAAGTCAATGAGTAAAACCAGCTGGATGAGGATGAAGCAGAATGCTCCAGCCATTCCAATATAGAACCACACTGTGGAACAAAGAGAGAAAAAAACTCTACCTTACAACATCTGTGGGTTAATTTAAATCAAAACTCTGACATTTGAGGACCTTACAAGTGTCACCACAAACTGAACTCAGAACCACAATGAAGGCTAACTGGCTGAGCACGCACTGACTGTTAGCTGTAATTTCACTCACCATGTGTAATGAATAAATACAATCTCAACTGCCTTGTAAACTAGAATTACCGTAATGCAGGTGTATGCCTCCACCAGTAAGTGCAGTTTCAGTGACTGTTACCTTTACCTTTGACCACTAAAACTAAATTAGTTTATTATTGCGCTGAAGAACCACTGGTTCAGAATTTAGATATCCAAGCCAGTGGTGTCCAAAGACACCACTGGCTGTATTTATGCGAACGCATAAAATAAGATGCTTGAGTGCTCACACAATTACAGGTACATTTGACAGCTACATTGGATTTTTTCAAGAGGCAAATTATAACAATGAAATAGAATAGGTACCAGTTGTGAAGGGACCTTCTGAGATGAAAAATGATCCAATCGTGATGGCAGTAGCTGCCGCAAACTTGAAGAGCCAAAACCTGAAAGCGAGACAAACATCTAGTTATTAGTGCCTTTTAAATCACTTCCACTTGTCTCACATCAGTCTAAGATGCATGCATGTATGCATGTATGGTAAGTGGGTATGTTGGCTTAGAAAGATGGATGGATGGGTGGGTGGAAAGATGGATGCTGCCTCACCCGTTGTGTAGCGCAGCCCGGGGGTCTTGGCTGCTCTTGACTTTGATCATGAGCAGAGAGAAGAGCAGGTAGAACATGGCCATCCCGAAGCAAACACGGTAAACAGCCTTATAGCCAACCAGCACATCACAGTTCACATGACCCTCCACACCAGGAATAGACGAACCCGTCCCTCCTTCACAGAAACCTGGAATCTATAGCATCAAAGAGCAGAAGCTAATATACTGCACCACAAAGAAGGACTTCTAATCAGAAAGGTCAAAAGCAGCAAATAAAGGGTTGGGTGATATGCTGCAATTTTCCAATCATCCACCATCAGACCAATCATTTTGTTCGATGATATATAAGTGCATGCATATGTGCCTTTGTTTGGCTTTGTGTGTTATTATCAGCAAATTATGGTAAAGAGCTTGTTGAATTTAAGAAAACAAAATTACTTATGATTGTTTTGGCTTTAAATCTGACGCAACCGGTAAACAGAAAGACCTATGTGAAGTAATTTGACATCTTGTAATTTGTGGGAACTGTTGGTTATCTCTACAAACTTAAGGTCTTGACCTTATTATGTTTATTATTAGGCTCTTAAATTTGACTGAACAGAATATATTTTATTGCAATCGATTCTTCATTTTTGCCAAGGACATTTGTGTGTAGCACTTTGTAACCTTGTTTAGATAAGTGCTATACAAATAAAGTTAATATTATTTTATCTTCATATACAAGTACAGCAAAATATTCTAACTAATAAATTCCCGAACTCTATTACTTAAGACATATTGTTTTCAGGAGGAGCTGAGTGAACAAAATAATGGAGGCAGCTAGGAACACTTTACTAATTTAAGGAAAGTATCAGTCATTATGTAGTGATCACTGTTGATATTATGGTGTTGGCTACCAGCAAAATGACATATGGAAGTTAAAAATAGGTTTGAACTGTAGTTGAGTAGGTGTGCATTTGAGTGTCTGTGTGTCAGCCAGAAAAGAAGAGAAATTGTAAGTGATATACATAATATACAATGCTCAAAGAAATTAAAGGAACACTTAATCGTCACAGTATAACAGCAAGTCAGTGAAATTTTAGGGACTTCAATGTGTCCATTTAGGAATCTGTTTCATCTGCTTTGAAGCAAGTTTAAAATAAAAAAAAATAGATGCAATGGAGAAGCAAAATCAAGACAACCCCCCCAAAAGAGAATGGTTTTGCATTCTGATACTATAGGCCTTGCACTCGTTCACACCATTACCGTAACCAGCTCTGTGGTTGTCTTACTCAGTGCGCGCCGACAGAGCCACTACGCAAATATCATGTGAACATGAAAACATGTGAAAATGTGAACACCCTGATGACCTGCTCACTTATCAATCTCTGCCACTATTACTGCAGCCAAAAGCTCCTTTTACCAAACAAAAATTCATCCCTCATTTTCCAATCCCCCCAAAAAACACCTTCTGTAACTCGGTTCCATTAACTTCATCTTCATCTCCTTTGCTTTCCTCTTTCATCCCCCTGTCTCCCAATCAAGTTTTAACCTCGGTAACCTCTGCCTGCCCAGCCACCTGCCCCCTTGACCCCATCCCATCTCAAATTCTCCAGTCTATTGCTCCTGACCTTCTTCCTTTTCTCACCCATCTTTTCTACACTTCCATGTCAACTGGCTGTTCTCACAAACCCCAGAAGGAGGTAAGAGTAAACCCTCCTGAAGAAACCCACCCTTGACCCGTCTGAAGTTATCCACTACAGACCTGTCTCTCTTCTTCCCTTTCTTGCCAAAACTCTGAAGCGAGCTATCTTTAATCAACTCTCCTCCTATCTTCACTATATCAATATTTTTGATCTGCACCAGTCTGGTTAAGGCAGACTGGTGCGGACTCACATGGCTTTTCCTACCAAAGCTACTCCCATGACGCCCAACTAATCCTCTCTTTTCCCTAATCTGAAACACAGGTAGCAGCATGAATCTCGGCCTGTCTGACTGTCATCTCTCAGTGGATATCTGCACACCACCTTTACAAGACCGGACTACTTTTCACTAGAAACCTGGGTGTGACGCTCGACAGTCAACTCTTCCTTACTGTGAACATTATTACAAAAACCTGCTCCTGTAGATACATGCAGCGAAACATCGGGAGACTATATCCCCCTTCTCACTCAGAAGACAGCGCAGGTTTTGGTCTGTAAAGTAACATCAGGGCAAAAAATGGACATTGACAATAATCCCTGTATACACACCGTGCTCTTTCCTGTGTTGTAATATTAAATAACTTTGGTGTTGTAGGTGAAAATCGTACCTTCTTGAGCTGGCCCTCCATGCCCGGCATCAACATGATACAGGCAATGCCGACTCCAAACAGCAGGAAGAAGGCGTAGATGAGCCGGGTCACCGTCGAGTTGTTCCCACTGGGGCAGCAACGACACAGCAGGCAGGGGGCGCTGCCGCACAGGCACGGGATCTACACAAACACACAAACAGCGAGGGCCAGTTGTTTACTGGAACTGGACGGGGAGGGGAGGGGAGGTGATATGAGACAGGCCCGTGTGCGTCTACAGCTGATACCGGACACTGTTTTTATATACACGCGGCGGTGTCGCAACATTTCTGTTGACATCATCAAAAGCTGTTTGTTCCCACTATTTTCTAACACAAACATTTAGCGTCCAGCGCCACCCAGCAGATAAAAGAGGCTAGTTATACAATAACGCAGGCTGATCCAAACATAGACGGAAGCCGTGTGATTTATTTCAAGGCCGCAGGAGCCAGGTCCTGCAATCCCTGCTTGTCTTTTGTTTTGTTTACTGTCCGCAGCCTCGGCCCGTTGCTCCGTGTTGCACAGTCATGGCAGCTGAGTGAAGACGGAGCAGCTGAAAATAAATAAACACACAGCAGCTGCCAATGTCACCGTCAGTACGAAGGCGCTGTACTCACCCAGCTCGCCATGGAGCACAGTCCCAGAACGGCTCCCATAATGTCTGATGCCTATCCTTCAGTCTGGCGTTAGATTTCTCGCTAACCGTGTCCCAGAAGATGGAGGATGTTCTGCCTTTCTTCTTCTGATGAAGCAGGGTCTGGGTAGTTCAAATGTATATCTGTATTTTGCTGCCCTCCACTGGACGCTCTCTCTCTCTCCCTCCCTCCCTATGAGGTTGCAGAGATGCTCCAATTCCCCCAGTCGCAATAACGTTAGCTGTGTGTCCCAGCACAGTCTCAAGAGCTTAGAGGGGATACAAGGGTATCCCCAGCTCACGAGGCGAGCTGGACGGGGTTGAGATTGAGAAGGGCATCTACCGAGCAGCAGGGCCGTATCTGCTCCTTTGTTAGAGGGGGAACAGGTAGCACTAAAGAATAACCTCCAACGCGTTACTGGCAGAGGTGGGGCCAAGTCATTTTTTTGCAAGTCCCAAGTAAGTCTCAAGTCTTTGCCCTCAAGTCCCGAGTCAAGTCCCAAGTCAAGACAGGCAAGTCTCAAGTCAAGTCCAAGTCCTGCAGTTTGAGTCTCGAGTCTTTTCGAGTCCTTTTGATCACTGATTAATAATATATTTACACAGATCATGTATGCTTTTAAAATCTGTATTTATTTATTAAAACAAGTGCAATTGAAATTGCAGAAAAAAAATTGTGCCAACATTGCACTTCCCTATTGCACTATTAACCAGTCATTTTTAACATTTAACTCATATTTTGCAAGAATATTCTTCATTTTAAACCACTCCTACAGAATGAACACATTTGAAAAAAAACAAGTGCAACTGTAATTATTTGTACAAAAGTGCTAACATTGTATTTTGCATTTTAACTAGTTCCACAGCAGTTTCTGTCCTGTCCTGTGTTGATCTCATCTCATTTATATCACCTCATATTGTCTGTGTGTGTGTGTAGATGTGAGAAACATAACAAATACTTGAACATAATAATGAACAGGGTTGTGCTTTTTATATGTCAGGGCCCTATGCTGCATTGCATTTGCAAAAGACCAAATTGGCCAAAAGTCTGTCAGTTATTTGTGCACGATGGGGACGTAGTATGATTCCACCAAGTGCCGCTGCGAGCCATTTTGGTGCCCTAAGCATAACTCCTCTATGATTACGTTAAATAATCATCAATAATAGTCAATCTTCTTTAACTTTTTTTGAGCAATTTAATATATCTCTTGTTCTGCCTTTTTTGTGATAAACATGGCTAAAAGGTACCTAATATTTCTATACTGAAATAATATCGGCATTATAATTGTAAGCTAATTTATTTAATGACGTTATTGTTGAGGGTTGATTTGTATTTCCGGTTTTAAGTGGGTTGTTGGTAGTGACTCTTATTTTGAAAGGGGGGTTTAAAGGAAGTTGGTGCTGTGAATAGTGAAGTTGTAAAATGAACGGAGAATAAACGGGTGTGCTTTCACGAGCGCATGACCTGCTCTCGTGTCCTTTGTCGGCTGAAGCCGTACCTATGATACAACCAAACGCTCGGCTACATAATTATTATAACTATGATGATTTTTCAGTTGCCTATTTTTTGGTGCCCCATCAGGACTTGGTGCCCAACGCACAGCGCGTAGTGCGCGTTTTGGAGCGGCGGCGCTGCACACACAGACGCACACAAACACGATGAAAGATTCAGAGCGTTCCTTAATAACATACTTTTTAATCTTTGTGTTTTGGGGACAGGAGCAAGTCTTATCAAGTCAAAAGGCTCAAGTCCAAGTAAAGTCACGAGTCATTGATGTTGAAGTCCAAGTCGAGTTGCAAGTCTCTTTACATTTTGTCAAGTCGAGTCTAAAGTCATCAAATTCATGACTCGAGTCTGACTCGAGTCCAAGTCATGTGACTCGAGTCCACACCTCTGAGTTACTGGTATACATGTTTCTGCCAGTGTTCCCAGGGGTGGAGTTACAAAACATGGACAAAGAACAAAGAATACAATGAACAAGAAGTTGACTGAGAACAGCTGAAAAAAAAAACATCTTTGGAGATATAGAGAACAGCTCATTAGAAATAAAAAGTAAGACCCACGTGAAATATCAACTACAGAAATAAAGACAAACCAACAGATATGCACTTCCAGTGATTGTATATGGAGGGAATATTTAATAGTGTCATAATCATATATGTATATATCATTACATATAATATATACGCCTATAGTTTCAATACGAGGAGAGGTAGACCAGGAACAGTTGTTTACCATCAGGTTTCAGCTCTGACTAGTAATAATTATGGAGGTAATCAATCAAAGCAGAGTTGTGACATCATAGAGGTAGCCCGTAGGAGCTGTAGCTGGAGAAGGTCAAATGCACGGTCTGACTGCAGCCGGGTCACTGCCACGATGCTTTAAGGTCACTTGACTTGGTGATGTTTTGCAGTGCTACAAGAAATGTAGTCAGACAAAAAATGCTAGCGTTAGCTCGCTCGTCCAAGGCCATGTAGCAAGACTCCCTACATGGGCATGGTGTGACTATGACGTTTATTTCGGTCGTAATCCCATTAGACGCACTCTAACGTATCGTTTCTGAAATAGAGGAACTACAACGAATTGCGGGAGTTGTTATTTTCCAGAGTTTTTGGGACAGTAGACTTGCAAGATACCCAAATTAACGTGTAGAAGCACTACAAAAATTTAATTTTCATAATATGTCCCCTTTAAAATTTAGATGAGTGTCATCACAACAAGATGGAGATCAAAACTTACTCGAATTGTAACTTTTCGTCATGCGATTTCTGCAGTGTGACCGTGGCGTGTCGTCAAATTTTGATTACACGCCATCAAAACATGAGCTTCTGTATCTCAGACATATTTGGTCCAACTGAGTCCAAACTAGACATGTAAGACATGAGTCGCGACCTGATGACATCTACACAGAAATCGTGACTGAAAACCAAAGCCTGCTGGCAAATTGCTGTAACTTCCGTGTTTAAGGGTCTATCTCCCTCAAACTACATTTGTGTAGCATGAGCCCCCCCCCTGAAGACATTCAGATGATTTTTAGGAATGGGCGTGGCAAAATAACTGACTAGCGCCCCCGAAAAAGGCAGCACAGGCACTTCGATTGGCCTACACCTACAAAAATCGATAGGGACATTTATCTTCACATTACAAAGAAATAAGTCTGTTAAATAGATATGCTAGACCAAACAGGAAGCCGACCATTTTGGATTTGTTCGACATTTTGGCCACTTTCTACAATTTTAATCGGATGAACTTGTCCTTGGGCTTTCATCAGATCAACTTCAACTTCTGGGAATGTCACCTAAACAAGAGGAGATATAAACTGACTGGGTCTATTTGATTTCATCACCGATGTGACCGTGGCCTGGTGTCAAAGTTTGATTACACGCCATCAAAACACAAGCTTCTGTATCTCTGACATATTTTGTCCAATCAAGTGCAAACTAGAAAGACTAGACTCGCGAACTGATGACACTAACAAAGAAATCATGACTTAAAATCACAGCGCCACCTGCTGGCTACAGGGAGTGAAGCGCTTATCCTTGCCGCAGAGCGCAAAATGAATGCAACGCAGAGACGTGAGCTTGGTCATTGATCGCTCTATCTTCACCGACCGCAACAGGCATGAAATCGGGCCCGTTAGTGCTACAACGTAGCTCTAGTTCGTTTTACATCCGAGACCTTTGCTTTAAAGAAAACATTCGTAGTTGTAAAAATAAAGTACTGGAACCATCAAAAAGAAGCAGGTTTCATTTCCAGACAGGAAATTTCTCTTCAGATTATTCTGTTTCTGCCCAGATACCGATCTATTTCAGGAACAGTAACAGTTGCTCAACATGTTGATATACGGTAGTTATTCTCAGTATATGAAGGGCATCTCAAAGATCTATTTGGTTTGAAGGTCAGTAAAAGTATATATTGTTCAGGGCAGTTTATATGACAATTTATACTTCTTGCCTGTATATGCACAGGTTTACACAAATGGCTGTTTCCGAAGAGTGAGTGGGTTCCAGGGATGCAAGAAACTGATGAATAGAATGTTCTGAACCTTGAACATAGTTTACTCTGCTTCTAAAAGGCTTGTTGGAAACCCTCTTAGGATGTTGGATTAAGGAGGTCTGTGTCCAACCAGTTCAGTAACCTTCTTAAGCATTCAACCCAGATCCACGCTATAACTTTAGTGTGACCTCTTTCTAATGTGAGAGGACACAGAGGCTGGACATTTTTCATTAGCTCGTGGTAGATATATGTGAACTACCAACTAACAGTATGAATGACTTCCTGGAAACTGAAATGTTCACCATGAACCCCTTATTTAAACCATATCACCCCCCCTCCTTACAATGATGGCTGGCTTCTCACTCCACCTTCTAGTGTGGCTGTTCTGAAACCATATACCATTGTAATAACAACATAGAACGAAGCTACTGTTTTTTAATGGTTTTAATTTGAGATTCAAGGTTTCTATAATTCCCATCATTTTTGATGGGTGATATAATTGAATCTATAGTACTTTCAATGGGTCCAGATGTTACCATGGATTTGCAGACAACAATTAGCTGGAATATTGCTGACACATAAGTCAAAATGTTTACCTAAGGATATAGGAGACCTTTTATCTCGATGTCTTTTAAGAAATTAATACATATTTGTCCTTCATACATGTTTTCTGTTTTGATCGAGTGATAAAATCATATCTGTAAAAGTATAGATTTCTCTTGAACTCTAGTCTTGCATGGAAAAATGTGGAACATGGTACAAACTGCAGTAGTTCTTACACTAGCCTAGTGCTGCCTTCCCTTTGGTTGCTGGTTCTCAACCAAAACACACATGCCAGAGAGGTGAGGAAGATTATCACACAATGTCAGCATTATCTGGAAGATGGAAGGGGCACAGTCAGTGAACCAATATCAGTGTGACTAGCATCAGTGTCTGCTCACACTCTTTCAAGCTGGGTGGAGTCGACCTCCAATCCAACAGGACTCAGTTCACACAAGTAAAAGAGTGTGTCCTCGCTGGCCTCCGCTTCTGTCAGAGGCTCCAGGCGGACAAAAGAGTTGCGGACTGGATGTTTTGACTCCAGGCTGGTGTCCAGCAGCTCTGAGGGGGAATCAGTCTCCACAGAAGCACTTGAGCTGGAGGAGGGCTGAAGCTGGATGATGGCGAAATCAGAGGAGCTGCTGCTGCTGGCACTGGTGCCTGGGTCCAACTCTGGAGAAGGGGTACAGCCATCTAGGATGGCCAGCAGGGGGCAGGAGGTGTACTGGATTAACTGCTTATCTGGAAAAGGAAAAAAAATGGTCAAAAATCGAACATAATCGATAATCACCATTTGCCTGACTGTTATCATGCAAAAAATGTCACCATATGTGTTGTAAAGAGAACTACTAATTACACTTTGTGCTGATGTAACACTGCGGACGGCCAACCAACTGATAGACACATGCTGCTTCCATTCAGTTTACAGGGCTCACTGAAAGCTCTGATGAGGATTAAATTGATGTATCCTCACTGTCTCCGCACCTCAACTCAAACTAACACAATGAAGTGAGGGATCATGTTGGAACAGTAACTAACACACATATTGTCTTCTTAAAGGGGACATATTATGCCCATTTTTCCACAGTTCGGATTGACCTGTTTTGAGTGCCCCGCCCAGTGTTGCCAACTTAGCAACTTTCTCGCTAGCCGGGCTCCACCAGCCCGGTAGCTAGCGAGCCGGGGGGGAGCCCCTAGGGAACTACGGGAGCGATGGCTCGCGAGCTAACCGGGCCGGTTGCTCGTCCAAGCCATGTAGCTTCCTACATGGGCATGATTTGAATATGACGTTTATTTCGGTTGTAATCCCATTCGACGCACTCTGGCGCATCGTTTCTGAAATAGAGGAACCACAACAAATCGCGGGAGTTGTTTTTGTCCAGAGTATTTTGGACGGTAGACATGCCAGATACCAAAATTAATGTGTAGAAGCACTACAAAAGTGGAATTTTCATAATATGTCCCCTTTAAAATCTTTCACTGATGTAAAAAGTACAATAAACTGGTGCCTAATGTAATTTATGAATGTATCTGTTATGGATCTGGGCCAACATTCTGGACTATAGGGCTACAGTAGGGTAAGATCTGGCTGCCTGTGCAGCACGTGACAACTGGGTTGCTGCACTGCTGTGTATCACTGGCGTCTGTTGCTCACACAGAGGGAGTGCCTGCTATGTGTTCAAGTATGACTTGTGTATTCCTCTAATAAAAGTATTGCTATGTAATCAAATAATTGCCATGACACTGCAACATTTCCATTATTTCGCAGATTACACCCAGCTGTAATTATCTGTGAGGCCTGAATCACATAATTTAAACTTCAGGAATGTCTTTAAGACATTAAAGCCTGGATGACGCATAACATTTTACATCTAAATTCAGACAAAACTGAAGTCAATGAACTTCAAAGAAACATTATTTGGAGTTATGTTTTGAGTGTGTCAATTGACTCAGACATAAAACAAGTCTCTAGGACAGCCTTCTTTCACCTGGATGCTGAGAAACTGGTCAATGCTTTTGTTACCTCTAATCAGCATTACTGTAATTCTTTATTATCGAGATGTCCTAGTAAGTCTGAGAAAAGCTAGAAGAAGAGAGCCAATACTCCAGGCTTAGCTTCTCTGCATTGGCTGTCTGTAAAAGTATCACTATGGATTATTTAGTGTACATTTTCTTCATTGAAAATGAAACCTACAGCACAATGAAGTATGCAAAGAGTGAATACTTTCTAATTCCACTGTATGTCAATGGAGGTTAGGCTGTTAGTGTGCAAGTATTCTGAACTTACCAATGTTTTCTTCTTCTGTCCTGTCTCTGTTCAGCTGTGCAGTGTTCTCTTTGGAGGGCACACTCTCCTATAAAACACATAACAGCTTAAAAAAACCCCAAAATAAAAAGTTTACATTTTTTTTTGTCTGTTATGGACAACAATAGTGACATGTCTACAAGTGCAGTCTGTATTATTCGCAGGCAGCTCCACTATAAATACAATGAGAGAAGAGTTTTTCTACAAAAATCTTTCTTACTTGTAATACTTGGAGTACATATGCTCCCCTGGACTTGTATTGTTCCAATGAAGTTTCTTTCCTTTGTAAACCTCAACCATTACAAAAGGCAACACACTTAAAATACACCCCCAGAGAAAATTTGTATCTGTTGTCAACATGACTGAGCAGTGAACCTCCTGCATGTGTGAAAGGAAAACTGGAAAAAATCTGGACCCAAATCTCTAGATTGTCCAAATGAGCAGCCAAACTGATCAATTAAAACGTCAAAAGTAGCATATAATAGAGATAAGTAAAGTGTCAAAACAAGATGGGGATAGCGTGGCAGCCACAAGAGAAAAAATTACCCCACAGTTTCTGGGTCAGGGCAAAAGCACATTTGGCCTGGTCACATTTTACCATGTGTGTGGTAGAGTTACCTCCCTTTCCACTCAGCCAGTGCTCATTTTACACTTTTAACAGTAAAGACCAAAGCCTGCCCAGTTTCAATTTGTCCCATCAAAGTTTTATATGGAACCATATATTTTTTACACTTTTTGTAATAACAGATTATTAAGAGATATCCAAATATAATCTCTAAAAGCCACATGCGCACTTGCGCGGTCTGATTCCTTGTCCTCTACTCCTGAGGCCGGGCTGTACACACATACACATTTACAAGTATACTGATTAGTTGCTGTGCTGCAAAAAAGTAATAAGCAGAACAAGAACTTAATCAAACCAACTGTTCAACAAACATGTAAAATAGCAATAGTTTACCTGTGTAACAAAATCACATTGCAGTGATTAAGCGAATAGCTAACTGTTACAGAGAGGCAAAAAAAAAAACCTTCAATCTCAAGTGGGGCTGGGCAATAAAACAATAAATAATTATAACCATTTGCCAGTAATAACAATAGCAATATATCACAAGACCAATATATATCAATGTAATGCTTGTGCATTTTTCAAGCATAGTAATGAGGTACAACACATAATTGATTTACTTTGGATTTTTAAAATCTGAATATGGCAGGTGCCACATCCTAGACAATTAATGGGAAACTCTGGGCAGCTGAAGACAGCGAGGAAAAAGGAAAGAACAGGAGGAAGGACTGATTCTGACTCATAACTTAATACAGTATCTACAGGAGTGACATGAGACAGATGGTCAGATTCTCCTAACCATAATTTCATAAAATAAATACAGTGACAATATGCTTCTCAACATCATACATATGATCAAAGTAGGCTTAAAACCTTCCTTTTTGATAAAGCTTTTAGTTAGAGCTGGTCCAGGCTTGTCTTAGACCTGCTCTTAGCTATGCTGCTATAGGTCTAGAACAGGGGTGTCCAAAAGCACTTAAATGGCACCTACTTATAGCACTTTGTTTTGGTTTATTTTTGAAGAAATTTTACTTTCTTGATTCTTGTTGTTCTGGGTTTGTACCCTCGGGGTTGATGCACTTAAGGCCGGCCGTGCTTCTGCGTTTTCAGAGACATGAAAGAGGGGTTCGCACAGGCTAAAGTCGCTTTGCAGGTCGACGAAGGTATGAAGCTGTGGAGAAAGATCAGGGACAAATTTGTCCTCCAGAAAAAGTAATAAACAGTCGACGATGACTGCCACACACAAAGAAGGCGTCTTTAAGGTTGTCTTTGACAAAAAACTTTACTCCACCTAGTGTTCTGGCGGTGAATTGCTTTGCAACGCGCGCAAACCTTGGAGAACCATAAATTAAAACAAGTCCATCGACACAACTTCGTGAAAAGTGATTTTCTGTATGTGGCCCTCGGGACAGAAAGGTTGGACACCCCTGGTCTAGAAGGGTGGCACATGCGTTCTACAACAGTGCTATCTTTATCGCAGTAAATTTGTGAAAATTGTCAAAACAATTATATAAGGTATTGATCATCTTTATGTTTTTGTGTGAATGGGATTTCATTTTTACCTCTATGGCATCAAAATCAATTCCAAATTGCTTTCCATATAGCATGGACTGGAAATCCTCCAGACTGCAGTCAATACTGTCCAGATAGTCCATCAGCTCCACCCTGACAACACACACAGACATACAGACACACACAAACAATGCTCCATTACTAACACATAATCGGGGACATGCACAGACATTTTGCAGGGCAGGGGCTCAAGTGACAACAAGGGAACCTCTTATAATTATTTATTGATTTTGACAATACCAAATCTAAGCAGTGGGCTTGGCAATGCACATACAGAGCCTTGTCATTGTGTTGCAGTATTGTTCACTGCAGTCCTGTGAATTGACCACTCATATTGGCAGCACTTCATAGCCTTGACCAGTTTTTGGATCTGTAGGCCATTGCTCTTTAGCAAGTAAATTGTTTTGTATTTATATAGCCCTTTTCTAGTCTTGATGATCACTCAAAGCTATTTATTATACAGTTTAACATTCACCTATTCACACACACACACAGTGCAACTATAAGCAGCACTTAGTTGTTCTATGATGGCAATTCGGGGTTCAGCATCTTGCCCAAGGACACTTCGGCATGCAGATGTGGAAGACTTAGGATCGAACTGCCAACCTTCAGGTTGGAGGTCAACCGCTCTACCCCTCAGCCACAGTCAATACGTTTTTTCTCCATCTCCTCATTTGTTTTAGTTTTTTTAGACATTGAAGAAATGGAGGAAGCCCTCCTTGACTTCTATTTCAAACACATAACGCACGACAAATGAGAGACCTGCCTGAAAATATATTGGCCACCTTTATTTCTTTCCTTATATCTCTTTTTGTGAATGGGGCCAGAGCTTGTATGAAATAATTTTGTGTTCTGTTGAGAGGAGTGGTAATGGTAAATGGATTTTTTTTTCAAATAGCGCTTTTCTAGTCTTGATGACCACTCAAAGCGCTTTACACTACAGTTTCACATTCACCCAATCACACAAACATTCTTACAGTGCATCTATCCCAGCACTTTGTTATTCTATGGGGGCCATTCAGGGTTCAGCATCTTGCCCAAGGACACTTCGGCATGCAGATTGTTCAGACTGGGGATCGAACCGCCGACCTTCAGGTTGGAGGACGACCACTCTACCCCTCAGCCACAGCCGCCCAAAACCTCTTCTTACCCTTTTTCTGGTCATTCTCCAAATGTAGCCTGAGTACACTGTCGTACGGGCTAAACATTTGAACAAGTCACCACTGAAAGCCTCCCCTGTCATGCAAGATATAAAATGATGTCACTTAATCAGCTCAAAATGTCTGTTTCTTGTTTTTTTTTTCCTCTCTCTAATTGCCTCGCCTTGACCACCTGATACTTTAAAAGCTGCTTCTAAAGCATTCTTTTTGTATGTGTTCCATCGCCCCATGCTTGTTAAGAGGGCCTCTGAGTCTGCATGCTCTTGCATTTTTCAAGTCCCTTATACCAGTCGTTTACCAAAGCGACTCTCCAAGCACTGTTGCTGTACCTTTATTCATTAAGAAAAAGCCGACAACTGAGGCAGCACATACTGTCCATGTCAGGCAAATACTCCAACCATGGCTTATTATCATTCCACTTCTTTTTAAATGATTGGCCTTCAGTATTTTGGGGAAATCTGAAGACAGGTTGGCATGGTCCTCTATCAACACATATTTTCAAATAGAAAATGATCACCCTTGAAATCAAAAGCTTGGTTGTGGGTGGTATCTGTTGGATTCTTTAAGGATGCAATTTTTCCTCAACAGTTTCTGTTTCCTCAAGCTCACCTTCTTCTATAACTTCCTCAAACTGAACATTATCCACCTCGCTAACAGTGATTTCCTGATCGTCTTTGGTCTCTTTGTGAGGTGTTGCCTTACAAGCCTTCTTCCGAATCATCTGTTATCTCTTCTGGTGTTGCTGCTGGTACTTGTTTTTAACCATTAATTTAGAGATTTGCTAATCTAGGCTGTTTCCTGGTGCTCCTTCTCCTTCCTTTTCTGAATGCAAACAGGAATATAAATCAAATTTAAGCTCAAGCCCCCTTTGATGTCTATGTGTGGATTAGCCAGAACATAATATAAAAGTATTACAAAAATCCTCAAAAAGTGGGCCTGAATGAATTAACCCAGGGAATATTCCTTACAGATTGGCTAATAGCCTACATTGGTGAACGGCTTTCTTTCCCTACAGAGGGTGTGCAGATCAAACAACAGCCTTACAGATTTCTGGAACATCCCTACCATGTTAACATGACCCACTTAAAGCTGGTGCAAGAAAGGATTTTCAACTCTTAACCAATTATACAAAATTGGGAGGCCACAGACTTAATGACAGATTTACCCTATTTTTAATCTTATAATCACCAGAGCACAACACAAGACGATTTGGCCACAACGCAAGACCACACACTTGCGATTTGTAGGAAACAATTTCACAGTGGCGAGTCCAGAGACTTGGAATATAACAGAAACTTGCATGATTCTTCAGGTTTTTTATTGCAGTTGGAAACTGCCTTACCGCCAACTACTGAGCTGGAGTGGGGAAAACTTGCATGATTAAACTAGACAACAGAAGAAAATCAAACATGGAGGGCCAACATTTTTTAGCCAAAAAAAATATCTATTAATTAGTTATTTGTAGCCATTAGTTGTCCAATATTCTGTTATCCTGTTGCTCAATTGCTACTGAATTTGAATGGCCCTGATATGGAATAAGAAGCTCTTGAAAAAAAGGGAGAAATTATTCACTTATACTACCGTTCAAAAGTTTGGGGTCACCCAGACAATTTAGTGTTTTCCATGAAAACTCACACTTTATCAAATGAGTTGCAAAATTAATAGAAAATATAGTCAAGACATTGAAAGGGTTAGAAATAATTATATTTATTTTAAATATTAATTTTGATCTTCAAACGTTTTTTCCGTCAAAGAATGCTCAATTTGCATAAATTACAGCATTGCAGACCTTTGGCATTCTAGCTGTTCATTTGTTGAGGTAATCTGTAGAAATTTCACCCCACGCTTCCTGAAGCATCTCCCACAAGTTGGATTGGCTTGATGAGCATTTCTTGCGTACCATACGGTCAAGCTGCTCCCACAACAGCTCAAGGGGGTTGAGATCTGGTGACTGCGCTGGCCACTCCATTACAGACAGCTTACCAGCTGCCTGCTTCTTCCCTAAATAGTTCTTGCATAATTTGGAGGTGTGCTTTGGGTCATTGTCCTGTTGTAGGAGGAAATTGGCTCCAATCAAGCGTTGTCCACAGGGTATGGCATGGCGTTGCAAAATGGAGTGATAGCCTTCGTTATTTATAATCCGTTTTACCTTGTACGAATCTCCCAGTTTACTAGAAACAAAGCAGCCACTGCCCATCACATTACCTCCACCATGCTTGGCAGATGGCGTCAGGCACTCTTCCAGCAGCTTTTCACCTGTGCTGCGTCTCACAAATGTTCTTCTGTGTGATCCAAACACCTCAAACTTAGATTCTTCTGTCCATAACAATTTTTTCCAATCTTTGTTTGTCTATGTCTGTGTTCCTTGACCATATCAATCTTTTATTTTTATTGGCCAGTCTCAGATATGGCTTATTCTTTGCCACTCTGCCTAGAAGGCCAGCATCCCGGAGTCGCCTCTTCACTGTAAACGTTGACACTGGCGCTTTGCGTGTACCATTTAAAGAAGCTGCCAGTTGAGGACCTTTGAGGTGTCAATTTCTATAACTAGAGACTCTAATATACTTGTATTCTTGCTGAGTTGTGCACCGGGGCCTCTCATTTCTCTTTCTACTCTGGTTAGTGCCCGTTTGGGCTGTTCTCTGAAGGGAGTAGTACACACCGTTGTAGAAAATGTTCAGTTTCTTCGCAATTTCTCTCATGGAGTAGCCTTAATTTGTAAGAACAAGAATAGACTGGCGAGTTTCACATGAAAGTTCTCATTTTCTGGCCATTTTGAGAGTATAATCAAACCCACAAATGTGATGCTCGGGATACTCAACCAGCTCAAAGGAAGGCCAGTTTTCTAGCTTATCTTACCAGCTAAACAGTTTTCAGCTGTGCTAACATAATTGCACAAGGGTTTTTCAAGGGTTTTCTAATCATCAATTAGTCTTCTAAGGTGATTAGCAAACACAATGTACCATAAGAACACTGGAGTGATAGTTGCTGGAAATGGGCCTCTATACACCTATGTAGATATTTTATTAAAAAACAGATGTTTCCACATAGAATAGTCATTAACCACAGCAACAATGTAAAGAGTGTATTTCTGATTACTTTAATGTTATTTTCATTGAAAAAAACTGTGCTTTTCTCTGAATAATAAGGACATTTCGACGTGACCCCAAAATTTTGAACGGTAGTGTATATATATATAAAGAGCAGGTTGCCACATACTTGCCAAGCAGGTTGATGTTCTGTGATATAGCTCCGTTTTCGTTCAATATGGAGTCCATCATCTTGAAGGGGTCCTCCAGACTGAGGCCTGAGGCTTTATTGAGCTGCAGGGCACTGCTGGTCGGGCAACTGCTGTCTAAAATGCTGCTCCTCTGGGCATCCTCTGATGATGCTGGCACACCAGCCTCTGTCTGTTTGTTATCTGTGCAGCTGGTGCTGACCTCCGTCTCCGCTGGCAAGACTGCACAGCTGTTCAGCTGTACTTCCACGATTTCTACATCACTGGGAAGGGTAGTTTCAAACAGCATGTCATTAACCAAGACAATCCTGACAAGTACTGTCATGTGCAAAAATTTGGATATTTAATTAAAGATTCAGTTATATATTAAGAAATATCAATGTGAATATTTATGTTTTTCTAACATTTTTGAGGATGTGGCCGTAACACCTGGAAACATGCATATGTGAATCTGCCTCATATCCCACTCTACATGCCCACTTTCAAGCATAAATAGTCAATGAAAAGTACTGCTGATCTATAATTTTGATGGCAAATGGTAAAATCATACAAGGAGACGACTTTCTGGCACCTGAATCGCATAGCTCATGAGCGACACATTGTTTGGTTGCCACAGCAGTGTTATCACTTACAAATGAAAATGCAACAAGTTTCAAGGCGTTGCAGCTGATAATATGCAGTGAGGGTGACAGAGAGGACAGTGTATGAATTAAAAAAGCAATATTTAAAGAAAAATATTTAAAACCTAAAGCTTCTAAATTATTATTATTATTTGGAAATGGAAATATTATAGGTGAACACAACATACACTCTACAAAAAAATGAAAGAACACCTAAATCACACCTCAGACCTTGATGAACAAATTATTGAAAGTTGAAAATATTTCCTGATGCAAATGTACAGCAATGGTCAAATTCAACCAAAATCATTCAAACCACACCGAAAATCTGAGTAAAAAATTGCATCATGGCAACTCAGTAGTGTGTATGGCCTCTGCTTTTCATTATGCATTCCCAACAATTCCTAGGCATGCTACTGATGAGATGGCAGATGGTGTCCTCAGGGATCTCTTCCCAGACCTGGACCAGGGCACCATTGAGCTCCTGGACAGTCTGTGGCTGAATTTAGCAGCGTTGGGTACACGATACATAACGTCCCATAGGTGCTCAATTGGATTTAGGACAGGGGAATGTGAGGGCCAGTCATTGGCCTCAACGCCTTCATCATCCAGGAACTTCCTACACACTCTGGCCACATGAGGCTGGGCATTGTTCCTGCACCAGGAGGAACCCAGGGCCCACTGCACAAGCATAAGGTCTGACAATAACACTGAGGATTTCATCCCAGTACCGAACAACAGTCAGGTTCATGGCTACGACATGGAGGTCTGTGCGACCCTCCAAGGATATGCCTCCCCAGATCATCAATGACCCACCGCTGAACTGGTCCTGCTGGATAATGTTACAGGCAGCATAACATTCACCACGGCGTGTCCAGACAATTTACGCCTGTCACATGTGCTCAGTGCGAACCTTCTCTCATCTTTGAAGAGAACGCGGCCCCAGTGGCGGACCGTCCAATTCTGGCGTTCTCTGGCGAATGCCAATCGAGCTGCACGGTGCTCGGCTGTGAGCACAGGTCCCACAAGAAGACGTCGGGCCCTCCGTCATGGAGTCTGTTTCTGGACAGTTTGGTCAGAAACATGCAAACCAGTAGCTTGCTGGAGGTTATTTTGTAGGGCTCTGTAGTGCTCCTCCTGTTCCTCCTCATACAAAGGAGCTGATGCCTGTCCTGTTGCTGGGTTGATGCCCCTCTACGGCCTTGTCCAGCTTTTCTAATGTAACAGCCTGTCTCCTTATATCTCCTCTATGCTCTTGAGACTGTGCTGCAGACACAGCAAACCTTCTTGTGAACGGATGAATGGATGTGCCATCCTTGAAGAGCTGGGCTACCTGTGCAACCTGATTGGTCTGCAGATACCGCCTCATGCTAACAGTAGTGACAAGGACACTAGCAGATCACAAAAATAGAGAATAATAAGTCAGGAGGGACAAGGAGAGAGCAGCGGTCTGTGGCCACCACATGTAAAACTATTCCCTTGCACCAAAGAAGGTGAAATGGATTCAATCACTTGTGTGTCCTAAATGGACAGATTGATGTCCCTGAAGTTTAACTGACTTGGTTTTATACTGTGATGATTAAGTGTTCCCTTCATTTTTTTGAGAATTGCATTTATTTATGTGGTCTCCATTCTGCATTCTGTGCACCTGATAGCGGTCATGTTCACTTCAGCGAATTTATACAAAAATCTAAAAGTTGTAGACGCACACAGTGTTATATATTATTAAAAACTATTAAACGCTCAGTTGTGTAACTCTACAATGCCATTTAATGGTTCCTGGTGTAATATGCTTTGAGTTGGCATAAAACTTCTCTTAAAGTCGATTTATAATATGGTTTCAATTCACTACCCCATGTCTGTGTTGCCTATTTATCTTCTAAAAAAATGTTTGTGTGCATGAGCCAGAGTTCGTTTTCAGTTGCACACATTCTCCCAGCAAGTTTGTTTTTATAGATCCCAACTTCTGCATGGAAAGTGACTAATGAAAATCAAACTTGCGCCGTCGCTGATTATGTAATTTAACGCCTGTGACAGGAGCTTCTTGTCGGTCCTCTGATGACATTTAAGTATTTCTGTTGGAAACTTCTTAAAGCATCCTGCCGTTTACTCTTTGACTGAATTGTCACTGATGGCCTAACCTGATTTAAATGTTATCCACTTGTAATAACTTCCGAGGCAGTGGGATGGCTGATTTGAAATTATTTTAAAACTATTTATATCACTACCCAGAGTCATATGCATGTAGAGTCTACAGACCTCAGATAGCTCTTTGAATCTTACCATGGTGATACCACTCACTTCAGCAATCAAGAGCAAACTAAATGTTCCTCCAAAATGATCTGTAACAATATTCTATCATTTGCACATTAATCAAATTTTTGGCATTTGAAATAGTAATAGTAATGAATGTTGGGGCATCCAACCTCTACCCTTACAATAAATTGCTTTCCACAATTACATTTTATAAATCATGACATTTCAAAAGGCAAATATTTAGTTTTATTTGATTATTTATAATACCTTAATCTCTCAAATTAACCTAAAATATCCATATGTTTAACTATGTAAAAAAAAAACTGATTAACATGGTGAGTCAATATACTAAGCTCCTTCACCTGCATGATATTATATTTTTTCCTTTGAAATTATTCAAAAATAAAACGCACAATGTATTTGCATGAGGGCATAGAATAATGCATATGAGACTTTTGTTAAGTACAGAAAAGGAAAACAATTGGCTCACAGACTAAAGAATGATCAACAGTATATATACAATGCTATAAAGAAAAGTATTTGCCCCCTTCCTGGTTTCTTATTTTTTGGCATATTTGTCACACTTAAATGCAGTTTTGAAATGGTAATTTCATTTATTTAGGGAAAAAAGCTATCCAAATCTAACCACATTCTTTGGAAAGCTGAATTCAATTTTACTAGCCACACCCAGGCCTGATTACTGCCAGACCTGTTGAATCAAGAAATCCCTTAAATAGAAACTGTCTGACAAAGTGAAGTAGGCTAAAAGATCTCCAAACCTTCACATCGTGCTAAAGAAATTCAAGGACAGATGAAAAAAAAGTAATTGACATATATCAGTCTGGAAAGGGTTACAAAGCCATCTCTAAGGCTTTGGGACTTCAGCGAACCACGATGAGAGCCATCGACAACTCATCCAGAAGGTCATAAAAAAACCCAGAACAACATCTAAGGAACTGCAGACCTCACTTGCCTCAGTTAAGGTCAGTGTTCATGAATCAACGATAAGAAAGCCACTGGGCAAAAATGGCATCCATGGGAGAGTTCCAAGGCGAAAGCCACTGCTGACCAAAAAGAACACTAAGGCTCGTCTCACATTTGCCAAAAAACATCTTGATGATCCCCAAGACTTTTGGGCAAATATTCTGTGGACTGACGAAACAAAAGTTGAACTTTTTGGAAGGTGTGGTCCTGTTACATCTGGCGTAAAACTAACACAGCATTTCAGAAAAACAACATCATACCAACAGTCAAACATGGTGGTGGTATTGTGATGTTCTGAGGCTGCTTGCAGCTTCAGGACTTGGACGACTTGCCATAATTGATCGAACCATGAATTCTGCTCTCTACCAGAAAATCCTGAAGTAGAATGTCCGGACATCAGTTTGTGACCTCAAGCTCAAGCGCACTTGGGTTATGCAGCAGGACAATGATCCAAAGCACACCAGCAAGTCCACCTCTAAATGGCTCCATAAAAGCAAAATGAAGGTTTTGGAGTGGCCTAGTCAAAGTCTGGACTTAAAACTCGATTGAGATGCTATGGCATGACCTCAAACAAGCCGTTAATGCTCGAAAACCATATATTGTGGCTGAATTAAAACAATTCTGCAAAGAAGAGTGGGCATTTTTACCCTGTTTAAAGGGTTTTTAGTAGTTTTTCCTTAGTCTTGCTGAGGGTTAAGGACAGAGGATGTCACACCAATGTTAAAGCCCTATGAAACGAATTTCGATTTGTGAATATGGGCTATACAAATACAATTTGATTGATTGATTGATGATTTGCACTGCTGCATATCAGAAACTATTTGTTTAACAGCCGTTATCAGTTACCACATCATCTATGAGAAAGCATTTTTCAAAGCAGTAGAATAATGTGAAGTTCACTTAAGTAAAATGTGACTTGTCTTACCCTTCTTCATAGTCTGTATGTGACCCCTCTGTGATCTCCGCCATAACCTCTGCATCATTCTCAGTCAAGTCACAGATGATAACATCATCCAATATCTCAGAGCCCTTCACACCATTCAGACTGTTGACAGATGGCTTTACGGGACACAAAGATCACATCATTCAACAAGATGTATCGATAAAAAAAAAAATAGCCACAAAGGCTTGAAAATATATTTTTTTATAAATGATCGATATTAAAAAAAATTGATTCATAAGTTTTCATTATAAGCAATACCTACCATGTTGTATCACAAGTTATTTTATTTACTGACCTGTTCCACACACACTTTGTCATCATAGATCTGATGAATATATTTGGGCTTCTTTCCATTGTTGTTAATAAGAATTGGCCTGTTGACAAGACCGTGACACATTATCAAAGTTCACATTATGAGAGTGCGGAAATGGTTAGTTGATTTACCTGCGTTATTGAGAAAGATATCATGGTAATTTAAATTAATAAAATCATCCATGTTATTCAAACAAATAATGTAATGTTCTACTGATTAATCTTTTAACATAGAGATTGGGTTTCATTGTTAATTTATCATGCATGATCAGTTAAAACACTGATCATTACAAGTTGACAGGAAAAATAAAATAATTATAGTTACATAACAATTTGAAGAATAAAATTCTTCTTCAATAAATTCACATTCTGAGTCACCATAAACAGTTACACCACTGGCTGGGAAATGTTGTTAAACAGATGATATCCCATTTCCATTATCTACATATTAAAGTGTATCCACAAATTAAAGTGTATCTGAAAATGAGCATTGTAAAAACAACCAATCAAAAGTGGGGTAGGTAGTGGGAGTGAATCAGCAGTTATTCCAAATCTAACCATGACATGTTCGATCACCACAAGACAGTCTGATAATATAGGCAACAACACTCTAACCACATTGTAAGAAATTATACACAAGTTCACATTCATTTTATAGAAACATATTTCATTCATGAGGCACCTCATTCAGTGGGTCATTCACGACTCACTAATCAGGTCATCTGTGCCTCTTTAACAGCTGCAGGGACCCTGTTTGTAGGATCAGTGCTCTAACTATGATACCAGTTGAAGGATGAACTCACCTCTTACGCTTTAAATTCAGGATGTGGTTGTTTTGTACTAATGTGACGATGAAATGTATCAGCTGAAAAAAAAATATATATCATGAGATACAACAGAAATGCTGATAGATTAATAGCACAGACACTAGTGCCACAGTTCTACTTAGCTCTGTGTCCATACGTGGACCAGAAAGATATTCATTCTGAGTGCAACCCTTTTGATCTCCGATGTGTTGCAAAACTTCTCCTTTCCAGTATTATTCAGTCTCAAATTTCCCAATATTGAAATTGAAAAGATTGCAATGAATTTTGGACATACCATATTTGCTTTTGCCACAGGAAGATAACGTAAAAAAATAATTAGCTAGAAGGCTATTTCATTCAAGCTTATAATAAATTACAAATTTACTCAACTAACTGTTTTAATAGCTTGACTGCCAACAATATTTAAATAGAGGGTTTATCAGTACATAAGAGTGGTTAGGATACTACAAAAACATTGTATTCCGTTTATCCCACTGAAATAATTACAGCACATATTCAAAGATGATTCTCCTGGTAAAGATGCACCACTCACAGGACTGCTGATGATGACTCAAGCTAGCATGTGCAGAATATGAACAGTAGTAATAAAAACTGATATCTGTTTAGATACAAATACTCTTGAATGGATGAATGATTAACTAATGTACTATGAACTGCAATCAAATTGTCCTCAGAAATATGCAGTTGTGCAAATTAATGTGATAGAGCTCACAGAAGGCATGTGTTGTATGTGAAAACAGCTTCAGCTAGTGTAAACTGATGGTCCCGTATAGTGCTCACCTTTTTAATGAGCTGTTGTTGGTGGGCATGTTTCTGTCTCAGATCTGAGATCTCCCTCCAGAGAGCTTCATTCTCCCTAAAAAACAAAACAAGTTTCACTTAGAGATAATCTACTGAACAACCAACCTTTCTCCTGTGTCTTCCTACAATTTTTGTTTCCATACAATGTGATAATGTCGGAAGTTGTTTCTGACATTTCAACAGAAAGTTTTTTTGGGATACACATTTAGACTGTTAGTGACCAGGACATATTATTAAAATACTTTTTTTTGGTGATCTATCGCTATAATTTTGCAGCAATACATAGCAGTAAAACACTGATGTTCCACACATGCATGCAAACAGTAAGTTTTTTTCAAAACGGTGAAAAAGAAACAAAGAAGAGAAAAAAAAATCTTAAAAGGAATAGCACCTAGAATAAAGTAATGCACAGTCACATCCAGAAAGTTTGTAGTGCTGACCATCTGCAAAGATATCCAGATGAACTTGATATTGGGGAAACAATTCAATACAGTAAATAACAGGCAGACCCTCACAGCCACAAAACCCATAAATCGTCCTTAAGTTAGTTCTAAAATTATGGAATTTTCTAAAAGGTATGTTTTGGTTGTTATCATTATATATTTTTTTTGCACATAGCTTAACACATACCTCTTGAGTGTTGACAGCCTGGCATCAAGGTTCTCTTGTTTGCTGTGAACACTGTGAACACTGGCCAAGACTTTTGTCAGGTCTTCCTGTCGTATCTTATTGTCCTCCGGCCGAGCATTAGAAACCTAAAAATACAATCAAGTCTTAGGTTTACAGTATTTCAACAATAGTAGCATACAAGTTGACTGCACAAAACATGCAAATGAAAGGGAGAGGGGTTGACGGTATCTATCTTGTCGAGCAATTCGTTAAAATTACTTTCTTTGTCCTTAATCTAAAAAAAAAAACTTTGTACATTGATTACATAATTTGCAGTAACCTCCATAGAAACAACTTTGTCCTTTTTTACACTTATCATAACATAAGTGTTATGAGTGTTTTTGGTCGTTGCTTCATTGTGGAGCTGTGTAATGGATTCTCTGCCCAAAAAAACCCATGACCGGTCTGTCAGTTGGATTGACCATGTGTCAAGCCTGTACATAGCCTTACCCTGAATGTGGAAGGGTGAACCTTTTCATGACCGAAATTTTCAAAATAAATATCAATATCAAAGAACTGCTGACTCAGCACTTTATTTTTTGTGGAAAATGTTTAATGTAATTGAAAATTATCATATTGTGGTTAGAGAAGTTAGGTAAACCCTAACGAATAACCAGAGGTGTAAAAAGTACTGAAATATTTTACTCACGTAAAAGTATCTTTACTTTGATGAAATTTTACTTAAGTACAAGTAAAAGTACCCATCTAAAAATCTACTAAAGTAAAATAAAAAGTAGTTAATTTCAAAATGTACTTTAAGTAAAAGTTACTTAGTTACTTCCAACAAATTGATGGGGGCCGCACCTATACAGTTCAAAAAAGGGGTCAAATCCAATCCAAAACCATTTATTTTCAATTAAAGGAGAATCTTTACAAAAAAATAGTCAACATGTCAACACAACATTTAAGAACTTTTGGGAGGACATGTCAAGACATGAACCACATGACAGCTAAAATAAAAAGTTAAAATGCCATTGTCCCACTGTATATTTAAACTTTTGGTTAAACTTTGGTCCACCTTTAGAGCACTAGTCTACAAACTTCTTGTTGAGTTTGAGCAGCAGCTGATTTTCAAGGTGAGAAGAGCTCATCCGGGCTCCCTTTGCAGGGAACAGCAATCCAGCACAGCTGAAGAGTCGCTCGCAGGTGGCCAAGGCAGGTAGGCCAGTATTTAGTTTCAGGCAGTGTTGTGCATGAACAATTTCAAAAGAACATGTTCATTGAACACGTTCATTCTAATGAGAAAGTTGAACTGAACGCAACTTAATGAGAAATAATGAATTTGAACGGTGAACACCTTCATGTGAGGTCTAGCTAAAACGTTACGGAATGTTTTCCTTCTCCTGAGGAGAGACACCGTCTAATCGAATGCTTGCATCATGTCGTTGCTATCTTTGTTGTGTTTGAAAAGAAATGCAGTCTTACAGGGCAAAATACAATCTGTAAGTTGCAGTTCCGTTTTTGTGGAAAATCGTTTTGGGGGGGGAGTGAAGCTTGCATAGAGCGCCAAATGTGCTAGGGCCAGCCCTGTGTAGTGCAGTGATTCTCAAACTGTGTGGTGCGCGGAGTCATAACAGGTGGGGCTGGCGACCAGGAGGTGGAAATGCGAGGCAGAACTAATATTACAGCCGAACTAATGTTTTGACGTCCGCATCTGTTGAACAGCGGAGCAGTTAACAAATCGCTCTTTCTCCGGAGCCAGGCGTCGGCAACCAGCTGCTCTGCAGGGGCTCCATGTGCAGTGTTGTGCATGTTGCGCATATTTTTCGCAAACAGTGCACGTGAGGGAACGTCATCCACTCTGCAGGATCTACCACTGTAGTGAGAATTGCCTTGCGCCTTTTTGTTTTTTACTCAGTAACGGATGTAATTCCAATGTAGCGAAGTACAATACTTCAGTCAAAACCTACTTAAGTAAAAGTAAAATTACCCATTTCAAAAACTACTCAAAAAATTACAAAGTACAAAAAAAACTACTCAATTACAGTAACGTGAGTAAATGTAATTTGTTACTTTACACCTCTGTGAATAACAAGGATTTAATTGTTGAATAGATCTGATTTCAATCCAAGTACAAAGAAACATTTCAACATTTATTACACAAACGTGTGAAGTATTTTGTGTCATTGCTGAACACACAAATTAAATATTCACAGTGCTGGCAAAAAAGTAGGTGATCGCTTGGATCTAAGAATTTGTTGGAGCTCCTTTGGCAGCAATAACCTCAAACCAGGATCAGAGCAGAGATCAGAGAGAGTTTTAGACATTTCCTCCAACAAAGCTGCTCAGACATATTATTAAGATGTTTTACTATCCAAACCACAAAACTAAAATACTGAGTTCTGTTTTTGAAAATGAATTATTAACAGGCCGGTACAGAGTTACATGTAACAAAATTATGTTTAATATTTTTTTATTTTAACAATTTCTCTCTTATCTGACTTTATAAGTCATGCACAACTATAAAACAGAACAAACATGTTCTTCAGACAAACTGAAAAAAAATAATGACATACACATATAAAGCCCTTAATTAAGCTCCTTCATTATCCAAGAGCTCATAACCCCATTTTTTCCCCAATAGATCACTTCAAACACAATACACAGGCTCTCTTGTTTTTCAAAAAAACTGTAAGAGTAGAATGAGAGATAGAGCCTTCAGCCAACAGGCTCCTCTCCCTTGAAACCAACTCCCACTCTGGGTTCAGGAGTTTGACACCATCTCTAAATTTATGGTAACACTTAAATAGTTCACCGTAATCAACTCTTGAAACTTGAACTCTTTTCTCCCCTCTTTTACATCCATTTCTCCCTGCTCAGCCCAGCCAGTCGAGATGGCCACCCAGATTGAGTATTGTTCTGCTAGAGCAGGGGTCTCAAACTCGCGGGGCGATATTTTGTGGCCCCCACCTTAATATGAAAGTTTAATGTTAGTGCGGCCCGCGAGTTTTATATTGTAGCAACCCCGCTGGTAGCTTCTGTGTGGGACAATGTTATGATGTTCTGGTTTCCTACTGTGTGCCTGTCCAGTGAATGCAGCATGCATGTGAGTGACATGGGGGGCGGGTCGTGTGTGTGTGTGTGTGAGAGTGAGTGCGAGAGAGAGCCGGGAAGAGAAAAGAGTGGCTTTGGATGTGCGGAGAGCAGGAAGGTGAAAGTCAAAGTTTTCCGCCCTCTTTCGCACAGGTCATGATGTATCCAGTGCTTCATTTGTAAATCACAAGGTGCCGGAACGCTAAGTACATATGGCCGCGCAAGTACGACGAGCACAGGTCCCGGAACGCACATAAAACTACGCTTAAGATAAGCACACACATGCCAGTTACAATGCAGTGGGACTTATTTAGGCTATACTGCAGTGACGGTATCAGTCTTTGTGTCAGTGATTAATAAAGTGGCATCTTGAGCAAAGGCGACTTCTGTGTCCAGCGGAGAAAACGAACGGAACACACACACACACACACACACACACACACACACACACACACACACACACACACACACACACACACACACACACACACACACACACACACACACACACACACACACACACACACACACACACACACACACACACACACACACACACACACACACACACACACACACACACACACACACACACACACACACACTCTCTCTTAAATTGAAGGCAAATTCAAGGGACACCAAGGCTCCTTTGCGCACACGCTGCACTGTGAGGTTTTGGGAGCTTCTTTACGCAGACGGATTCATCTTAGAAGTCTGCATTTGTTATCATTTTATAAAATTGTGATGCTGTTGTTAAGAAAGCTTTATATATAACTTATTAGATTATCTTGTTATTGCGTGGCCACAAATTAGTAATTTATCCACCGATGTCAACAGGGGCTCCGTAATTTTCTAGTGATTAAATTATATTGTTATATTTTATTTTAATTATTTCTTTAAAAACTTTTTTTAATATTCATATTAATATAATTCATTTTTTTTTTTTCAATACGAGAGGTACCAGATCTGGCAGAAAGAAGTAGGCAAGAAAAAGCATGTTCAGAAGAACCGTTCATGCTCTTCAATATTCTATTCATGTTCAGAAGAACCCATTGAAGCTTAATAACTGTTAATAAGGACATTTGAGAAGTTTGGATTTTTTTAGCAAAGTTTTTTTTGTGGAATACATGATGCAGCCCAGCCTCACCCAGATACTGCATCCAGTGGCCCCCAGGTAATTTGAGTTTGAGACCCCTGTGCTAGAGGTTTCTTCCAGTTAATGGTGGGAGTTTTTTCTCCCACCAAATGTTTGCTCATTCTGGGAAATGTTCGATTTCTCTATACTTATATTTTTTAAGCCAAGACCTTCATAATAAAGTGTCTTGAGATAATATGTATTATGATTTGGCAATATGAAAAGATGTGGATAAACAGGATTATGATGCAAAAAAAAGATAGCTAGCATGCTAAGGATCTTTTTTTTTATATTGTAAAAAAGAATATTACAATACACTAAAATGATATTAAAGTAAGACATTACAATCATTATCGTAATTTTTAAATCCTTATTAATGGAGAAAATACTATATTTGTGGGTCTCTCTCCCCGCTTGCCGTTGATTCGCAAGGTATTTTGGCTACTCCTAGGTTTGAAGTGATGGGCAGAAAAATCTCAGTTTCCAGGGCTATAAAGTCCTACCGCTTGGACCTACCCGTCCGTCCCAACAGGTAATATATAGGACAGCCTACCCCTCCATGAGGATATGCAAAATGAAGGGGAGGACTAAGGGATAGGGCCAAGGTGGGAGAGGGATGGGCCCAAGTCAATTCAAACTTCCACTATGAATCTGTCCATTTAGGAAGCACAAGTGATTGTGAATCAATATCAACTGCTTAATCATTTAATCATTGTCTGAAGAAGATAATAAGAAGAGAATAGAGAATTTGAAAACAGAGGTTTGAAAGAGCCCCCTCGCCTGTGGACTACTGACTGTTTAACCCTCTTCGGCTGTATGGAAATCATCATTTCAATCATCATTTTGTGCATGTTAACACCGTAGTAACATATCCAAAGACAGTTATTTGACAGTAGTTTTTGTACGACAAATTGAATAACAGTGGTGGTAATAACCAATAAAACTAACACTTTCACTACCGTTGATACAAGGCGCAGCCATCTTTGATTTAAAAGCGGGGGTTGCTGAGGTTTTCGATTTTAGATGTTCATTGCTCTTCGACAGGCAGTACTTGCATTATTCAGTGGTTTAAAATGATTCACAATGATAGCAATAATATAATTTATCGCAATGACTTTTGGGACAATTTATCATCCAATTAAATTTGGTAGTGTGACAGGCCTACCTTAATATTTTGAAGAATGCACCAAGTTAGAGGTTTATTTGTTCAGTTTACAGCTTCAATTCTCTGAGAATTGATTTTGGTTTTGTCTCCTTTATATAAAAGTATGATTTTAAGTGTAAAAGTAGCCTTTTTAGCCTAGTTCGTTACCATGGTTACAAAGGGTCCTTTGGACTCTCCAAATGGCCTTTGTGGAAAACACCTAGTCATGACCTTAGGAAAAATCTGTAAAATATTATTTTTCTGTGGTATTGTTACCAAAGCTGAACTTGGGCTATTCAAGGCTACATGCTAGGGTCCCATTGTGTTTTCCAGGTCATGAGTCCCAGCTAGAGTCATCTGCAGGCCTCTGTTTACCAAAAATATTCATGCGGAAATAAAGACCTCTACTTCACTGTGTTCCAAAGCTATTACTCAATGCCAGAAGCACTTAGAGGGATTCTGGTCCTAAATTGTGTGACGGTGCAACTACAATTTAGGCGCAACCAATGTAAAAGTTAAGTCCAGAGCCCTGTTTTTAATAAAAAATATTCAGTAGCTATAAAAACACACCTCTTGTCTGGTATGATAAACTAGATTCAAGGCTTACTATCTCCTGACTCCATTTTTTTCATTAGCTGAAGAGATCACATGCCTTTTCCAACCTAAATCAAATGAGAACAATGCTTTGATTTGTGTTATAAGGGATTAAGTAAAATAAAAAATAAATGTTTCAAATTTTTTTGCCACCGTACTTATATGAATAGATTTTGTGGTGTATCTGCTTGTCGAGCACTACTGGAGCCTATTTAAGTCTTAATGTCATTGGCAGCATTCTGCTGACTGATGAACAGAGAAATAACAAAAGATGCCTCTACCTTCCTCTTGATTTTCTCCAGCAGGTCGTCCTGTCCATGTTTGAAGTACGGGTGCTGAAATGCCACTGGACCGTCTCTCTCCTGTTTTACAATGCCTGTGTCAATCTGTATAACCTTACGGAATCCATCTGCATGCACATAAACACACAGGTATAAACAACCCAAAAAAACATGAAATAACACACCCTACTATATGTATACAGTATATGCATATATGTATATTTTTAAGCAGTCTGAGTTTAAAGATGTGTCTGTGAGTGCACAGGGCTTCGGAGTGCGGCTATTTAAGTCACAGAGTGCGTAAATGTAGAGAAAACGCTGCAATCGACCCTGGTTCTGCCAAAGATTTGTTAGTAGCAGCTGCTACAATGTCAGGATTTGACACTTTCCAAAGTCCTATATGATAGGGAACTGAACACATTTAGAGTTTGGACTGTTTTCTGAATCAAACAAGCTATCTACTCCTTTTATTTTCTCTGTTTGTGGACAAACACTGATTGGGAAAATATCACCAGATTTGTCAATAGTCTAAGCAGCTTCTGATTGCAAACTTGGTCCCGGCCCTGCTTTTGCTTGTGTGTGTGTGTGTGTGTGGGGGGGGGGGGGGGGGGGGGAATCAATACTAGAACAATTACCTAACCAGGCCTAACTGGCTGCTCATCACAGTTCAGTTGCATTGAAACTAATTCTAAAAGTACAGGTTACAGCCTGGGATAAATATAGCCTGAATCAAACAGTTCCAGCCAGCAGACACTCAGGGTCACTTTACAACTACTGCAAAGAACCAACTTATGTCAGAAAGCGTGAACAAGGGAAATAATGCATTCTTACACATGTTGAGCTGCCTGATGAAACTGGCCATGTTGTTGTGCTTGAAGAACTTGGGGAGAATCTCCTTAGCAAAGCGCTGCTCTTCCAACACTCGGAAGCTGTTGCCCTCCTGCAAACAATCAGCAATGTCGGTCAAAACGGGCTAAAGGATTTATTTTAGATATATACACTCCACATGGGGAGAGTGAGCTTTTCGGTGACTTGGTATCAAAACCTCAATAAAGCAGTGATGCTGGCATGACGCAGATAGTGGGTAACCAAACAGCAGATATAGGATTTAGGAAACTTGCTGGCAGACAGAGTTGACAGTTAACGTATAATAATTGTTCCGTATGCTGACACGACTAGTTGGGTGGCACGAAGATGTAGGGCCGATGAACAATAAACTGTCAAATTAAGGCTGTCTAGTTGTGTACTTGGGGTTAGCATCCTAATGGGATAACGGCACTGCTTTAGCATCACCTGACTCCAGCAGATTAATTCATCGGTGTCTGCATCCTCGACCAGCGTCCACAGCTTGGCGAGGAATGCTGGGACGTTCGAGTTGTGCCTCATCTTCCAAATGAAACAACTGACCACGCAGTGAGTTCTTGTTGCTCTTGCTGTTCTTCTTCCTCTTGTTGTTGTTGTTCTTCTTCTGATGATAATGATGATTAATGGCGTGTGGCAAGCAACTTATCGGCGCTTTACCGCCACCGTCTGGAAAGGAGTGTGAGCCAGAATGGATATGAAAGATAGATAGATAGATATATTACTTAATCATCCCCGAAGTGAAATTAAGTCGTCATAGCAGCCGGTACATTTGAATACAATAAAATACAATACAATACAATAGAATAAAATAAAAAATATTGAGGTAGAAAGAATAAAAACAGAAACACAAGATAAATAGGTAGATAAGGTGCAGTGGCAGATGATGGTAATAGTACTGATGATATGATGGTAATGTTATTGTTAGACAGTATATAAAAAATAGTACAGTATATATAGTGTATAATATAACATAATATATATTTATATATGATAGTAATTATACCAATATAATATAATATAATAGCAGTATATAGTAATAATGGCAGCAACAGTATATATAATAATAATAGTAAATATAATAATAATAATAACATGTACACATGTATAAATATGTGTATATAGACTTATATATACAAAGAATATACAAAGAGTATGATATAATATATGATATATAGTACGGGTATAAATATAAGTATTTGACAACAATAGATACAATAGATAATATAATATACTATGAGTGTAAGAATATGTAGACAGAGTGTGCAAAAGACAGTATTATTGTATAAAATGATATAGTATCAATATGGTTTATTTTAACGCATATCACATATGATGTGAAGCAAGTGTTCCAGTATATGGAGCGGAGTGTTGTACAGGGTACACAGTGCAAGGAGACAGGTATATTTACCTAACCTCATTGTTATCATAGCCTGTATTTAATGATTCCAATGTTTTTTAGAAACCTGAAGAGAATCCTTTATCCTATATATAATAGACTTTTTGTTAACTTTTTCTTTGGAGTTACTTTTTAAGCATCTGTCTCTGGTATTATAGATAGATCAAGAATATATGCTCCACTTTTCCAGCTGATTTAAACGGTAACATCTGCCTGTTCATTATCTTAAAGGTGCTGTTTAGACCTGTATTACCAAACCTCCTTCTTGATACTATAACATCTTCCTTGGTGTATTTCTGGCTCAGTTCATCTATTTTCTTTTGAGTACTATGCAAGTATCTGCCCTTATTTCCTCTGTCCCATTTTTCCTGCCATTTCTGTTTCCTTTTCCTTGCTATAATGTACTAACATATCGACATAACTTTTCGTTGTTGATCCTTTTGCGTATTTATATTTTCATCCACCCAGATGTATCCATATAAACTTAATTTCAATCCCTATTCTCTTTATTAATATTACAGTATGTGCTCTCTCTAAAATTATGTCTTGTCTTGTGTCTGAGTGGGGTTGCAGAAAGTGACACAGTGGAACTCAATTCCTTCGTCCTTTTCTCAATTGTCCAGCCAAAGCACTTTCTTCTCTCCTTTTCCTGAAATGTTCCAGTATGCTCTTAACTGGCAGAGTATTGTTATGCCCCCTCAAGTTTGCCCAGTAAGTGCATTTTAGTTGTGATCTTCTCATTTAAAGAGGCATTTCTCCCATTTCCACCTGTAAGGCTGACACTGGAGGGGTCTTTTTGGCACAACATAACCTCAGAGCCTGGTGCTGAATAGTGTCCAAACTTTTTATCATGGTCTTAGGTGCTGATTCATAAAGGACAAATCAATAATCAAGAGCTGATATAACTAGTGCAATATAAAAAATTTCAGAGCATTCCTATTTGCTCCCAACTCTCTGCCCCTCTGACACCTAATAATGCTTAGAACCTTTTTACATTTCTCTATTTTCCTGATATGAATGTTCCATGGAAGCACTTATCAAACCACACCCAGAGATACTTGAAACACTGCACTCTTTCAAATTGTTCTCCATACAACTTAAGATTGACTTGACCATCTAAAACCCCATTCCTGTGCCCACATTTCCATCTATCAACAGCTTAATGCATATTTTTTTAATCCCCTTTTCAACATGCCTTCCCGATGTCAAAAAAACAGTCTCTTTGTTTACTTCTGCCTTCAGATAAGGTATGTTGTTTAAGACGGTCCCTTTCCGAGGTTTTTAATTATCTTAGAACATTTCTCAAAATGTATATCGTCTTTTCTCCACTAGATGATAGTCTTCATTCACAAAAAATCCTCCCTGCATGCAACTAAACCTGTATGCTGGCAGCACTAATGCAATCAATCTGTTTACTATTTTAAGCAGTCAGTCTGCTAACTGTACAATGCTTTACATATCTGGCCCCCTCTAGTCTGTATTTTCAGGTATTCTCCTGGTAATTGAGCACTCTTGCTTTCCCACTGACAAAGAAATCACGCAGCAAAGGTGTGTTGACTGTTTGTCTGTGTGCAGTAAGAAATTGCTAGGAAGAAAAAAATTACACAAGCCTTTTCAGGAAAACTAATTTACATCTAAATAAAACTTGAACAGAGAGGGTTCGATCAGTCAGATTTTCAGAATATTAGCCGTTACTGCTGGGTGAGGTTGACATGTGTTGGGCTAATTGGATCGGATGGTAATATTACATCAAAAGACGTCACCCGCTCCCCTCAAAATGGCTGTAATTGGGACATTCTTTAACTTAGACACAGGGTAGATTATGGAGGAGCAGAAATCAGAGCGCATTACAGCCACCCACGTTACACATACAAGGAGCTTTCTTTTCAACTTAAACAATATAGATGGGCTGCTATCAATCAATCAATCAAATTTTATTTGTATAGCCCATATTCATAAATCACAATTTGTCTCATAGGGCTTTAACATGGTGACATCCGCTGCCCTTAGCCCTCAACAAATGTAAGGAAAAACTAGTAAAAACCCTTTTAACAGGGTAAAAAGAACATAGAAACCTCAGAGAGAGCCACATGTGAGGGATCCCTCTCCCAGGACAGACAGAACTGACATAGAACTGACATGATCCACAATCAAGGTCGGATGCCACTATAGTCCACAGTCATTGTCCACTGCCGTCATTAGGGTCCATCATCAGCTGCCACCTCGATCGTGGTCCACCACCATTATCAGATGCCAACATGATAAAGGATCCGCCATTATTATCACGATCAACCAGCACAATACAGAATATGCCATACTGGACCACCATCACAATCTCTGATACGCGATCGACAGATCGTAATCCATGATGTGGCCACAGCTGCGGCCCGGAATCTGCGGACGATGAGTCAAAGGGCCTCCGGGGAAGAAGTCTACTCCTATACAGTGTAGAAAGTGTAGGAGGGCAAGGGAAGGCTACTTTCCATTTTGTAGAATGAAGGCCCTGTTCACTTGTATTGAAATAATCAACTAACTGATGAAAGAGTAAAGTAGAACATTAAAAAGCTATCTCAGCCATATCTTCTCCCTTTCTGTCTTTTGAAGGTGTTGATTACGTTCAGGTTAAAGCTGCAATTGTAATGCCACATTCACACCAAACGCATTCACATTTTTTGCATCAGCCTAAACACGCAATTCGCACCGTGGGATCATTTGTTTTCAAAGAGGAGCAAATAAAGAAATAAGTAATCAAGCTGTCATGAAACTCAAAAGCAGAACAAGAGTGGACAAGGTGCACTCATATTCCGACAGGCTGTATGGTATTGCCCTACGATTTTTGTGCGTGTGGGAAATTTCTGTAATTTGTGGCTGATACAGAGAACCTCAGCAAAACTCAGCTAAAATGTATTTTATGGGCTGCATGCTAAGGTGTCAAGACTTATTCATGTAGATTGTATATTGCAGGTCCTTTAATATTGTTTCTTGGAGTGATGGGGCCATGTATTTCATCTACATTTCAAGCTGCTCACGTCTAGGTGAGAATAAAGCTGATCATGTCAATGGGAAGTCATTTCACAGCTTCAATGTTCAGGTAAATCATGCAATAAAAAAAGGCAATGCAAAGTTTACATTCCAATTGCACGTTAATAGCAGAAATGTTATAGCTATGTTGGCGAACTCAAGAGCTAGGCACCGAGAGGCAGGAGACAGGATTTGGAATCAATATCGATTTATTTAAAGATCTTAAATGAATATGAGCCGAGGTGACCTCGGCATTGTGCAACTGAGCTAGTGGCTTGTGGAGCCAAGCTGGTGGAGGCTGGAGGCAAGTGGAGAGTGGCTCAGTGATTCTGATGGTGGTGGCTTGTTGAGGTTAGCAGTTAACTGGGAAACAGATGGGAAGAAGGCTGAAGAGCAGGAAGGGCAGTGTGATGGATGGAGAACTATGTCCAGAGTGGAGTGGAAGGAATGATCAGGCACTATGATCTGGCAAGGTGAGTATTGCAGGACTGAGTGTTTTCTAGATGTGCCCACTCCCCACACACACATACACACACACTGAAAGAGACTACAAGCTGGGCAGTGGGCATGACAAGTATCTATTCTTACATTCAAATCTTTGAATTAGGGTTAGGTTTTTTTTTTGTGAGGTACTTTTTCTATTTTTATGTAGGCATATCTGACATGCTTACTCCTCTTATTTACTTACTTATTGACTATTTAATAAACAATCATGATGAATGTTTGGTAGCAGCAAATGCACATTTTACAGAAAATGCAGTAGCTTGGAATACAACAGTAATGATCAATCTCTTATAGGAATTGAAATATTCTTACTCATCCATTAATTGTCCTTTCAAGTGAACATTGGATGCTACATTGATTTTAATTCCATTATCTTGTGTTATATTGAAAACCCAAATTCTTTTGCTGATGACTTGTTAACAACTCTGCATGGTCACCAACATTGAGGCAAAGTGGGCTGGGTCAGTCCATGACTCCTGGACCTTGAGGGAGTCTGCAATCCACGGATTGGAGCATGGTAGGCAATACCCTTGTAACAAGAACCCCCTTGCAGAGGTGTGGACTCGAGTCACATGACTTGGACTCGAGTCAGACTCGAGTCATGAATTTGATGACTTTAGACTCGACTTGACAAACTGTAAAGAGACTTGCAACTCGACTTGGACTTCAACATCGATGACTCGTGACTTCACTTGGACTTGAGCCGTTTGACTTGATAAGACTTGCTCTTTTCCCCAAAACACAAAGATTAAAAAGTATGTTATTAAGGAGCGCTCTGTATCTGTCATCGTGTTTGTGTGCGTCTGTGTGTGTGTGCAGCGCCGCCGCTCCCAAAACGCGCACTACGCGCTGTGCGTCGGGCACCAAGTCCTGAGGGGGCACCAAAAAAAAAGCAACTGAAAAATCATCATAGTTATAATAATTATGTAGCCGAGCGTTTGGTTGTATCATAAGTCCGGCTTCAGCCGACAAAGGACACGAGAGCAGGTCATGCGCTCGTGACAGCACACAGGTTTATTCTCCGTTCATTTTACAACTTCACTCATCACAGCACCAACTTCCTTTGAAACCCCCTTTCAAAATAAGAGTCACTACCAACAACCCACTTAAAACCGGAAATACAAATCAACCCTCAACAATAACGTCATTAAATAAATTAGCTTACTATTATAATGCCGATATTATTTCAGTATAGAAATATTAGGTACCTTTTAGCCATGTATATCACAAAAAAGGCAGAACAAGAGATATATTAAATTGCTCAAAAAAAGTTAAAGAAGATTGACTATTCTTGTTTGTACTTATTGATGATTATTTAATGTAATCATAGAGGAGTTATGCTTAGGGCACAAAATGGCTAGCAGCGGCACTGGGTGGAATCATACTACGTCCGCATCGTGCACAAATGACTGACAGACTTTTGGCCAATTTGGTCTTTTGCAAATGCAATTCAGCATAGGGCCCTGACATATAAAAAGCACAACCCTGTTCATTGTTATGTTCAAGTATTTGTTATGTTTCTCACATGTACACACACACACAGACAATATGAGGTAAGATAAATGAGATGAGATAAACACAGGACAGGACAGAAATGTTCATGTTCATGTATTTGTTATGTTTCTCACATGTACACACACACACAGACAATATGAGGTGAGATAAATGAGATGAGATAAACACAGGACAGGACAGAAACTGCTGTGGAACTAGTTAAAATGCAAAATACAATGTTAGCACTTTTGTACAAATAATTACAGTTGGACTTGTTTTTTCAAATGTGTTCATTCTGTAGGAGTGGTTTAAAATGTAGAATATTCTTGCAAAATATGAGTTAAATGTTAAAAATGACTGGTTAATAGTGCAATAGGGAAGTGCAATGTTGGCACAAGTTTTTTTCTGTAATTTCAATTGCACTTGTTTTAATAAATAAATAAATAAATAAATACAGATTTTAAAAGCATACATGATCTGTGTAAATATATTATTACTCAGTGATCAAAAGGACTCGAAAAGACTCGAAACTCAAACTGCAGGACTTGGACTTGACTTGAGACTTGTCAGTCTTGACTTTGGACTTGACTCGGGACTTGCCTGTCTTGACTTGGGACTTGACTCGGGACTTGAGGGCAAAGACTTGAGACTTACTTGGGACTTGCAAAAAAATGACTTGGTCCCACCTCTGCCCCCTTGTCACCGTGGGTCAGTGGACAGGAAACAGTAGAGACGCAGGTAAGGGTGCCTCAGTAGCTTCTTTTTATTTCTCCAGACACTTTCACAACATAAATCAAAACTTCACGCATGCAACTCCTTATTTGCTTTGCCGCGCATCGTTGCCTCTCCGGGCGTGCACTGGCTCCTTCTGTTCCAGTCCCGAGCCCCAGCTCGCTACTGCTGATAAGGGGAGAGAGTCATTAGTGGAACTTGAACACCTGAGTACAATTAGACTCTCTCCCAGGCACCGATCCCTGCACCCCATCTCCACTCCCTCCCTCCTGTAGCCAACGCTGACCATCCCCCACTACCACAACCCTTTTTTTGGTATGTTTGTGACACTGATTATTGTAATTATCCTTTTTATATTTGGGAGTGTTCAGTGGAGCGAAAAAGAGAATAATTTCATTGTGGCCCTTGGTAAAACCATGGTCAGTATAGAAATAACCTTTGGACTGTTGGGCTGCTTTACATGGCAGGAGAGGATAGTTGCCTCATTGTTCTTCTTGGACACGGCTATGTATACAGCACTGATTAGAATCTGTTAGGCCAAGGCATGCAGGTAATGCATGGGTAGGTGAGCCAAGCACAGCACAGCTTTGGAAGTAAAGCATCAAAAGCAGTTGAACAATCAGCTGAACAAAAGCACTTAAACAAAACAAATTGGACTAGGCAAACATCGAAGGGAAGCAAAACAGCAGTGTTTCTGTCATCAATTACAGACTGGGCAGACCTGGCCCACGGTTCCTGTCACACAAAAGGGACAGAATTTATATTAACTTAATGTTAAGTGAGAGGAAGATGGTCACAATGTTGCTGTAAGCAGTACATTTCGATCAGACGGCATCCGTGCGGACGCATGAGGGAGAGGAGAGCACCACATCAACAATGGCCAGCAGGCATCATGAGCCGGTCACAGCGCATCTACATATGGGCGAGACGACCGATTTCATTGCACATTGAATGGCCCTGTTAGTAATTTACAGCTCCTCTATCTGGCCCTTATCCTGTGCGCAACAAGTGGCCATTCTGGGTTCAGTAACTTGCCCTAGGACACTTCAGCATGCAGATGGGTGACTAAAACATCCAGTATTTCTCAATCTCTCCCTGTCACCAAATTATCAAATGCAAACAGTCATAAACGCCATTGTGCACGGAAATGGGTCCGTATGTTTTTATTGACTGTTAATGTCCAATCTTTCCACAACAGTTTGGCCTTAATCAGAGTCAGTGGAGACAGTATGTTTCAGACTAAAGTCCATTGTTGTTAGGACCAGGTTTTACCTCTCTTTTCCTGCCCCAAGTGTTTCTTATTCATCTCCTTCCATTACATTACATTACATTTCATTTCATTTAGCTGACGCTTTTATCCAAAACGACTTACAATAAGTGCATTCAACCATGAAGGTACAAACCTAGAACAACAAGAATCAAGTACAATTTTCTAATAAGTGCCATATATAAGTGCTACTAAAGTGCTTATTTTTTTTCAAGATGTGGTCAGAAGAGATATGATTTTACTTTGCGGCAGAAAGATTTGTACACTTTCAGCTTTCCTGATGTCATTGGGGGGCTCGTTCCACCATTTAGGAGCCTGGAAAGCAAGCAGTTGGGATTTTGTTGAGTGTTTAGCCCGCAGTGAGGGAGCTTGTTGCTTCCTCACTGCGATAGATTGGGATAGATAAGAGAGGAAAGGTTACGGTAATAGAGTGAACGAGTGCGAGGCCTATAGTATAATTTACGAGTAGATATGCGAACAGGGACGGAAAGTATACACATATTTAAATAAAAGGAAACAGAGCAGCGTTATACTCAGACTCCAAATAAAGAATCCTTTGTCTTTATCGTCTGAGTCTTCAGACTCAGACGATTTTGAGTGAAACAAAAAGCTTAGCTCATACATTTCAAGATAAGACAAAACAGTACAAACTAGCAATCTAGGTCAGTGATTTTCAACCAGTGTGCCGCGGCACACTAGTGTGCCGTGAGAGATCGTCAGGTGTGCCGTGGAAAATTATATAATATCTAGTGTTACACCGAAGTATCGGCCGAACATTGGTAGCGGCCGATATTCGCCTTGTTTACCGACATCTGAACATCGGTAATAAACTTGACTTTCACCGATATCATTGGTATTTGTGGTTAAACCGCTGGGCACGTGCCGTGGCTGGGGGAGCAGTCGCCCTATCGCCCTCCTCTCCACGCCGCCAGAGACCCGGCGTGCGGCACGCCTCTACCTTTTTTTGGGGGGGGAGGTCCTCTTCCGCGGTACCTCATGGCGTCAGTGGTGCGGGGGTTTTCTTTCTCTTGGACCGCGGGGTGGTGTCCCCCACCGGTGCGGAAGGTGGCGGCTTGAGGGGACCGGGTACGGCGGTCGGCGGCGGCGACTCTGGACGCGTGTCGGCCCTTCTCGCGGATCAACTCAGCTACGGCACCCGCTGGGGGAACCCTCCGTTTGCGCGGGGGGGGGGGGGGGGGGGCGCCGCCTAGCAGCTGACTTAGAACTGGTGCGGACCAGGGGAATCCGACTGTTTAATTAAAACAAAGCATCGCGAAGGCCCACGGTGGGTGTTGACGCGATGTGATTTCTGCCCAGTGCTCTGAATGTCAAAGTGAAGAAATTCAATGAAGCACGGGTAAACGACGGGAGTAACTATTGGCACTCAAAACAGGTCACTCAGTTTTAGACAGGGTTAAAAGGTCCTGTTTTAAATTATCCTTGTGGTATTTTGACCAAAATATGTTACAGACATTTCATTAAGACCCCAAGGAACCATATCAACAGTGAGAAAATGGGTATAATATGTCTCCGTTAAATAAAGTTTAGTTAAATCAAAGATTGTTTCATAAATCTCGGCTCAAAAAAGGTTGAAAATCACTGATCTAGGTAACCTAAGAATAGAGATACAATAGTATTCTAGCAAAGAAGCATATTTAAAGACTTAGCCTAAACCAAGTATATCCAGTAGTATGAATTCCCAGAAGTCCAACGCACACTTCCCTGTGTTTTTCTACCTTGAGCTACCTCCTGATTATTACCTGGGCAGCTGAGCTTCATCTCCTCATCAACTCTGCTATCCTCAGTCTACAAAGCTCCCCAGCTCTTCACTCCTGTTGTCTCCAAATCGCCCGTTCACAAGTCTGGTAACATATCTCGGCTTAGTGATTGAACCTCTACTGAACTTTTTGCTGCATATTTAGTCCGTGCTCCCATTCTTGTCATAGAACAAGCTTCGCAACATTCAACTGTTTGTTCACCTTCATCTGATCCGGCCTCAGCCTACCAGCACCTTTGGATCTGCCTGCCAAAAAATGCAATTAATATTAATATCTAAAATCAATGACAATCAATAATAAGAAAAGACTTGTTTAAAATAGATCTAATATTTTTTAAGTGCCATATTCATGGCTACCGAGAGAGAGAGATAGATGAGCAGTTGGTGCTTTTTATGTGGTTATGGATCCGATTATTGAAATGAAGTCTGTCTGGCAATGATTAAAAGAGGAATAGACGACAAAATTCCCTGCAATTGGTCTTGATTCAGAAGGCACTGGTGATGTAATAGAGGATAGTGAAGAGTGTACCTGGTTCATGTGAGGACAGTATCCAATCACATAACTGTGTGAATGATGGTAGATGACCCGGGCTCAACAGCTGCATGTTGATTGGTCGTGGGGTGTTGGATGATGTGATTAATGGAGCACAAGTTAGTGTAGGCTGTCAAGTTGAGCTGCGCTGTTATATTCATGTGACATGCCTCACTTTTCACAATCCTCTATCATACACACCCTCAAAATTTATTTAATCTGCAAAGACGTCCCGTATCTGTCTGTTCTGGGATTGGCTCCTGGTCCCCCTGTGACCCTATGATCAAGATTTATATAATGTAGCTTAACATATAATGAATGGAAAAATGAAAAGGGTTATTGTTTATCCCAATTGTATCTTTATCTGTGGGGGGAGCGTGGCCTAGGCCCTAGGGGATAGAGCGGGTGCTCTGCAACAAGAAGGTTGCCGGTTCGAATCCCACTCTCTCATCTGCATGCCTAAGTGTCCTTGGCAAGATACTGAACCCCTAAAATGGCCCCTCATAAACTGAGTGTTCTAAAAATGTAAGTCGCTTTGGACAAAAGCGTCAGCTAAATGACATGTAATGTAATGTAATCTGGCCAAAGAACATGTCTAAGCACACACACACTACACTTTATGAGGACGAGAGAGCACTTCAAGTAAGGACTTCCAGAAAGGAATAACGCACACTCGCACACGGTATTACTGGCAACAATGTTGCTTATCAAACAGTATAAAAGCTGCAGCTGATGTATAATAAAATTAACTCCTCCACTGCAGGTCTGCCTCTGTTTATGCTCTGTAAATCTCCTACAACAGTGAATGCTCTTCGACATAATGAACAGGTTATAAATGAAGCAGGGGTCTCGGGCTGAGTCAGCAGAACCACGAAGAACACCAAGGCTGGTTGGGTAGTGGCCCGATGTGAAAATCCTCCCCACAGGCAGGACGGCAGAAACGTTAACAGAGGAAAACACCATCTAATCATGGGCAGACAGGATCTTGAGGTTTGGGAAAGATGGCTGAGGTGATTTTTTCTTGATTCTGACGAGGCAGGTAAAGGCCTAATTATAGTCCTGCGACTGCAACCGTGAAGGCCACGCAGCTGCATCGATGGACTCGTTTTGGTTTATACTTCTCTAACGTGCTGCGCGTGTTGCAACGCAATTCACCGCTAGAACCATAGGCGGAGTAACGTTTTTTTTCAAAGACAAAACACACAAAGAAGAGACGTCTTCTTCTTCGTCGACTGTTTATTTACATCGCCACTCTGGCTCCTCATAGCCTATTTCTGTTGGACAAATCGGCCAGTGAGTGACGGGTTATACAAGTGGTCATACTTTCGGATCTCTTCTGCCAAGTGCTCTTCCATTTGGTCCATATTCGTTCTTCTAAATCTTCCTTGATTTCCGCGTATTGTGGGGCATGAAACCGGAAACTAGACTCCGGACGGGATGTAGTAAGCAGACCAATCACAAGCCTTGCGGGCTGCGTGAGGCTCGCGTCGCTTTGTCGTGTAGTTAGAAAAATTGGCGGACGCACGCAAGCCGCCAGAGGGCTCGAAAGGGGCGTGTTGCGTGTCTTGCGTGCATGCGTGCGTGTGCAACCCGACTATAATTTGGCCTTTAGTAGGGCTGTTTGTGAGTGGAGTGTGGTTGATCAAGTGGGAGTGCCTGACAAGCTGTGTGAGGAGGCTGAACGAATGGGAAAGTACTCAACGGGAAAGGGAGAGACAGGGTGCGTTCAGAGATTTGAGCGATTAGATTTGGCAGATTAGCAACAACTGTACCGTGAATGTAACAATCATGTGTGATACTACACATAGAGATAGTGATGGTATGATATGGCAGGAGATAAATAGACAGAAAAAAGATAGCAAAACTGAAGGCTACAAATATGAGGAGGGAGGATGATCAAACTTAAAGGAAAGAAATGGTAATGTTCCAAAAAGAGAGGCATTTTCACCCACTTAAACTGACAATGAATGATCAGCCTGCAGAAAAGGTGACTGGGTGACTGTTGGGAGTATTTGTAAAGGAGACGCTAAATGTTTGGTTTGAATGTCAACACTGTAACAGAAGAAGTTGGTTTAAATAGACGAGATTATGGACCAAACACAGTGTGGGGTAATGTTCTTCCATGGATATTTCCACTGCCCAATGTGGACTTGTTCAGTCTCTACTGCAATTCTTAAAGAGATAATTCACCGAAAAATGAAAATCTCATCAAAATCTACTCACCACTATTCTGATGGAGGGGTGGGTGACCTTTTTGAGTCCACAACCCTTTTTTTCAGGGTTCACTACTTTGCAGCCCAATCCATTACAAATGAATTAACTGGTGATCAAACGTAAAAAATGTACAGTAAAAAAATGAAATCTTCGTCTACCAAGTGTCCGTAAGCCGCGACATTCAAATTTGACTCGAAACAGCATAATTTACACCATGAATGTGCATGACCATACATCGTGGCCAAAGCTACTCAGTCCTATATTATCATTCTTATGTAAATGAAACACACAGATACCAGCAGCCTAACCCATCTCTCATTTTGCCTTTTCAATACAACATTTTTATGACAAAGCCGAGGTACAATGCTGAGTCATTCTGTTTGCCTCACTTGTAAGTAGTATTTTGGTTAATCTGTTTAGCAAATTGTGAGGAATCTGGAGTGATAGTAACTATGAAACCATGCTTTGAAGGCAAGTAAAAAAAGAGGCATTATGCTAATGCCTCTGTTTTTACATATCGCCCCTGTACATTCCTCTCCAATGAATCCCTGTTAGTTTTCAATTTGATTTTAAGATTCTATTATTCACTTGTAATGCCAAATGACTGAGTTCTGAAATACATTTCAAATTTATTGAGCTGGTATGTGCCATCTCAACTGCTCAGATCTGGAGATGGTTTTACTTGTGTAAACCATCTTACTCTTTCTGAAAGATTTGATCTACATTTATTTTTATTGTTTTTACTTTTTTATTTTATTCATTTTGGTTGCTTTATTTCTTATGTAATTTACTAAACTATCTTGTCTTTTTTTTTGGGGGGGGGGGATCTCTTGGTTAGCACTTTGTAAAATTGTTAAGACAAGTGCTATAAAGACTAACTTTACCTTTGGCTTTTAAAGAACCATCAAACATGGCAATCAGCAGGATCTCCCACTCTTACCCCCACCCGTGGGTGCACTTCAGGGATCCAGGTTGCTTCTTTGTCTTGATTAGGATCTGGCCTTTTCACAGGGCAACCCCCTATTGTGAAGTTACTTAGACATTCTGGATACGTCCATTCCTAACAACCCCTTCCCCCCAAAACACACACACACTTACACACACAACTTACACAACTTAAGTGAGTTTATCACAGCATTTCACTGCAATGGACTTCTACACACAGACAAATATTGCTGGAGCATGATGGAATGGTGGAAGCTGCAACAGGGCCTCAGAGCAAGAATTCAACAATGGACTCTTCTTCTGTGGGTCTTTGAAAGGCCTCTCTAGCAGAATGTGACTTCTAACGAAGCAGATTGAGTTATTGAGGCTATAAATATTCAGATTGTCTCTGGACTAATGTTTATTGGTTGGTAAAAGGAGGGTTTGTTCGTCTCTCTTTCTCCCTCACTCTCTTGCTGCCTCATTGGTAATGTGCGTTGAAGATTCTAAGAAAACAGTGAGATAATCAAGCTTTGTGTAAATTTGTTGGAATTGTCAAGTGGTAACCTACAGAGGCCTTGTTGATCCCATATGCTAAGCAGTCACTGCTGTAAAATTTACTTCCAAAGTCATCTCCTAAACAATGCTGTTCTTGCACTTCTTCAATTTGTCAACATACAATTACGGAGTACTGTGACATTTGTGTCATTAATTCCATCACTTCTAGTGAGGCCTAGGTACATATTTATTGTCTCTTTACGTTTTTTCTAGTTTTTGGGGTCTTTTGAATCTTGACTGTTATTTAATTCTCTATCCCAATCTTTACATTTTTCACAACTATTTTCTTCTGTTATCTGCTGACTCATACTCCATTACCTTGACCTGGTCTGCTGTTTATTTATGTAGGAAATGAAAAAACAATAAATGCTCAGAAAAGAAGAAAGAGAAGTATGTTTATGTACTGATTTTTGCAAATGTTAACAATACATGGTTAGTAAATTCATCAGTAAGTTCAGACTACATGTGTCCAATGTACATCATCCAGGGTGACCTGGTGTCCACTTGTGATTTTACATCGACTTTAATAGTGCAGTACCTGTTCTAAATCTGCCTGGAATGGGCTGTTTTCTTGGCATGTGGAACTGCTGTTCACGGCTTTCTTGCTTGAAGTATATTAGCACTTTAAAATAGAAACAACAATAAGATATTTCAAAATACTTGTACTAACACGGATTTGGGTCGCTGCTGATGCTGGAAGCAATGTGACCATCCTCCCCACATCTGAAACAATACCACAGCTTAGGTCTAGGCAACTAGGCCTTGATTTGTTTGACTTCTTTAACTTAGGGTTCACACTTATCTTTTTTATAAGGCTGTTAACGTTAACGTGTTCACGCATGCGATTAATCTGGAAACCGTAACGCGTTATTTTTGACGCATCCCAGCAGAAGCACAACTTGGCCACGCTAACCTCAGCTGAATATGACAGGCTAGCAAATTTGGAAACACTGCTGGAGCCATGCAGGTAAAGTTACCTGAGATAACACGGCCATAAAGCGGTCTGTTACAATTGATTATCAAGCAGTCTTGTTGTAATCATATTCCATGGTCAGCTGCCACCTCAATTGTGGTCCACCATCACTATCAGATGCTAAAACGATACAGCATTCGCCATTATTATCACGATCAGCCAGCATAACACAGAAACCGCCATAAAGGATCCGCCATTACGATCACGATCTCCGATAAGCGATCCACCATCATAATCCACTATGTGGCCACAGCCGCGGTCCTGGATTTGCAGACGATGAGGCATAGGGACTGCAGAGAAAAAGTCAAGTCAGTAACATGTATTGATGAGCTATTCATTTCTTTGATGTGACAAGGATTGAGATTAGGAAGGTGAAGCTGGAAGGAGAAGCTCTGTGTGTCATGTGTCCCCCGATATTCTAGACTTATAGAAGCATAACTGAAAGCAGGTCTAAGACAAGCCTGGACCGGCTCCAACTATAAGCTTTATCGTAAAGGAAGGTTTTAAGCCTACTCTTAAATGTGCAGATGGTGTCTGCCTCCCGAACTGAAAGTAGGAGATGATTCCACAGGAGAGGAACTTGATAGCTGAAAGCTCTGTCTCCTACTCTACTTTTAGAGAATTAAGGGACGAGAAGTAAGCCTGAACTCTGGGTGCTCTAGTGGGTTCATATGGTACTATGAACTCTTTAAGGTATAATTGTGCCATATTATTAAGGGCTTTGAAGGTGAGGAGTAGAATCTTTAAATTCTAGGACATGTTGAGCAAGTGAACGAAGGCAGTCCTAGAAACTTGTTTTAAGTGAGAATTAAAAGACAAATCGGTATAGACAATCTCTCCCATGTTCCTGACTGTTTCATTGGAAGCAAGGGCAATGTCGTCTAGCGCAGCTATATCATTAGATAATGTAGCTTTAAGGTGTTTAGGACCAAGTATTAGACCCTCTGATTTATCTAAGTTTGATAAGAAAAAATTGCAGGTCATCCAGGTTTTTATGTCCTTGAGACATGCTTAGAGTTAAGTTAATTGATGACACTGTTCCGGTTTTATTTACAAGTATAACTGGGTGTCATCCGAATAGCAGTTTTAAGTCTGTCTTGATAATGTTTCCAAGTGGAAGCATAAATAATGAGAATACAATTTGGCTGAGCAAAGAACCCTGTGGAACACCGTGGTTAGCTTTGGTGCACATTGATGACTCATCATTAATTTGCACAAATTTAAATCGATCTGAAAAGTAGGATTTTAACCAGTTTAGGGCGGTTCCTTTAATGCTAATTACCTGTTGACTGTCTAGTGTCTGTAATAAAATGTGATGGTCAATAGTGTTGAATGCCAAGGACAGTCAAGGACAATCAAGGACTGACACAAACCCCTTGAATTGAGGGTATAAGTGGCCACTGTGGACAGGAGATGGTTGATTTTATTTCTAATAGTCAGGGATCGAGGAATACTGGGTTCGGTGGATCTGTGACTCTCTGTCAGCCTGGCTACAGTGCTTAAGAGAAACCTGGCGTTGTTTTGATTTTCTTCTGTTATGGTCGAGTAGTAGGCAGCTCTTTTTTTATGGAGGGCCTTCTTATGTGCTTTAACCATATTTTGAATTTTTTTTCAACACGGTTGTTGGAGCGCCACTTTCTTTCTAGGTTTCTTGACACTTGTTTTAATTCATATGTCTCAGAATTATACCACACAGCTAATTTACTATGTTTAACATGTTTCTTTTTTAGAGGCGCTATTGAGTCTAATGTTAATCGTAATGACTTTATAGAACTATCGTCAATCTCAGTGGAGGGTTAGGGTTAGTTGATTATATCTAAGGATAATAATACAGGGTTAAATGTAATTGTAATTATTTCCTCAAATTTAGCTACAGCACTGTCATCTAGACATATAGAATATTAGTTATTTTACTAGTGGCATATATTCTATATGTTATAACTCATTGGAAAGTCTTATTCTTAAGTCTTCCACGCCAATCCAGGAAACACCAACAGCCAATCATATTTGCTGTAGTCTACAGTGCTCCAGGGGCTTATACCGAATTTTTATCGGAAGTCCCTCAGTTTTTATCAAACCTAGTCCTAAAGACCAATAAAATTATTATTGTTGGTGACATTAATATTCATGTTGACAATAATAAAGATAGCCTTAGCAAAGCATTTATTTCGATACTATACTCAATTGGTTTCAGTCAGTGTATACACCGACCTACTCATTGTTGTAACCACACACTTGACCTTGTATTATTGTACGGTGTCAGAATTGAACATTTATCAGTACTTCCGTGCAATCCAGTTCTTTCAGACCATAATTTAGTAACCTTTCATTTTTCAATAACTGAATATATGCCACTAATAAAAAATCGATCATCTCGTCCATAGCTCTGCAGACTCATTACGATTAACATTAGACTCAATAGCACCTCTAAAATAGAAAAATGTCAAACATAGTAAATTAGCTCCGTTGTATAATTCCCAGACAAATTAGTTAAAACAATTATCAAGAAAACTTGAAAGAAAGTGGCGCTCCAGCAACCGTGTTGAAAATCTCATAGACTGGAAGAATAGTGTTAAAGAATATAAAAAGGCTCTCCACAAAGCAAGAGCTGCCTACTATTCAAAACTAATAGAAGAAAAACAACCCCAGGTTTCTCTTCAGCACTGTAGCCAGGCTGACAGAGAGTCACACCTCCACCGAACACAGTATTCTGCGATCCCTAAATAGCAATATCTTTATGACCTTTTTTAATGATAAAATTCAAACCATTAGAAATAAAATCAACCATCTCCTGCCCTCAATTGGCACTAATACCCTCCCAACAACAGAGATCTCAGAAACGGCTTCACTCTGATCACCTGTGATCAGTTTACCATAATAACCTCAGGTTCTAAACCAACAACCTGTATCTTAGATCTGATTCCGACAAAATTACTTAAAGAAATTCTGCCCCTAATTGATAGTTCGTTACTTAATACACTCAATCTTGTTGATGAGGCCAACGGCAGAAATGTTTATGTCAAAATAAATGCTACTTTGTATAAATATTGGAAAAAAGTGAGTAAATAAGAAGTAAACAGTGAGTAAATATATACTGGTTTTCTATTTTTTATTTCTTTTCCTATGTATGTTGTATTTATTGCGTTTTATGTTTCTATGTTCATTGTTAGCACCAATAACCAAAGCAAATTCCTTGTAGGTGTAAACCTACTTGGCAATAAAATAATTCTGATTCTGATTCTGTCATTATCATCAGGTTATGTACCACAGTCTTTTAAAATAGCTGTAATCAAACCCCTTCTCAAAAAACCCACCCTAGACCCAGAGGTTTTAGCCAATTACAGACCAATATCTAATCTCCCCTTCATGTCTAAAAGCTTAGAAAAAGTTGTAGCTAATCAACTGTGTGAGTTTCTCCAAGAAAATAGTATATATGAAGACTTCAGTCTGGGTTCAGAGCCAATCATAGCACGGAGACAGTCTTGGCAAAAGTCACTAATGACCTTCTAATAGCTTCAGATCAGGGAGTTGTGTCTGTCCTCGTTCTATTAGATCTCAGTGCAGCATTCGACCCAAGTGACCATCAAATTTTATTACAAAGACTTAAACAGTTAATTAATATTAATAGAACCGGCCTTAACTGGTTTAAATCGTATTTTTCTGATCGCTCCCAATTCGTGCAAATTAATGATGAGTCATCTGTGCGCACCAAAGTTAACCATGGTGTTCCACAGGGCTCTGTGCTCGGCCCAATTTTATTCTCATTATATATGCTTCCACTAGGAAACATAATCACTTAAATAAATAAATTAAAGTAAATTTCCAACACCGAACAGAACAATAAGATATAAATATCAAGCCCACTTAACTTAATAATTGGGACTGGACATAACATAAACACCTTAGAGATACATTATTCATGATGTAGCTGCGCTAGATGACATTGCCCTTGCTTCGAATGAAACAGTCAGGAACTTGGGAGTAATCTTTGATCCCGATTTGTCCTTTAATTCTCACTTAAAACAAATTTCTAGGACGGCCTTTTTCCACTTGCGTAATATCTAAAAAATCAGACACATCCTTTTGCAAAAAGATGCAGAAAAACTAGTCCCCGCTTTTTTGTTACGTCTATACTGGACTATTGTAATTCATTATTATTAGGCTCCAGCAGTAAGTCGTTAGAGACTCCGCAGCACGTGTCCTGAGTAGAACCAAGAAAAGAGAGCACATTTCTCCAGTATTAGCATCGCTACACTGGCTTCCGGTTAAATCTAGAATAGAATTTAAAATTCTCCTCCTCACCCTCAAGGTCATAATATGATGCCATTTTACCTCGAAGAGCTGTTAGTACTCTATCAACCCACTAGAGCAGTGGTTCTCAACCTTTTTTCAGTGACGTACCCCCTTCGAAGAAAAAATTCTGCCGAGTACCCCCTAACCAGCGCAAAGAAAGATGTAATGTGATTTATTAAGTCTTGTAACTAGACCCATTCAAATTTAAAACTCCATCAATGTGCATAACATTGCTCATTCGTAGTGGTCTCTCTTGAACTATTTCAAAATAAAAAGATATAAAATAACTAAAGACTTTTATTATTATCTCAATATAAATAAAGATTTGTGCACCTCAAAATAATTATCAACTTAAAGTGACCTCTTTTGGGATCATAATAAAGATATGTTCTCAAACTGAACTCATGAACTTAATTATAGCTAAACACTTCTTCCCAAAAAATAAATCATTAACTTAGTTTTAAATAAAAGATTAGCTCAAAACATATTTTTTTAATATTCATCATCTTAAAATATCTTCTTTAAGGATCGAAAAGAATACTGACAGGTAGCTTGTTTCCGTTTGCTTTGGGGAGGCTTTTCGCATCGTGTCTTGAGATGACCTGAATTCAGAAAGTTTCCTCTTAAAAAACTCAGGTGGCTTACCAACATGACTTTCATGTTTTGTCTGGAGATACCGCTGAAGATGTGGTGGCTTAATGCCACTGTTGGCTAATCTCTCCCCACAGAAAAAACATAAAGTGTAAATAACCCAATCTATGTTATTGTTAATATTATTGAAGTGTCTTTCTGTTATTTTATTGTGATATATTTGCTCGCTTTAAGGTCATACAATTTCATTTCCGCTTTTGTATTACATGCTTTTATTTTGAAAGGGTACCGGTAGAGACGCGGACTTCTTGTTATGAATCATTAACTTCACAATGGAAAACTTGTCCATTTTAGCGCCCCTCCGAAGAGGCACAAGCTCTCACGGTGTTGTTTAGTGAAGGCTCTCTACTCTGGTTTCGCCTTCTTTGGTACTTGTCCCTCCGTGTTTCAGCAGCATTGCTGCTGCACTTCAACTCGACTCCATTGTTGAAGTTTTCAAGGCAGGTGATGACAGGTGGCGTGTGCCAGGTTGGGTCAAACCATCGGTATGGGGGAGACTCTGTTTTTTTTAGGATAATGAAATTAAAAGCCAACTGAATATAAAATTTAGTTCTTGAACTTACACTTATATTTTATTGAATATTTGTCAAATAACAATTTTTCAAGGATTTTTGAATGGATGCTAATTTTAAATATATAAAAAAAAAATCTCAAGTACCCCCTGGAGTACCTTCAAGTACCCCCAGGGGTACGCGTACCCCCATTTGAGAATCACTGCACTAGAGCACTCCGCTCCCAGAATTCAGGCTTACTTGTCGTCCCTAAAGTCTCTAAAATTAGAATAGGAGCCAGAGCTTTTAGCCATCATGCCCCTCTCCTGTGGAATAATCTCTCACTTTCAGTTTGTGAAGCAGACACCATCTGTTTGTTTAAGAGTATGCTCAAAACCTTCCTTTTTGATAGAGCGTTACTTGTCCTATGTTCTTAAATAGGAAGCGTTTAGTTCAAAAAGGCATAGAGGTATTGATGGCTGATCTACTGAGTGGGCCACATGGTTTTCAACGTACTACAGTACAAACCAGTACCCAGTCAGATTTACCTTGAGCCTCAGTGTACCCCCAAGTTCGGCCTGTATCATTGTATCATTGATTACAAGGCAAAAACCCCTGATGACGCTAAGGCGCAAGGGAATTTATGACACATGACACACAGAGCTTCTCTTTCCAGCTTCTCCTTCCTCTTCTCCATCCCTTTCACATCGAAGTAAGTCATATCTCATCAGCAGTGTTGCCATAGTTACTTTGAAAAAGTAACTTAGTTACTTTACAAGTTACTTGCTTTTAAAAGTAACTAAATTAGATTAAAAGTTACTTGATTTTAAAAGTTACTAAGTTAGATTACAAGTTACATTATTAGTTAAATTCAGCAGCTGCCGAAAACACCCCCGCCGCCTCAACATAAAAATGACAACCGGTTTAGCCAACACTCACTTTATTAGAAACCGCCGGAGCCCCCCCCCCTCCCCCCCGCGCGAACGGAGGGTTCCCCAAATGGGCGCTGTAGCTGAGGTGATCTGCGAGACGGGGCCGACACGTGTCCAGAGTCGCTGCCGCCGACTGCCGTACCCGGTTCCCTCCAACCAGTCCCCGCCTTCCGCAGCGCCGACGGACACCGCTCCGCGGCCGAAGAGAAGGAACGCCCCCGCACCGCACACGAGCACCTCCCCCCCCTAAAAACGTTGAGGCGTACCGCACACCGAGCCGCCGGCGGCGTGGTGAGGATGGCGACAGGGCGACTGCTCCCCCAGCCGCAGGACGTGCCCAGCGGTTTAACCGTTACTAAGTAACGTGTTACCGGCATCACTGCTCATCAGTACATGTTACTGACTTGACACCTTCCCCTTGTCCCTTTGCATTATCGCCCGCAGATCCGGGCCCGCTGTAGCCCCACCATGGATAGCGATTTGTGGATCGCGCATCAGAGGTCGCAATGGTGGATCCAGTATGGCGGATTCTATATCGTGCAGGCTGATCATAGTGGTAATGACGGATTCTGTGTCACGTTGGCATCATATAATGGTGGTGGACCACGACCAAGGTGGCGGCTGATGATGGATCCCAAAAAACGGCAGTGGACAACGACTGTGAACTATAGTGGATCCGACCTGGATGATGGATCATGATCTTGCTGGCTGCTAACCATAGACTATGATCCTGGGAGAGGGATCCCTCACATGTGGCTCTCTCTGAGGTTTCTACGTATTTTTACCCTGTTAAAGGGGTTTTTAATAGTTTTTCCTTACTCTTGCTTAGGGTTAATGACAGAGCATGTCACACCATGATAAAGCCCTATGAGACGAATTGTGATTTGTGAATATGGGCTATACAAATAAAATTTGATTGATTGATCGATATTCTGATAATGAGAAATCGAAGGTTATTAAATGATGTTCTGATTGAATCGGATTACTATAAGTACTATTAGATTTTAAATTTTGATGTTCAAAAAATCCTGTGACTCGCAGACAAGGTGTATGTACGAGTCCTTGTCACTTAATCAGACTTGGGTCAATGGCACAGAACAATGGAATATCATTTGATTTATACTAAATAAGCCCCTCCTTTCACAGATGTAGAATGTCCAACCAATCAGCTCTCTGCGTGTCGTCTTCAGGCTTAGATTTGGTCACCTCCAATCTGAATGAGGACCCCTACGAAAGTCTCACTACACATTTACATCAGGCTCTGCTTAGACTCAGTGAACCCCTGTCTCTGCTGGATTACCCATAAAAGACTCTAGGTGTGAATACCTTTTGTCTCAACAGAGGCACAGAGGAATCTCCAACGAATACACATCTGAGTCTGCCAAACTGACCCCCACATGTTTTCAGTCTTAAACACACAGGAACACATCAGAATAATATTTCAATCTATAACTGTCATTCCTTGCATGAAACATATCCAAATATAAAATCTCCCATCACAAACCGCAATCCATGGTGCGGCCACAGAGGCCCTGGATCTGCGGGTGATAAAGCAAAGGGATTCCGGGGAAGGGGGATAGGGATGGAGAAGAGGAAGGAGAAGCTGGAAAGAAAAGCTCAGTGTGTCATGTGTCATAAAATAGAACAAGTAACGTTCTGGCGCACTATTTAGCTCTAACTATAAGCTTTATCAAAAAGGAAGGTTTTGAGCCTACTCTTAAACGAACAGATGGTGTCTGCCTCCCGAACTGAAGTGGTAGATTATTCCACAGCCGAGGGGCTTGATGCCTAAAAGCTCTGGCTCCTGCCCTTCTTTTAGAGACTTTAGGGACGACAAGTAGGCTTGAATTCTGGGAACGGAGTGCTCTAGTGGGTTTTTAAGGTACTAACAGCTCTTTAAGGTAAAAAGGCGCTATATTATTAATGGCCTGGAAGGTGAGGAGGAGAATTTTAAATTCTATTCTAGATTTAACTGGAAGCCAGTGTAGCGATGCTAATACTGGAGAAATGTGCCCTCTTCTCTTTGTTCTCGTCAGGACACGTGCTGCGGCATTTTGGACAAGCTGTAGAGTCTTTAACGACTTACTGCTGGAGCCTGATAATAATGAATTACAATAGTCCAGTCTCGATGTTACAAAGGCGTGGACTAGTTTTTCTGCATCTTTTTGTGAAAGGAAAGGTCTAATTTTTGAAATATTACTCAAGTGGAAAAAGGCGGTCCTAGAAATTTGTTTTAAGTGACTATTAAAGGATAAATCAGAATCGAAGATAACTCCCAAGTTCCTGACTGTTTCATTGGAAGCAAGGGCAATGTCGTCTAGCGCAGCCATATCATTAGATAATGTATCTCTAAGGTGTTTGGGGCCAAGTATTATAATCTCTGTTTTGTCTGAGTTTAATAAGAGAAAATTGCTGGTCATCCAGGTTTTTATGTCCTTGAGACATGTTCGAAGTTTAGTTAATTGATTACTTTATTCAGGTTTTATTGACAAGTATAACTGGGTGTCATCCGCATAGCAGTGGAAATTTACCTAGTGTGTCCTGATAATGTTTCCTAGTGGAAGCATATATAATGAGAATAAAATTGGGCCGAGCACTGAGCCCTGTGGAACACCATGGTTAACTTTGGTGCGCACAGATGACTCATCATTAATTTGCACGATTTGGGAGCAATCAGAAAAATACGATTTAAACCAGTTAAGGGCAGTTCCATTAATGTTAATTAACTGTTTGAGTCTTTGTAATACAATTTGATGGTCAATTGTGTCAAATGCTGCACTGAGATCTAACAGAACGAGGACAGACACAAGTCCCTGATCTGAGGCTATTACAAGGTCATTAGTGACTTTTGCCAAGGCTGTCTCTGTACTATGATTGGCTCTAAACCCCGACTGAAAGTCTTCATAAATATTATTTTCCTGGAGAAACTCACACAGCTGTATGGCTACAACTTTTTCTAAGATTTTAGACATGAAGGGGAGATTAGATATTGGCCTGTAATTGGCTAAAACCTCTGGGTCTAGGGTGTTTTTTTTGAGTAGGGGTTTGATTACAGCTATTTTAAAAGACTGTGATACATAACCTGATGATAATGACAGATTGATAATGTTAAGTAACAAACTATCAATTAGGGGCAGAATTTCTTTAAGTAATTTTGTTGGAATGAGATCTAAGATACATGTTGTTGGTTTAGAACCTGAGATTATTTCGGTAAACTGATGGGTGATCAGAGAGAAGCTGTCTAAGTAATGGGTAGGATTCTCAGCCGTTTCTGAGATCTCTGTTGTTGGGAGGGTATTAGTGCCAATTGAGGGCAGGAGATGGTTGAATTTATTTCTAATAGTTTGAATTTTATCATTAAAAAAGGTCATAAAGATATTGCTATTTAGGGATCGCAGAATACTGTGTTCGGTGGAGGTGTGACTCTCTGTCAGCCTGGCTACAGTGCTGAAGAGAAACCTAGGGTTGTTTTTATTTTCTTCTATTAGTTTTGAATAGTAGGCGGCTCTTGCTTTGTGGAGAGCCTTTTTATATTCTTTAACACTATTCTTCCAGTCTATTCGATTTTCAACATGGTTACTGGAGCGCCACTTCCTTTCTAGTTTTCTTGATAATTGTTTTAACTCATTTGTCTGGGAATTATACCACGGAGCTAATTTACTATGTTTGACATTTTTCTTTTTTAGAGGCGCTATTGAGTCTAATGTTAATCGTAATGACTTTATAGAACTATCGTCAATCTCAGTGGAGGGTTAGGGTTAGTTGATTATATCTAAGGATAATAATACAGGGTTAAATGTAATTGTAATTATTTCCTCAAATTTAGCTACAGCACTGTCATCTAGACATATAGAATATTAGTTATTTTACTAGTGGCATATATTCTATATGTTATAACTCATTGGAAAGTCTTATTCTTAAGTCTTCCACGCCAATCCAGGAAACACCAACAGCCAATCATATTTGCTGTAGTCTACAGTGCTCCAGGGGCTTATACCGAATTTTTATCGGAAGTCCCTCAGTTTTTATCAAACCTAGTCCTAAAGACCAATAAAATTATTATTGTTGGTGACATTAATATTCATGTTGACAATAATAAAGATAGCCTTAGCAAAGCATTTATTTCGATACTATACTCAATTGGTTTCAGTCAGTGTATACACCGACCTACTCATTGTTGTAACCACACACTTGACCTTGTATTATTGTACGGTGTCAGAATTGAACATTTATCAGTACTTCCGTGCAATCCAGTTCTTTCAGACCATAATTTAGTAACCTTTCATTTTTCAATAACTGAATATATGCCACTAATAAAAAATCGATCATCTCGTCCATAGCTCTGCAGACTCATTACGATTAACATTAGACTCAATAGCACCTCTAAAATAGAAAAATGTCAAACATAGTAAATTAGCTCCGTTGTATAATTCCCAGACAAATTAGTTAAAACAATTATCAAGAAAACTTGAAAGAAAGTGGCGCTCCAGCAACCGTGTTGAAAATCTCATAGACTGGAAGAATAGTGTTAAAGAATATAAAAAGGCTCTCCACAAAGCAAGAGCTGCCTACTATTCAAAACTAATAGAAGAAAAACAACCCCAGGTTTCTCTTCAGCACTGTAGCCAGGCTGACAGAGAGTCACACCTCCACCGAACACAGTATTCTGCGATCCCTAAATAGCAATATCTTTATGACCTTTTTTAATGATAAAATTCAAACCATTAGAAATAAAATCAACCATCTCCTGCCCTCAATTGGCACTAATACCCTCCCAACAACAGAGATCTCAGAAACGGCTTCACTCTGATCACCTGTGATCAGTTTACCATAATAACCTCAGGTTCTAAACCAACAACCTGTATCTTAGATCTGATTCCGACAAAATTACTTAAAGAAATTCTGCCCCTAATTGATAGTTCGTTACTTAATACACTCAATCTTGTTGATGAGGCCAACGGCAGAAATGTTTATGTCAAAATAAATGCTACTTTGTATAAATATTGGAAAAAAGTGAGTAAATAAGAAGTAAACAGTGAGTAAATATATACTGGTTTTCTATTTTTTATTTCTTTTCCTATGTATGTTGTATTTATTGCGTTTTATGTTTCTATGTTCATTGTTAGCACCAATAACCAAAGCAAATTCCTTGTAGGTGTAAACCTACTTGGCAATAAAATAATTCTGATTCTGATTCTGTCATTATCATCAGGTTATGTACCACAGTCTTTTAAAATAGCTGTAATCAAACCCCTTCTCAAAAAACCCACCCTAGACCCAGAGGTTTTAGCCAATTACAGACCAATATCTAATCTCCCCTTCATGTCTAAAAGCTTAGAAAAAGTTGTAGCTAATCAACTGTGTGAGTTTCTCCAAGAAAATAGTATATATGAAGACTTCAGTCGTGGTTCAGAGCCAATCATAGCACGGAGACAGTCTTGGCAAAAGTCACTAATGACCTTCTAATAGCTTCAGATCAGGGAGTTGTGTCTGTCCTCGTTCTATTAGATCTCAGTGCAGCATTCGACCCAAGTGACCATCAAATTTTATTACAAAGACTTAAACAGTTAATTAATATTAATAGAACCGGCCTTAACTGGTTTAAATCGTATTTTTCTGATCGCTCCCAATTCGTGCAAATTAATGATGAGTCATCTGTGCGCACCAAAGTTAACCATGGTGTTCCACAGGGCTCTGTGCTCGGCCCAATTTTATTCTCATTATATATGCTTCCACTAGGAAACATAATCACTTAAATAAATAAATTAAAGTAAATTTCCAACACCGAACAGAACAATAAGATATAAATATCAAGCCCACTTAACTTAATAATTGGGACTGGACATAACATAAACACCTTAGAGATACATTATTCATGATGTAGCTGCGCTAGATGACATTGCCCTTGCTTCGAATGAAACAGTCAGAAACTTGGGAGTAATCTTTGATCCCGATTTGTCCTTTAATTCTCACTTAAAACAAATTTCTATGACGGCCTTTTTCCACTTGCGTAATATCTAAAAAATCAGACACATCCTTTTGCAAAAAGATGCAGAAAAACTAGTCCCCGCTTTTTTGTTACGTCTATACTGGACTATTGTAATTCATTATTATTAGGCTCCAGCAGTAAGTCGTTAGAGACTCCGCAGCACGTGTCCTGAGTAGAACCAAGAAAAGAGAGCACATTTCTCCAGTATTAGCATCGCTACACTGGCTTCCGGTTAAATCTAGAATAGAATTTAAAATTCTCCTCCTCACCCTCAAGGTCATAATATGATGCCATTTTACCTCGAAGAGCTGTTAGTACTCTATCAACCCACTAGAGCAGTGGTTCTCAACCTTTTTTCAGTGACGTACCCCCTTCGAAGAAAAAATTCTGCCGAGTACCCCCTAACCAGCGCAAAGAAAGATGTAATGTGATTTATTAAGTCTTGTAACTAGACCCATTCAAATTTAAAACTCCATCAATGTGCATAACATTGCTCATTCGTAGTGGTCTCTCTTGAACTATTTCAAAATAAAAAGATATAAAATAACTAAAGACTTTTATTATTATCTCAATATAAATAAAGATTTGTGCACCTCAAAATAATTATCAACTTAAAGTGACCTCTTTTGGGATCATAATAAAGATATGTTCTCAAACTGAACTCATGAACTTAATTATAGCTAAACACTTCTTCCCAAAAAATAAATCATTAACTTAGTTTTAAATAAAAGATTAGCTCAAAACATATTTTTTTAATATTCATCATCTTAAAATATCTTCTTTAAGGATCGAAAAGAATACTGACAGGTAGCTTGTTTCCGTTTGCTTTGGGGAGGCTTTTCGCATCGTGTCTTGAGATGACCTGAATTCAGAAAGTTTCCTCTTAAAAAACTCAGGTGGCTTACCAACATGACTTTCATGTTTTGTCTGGAGATACCGCTGAAGATGTGGTGGCTTAATGCCACTGTTGGCTAATCTCTCCCCACAGAAAAAACATAAAGTGTAAATAACCCAATCTATGTTATTGTTAATATTATTGAAGTGTCTTTCTGTTATTTTATTGTGATATATTTGCTCGCTTTAAGGTCATACAATTTCATTTCCGCTTTTGTATTACATGCTTTTATTTTGAAAGGGTACCGGTAGAGACGCGGACTTCTTGTTATGAATCATTAACTTCACAATGGAAAACTTGTCCATTTTAGCGCCCCTCCGAAGAGGCACAAGCTCTCACGGTGTTGTTTAGTGAAGGCTCTCTACTCTGGTTTCGCCTTCTTTGGTACTTGTCCCTCCGTGTTTCAGCAGCATTGCTGCTGCACTTCAACTCGACTCCATTGTTGAAGTTTTCAAGGCAGGTGATGACAGGTGGCGTGTGCCAGGTTGGGTCAAACCATCGGTATGGGGGAGACTCTGTTTTTTTTAGGATAATGAAATTAAAAGCCTACTGAATATAAAATTTAGTTCTTGAACTTACACTTATATTTTATTGAATATTTGTCAAATAACAATTTTTCAAGGATTTTTGAATGGATGCTAATTTTAAATATATAAAAAAAAAATCTCAAGTACCCCCTGGAGTACCTCCAAGTACCCCCAGGGGTACGCGTACCCCCATTTGAGAATCACTGCACTAGAGCACTCCGCTCCCAGAATTCAGGCTTACTTGTCGTCCCTAAAGTCTCTAAAATTAGAATAGGAGCCAGAGCTTTTAGCCATCATGCCCCTCTCCTGTGGAATAATCTCTCACTTTCAGTTTGTGAAGCAGACACCATCTGTTTGTTTAAGAGTATGCTCAAAACCTTCCTTTTTGATAGAGCGTTACTTGTCCTATGTTCTTAAATAGGAAGCGTTTAGTTCAAAAAGGCATAGAGGTATTGATGGCTGATCTACTGAGTGGGCCACATGGTTTTCAACGTACTACAGTACAAACCAGTACCCAGTCAGATTTACCTTGAGCCTCAGTGTACCCCCAAGTTCGGCCTGTATCATTGTATCATTGATTACAAGGCAAAAACCCCTGATGACGCTAAGGCGCAAGGGAATTTATGACACATGACACACAGAGCTTCTCTTTCCAGCTTCTCCTTCCTCTTCTCCATCCCTTTCACATCGAAGTAAGTCATATCTCATCAGCAGTGTTGCCATAGTTACTTTGAAAAAGTAACTTAGTTACTTTACAAGTTACTTGCTTTTAAAAGTAACTAAATTAGATTAAAAGTTACTTGATTTTAAAAGTTACTAAGTTAGATTACAAGTTACATTATTAGTTAAATTCAGCAGCTGCCGAAAACACCCCCGCCGCCTCAACATAAAAATGACAACCGGTTTAGCCAACACTCACTTTATTAGAAACCGCCGGAGCCCCCCCCCCCCCCCCCCCCCCCGCGCGAACGGAGGGTTCCCCAAATGGGCGCTGTAGCTGAGGTGATCTGCGAGACGGGGCCGACACGTGTCCAGAGTCGCTGCCGCCGACTGCCGTACCCGGTTCCCTCCAACCAGTCCCCGCCTTCCGCAGCGCCGACGGACACCGCTCCGCGGCCGAAGAGAAGGAACGCCCCCGCACCGCACACGAGCACCTCCCCCCCCTAAAAACGTTGAGGCGTACCGCACACCGAGCCGCCGGCGGCGTGGTGAGGATGGCGACAGGGCGACTGCTCCCCCAGCCGCAGGACGTGCCCAGCGGTTTAACCGTTACTAAGTAACGTGTTACCGGCATCACTGCTCATCAGTACATGTTACTGACTTGACACCTTCCCCTTGTCCCTTTGCATTATCGCCCGCAGATCCGGGCCCGCTGTAGCCCCACCATGGATAGCGATTTGTGGATCGCGCATCAGAGGTCGCAATGGTGGATCCAGTATGGCGGATTCTATATCGTGCAGGCTGATCATAGTGGTAATGACGGATTCTGTGTCACGTTGGCATCATATAATGGTGGTGGACCACGACCAAGGTGGCGGCTGATGATGGATCCCAAAAAACGGCAGTGGACAACGACTGTGAACTATAGTGGATCCGACCTGGATGATGGATCATGATCTTGCTGGCTGCTAACCATAGACTATGATCCTGGGAGAGGGATCCCTCACATGTGGCTCTCTCTGAGGTTTCTACGTATTTTTACCCTGTTAAAGGGGTTTTTAATAGTTTTTCCTTACTCTTGCTGAGGGTTAATGACAGAGCATGTCACACCATGATAAAGCCCTATGAGACGAATTGTGATTTGTGAATATGGGCTATACAAATAAAATTTGATTGATTGATCGATATTCTGATAATGAGAAATCGAAGGTTATTAAATGATGTTCTGATTGAATCGGATTACTATAAGTACTATTAGATTTTAAATTTTGATGTTCAAAAAATCCTGTGACTCGCAGACAAGGTGTATGTACGAGTCCTTGTCACTTAATCAGACTTGGGTCAATGGCACAGAACAATGGAATATCATTTGATTTATACTAAATAAGCCCCTCCTTTCACAGATGTAGAATGTCCAACCAATCAGCTCTCTGCGTGTCGTCTTCAGGCTTAGATTTGGTCACCTCCAATCTGAATGAGGACCCCTTCGAAAGTCTCACTACACATTTACATCAGGCTCTGCTTAGACTCAGTGAACCCCTGTCTCTGCTGGATTACCCATAAAAGACTCTAGGTGTGAATACCTTTTGTCTCAACAGAGGCACAGAGGAATCTCCAACGAATACACATCTGAGTCTGCCAAACTGACCCCCACATGTTTTCAGTCTTAAACACACAGGAACACATCAGAATAATATTTCAATCTATAACTGTCATTCCTTGCATGAAACATATCCAAATATAAAATCTCCCATCACAAACCGCAATCCATGGTGCGGCCACAGAGGCCCTGGATCTGCGGGTGATAAAGCAAAGGGATTCCGGGGAAGGGGGATAGGGATGGAGAAGAGGAAGGAGAAGCTGGAAAGAAAAGCTCAGTGTGTCATGTGTCATAAAATAGAACAAGTAACGTTCTGGCGCACTATTTAGCTCTAACTATAAGCTTTATCAAAAAGGAAGGTTTTGAGCCTACTCTTAAACGAACAGATGGTGTCTGCCTCCCGAACTGAAGTGGTAGATTATTCCACAGCCGAGGGGCTTGATGCCTAAAAGCTCTGGCTCCTGCCCTTCTTTTAGAGACTTTAGGGACGACAAGTAGGCTTGAATTCTGGGAACGGAGTGCTCTAGTGGGTTTTTAAGGTACTAACAGCTCTTTAAGGTAAAAAGGCGCTATATTATTAATGGCCTGGAAGGTGAGGAGGAGAATTTTAAATTCTATTCTAGATTTAACTGGAAGCCAGTGTAGCGATGCTAATACTGGAGAAATGTGCCCTCTTCTCTTTGTTCTCGTCAGGACACGTGCTGCGGCATTTTGGACAAGCTGTAGAGTCTTTAACGACTTACTGCTGGAGCCTGATAATAATGAATTACAATAGTCCAGTCTCGATGTTACAAAGGCGTGGACTAGTTTTTCTGCATCTTTTTGTGAAAGGAAAGGTCTAATTTTTGAAATATTACTCAAGTGGAAAAAGGCGGTCCTAGAAATTTGTTTTAAGTGACTATTAAAGGATAAATCAGAATCGAAGATAACTCCCAAGTTCCTGACTGTTTCATTGGAAGCAAGGGCAATGTCGTCTAGCGCAGCCATATCATTAGATAATGTATCTCTAAGGTGTTTGGGGCCAAGTATTATAATCTCTGTTTTGTCTGAGTTTAATAAGAGAAAATTGCTGGTCATCCAGGTTTTTATGTCCTTGAGACATGTTCGAAGTTTAGTTAATTGATTACTTTATTCAGGTTTTATTGACAAGTATAACTGGGTGTCATCCGCATAGCAGTGGAAATTTACCGAGTGTGTCCTGATAATGTTTCCTAGTGGAAGCATATATAATGAGAATAAAATTGGGCCGAGCACTGAGCCCTGTGGAACACCATGGTTAACTTTGGTGCGCACAGATGACTCATCATTAATTTGCACGATTTGGGAGCAATCAGAAAAATACGATTTAAACCAGTTAAGGGCAGTTCCATTAATGTTAATTAACTGTTTGAGTCTTTGTAATACAATTTGATGGTCAATTGTGTCAAATGCTGCACTGAGATCTAACAGAACGAGGACAGACACAAGTCCCTGATCTGAGGCTATTACAAGGTCATTAGTGACTTTTGCCAAGGCTGTCTCTGTACTGTGATTGGCTCTAAACCCCGACTGAAAGTCTTCATAAATATTATTTTCCTGGAGAAACTCACACAGCTGTATGGCTACAACTTTTTCTAAGATTTTAGACATGAAGGGGAGATTAGATATTGGCCTGTAATTGGCTAAAACCTCTGGGTCTAGGGTGTTTTTTTTGAGTAGGGGTTTGATTACAGCTATTTTAAAAGACTGTGATACATAACCTGATGATAATGACAGATTGATAATGTTAAGTAACGAACTATCAATTAGGGGCAGAATTTCTTTAAGTAATTTTGTTGGAATGAGATCTAAGATACATGTTGTTCGTTTAGAACCTGAGATTATTTCGGTAAACTGATGGGTGATCAGAGAGAAGCTGTCTAACTAATGGGTAGGATTCTCAGCCGTTTCTGAGATCTCTGTTGTTGGGAGGGTATTAGTGCCAATTGAGGGCAGGAGATGGTTGAATTTATTTCTAGTAGTTTGAATTTTATCATTAAAAAAGGTCATAAAGATATTGCTATTTAGGGATCGCAGAATACTGTGTTCGGTGGAGGTGTGACTCTCTGTCAGCCTGGCTACAGTGCTGAAGAGAAACCTAGGGTTGTTTTTATTTTCTTCTATTAGTTTTGAATAGTAGGCGGCTCTTGCTTTGTGGAGAGCCTTTTTATATTCTTTAACACTATTCTTCCAGTCTATTCGATTTTCAACATGGTTACTGGAGCGCCACTTCCTTTCTAGTTTTCTTGATAATTGTTTTAACTCATTTGTCTGGGAATTATACCACGGAGCTAATTTACTATGTTTGACATTTTTCTTTTTTAGAGGCGCTATTGAGTCTAATGTTAATCGTAATGAGTCTGCAGAGCTATCGACGAGGCGGTCGATCTCAATGGAGCTATATCTACTATATTTATATCTACTGCTAATACGGGTTTAAATCTAATTGGAATTATTTCATTAAAATTAGCTACAGCACTATCAGGTAGACATCTAGAAAATGAATTTTGTATTAGTGGCATATACTAAGGTTATTAAATTATGGTCTGATAGAACTGGATTGCGCGGAAGTACTGTTACATTTTCAATTCCGACACCGTACGATAATACAAGGTCAAGTGTGTGGTTACAACAATGAGTAGGTTTTTGCACACACTGACTGAAACCAATAGAGTATAGTATTGAAATAAATGCTACGCTAAGGCAATCTGTATTATTGTCAACATGAATATTAAAGTCACCAACAATAATAATTGTATCGGTCTTCAGGACTAAGTTTGATAAAAATTCAGGGAATTCTGTTAAAAAGTGTCGGAGTAAGGAACAAAAAGTGTGACATGTTGACTTTAATAAAGCTACAAATAAGAGAAGAAGTTCCGTGTCATCTGTTAGGCGGGGATTTTACAACATCATAGAGTTAATTAACATACTTCAAACATAATATTTTACTTTTGAGAAAAGATTATTTTCTTGGATTTCTATTTCTTTAAAATGAGGATTTGTTCTCTCTCTGACTGCGTCAGAGTAATGAGTAACTCCCACAGTAAGCTACTGTGTTGAATAAGTGACTGTAAACACTGAGGGGATGTTAATTAAGCCTCTCACACAACCTAACAGATTCAGTGGGTAATTGAAGTTTCAGTTTAAATTTGTTGAAAGCAGAGCTGGCCTTTCTGCCTCCATATGTGAGGACTGCATAGTGGCCTGTCTAGTATTCACTTGCTGAATAATGTCGGGAGCATGTTATAATATTTCATTTAAAATAGAGCAAAGACAGCAGCAATATCAACATTTGTGAGAAAAAACAAGCAAGAAAACTTCAATGCATTTAACACCTTGGGCCTGGACTATGAAGCAGGATTTGTCATTGTTGAGGTAACTTCAGGTTTAACGCTGAGTTCAGAGAAGTAGAAAAAAAGTTTATGTGTGATTCCAATCATCTGTAAAGACATCTGCTTATTTTGTACTAATTCTAACTTTTTATTTTATCCCCGTCTGGATCCTGTAGATCCATCACTCTGTCCTTAGTAGGTTTTGATCTCTTATCTCGATTCTAACCTGAACTGGAGCAAGTTAGCAGTTTCGAATAAGTTACCGTGCTGATTTACCTAGGTAAGAAGTGAACAGCTCAGGCTGGCAGGACCAGCTAAGGTACCCAACTGAATATATGTCTCTATACTCCACTGATGGTCGCTAACATCAACTTGTGGTAGGCATTAATAAGTGCGGTAGATGAAACAAGGGATATTCTCCATCTTGTCCCATGTTCTAAAAGGGGAGAGCGTTTAGTTTAAAACGGCAGCGAGGTGATGATTTCTGATATAGTGAGGGCTACATAGCTCTCATAATACTGCCATATAAGCCAGTAGCCAGTCAGATTTACCAGTAAAATCAGAGTACCCCCAAGGTCGTAGTCCTGAAGTGAACATTAGGTGGGGGACCAAATCTCACAACTCACACACAAGATATACTTTTTTATGTATTTTGGTATTAAAAACAATGTTTAATACTGTATTGTGTGCTCGATAATAAAAATATGTTTATGTGTATTTTATATAACTTTATATATAATATTTTTTATATAATTAAATATATAAACTGTCTCTGAGCCTGGTGGTGCGGGCCCGGATGCTGCAATACCGTCTGCCAGACAGCAGCAGGCAAAAATGTTTATGGCTGGGGTGAAGGGGGTCTTTAATGATTTGATTACTCTTCTTCCTACACCGCTGATGTAGGGGTCCGCCATGGATGGTAGTGCCGTCCAGGCGATGTGCTGGGCAGACTTCACCACCCTCTGTTAAGCCTTACGGCTCAGGGCGGTGCAGCTGCAATACCAGGTGGTGATGCAGCCAGTCAGGATGCTCTCTATGGTGCACCTGTAGAAATTGCAGAGAATCCTCTCATCCATGTGGAGCCTCCGAAGCCAGCGGAGGAAGAAGAGCCGCTGTCTGGCCGTCTTCCTGACGGAGTCTGTGTGATGGGTCCAGGTCAGGTCTTAACTGATGTGGACCCAGAGGAACCTGAAACTGCTGACTCGCTCCACTGTGGTCCTGTTGATAGAAAGGGGGGCGTGTTCCTCTCCTTGTGTCTTCCTGTAGTCCACGATCAGCTCCTTCGTTTTGATGACATTGAGATGGAGGTTGTTGTCCTGGCACCAAGATGTCAAGGCTCTGACCTCCTCTCTGTAGGCCTTCTCCTCATCGCTGGTGATCAGGCCTATGACAGTGGTGTCATCAGCAAACTTGACGATGGTGTTGGAGCTGTGGGTGGCCACGCAGTCATGCGTAGACAGGGAGTGCAGGAGAGGACTGAGTACGCAGCCCTGGTGGGCACTGGTGTTGAGAGTCAGGATGGAGGATGTAGTGCTGCTAGGGATGGGACTTTACAGGAGTTTTCATGTTCGAATATTCATAACGTTATTGAACAATTAATCGATTATTTGCTAAGGCATGACAAAACACTTCATGATGATGGATGTGAGTGCTACTGGACGGTGGTCGTTCAGGCAGAGGGTTTCAGATTTTTTTGGAACAGGGACAATGATTGTTTTCTTGAAACAAGCAGGGACTACAGACTGGAGCAGTGACAGGTTGAAGATGACTGTGAACACAATTGCCAGCTGATCTGCACACACCTTGAGAGCTCGGACAGGGATGCCATCAGGTCCAGGTGCCTTGTGTGTGTTGATCCGGTTGAGAGATCTCCACACGTCTGCCCTGGATAGGACAGGGGGGCAGCGGTCCCCCTGGGACTCTTCGATCTCCACAGCCGGGGGGATGCTCTCAAAGCGGGCCTAAAATGTGCTCAGATCCTCTGCGAGAGATGCAGACACACCATCAGCACTTCTGGTCTTTGCGTTATAGTCTGAGATGGTTCTCAGTCCGTCCCACATGTTCCTAGTATTGGATCCCTTGTAATGGGACTCCACTTTTTCCCTGTAGAGTCTCTTAGCACTGCTAATAGCACTCCGGAGCCCGTACCTGGATTTCTTGTATTCCTCCAGATCCCCCGAGATGAAGGCAGCAGTCCGTGATTTGAGTTTAGCATGGACGTCACCAATAATCCAGGGCTTCTGGTTTGGAAATGCTCATACAGAAATCCTAGGTACGACGTCATTGATGCATTTGCTTATGTTGCAGATGACTGCATCCGTGTACGTGTTGATGTCATCATCCTGGAACACGCCCCACGCCGTCGTGATGAAGCAGTCCTGTAGAGCCGAGTCTGATTGGTCGGTCCACCACTGAATGGTCAGTGTCACCGGTCGGTCAAGCTTGAGTTTCTGCCTATAGGAAGGCAGCAGCAGAACTGAAACGTGATCCGATTTGCCGAATGGGGGTGGGGGAGGGCCTTATACGCATCCCGGAAGGGAGTGTAAACATGGTCGAGTGTGTTCGCACCATGCGTAAGGCAGCTGATGGTATCACGGCAGGACTTTCCCCATCTTGGCGTTGTTAAAATCACCGGCCACAATAACAGCAGCCTCGTGCCGTGATGTATTTGTCATGTCGGTAACCGCATGCAGCTTGTCCAGTGCCTGATTTTTGTCGGCATTTGGCGGAATGTACACCGCTGTTATAACGACCGATGTAAACTCCCTTGGGATGTAATAAGGTCAGCATCTGATCATGAAGTGCTCTTGGATTTTATTAAAATATGGTATGAAGTTCAAAAAAATCTTGGGCTGAATTTGAGACTGTCACCAAAAACACCTCTAAGACAAAATTAACTTATACCCATGATTCTAAATAATAAGATTCTGGAGACTTGGCATGACAGGGGAATCCAGCATCTGGAAGATTGCTTTGATAAAGAACGTCTCATATCTTTTCAAGAACTGAAGAGGAAGTATGACTTGTCCAGTAGAACTTTCTTTTGTTACCTCCAGTTAAGATCTTTTTTGAGAACTAACCTGGGCCCTGAAATGATTCTACCTATGTTAACAAATGTGGAAAAAATGCTTCATGGGGGAAATGTGTGCAAATTTATTTCTAAAATGTACTCCATGTTGCTGAACGAGGGCCCAAAACCAGGATTACACAGATCCAGGATGAGATGGGAATCAGAATTGAATATAGCAATTGATGAAAGACTCTGGTCAGATTTGTGCCAGACCAGTCTGTCAGCAACAGTTAATGCCCGGTACAGACTTGTGCATTATAATTTTCTTCATCAACTGTACCTCACCCCACAGAAGCTACATAAATCCAAACCTGAATTGTCAGAAATGTGTTTCAGATGTGTTATAGAGGTTGGCTCCTTCCTACACTGTACCTGGCTTTGCACAAAGGTGGGGTCCTTTTGGTATGACCTTTGTAATGTCTTAACCTGGATCACAGGAGTTACCTTTCCATTGTGTCCTGAGCTATGTTTACTAGGAACTTCACAACTTTCAACAGGTCTTTAACGAAGCTCCAAATTAAATTTGCAGAAATTCCTTTATGTGTGGCCAGGAAATGTATCGCAATGACTTGGAAGTCTGATTCCCCGACTCTCATAGACAGATAATCTCTGGAAATGAAGAGTTGTATTCCTCTTGAAAAGATTACATTTAGTCTCAGAAAGAAATATAAGTTATTTTTGAAAATCTGGCAGCCTTATTTGGAGTACATGTATACACCACCAATGGTACCATAGGACTGTAACTATTTGGAGCTCTGAATTACGTTATGTACTGTGTCATTGTGGTATTTCTCTGTGATGTGTCATCCTATGCACCAACTTTTTTTTTGTTTTTCTCTTTGGGTGGGGGGAATTATTTACTTTATTTATTTAATTAGTTTTATTTCATCTATGTGTGTATTTTTTTATTTTGTTATGACATTTTCTGTAATGTTTAATGTAGTGTGCTCTGTATCCTCTGCATGTTCTCTTGCATTGTGAAAATATTTGGAAAAATAAAATATTCCAAAAAACAATGTGATTCGGTAGTGTGTATTGCCTCCGCCTGGCTTGCCTTTATTAACTCCAAACAAAGTTTGGGCATAAACTTGATAAGTTGTTGGGTGGCGTCCTGGGGAACCTCCTCCCAGACCTGTATCTCAAAATCAGCATTAGGTCTGACAACCACTCTGAGGATTTCATCCCGGCACCTAACAGCAGTCAGTTTACTGTTTGCTATGACATGGAGGTCTGTTCGATCCTCATAGGATATGGCTTCCCAGACCATTACTGAGCCCCCGAAAAAACATGCTGGATGATGTAACAGGCAGCATAATATTTACCACGGTGTCTCCATGCCTTTCAAATGTGCTCAGTGTAAACCTGCTGAACCTGACGAGAACGGTCGGCTAGTGGTCGCACCCTTACCTCCTAAATGGACAGATTAATATCCCTGAAGTTGAACTGACTTGGTGTGACGATTAAATGTTTCCTTTATTTTTTTGAGCAGAGTAGATTACAAAGTAGACAGTATGTCACTACATTAACAATAACAGAGATTTATCAAAGCATCAACTGTGGGTCAGCTTCCTGGGAAAGTTGATTCAGAGTTTAACACAGGTACCTGGAAAGGTATGTATAACAGTTGGTCGCACCCAGACACCTCGTGTCTGGGTGCATTTAGGGTGCAGCCGTACGTGACTTAGAAAGATGGCGCCACGTACGGCTGCCACGGTGTGTTGGTGCGCACTTCTGTGTTTGTTTTTAGAATTGAATTCTGTTCACTGCGACCCTACTCGGATTACTTTCACGATGGACGAGCTTCTTACCATCAGGGACACAACACCATCTGATTTATGGCCAAACTTCCTCGCCTCTTCCGTGGATTTAGTGGATTTACTGATCAAAGGTGCTGTGTTCCTCGGTCACGCAGCAAGACTGAGGCGGAGACGGAGAGGAAAGCGCGATGGGGTCCTGGTGCGCTTCAGGGAGAGAGGATTACGCTCATCTCTCCCGAGCATACTCCTCTCCAATGTCCGCTCGCTGTACAATAAGATGGACGAACTGCGCCTTCTCATCCGGCAAATAGAGACTTTTCCCTTTCCTCTGTCTTGTGTTTCACGGAATCGTGGCTGACCGAAAGTACACCGGTCTCCGCCACACAGCTGACCCGCTTTCAGCTGTTACGTGCGGACCGTGACCTGATCCTCTCAGGCAAGGCAAAAGGCGGAGGGATTTGTTTTTATATAAACCATGGCTGGTGCAGCGACATGAAAGTAGTTTTACCGTCCTGTTCTCCTGCACACCGTTCTCCCCGTGAATTCACCTCTTTTATCCTGGCTGGAGTCTACATCCCCCCGCAAGCTGACATGCGCAAGGCTCAACGACAACTCGCGGAGCAGATACTAGGAGTGGAGAGAAGGAGAGAGAACACGTATTCCCCGGTTGTTGTCCTTGGGGACTTTAACAAGGGAAACTTATCTCAGGATCTCCCAAAATACAAACAGTTAATCAAGTGCCCGACCAGGGGGGACAATACTCTGGACCACTGTTACAGCACCATCAGCAAGGTATAGCATGCAGTTTCCTGCGCTGCCCTGGGTCTATCCGACCACGCTCTCATTCACCTGATCCGGGCTTACAGACAGAAACTAAAACTTCTAATCCTGCTGTGCTGAGATCCAAGAACTGGAGCAGCAGAGAAGCTGTGGAGGAACTGCGTGACTGCCTGGAAAACACAGACTGGGACATTTTCAGAGCTGCTTCTAACAGCCTGGACGAATACACAGATGCTGTGACATCCTACATTAGCTTCTGTGAAGACAGATGTATTCCAACATCCACCAGGGTGAATTCCAACAACAACAAGCCCTGGTTCACAGCAAAACTCAAACAGCTTTGTTTGGAGAAAGAGATGGCCTTCAACAGTGGGGACATGGATAGTTTGAGACTGATTAAATACTTGTTTGGCAAGGAGATTAAGGAGGCCAAACAACAGTATTCAAAGAAGCTGGAACAACAGTTTGCAGCCAACGACTCCTCGTCAGTCTGGAAAGGCCTTCGGGGTGATCACCGGTTGCAAAACCAAATCCCCCCACTCTTTGGAAGACTTGAAACTTGCAAACGAACTGAATGACTTTTACTGTAGATTCGAAAGACACTCACAACCCCCCCTGACCTCTGTAGTAATGAAGACCTTTGAGCGCCTCGTGCTGACCCATCTCAAGGCAACAACCAACCACCTCCTCGATCCACTGCAGTTTGCCTATAGAGCCAACAGGTCCGTAGACGACGCAGTCAACATGGGACTCCACTTCATCCACCAACACCTCAACTCCCCCGGCACCTACGCCAGGATCCTGTTTGTGGACTTCAGCTCCGCATTCAACACCATCTCCCCAGCTCTTCTCCGGGACAAGCTGACACAGCTGAGCGTGCCTGAACCCACCTGCAGGTGGATCACTAACTTCCTGACCGACAGGAAGCAGCGCGTGAGGCTGGGCAAGCTTGTCTCTGAGACCCGGACCATCAGCACTGGAGCCCGACAAGGTTGCGAGCTCTCCCCTCTACTCTTCTCCCTCTACACCAACAACTGCACCTCCAGCCATCCCTCTGTCAAACTCCTGAAGTTTGCTGACGACACAACCCTAATTGGTTTAATCTCCAACGGGGACAAGGCCGCCTTCAGAGAGGAAGTTAACAGCCTGGCTTCCTGGTGAGGCCAGAACCACCTGGAGCTGAACGCTTTAAAAACTGTAGAGATGGTAGCAGACTTCAGGAGGAGCCCAGCTCAAACAGCCCCCCTCACCATTTGGACTCCCCAGTTAAAACAGTGGAGTCTTTCAGATTTCTGGGGACTATAATTGCACAGGACCTGAGGTGGACGGAGAACATCACCTCCACCATCAAGAAGGCCCAGCAGAAGATGTTCACAGCATGTTTAGAGATGTCAATAAAGAATTATGAACCATCAGTTAAGAGAGTCTGACCATCATTCAGCTGGGGATGCTAGAATGGGTACCCCCCCCCCCCCCCAATGCTGCTATCTTTGCCTTTGTGTAAAAGTCACCACATACCAGTGCGCTAGAGATCATCCAAGGCAAGGTTCTGCATAGACTGTATTACTCAAAATCAAAACTTAGCCATATCCTTTCAGTAATGTCTCCTTACTGAGTGTTGCTCTGCAGGAGGGTCGCTAGAACATCTTTTCCTCGTTTTCTCCTACACTTGTCGACTGCAATTTTTAAGTCACTGTCAAAAGCCTATTCAAGAGACATTCAGCCCAACCTTGAGCTGTTAAGCATATTAGTAAACTATGTAGCTGCTAAAGGCCCCTGGTCTTTTACAAAACTGAAAAAGAACCTAAAAAACAATAATGTAGTAATTACTTCATTCAAATCAAAAGTTTTCATTTCAAAACATACTTCAAACTTCAAAACATGTACGCTGGTAGAAAATCACCCCTCAGGCTCTAGATTCCAAAAGTCTTTGAACTGCTTAGAATCACTACTTTTGTAACATAAGTTTAATTTCCTGGGCCTTAAAGCATAATAGCCACCAGAGAATTTAAATAAAAACAACAAATCCCTTGTAGATTTCACTTGATGCGTTTAACCCCTGAGCATGCACACAACCACAGAGAGATAGAGAGAGAGAGAGAGAGAGATCGTCTTATTTGCAGTTTGGGGGTGTAAGGGTGGCCCAAGATTTTGGCACAAACACTGAGACAAACGCAGCTCAGCAGTCCAAGTGTATTTATTTGTTCCAGTTGAAACTTATTACCTTGTGTAGCAATATTTACAGTGCAGGCCTAATTTTTAAAGAAAAAAATGGAAAAATACAAAGAAATACAAAAATAGTACTTGTGACAAACACTACAAACACAAATAAAAGCTGAACTTGGGTGAATCACAAAAAACTAAGCTTTGCATTAGGCAATGCCCACTCAAATATTGGGCCCTTGCAGTTTCCACTGGCTTGACTACCAAGAAACCTGCATTGTTAATTTATCATACATTTTCAAAAGGAAGATTAATCTATAAAAAATATAGACACCCTCTACTGGATAACAAACAGCAAACACACTTTAAACTATTAGATCAGCATTTTGCCAATGACACACTCAACCCCCCACCATCTCTACCATATTTGGTGCCTTCCCCCGTGAATCCCTAATCATAATCGGAGGGTATCCTCAATTTTTTTTTTTTCCGCAGTCCCATGTCTAACAGCCAAGCTCCTGCACAGCAGCGAGGAAATAGGTGACAACAATTCAGTCTTTGTGACAAACAATTCTTAAACAGTTTAAACATTTATTTTTAGGTTGTGTTAGTTCAAGCTGTGAGTTTGTCTCTGTTCAATTCTCTCTGCAAAACCAAAGCTAGGCCTGTAGTGCTGGGTTAACTCTAAGTTCATTTAATATATGTTAATATACGGTAAGTTTGTGCAATTCAGTTTGATCTCAATGTTTTTTCAGGTTTTGGCACAGCTTCAAATAATGCCCAATAATTTATCTGCTTACTACATACAGAGTCAAGGAGCTTTAGAGCACCTTCAGCAAACTTTAAAATCGCAGGAGCGAGCATTCTGTACTGAGTTAAACCAGCATTGGGAGGAGGGATTGCCATGGTCTCTCCTATCAGCAAGGGAAGGACGTGCAACAGAGCACCATATAAACCATTATCTTACATGATTGATAACATTACAAGTTACAGACTTTGGCTGTGTGCAGCAGGAAGAAGGTTAAAGCTAAAGTAATTACTGTTTAGGAGCAAATAAAGCACTGGCATGATCATTAGGATGATTAAGTCAAATGAGGATCTGCAGATTGAGGCCTGAAACATGCTTCTGATACTGCGTCTGCGTCTTTTCACGCCGCTGTGGCGCAAGACTCGTTGTCATTCATGCTTCCCCAATCTTACAAAGCAATTCCGCGCCAGAACACTAGGCGGAGTAATGCTTTTTGTCGAAGACGACCTGAGAGACGCCTTCTTTGTGGGTGTGGCAATCGTTGTTGACTGTTTATTTACCTTCTACCAGTCGTGTTCTCCATTACAAACACACGGTGAACCATGGCAGAGAGTGTATTCACGATTCCAACCGAACAGTTGTCCATTCTTCTATTTAAAATCTTCCGTTGTTTCTGCCTGTATTATGGGGCATGAAACCGGAAATGCAGCACGTAAGGGACCCGGAAGGGCTCTTGCGCTTACGGGCCCGTGAAAACCCATAAGCATGTTTCAGGCTTACGCCGGGTTGACACCGGGCGCGGAAGCGACGCCGAAGCGAGGCGTACGCGCTAATCCCTAGAGCGCCGGCTCTTGGCGGTTCACACCGGGCGCGGTAGCGACGCCAAAGCGCCGCTGTTATCAGCCTGCAGTAAAAACGGCATTTAATATTTTTTTTCAAGCATTTACTTACTTGTTGCTCCAAAAGTAACTGCAACAGCGTCCCAACATTTGTCTTTCTTGGTGTTGTCTTTATACAACATGTTCCGAGGATCATACAACTCACTGTACTTCTCCACTTCAATTATTAATTTAATGTCATCCATGTTGAAGAACTTCTCCGCTGTTTGCTCCGTTAAATGTCGGGTGTCGAGGGTAAATTACCTATTCTCCACTCAAACCTATGTGGAGAATACGTAGCCCCCCCCCCTCTCTCTTTTTATCTTTATGACTGCTTGTGTGGCTGTAGTGGATGGGAAGAAGGGGACATTTAATAATGTGGTCGGTAAAAGTGGTAAAATTAAAACTCCTGGACAACAGAAGGTGAATACAAAGTATGGGATGCATATTTGATAATTAAACTCACATAAAATATGTCGTCAATATCGTTTAAAATCATTTTTCAGTGTGTTTCCTGACGCGATACGCTCGCGTCAAGCGGAAAAAATAGACTCGACGCTGAAACGATCGCTCTACGGCGCGAGGCAGCCGCGGCGCAACGCTACGCTTCAGCGTCCGGTGCGAACCCGGCGTTAAGCCCTCACCATAATAAAAGTTGTTGATAGTCTCTTCCAGCATAAATTGAATGCTCCATTTAGTGTACTTTAAACGAAATATCTACTACTGGCCACTTTTCATTTTCAAGATGAGTTCTAGTTGGGCAGTCGTCGAAACTTTAATTAAGCCCGCTGCTGTACCTATAAATCTGGCCATGCATGGGGATAAATTATAAGCCCAAGAGCTGGAATCAGTGCCGCTGTCTAACGGGACTATTGCCTGGTGCATCACCAACATGGCCCAGGACATAACGTACCAGAAGGTGGATAGAGTTAAGAAAGGGAAATATGCTTTACAGTTTGATGAATCCACAGATATATTAAACTCTGCCCAGCTGCTTGTTATCATCAGATACAGTTTTCAAGGAAAACGTAATGCTGTTTTGCTCGGCGCTCTGGAGTGGACTTGCACAGGTGAGGACATTTTTACAAAACTAAAAGAAGAGGGTCTATCTTCAGGAAACTGTGTTGGTGTGTGTAGAAACAGGGCTGGAGTGATGCTGGGGAAAAAGGCAGGACTGAAAGCGAGGGTCTTTCCAATGGCACCGCACGTAATTCCACACACTGTATTAATCTCAGAGAATCTCTTGCAAGCAAAACACTTGAACCAGAGCTTAAACATAATCTTGAAATTGCAATAAAAATGGTCAACTACATAAAAACATGTCCACTCAATATCAGAATTGCTCTTGTGGGGGAAATGTGCTGAGCCACCTGTATGAGCTGCGGGACAACGTGCGCATATTTCTGATGGAGCATGGATCCCAGCTTGCTGTCCACCTCACTGATCCTCACTGGTTAACAAGGCTGGCGGACTTGCCAAAAGACTTTCTCAGCCCAGACATACCTAAAGAATAAATACAGAGCGCAGCTAAACGTGGAGATTGATCTCTGAGTAGCCGTCTCCTAAATAAAGCAGATTATGGACTTGCTCTGCTCCATGCATGTTGCCCACCTATAGTGAGTTTAAGAAATTAAAGTAATATTTAGGCTAAAATAAATAACCCTAAAGTTTTTGCACATGGCAGCAATATGTTGTCTGCTGCTCGTTATGCACAAGACGCGCACAGACATCACCTGTGCACTTTTTTATCAGTGACTGGGATTAGCCTGTTACCTCAGGTGAAGCCGATCAGGCAACAGGCCAAGAGCTGGAGTGACGAGCTACCGGTGACGTCACCTGACCATCAAGTGATAATTATTCATAATATCAATCCTCCATATAATTAACGAGTGAGTTAGAAAAAAATTCAACCCCCTCAGAGTTGTCATGAAGGAAGAAGTTAGTGATTGAGACCTTTTTTTGAACCAGGCCGTAAAAAGGTTTAATTCTGCTCTAAAATCTTTTTAACATGGGAGTCAATGGGAATTTACTCCTTCTTGGAGCCAGCCTCAAGTGGCCACCCAGTGAACTGCACCTTTTTGCACTTCCGTATTGGCCTCATCGCTCAGCCCGGGATTTTGCCCCTCGGGAAAAGCGTCTGAAGTGGTTTAGAATCTAAGGTAGAGAAAATACAGATAGAGGGTGAACGTTGAGTTGAGAAGAAGGGAAAGTGGTTGTCTGTCTTGTGTGTCTGGGTGGGAGCCGGAGCTTCCTGCATGGTGCTGGAGTTGGACGGGTGGCTTCCACTGATTGTCCCTCATTTCCATGGCTCCTGGAATGTACAGCAAAGATTTCCTCCACAAGGGTGGTGGCTAACGCCAGGTCTGTGGATGTGGGAGCCTCTCTATTAACTGCTTAAACACCACCTGGTCCAGCATCCAACCCTGGCTGGCAGACCACCCTGCTGCAGCCACATGGATGCGGCGTCCCTCAGTTGTAGGGCGTAGACTAAGGGACAGTTGGTGAGCCCAAGCCTGTAGGTTTGAAACCGGCAACAATGGTCCTCCCGGGAGTAACTGTCACCATAATAAGGAATGGCTCTTCTAAGGTCTTCAATCTTCCCCTCGGATGAAGCAGGCATTTAACTGAGCTTTCCCTGATAATAATGGAAGCAGGCACATTGGCCCACTCCACTGCCAGCCAGTTGCACGTCACTGCTGTTGCCTTGAACATCTCCACAAAGGACTGGGGGTAGTCTGCTGATGTCATCCTTTGCAAGACCACTCCAGAGAGTGAAGGAGTTGGTGCCGCCGTTGCCAGCCAAAATGCCAGCCTCTCAGATAGCAGGACTTGTCTCTCCCATGGGGCATGCTGTGCATCAGAGCGCTGCCTATTCGCTGCGACTTCTGATGGTATTATAACAAATCGCTGGTGAAATGGAAAGTCTCGTTCAGAAGATAAGGGAAAGTAGGAGCAGAGAGGAAAAGAATTAAGAGGAGCAAAGTTCTTCCATCAGATGAGGCTAAATATTGCAAAATAAGCAACATGTTAACCAGGAAGGGGCCTCATTTATAAAATATTTTGAAGGATTCAGACAAATTTTAGGTGCGCACAAAACCCAGGAAATGGTCTTCACAAAGAAATCTGATTTATAAAACCGTTCGACATACACCTTATCACAGAGGTAGCCAACACGGTGCCCGTGGGCACCTGGTCGCCCGCAGGGACCCCGCGAGTCGCCCACATGGCATGCTCCAAATTAAAAAATTATTTTCATATAATTTTTATTTTAATTTTATCTGAAATAAAAAAAAACATCAAACTCCCACTGGTTCTCAAACTTTTTCTGTCATGCCCAACTATAGAGCTAGAATATTTGATCACACCGGCCTAGCGCCGCGTAATCCCTAGCGAGCAGGCGCTTGGCTGTTCACCACGGACGCTGAAGCGATGCTGAAGCGTCGCGCACCGCTAATAATATTACATACTTCTGCTGTTATCAGCCTACAGTAAAAACGGCGTTTAATCATTTTTTGCTGAGGATCATACAACTCACTGTACTTCTCCACTTCAATTATTAATTTAATGTCATCCATCTTCAAGAACGTCTCTGCTGTTTGCTCCGTTCAATGTCGGGTGTCGAGGGTAAATAACGTGTTCTCCATTCAAACTTATGTGGAAAATTGAAATATTCATCCATTTTAAAATTATGTTTCGGTGTACTTCCTGGCGCAATACGCTCGCAGCGCACGAACAAAAATAGACTCCACGCCAAAACGATCGCTTCAGGGCACCCTTGGTGCGGCATCAGTCTGCTCCAAACTTTTGTTGCCTTGTGGACACAGAAAAATACAAAGGTGTATGCACAGCAGCTATGAAAGTTGCCTGCCTTTTTGGTTCAACGTATCTCTGTGAATCAGCCTTTTCTAACATGAACTTCATCGAGAACAAACACAGATCACGCCTTACTGATGCACATCTACAAGACTCACTCAGAGTTGCAGTGTCAAATTATACACCAGATTACAGTATATTGGTGAACATGATGCAATGCCAGGCTTCCCACTAACAGACATCTACAGACAAAGAAAGAGATAACGTGTTTTCATTGAAATGACAACATTAAACTCTAATATTGCACAAAAATGTGAAAAATAATTTGTTCAAAAAGTGTAGCAGATGTTATGATTTGTTAAACATGCTACATATTTAGTGATTACCACTAATGTAATAGGATTCATTAAAAAATGTGAAAAAGTATATTTATTTATCTTACATAACTGATAATTTGTATACACATGGGACAGAGTTCATGATTGTTCAAAAATATTAGAATGGCAGTGGTTAGTTAGTACAAACAAGACATGATTTGAAGATAAGACAGTGATAATTTAAAATAAATATAAAAGGTTTTGAACAAAATTCTACAAATGTGCCTTTTCATACAAAACTGTCAAAAAAGATATTTACAAAAATAGCAGTGATGTGATACCTCTGACTTTCAAATGTTGAAGCAGAAATAAATGTTGCATGTTTTAATATATCTGTTTTTTTAACCATCATTGTTGTGGAAATCATTGTTAATAACATTGTTAGAAATAACTAACATTGACATGATCAGACAGTCTCTTCACATATATTATCATTATAATTAAAAGGTGATCTGTACAACTTTGTTATTCAGGAAGTTTGTATCGAACAAGTAGCCCTTTGTACTACTCAGTACCTTCGAAGTAGCTCTCAGTCTCAAAAATGTTGGTTACCCCTGCCTTAACACAATGTTATGCCTTATAAGTCACAGTCCACCTGGAAAGTTTGTACGTGGATCTGCCTCAAAGTCCGCCCTCTACATGCCCACATTCAAACATAAATGGTCAATGCAAAGCAGCTAATGAATATTAAAGTATCTTCTCGACCAAAGGGTTGCCACAGAGTCATGGCATCATGAGAAGAGGAAGAGAAACGTTATGACACTGACATTGAGGTGTTTGTTAATGAGATGGAGGTGGAGAGCAATTTGTGGGACAGACGTGATATCAATAATAAAGAAAATAAACTGATACACTGCTGCTTCTGCGGATAATACAGTGAGTGAGAGGGAAGATGATAGGCAGCCCGAAATAAAAATAAATCGAATTCAAAAGCGTAGGCAAAAAAATCAATCAATTTAATTCTCAATCTATACAATTTTACAGAAATACTTTTACATATTTGTGTTTGCACTGGGCTGGTTCGATTCCGTCAGTCGATCTGTGTGATACTGGACTCAGTTCAGCACAAAGATCCAAGATCACAGATGTATATAATCTATATTAGCTGATCAGTCCATTTGCGTGCATCCATCACGCTGCATTAGGCAGTGTCACCGCCGTATTTATATATTTAGATCGATCAGACCACTTACTTAACACATCATGGATCCTAACGTCCACTCTGAGATATTATTTAGAAATAGAAGTTTGAAAGTTAAGTCAGTGATTTCCAGTGCGCTCTTTGCGCCTGATGGCAAAGTCTCAATCACTGCAGCAATTTTACACACACTCTTCCTTGATGTCACACGCACAATCTTACAAGATATCATTAAAAACTATTAATGACTCTGCTCTGCAACTCTGCTATTTAATGATATATGAAAGTGTAACCGGCTGGTAACAAGGAAATGCAATTTTTCCTCTTGTGTGCATCAGGTAAAAAAATTATAATCACCGTAGTGTCCGCGTCTCACACCGGTGTTAAATACAGTGAAGTTGCTCACCTCCCCCTTTCCAGGTCAGGTATATGGGGTGCTCCGCAATGCATTGTGTGGATTGTTGCAGGATGTTAAATATCACTGTATTTCATGCCAACGTTATAATCCCAGCCAGTCCAGGGTGTGCATTGGTGGGATGCACCAGGCTCGGAGAGCGCAGAGCTATTGATGGTACTTCAGTGGTCATGGGAATTTACGGACAGCCTAGGTAATCCCTTCATTTGGTTATTAAATTAACCGATGTAATGCCTAAATTAAAGTGTATAAACCACATGTATTCTTTCTGATGTAGATTAAATGTGTTTGGGTATAACTTTAGTTTAATTGGCTTTGGCTACTAGGCAGGGTTTTGCAGGTCTGGCAATATTTCTCAATATCTTGCCACATGTTGGGCCAAAAGCATCTCTCTCTCGTCAGGTGTATGGTCCGTTCAACCCCTTGGTGACCATGCTCATCGTGCACTTATTCAGTACCTCTGCACTAAGACTCTCAGGAAGGAGGAGCTGAAAAAATTCTGTACATGTTTTTGGTGGTCTGATACAGTGATACAAAACTCCCTCTTCCATGCATCTTATCCCATTGGACAAGTTTGCAGATGTCTTTGGGTTCTGTTGTCAATTTCAACTTTGATCGACATTTGGCACGCTGCCAGTAACATCTGATCGGCCTCCCAGAGAGTTTGTAAGTTTTTCTCGCACTGGGAATGCTTGAATTTCCAAAGTGGTGAGAAGATCCTGGGGTGGAATTTGTGGCCCAGGATTTTGTTCCCGGATCATATTGGGTACTGCCAGTGACCACTTAAGGAACTGCCGAGACGATTTGTACTAAAATATCTAAAAGATTTGGACATGAATACATTTGATACCTGTTGAATTATATTAGTTTTGCAGTGATTCTCATTATAGCCTAGCATTGAAACAGCAATGTTCACCGTTTGTTTGTACCACTTGGAAAGAAAGAAAAGGTACAAATTTGACACCTCGGATATGCTGTATAATAGGCTTAATATGTTACAATATTGATATCAACTGGTATGAAAACAATCATGGCGATACAATTTTTTTCCCATATTGCCCTGCCCTATGCTGACCCTAAAATAAGGACATTGGTGTTCTTGAAGCATTGATTTGAAGGGTAAAGTGGGATGACATCTGGTTTCTCTGCTGCAGACATTTTACTTTTCATTCATCGTAATAGCTTCTGTTATAACATATCCCAAGTCCAGATGTCTTTAGTTTTATAATGAAAAGGCTATCATTGAGAGTATGGATAGTGTGTGAAAGTGTATGCATTCCCAGTGTATCATTGCATTTGTATGTTTGTGCTGTTTGAGTTTGGCCAATGGGACAGAGACAAAGCTGTTGCTAAGCTCTATGTTTCACTACTGAAGAAATTCAGTGTTTGTGTTGGGTTGTTTGGGTGCCACGTCCCTCGAGATGTTCTGGACACTAGCACCCTGACCAGGCCTCTCTTGGCTTGGTTCTGCCTGGATCACTGGGTATTGTAGCACCTAAGTCCTGTCAGTGTGTAATTTCAGTTATGTGGTATATTTGAAATATCAGATTTAAGACCAGTTCAGGACTATTCTGAAGTTTTAGAGAGAAAAGGGTGAAGAGAGGGAGAGAGGAAGCGTGTGTGTGTGTTCGTTTGGATGCGTGGTGCGTTCACTAGAGCATAATGGCAGTCAGGCACATAATGAGGACTGAAGGCCCTCGGACCAGGCTTTTGAAACATAGGGCAGACACTTGGCACCCATGGGATACTACATCATTTGTACAAAGGGGTATTCATTGGCAGATACTGTATATGCAGAGCCATAGACTCACATCACTACACACACACACACACTCACACACACATGCATACACTTAATGAGCTTCACACATGGTGAAAATAGAATGTGATATTAATGATTTGCTGCTGACTCATTGGTGAAATGACCTCAAAACATATAGATGTCTGTGCATATACACTGTACTCTAATCGAAAACAAATTGGTTGACGTCAAAGACAAACTCTGAGCGACAATGAATATTAACAATATTTTCAACAAATTCCAAAGAGAACTTTGTAATTTATAATTTAAGGGGTTCATAAAATCCTGAATAAAAAATAATTTCATTTATTCAGTATTTGATTGATGTCATTTTGATAATATGATTTATTTATTAACCAACAACCTTTTGAGTTGTGAGGCCGGATCCATAGTTATCGAGGTAACTTTAGGGATAACTCAAATTTGGTCAGTAATGAGAAACTGTCACACTTCTTAAATCTTCAAGGTAACTTGTGCCCAGCCGCTTTTCTACTTCAGACCTCTGGCCTTTACTATTGAGCAGGATTTGCAGTTAATTTGGATAACTTCAAGTTTACTTCATGGTTATCATTCCTACAAAGCTTGTTCACCTCTTATCGAGGTAAATCACAATGGTAACTTCCCTGAACATCTTATGGAGCAGGTTACATTGGAGAAAACAGATCAAGCTGTCTAAAAGCACCACCCCCTGACCAGTCAGTATGTAACAAGGCAGCATTAGAGGATCCCCTGCTGGGGCCGGTATTTCAAAACTTGTAATCCAGATCAGAATGATCCGGATAACCAAATCCCCCTGTCCTCAGCCACGGATCAACCTGATCTATCCCGGTATTTCAAAACTTTGCTGGATTGGATCAGAGTGATCCTGATACCGGCAGATTGGGATGTCCAAATCCGTCCCGCCCCCTGGATCACAGACAGGAAACAGGAAATGGAGCCAACATTTTACAGAAAAAGGAGAAGCTAGCTCAACTATTGTCTCTGAATTAAAGTATAATCTTAGCCAGTGTTGATGCGTCCTCAGACTAGATGAAAGGCAATCATTATATTGAGTTAACCAATTATGTAAATCAGCACAAAGTTGAAAGAAGAGCTCGGCGATCTCTAATTAAGCAGAGGTTGCGCTAATGCGAGCTAACGCTGCTCCATTGACTCCTGTGTTAAGGAGCTAACAAGCTAGTAAATAGGCTAGCGGTTGTATGTCGCGGTCCACAGTCCATTTGAATGCATTCACTCGCAAGGCATTGTGTGTAGATTTTAAAATGTGTTGTACATATCTTTTTAGGAAACAGTTGTTAACAAAGGGGACAGCCCTAAAACCTTAATATTAGATTTTCTTTACAGATGTCTGTGGGAAGAGACTTGCACAGACTTGCTCCAAATGGCATTACTTTTTGAGCTTTAACTATGAAAATTAAGTGTGTGTGCTGAATGCATGTGAATAAAAACATTTGACAGAGTTTCAGTGGAGGCCTTTATCAGTGGGTAACTTAACAAAAAAAACTGTTACTTAAATAAGGCATTCATATTCAAACTTAAACATACAAATCGAAGTTTTGTTAAACAAAAGCACCAGACCTTATCAATGAGGATCAAGAGAAATACAAATTAACCATGGCATTTCGAATTGCTCTTCCTGCTGGTTCATCTGCTTGATGTGGTGGTGGCTGCAGCTGTGGTACTTCTGCCTCAAGTGGTGGTCTGTCCAGGATGTCTTCATTCAGAGGAACTCTTCTCAATTGGGCAATGTTATGAAGAACAATACAGGCAGATATTATATTGCAGGCCTGCTTCGGCTCCACACGAAGATAGTTCAGGCAGGCAAATCTGCGTTTTAAAACACCATTGATACGCTCAATTGTTCCCCTTGTTGCGCTGTGTGCATTGTTATACCTCTGCTGTGGGTCACATGTGACAGTAGCAAAGGGGGTCATAAGCCACCGTAGAAGTGGGTAGCCACTGTCACCCAGGAGGATACCATCCGGCGCAGTTTGTTGCAGTCTTCTGTAGAGATGACTTTCTCTTAGAATCCGTGCATCATGTACAGAACCAGGCCATCTCACAACACAGTTGGTTATTTTAAGGTCAGCATTCCCTATGAGCTGCACGTTGATACTATGCCGTCCCTTTCTGTTGACAAATTCCCATTCTCTTTCATGGGGTGCCTGAATGTTTATGTGGGTGCAGTCAATGGCACCAATAGTGTTAGGCATCCTGGCAATTGAGAAGAATTTTCTCTTGGTTTGTGTTATTTCTTCCTCAGTATCTGGAAATCTCACATACTGGTGAATTAGACCAGCCAGGGCTGCTGCCCTGAATGCATGACGTGTCCCACTGTAGACTTTGTCACAGCCTGGCCATCTGCAATGACTTCATAGAAGGATCCACAGGCAAAGAAACGTAGGGCAATAAGCACCTGCTCCTCCACAGTTAAGGCATGACTCCTTCTTGTAGGACGTTGAAGATGTGGGCGAAGAATTTCACATATATACAAAATATCTTCCCTCGAAATCTAAACCGTGCATAAAGCTCATCATTTGAGTACTGCTCAATGAAATTACCTCGTTGGACATACTGACGAGGCTTGTAACGTCTCTGACGGTGCCGCAGGACATGTACTATAGATGTCATGTTGCAGAAGCAAAGGTCATTGACCTAACGAGCCCAGTTTTAAAGTCTGTGACCTGTTCTTTCTCACCTGCTTTCAATTTAGCTTTATGGTATTTAAGGCCTTCCTTAGTGATAGGGCTTTCTCAGACAACATGGAGAAGAATAAAGGAAGTAATTTCACAACAGCAGAGACAACGGCCCTTTTGGAGGGTGTTCGTGCCAATTACCAGGCCCTTTTTGGAGGTTTTAGTGGTCCTGGACAGAGTTGTCTGTCCTCAAAAGTAAAAAATAAAATATGGGCCGACATAAAAAGGCAAATTAATGCCACTGGTAGTGGCCAACGGCGGAGTGTTGAGTAGGTTCGGCTTAGGTGGAAAAACTTAAAGCAAAAGGCTACGAAGGACCATTCTGAGGCGAAAAACCCCCAAACAGGGAACAAGTCCATAAAACGTGGGGAGTTCACTGATACGGTTTTGGACATCATAGGAGGTGAGAGTTCCCAAGCCTTGTTTGGAATACTGCCAGCTGGTACAGGGGAGTCAATCAACCCAACGGAGCCTCTGAACCTGTCTGCTGAATTGGTCACCCTCACCCCTGTGGAGCTGGCATTTGAAGAGCCCAGCACAAGCCAGAGCCCTGTCTTGGAGGAGATGTGGAATCCACCGGCTGCACCACCACCATGTAAGCGCAAAAGGCAAGCTGAGAAGGAGGATGGCTACAATGAACTACTGAAGGTGGAAACGGAACGGGCTCAGCAATAAATAATTCTAACAAATGAACAAATCAAACTAACACTTCTTAAACAAGAAGAAGTGAAGTTAAGAATTCAGTTGCTGGAAAAGCAGTTAAAAGACTGAAATGTATACTGCATAGTTTAACACTGTTTGTTTTTCCTTCATAATTCCTTGTTAATTGGAGTTTGTAATGTCACTTACACGCAGTAGTGTAATGTTTATTCTGTGTTGCACTTCTGACGCCGATTTGTTAAAGCATTGCAGTGAACAGCATGCATGTTTGCAGAAAAAAAAAAGGAACGTGAAAAGGAAATAAACATTGATCAAACAGCAGTGAAGCTTAGTTGTATTAAACAAAGAACTTTGGGAGCAGTTACAATTCAACTGTTCAAATCTTAACATGTAATCTCCCTCAAATCCACCTCTGAGGTGGGATCAGGGTGATTTTTAGGATTTTTAGGATTTTTAGGATCAAACTGATCCAGATTTCCCACTTAAGTTTTGAAATACTCAACAGCAGCTTTTAATCCGGATCAAAGGCAGGATTTGATTGCCAAATCTGAATCTGAATCTTCAGGATCAGATTTGCTTTGAAATACCCGTTTTTAGGATCTGATCAGGATTTAATCCAATCCAGGTGGATTAATCCTGTCGGATCATTTTGAAATACCGGCCCCTGGAGCTCGGTGAGCAGATTGTTAGAGGGTCTTTGAAGAGGGCAAAGGTCTTCAGAGACTGACAAAATCATTTTATTTATCTGATTACTATCTTTACGTAAGATAATGACTATATTCGGAGGGAATGATATACCTCTGTCAGCTGTTGGAGCCGATAATAAGCAACCCAACAGGTGGGAGCAATGAGCTTGAACCTATCATGGTTTTCCCAGAGACAAAAACGATCATATAATATCAAGAAAACATGCGAAATCTTAAAGTATTTCTAATAAGCCCTTTATTTGAAAATGCACAATTTTCAGATTTTATAGATTTTCTTTTATTTTGAAATGCAGCCCTACTTTGATTTAGCTAATGAAAGAACATTATACATATCTGCAATCATATATATCTATATATTCAGTTCTACGTTGCGTGACCAATCATATTGTCAAAAGGTTTGTCTTTTCGTACTGAATTCATTTGATTTGAAGTTTAGGTAGTGAGTACATGCAGATGTTGATACAACTACAAGGCTACTTAAATATATATCACACTAAATAGTAAGACATTATGATCTTCCGGACCCTTGCTTCAAGAAATTTTCTCTAACTGGACCTCTTTACATTTTTGTTGAATACCCCTGGTCTAGAATATTGGGGACACATGACACAAAGAGCTTCCTCTTCTGTGATCACAGTAGAATTTAGTCAGGAGGAGGCGGAACAAGGTTTGTGCGGTTCTCTGTTCTCTTCTTCCGACAATGATTATTCCTTCCAACAGCTTTCATGGTAATACAACTTGTTGTGCAATAGTAGTAGACTTGATGTTGGCTAATTATTAATAATCATGAAATATGATTATTAAAATAATAAAACATATTTATTATAAGTAATTAAATTATTAATCAAAAATGATAAAGCTATCAATTAAGAATAATACATTGTTAACTAAAAATGATAAGGTTATTTATTAAGAATAATGAAATAATTAATGAAAAACAATAAAATTATCAATTAAGAATAATATAATCTGTCATTAAAACACATGTAAGTTGACAAAACACAAGCAAAATAAGAAAACATCTTCATCAAGTTCACAACACAACACATTACAGAAACGCGCAGCAAATAGACACACGCGCTGCAAATAGATAAACGCGCTTCAAATAGTGAAACGCGCTGCAAATAGAGAAGAAACGACAACGGAAGTGTTTCCAGAGGGCAGCCAAAATGTGATGGACACAAAAACATCCAATACACCATACAAATTCGGTTCCACACAGGGGGCCGGCCATCCGCGGCTGTGGAGCAGAATGTGGCTCTTCAGCCAAACTCAAGGAGCGGCTAGAAAAAACCATGGGGGTCCACAAAGTAATCCGGAGAGTGTTTGGCCACTGGGGGGGGGACTCTAGTCAGGCTTACAGAATACCATGTAGCCCTCGTTTACGATCCTTTGCCTCAACTTGATCCCAACAAACTAGTATTGCGGAATTCACCTAACTAATTAACAGACAAATCAACAACCAAATACAATTGAAAACTTTGTTTTGTCATTACATCCTTGGTAATAACAAAATAAATTATTATACAATGAGGGCAGACATCAGTAGATGACTGAAGAGCAAATCACACACAAACGGATACATTGGACATCTTGTACAAAGAAATATGGCAGTTGTGAACAGGTTCTACTTATGGGAAACCAAAGGGCCCGATAAATTTAGAGAGAACAGGTGAGTGAAAAAGAGACTAGATAAAACAATCACACAGCGGAAGTTCCCCTCTGCCTCTGAGGTTTTGATGATGAATATGAAATGGTGTGATTAATGGTGAACAAAATTTAAATTAGAAATGTGTTTTAACTTTATCTTGTATAATTTGGTGCTGTAGTGGTCAAATTAGGGTGGAAATAGAAAACAAGCTGCCACCTAAAGCAGTCCATTAATGTTAATGAAATTTGACAGTTATTCTTGTGAGAGCATCACATGTTTTTGTTATGTCGTGTGTGTGTGTGTGTGTGTGTGTGTGTGTGTGTGAGTGTGAATGTGTGTGTCTGTGTTTCTTTGTGTGTAAAGGTGGGGTCAGTGGAGTAAGCAGGATCACATGGTTTGTAAAAAAAACTGGAATTAACCATCTCCTCCGTGTTTGTGTAAGACCACTTTAAGTCCCTTTCTTGCACAAGAGAAAGCGTGCAAGGATCAATGCTACTATGTTCATGTTGCTAGCAGAACATAGCAGTGGAGCAGGCCGTTTGAATGCTAGGGTTTTAGTACTGGCTGCACCTATTATAACATTTTCTTTAACCCACATTTTTAATCTAACTATTGTGTGAGGGATTATTCCTAGTGTATGGAAGGCAGGACATGTACAAAGGTGATGGTTCCAGTGATCCAAATAGTTACCGCCCTATCTCAAAATTGTGATCTTTAGCATTTTTTTTGTGAAAAACTCATCTATACACAACTGCGTCAGTTTTGATCTCAGCATTGTCTTTTAAACCTTCTGCATTCTGGCTTCATACTTGGTCACAGCACCTTGACAGCAGCATGTTAGGTGTTGAATGAGTTCATTAGTGATCTGGACAAAAAGGAATGCTGTATTGCCCTGTTTATTTGACACAGTGGATCACACTCTTCTTTTAGACCAATGAGAGATATTGGTTTTAACACAGAGGCAGGTAACCGATTTCACAGTCACAGTCACTGAAAAGAAAGACAAGAGCAAGCTATGTCTCTGTCTGGATCCCAATGACTTAAATAAAGCGATCCTGAGACAGCATTACTCCATTCCCAGGACTGATGATGTGCTTAGCAAACTGGCTGCTAAGAAAATATTTTCTGTGCTTGATTAGAAAGATGATTACTGGCAGGTTAAGCTTGACGAGGCATTATCGCGTCTGTGCACTTTCAACACCACGGGTGTTGAAAGTGCACAGACGCGATAATGCCTCGTCAAGCTCGTGGTGTTGAACACCCGTGGTGTTGAAAGTGCACCACGGGGTGTTGAATTTGAAGTTTTCCAACAGCGCAACTGTAAAATGCTCTGTGACATTCAGGGAGTCCATATCATAGCAGATGATATGATCATCGCAGCATCCACAGAAGTGGAACATGATGAAATACTACAAAAGGTAATAACACGAGCAAAAGAAACAAACGTAAAATTCAACAAAGAAAAGATACAATTCAAAGTGGACAGCTTCAAGTACATGGGGCATGTGGTCACTGCAGAAGGAGTGAAAGCGAACGACACGAAACTAAAAGCCATCACAGCGATGCTGTCACCTGAGGACAAAGCAGGGCTACAGCGAATGTTGGGCATGATAAAATATCTTGCTCAATATATTCCAGGGGAGGCCACCCTCAAAGCGCCTTTGAGACAGCTGCTGAGCAAAGACATGGTGTGGCTGTGGCAACACGAACATGATGAGGCCATCAAGAGACTCAAAGAGGCCCTTACAAATGCAGATCCAAGGAAACAGCTTGTTATACAGGCTGATGCATCTAAGGATGGGCTGGGAGAGTGTCTGCTTCAAGATGGACACCCAATAGCCTATGCATCAAGAGCAATGACTGGATCGGAGCATAATTATACTCAGATAGAAAAAAAGCTCTTGGCCATCATGTTCGCCCGCAAAAGTTTTATCAATACGGCTATGGCGTGAGAGTTATTGTCCAGTCAGACCATAAGACACTTGAGAACATCCTGAGAAAGCCCTTGGGCGCAGCACCATCCAGACTGCAAAAGAATGCTACGGCAGCTACAGCGATATGACCTGAATGTCATCAACAAGCCAGGTAAAGAGATGCTGCTTGTAAACACGCTGTCCAGAGCAGTCATACAGGAACAAGATACATCAGAAGACAACATGGCTGATGAGAAAGTGATCTATACCTTGGAGCCCACGGACACTCTCAGCACAGAGTACCTAGAAAAGCTAAATGGTGAGACACAGAAAGACGACGCACTGCAAATTCTGCAAAGCCCACACAGAAAAGGCTGGCCACACCAAAAGAAACATGTGGACATGCGAATGGCACAAAACTGGCCCATCAGACACACTGTGTCTGTGAGAGATGGCATAATGTTTGCCGGTGACAGAATAACTATTCCGAATGTGCTGAGACAAGAGATGCTGCAAAAGCTACACATGGCGCATCAAGGAGTGCACAGAACAAAAGCACTGGCCAAAAGACACTTTTACTGGCCACGCATAACAAGAGACATAAAACAAATGGTCGAGTCCTGCAGTACATATCAACCGCTCCAGGTCAGAAACCAGAGAGAGCCGATGATTCGAGAAAACAACAGCCTGCACCCAGGTGAATTCAGACTCATATTCAGACTACGAGGATGAGGATTTACAGAATTTGCCATCTACAAGTACCGCAGAGACTACGGACTGTAATTCCTCACCCACACCAAACCTGACTCAAACCAGGAGTGGCCGAGTCATCAGACCCCCCTAGAGGTTCAAAGACTTTCCAATGAATCAACATTAAGGACTGTGGTAAAATGGCGAACGGCGTAAACACACGCTTACAGCCTCAATGATCAGTTAAAAAAAAAGGAAATGTAAAATGATTTAAGAAGAAATGTGTTAAAATGGTAAACTGTTTGTATACGGTAACTAATGAGAGCTACTTGAAAAGTGAAAAGCTTGAATATCTGAAATGTTCTCTTATGATATTCTTAGTTACTTATAATGTTCTTCTTACAGAGAAATAAAAAAAAGATAGATGTCATTCAGTCAGTTTTGTTGATGTAATCCAATTAGAAGAACAACAACAAACTTTGTATTGATACGAGTTTATTAATGCTTAAGTTTCATTTCATTTTAGATTTGTTAAGCAGTTAAAATGATGAAGTTTAATCTCCATGCTAGGAAAGGGGGATGTAGGATATAGTGCTGCGCACTAATACTGTTTGGGTTCACAACAGGGGTGGAGTGTTACACAGAGTGTTCATTGTGATGTGTCTGGGAATGCAGGAATAGGCAGGAATAGGCTGCTTGTAACTTGAGCTCCAGCAAGCAATAATAACGGACTAATAGAAGCCATCTCATTAACATCATTCCGGTTGCCAGTGGTCATAACTAACTATTTAATTACTATTCAGCCTTCACTTGCCACATGTAGGGAACAAAAGAGTCTTGTTTTTATTCACAAAGCTATGCTTAATAAGCTACCATTTTATTTATCATCCCTTTTAAAAGTTAGAAATATGGATCACCACAATCCGGAAGTGGGTAAAACGGCATTCAGATACCACGCTCCTCATAGTTGGATTAAACTTCAGGACTCAATTAGGCTGCTTCTGTTACAATACGAGTCGGGTGGACCCCAGAGCGGAGGCAAAACACAGAGCACAGAGTTGGTGCGTTCAATAACATTTATTTAACTTGGGACAAGGTAGATAGACTGGGTGCTGATGGCTCCGGGAGATCTTCAGTGCAGAGGAGAAGCAAGAAGGCAGGACGAGGGAGTGCTGATGGCTCCGGGAGTTCTTCAGCAGGAGGGAGAAGCAGGTGAGCAGGATGACAGGGTAGCTGATGGCTCCGGGAGTTCTTCAGCGGGAAGGTGACGCAGGTGAGCAGGATGACGGGGTAGCTGGAGGACAGGAGAACAGACACGAGGATTAACGGAGATAAGATCCACAGGAGAACCTGACTTTAGGAGCCGAGAACGAGAAACTACCACTGTAGTGACGAGGACGAACTGGCGATGACGCCGCGCCCAGCCAGGGCAGATATAGTGAGCAGTTGATGAGTCCCGTTGGTGGGCCAAGTCATCTAACGGGACGAGCTGCACCTGCGGGAAAAAGGGGAGCAGAGAGGAGCAGGGGCACTGGAGGAACAGAGAACTGTGACAGCTTCAGGGTCCAGTTACAAACAAAACCTAAAAGTAAGGTATTTTTTGAACCAGTTCAGGGCTGTGCCTTTGATACTAATCCAATTTTCGAGTCTGTGTTAAAGAATCTTGTGATCTATTATGTCAAATGCAGCATATAACATGATGAAATTATTGCTTTTTGACTCTAAGGTCATTTATTTTTTTCACCAGTGCTGTTTCGGTGCCGTATCCCTTTCTAAAACTAGACTGAAATCGATCATGTATATGTTTCATATGTAGGGTCTCATCCAACTGTTTATATGGCCATTTGATTAATTTTACTAAGGAAAGGCAGGTTGGTAATTGGTCTGTAGTTGCAGAAGTACTGTAACTGACTGCTACACCTGCCACTTTATGCATTCTGTTTTATTCTGTTATTTGGGGTTGGGCTTATTTAGTTTTACACGTAGCGACACCCCTCGCATAAATACCTGCAGTTTAAGGAGCGGACCATGTTAATAGATACACCAGATCCCTCGCTTGCGGACCAGTGCAATAAGACACCTGCCTTACAGCCCCGGCACAAGGATAGGAGCAGGAGCAACGACCGGATGCCGGCTGTTCGGCATTTTAAAAAACTATAGTTTAACACCCCTCGCCAGCGGAACGAGGTAAGGAAGCTGGTCCCATTTACTTTGCTGCAGGTAGCGTGGAATGGGAGTCGCTATGTCACATTAACGCATCAGACTTGTCTAGTTTGTTTATTGTATTTTAACGTTTATGTTTGGTTTTATGGATAAAAATATCGTGTACTTAATGTCATTCCAGTTTTACAGTGTATTTACGGCTACGATGAAGTGAACAATAAATAGCCATGTGGCATTAGTAGAGAAACTCTGCGTCATGTTTGGGGAAGTGGGGGGCTGTTACAGTAAAACTCGATGCTACACTGAAACGTCTTCCTGATCCGTGTCGTCACCTGAAGAAACAAACTTACAAATCAAATGTCAGGCAAGACCGGATAACGCATCAAAATTGCACGCACGATGGATGCACTGAGAGACATGGATATGCAAATTGAATGAAGCTTTCACATGTAAATACAAAAATGCTGTGGACTTTCCTGCTGTGTTAAAGTCAAATCTGATCACAAAATAATGATGATGACGATTATGTGTCATGTTGCAACATTATTTTTTGTTTTCTTTGAGGAGCGTAAACACTGTTTAAATTGCCTAGGATAGCTTGCTAAGCATATTTATAGCGCATCCTCTTTTGTTTGTGCCTGTCAAGCCTTTTTCCTTTGCTTATAATATTTATGTTGCATCTGTTTTGTACTGAAACTCTGAGTGTTCAACTGTCTCGTAAAAGTCGGGTAAAAGAAACAGCAGTTACTAAATTAGAGTGACTACTACGAGTGTCTATTCAGGCACATTGCATATTACACCTAAAGATTAAGGTCCGATAGTCAAATTAGCAACGCAAGTCAAATAAAATTTCACTTGAAGCAGCAGGCAGGAGTAAATCAGTTCCCACACATCAAGACACACCAGGCTCACAGCAAAGAAAAATACCAGATAAGGGTCAAACACTGCACAAAGAGACTGCCCTTATGCCCTTAAGCACAAAAAAGTCATAATTTCAACCTCAACGAGCACATCTGAAGATAACATCTCTCTGGCCCAAGCAACTCAGCATAAATCGCTTGCCCGTACCTGAGCCAGCAACGTTTAATGGCGATCCTATGAAGTTCACTCATTGGAAGATGTCTTTTACAACCCTTATTGAGCAGAAACCTCTCTCACCAAGCGAGAATAGGTTTACCCTAAAGATCTACCTCATCGTAGAAGCCCGCAAAGGGGTGGAAGGGTTCTTCTACAGGAAATCGGAGGACGCATTTACAGGCGACTGGAAATACATGTCCTACATGAGAGATATGGAAACCCATTCCTCGTTCAGGAGGCCTTCAGAGACAAGCTCGCCAGATAGCCCTAAATCAGTGCGACTGATCCTTCAGCAGAGATTTTACAGACCTTCTCCAGGGCTGTGCAGAGGCAATCCCATACGTTAAATGTTTTGACCATCTTGAACGATGTGGAAAAAAACACAAGCAATTTCAAAAACTACCTGAATGTGTAGCAAAATGGAGAACAACTAAAAGGACAAAATGGCCCTTTAGGCCTCAGCAGGAAAAGGAGGGGCAAGGAAGTTAATAAAGGTGATGCGCCTGTGAGGAAAAAAGGGGGGGGAAACTCAAACAAAGGAGTATGGAGTGTAAACAGGTGAAGGAGCGTGACTGTAGGAAGGAGAAACAAAACAGCTAAACAAATTAAAGAAAGTTGACCAAAATCTGGATGGAGGGATGGCACCAACGTCCTGGACCCTGAGGAACAGAAGCTTATCCCTGGAGCTGGAAGTGGATTTTAAACCCATCTTACCTGCTCGGATCAGAACGTGATTTCCACATTCCTGGATGGAACCAACCAGATAAGTCCACTCTTGACACTCTCCTGGCTTCACCGAGCTCTCTTGGCTCTGGAAAATTACCCCCTCATCCTCCCTCTACCTGGAGATAAAGGCCCTCCAAAACAAAGAACAAACATTTCCCTTACTGCACCTTTTCATTGGACCCTAACTCCCCTCTCCAACAAAATCCCACACACACACACCAACTAACACTTGAACTTGAAATCTTAATGAAAGTTTCTTCCACATGTTTACTGAACGGACGGTTAATTGTTCTTATTTTGAGAGTAATTTGATTTCATGGAGTACTGAATATTTTGGTTGAGAGTAATTTTTTCTGTTTATCTATCTATCATACGTATTTGATTTGACGTTAACCTGAGTAAATAATATATTTGAAGATATACTGATTAACCTAATTTATGGATGTGATTTATTTTCCTTTGATGTTTTGTGTAGCTAGGTAAATGACCTATCCGGGTTACCTCTCATAGGGATATATTATAAATGTTGACAGGTGAAGAATTCCTGTCTGGAGCCCAACTCTTATATTTTTTTCAATCTAGAAAACCTAGGCTACCAATGGATTGGACGAAAGTGGGGCCGAATCGTCAACGATAACCTGTATAAATCTGGGGATTACCCCGATTTCAAAAATTTCACAGCGTACCTGAACAAAGGGGCTGGATATCTTGCAACCCTATCACCTCCCCACATTGGATGAACTTTAAACCCACAGTCGAGAAGGGAGCCAGATCCCTCAATACAACTGGCCAATTAAAGGACGCCACCTGAGATGCACCTGAAACGGCCAATTATAGGGGAAGACCCCCAGTGTGTGGTCTGCAAGGATGAAACGCATGGCATTGTCAGGTGCCCTTCTTTTGCTGCAAAACCCATGGAAGATAAAAAGGCATTCATCCACGAAAACCGCCTCTGTTTTGGTTGCTTAAGGAAGGGACATATTACCAAAGTGTAACCAATTTAGGAGTGTAAAAGTGAATTACAGTATAATATAAGTTGGACTAACAATAAGACCAGGACCAGAATCAGAAGAGACCAAATTCGAGAGGATCCACTATACTGAGCAACAACAATGAGGCAGACACAAGAGTAACAATTGAGTAGCCACTCTTATATTTTACAGTGAACAAAGTAATTTGTCTGGTTCGTACAAAATGCAAAATATTATACCAAACAGTAAGAAAAATAAAAAAAATAGTGTGCACACTTAAAACAAAATTGTCTGTTGGGGCCCTTAAAATAAAAGGAGTTGTTGAAGGTTCACCTTATTCCAAGGTTCCTTGTAGTGTAATGTGAGTGTATTATTTGTGTGAATGAGTGTGTACTTGAATATCTCCTCGGTGATAATCTTCAATCAGGGTAGTTGGCTCGCCATCTTTCACAGCAGGAAGTTGTCCTGAACCTCAGACTCTCAGTCCTCTAAAAAACCTGACCTGTAGACAGGGTCACACAATACATTCAACACTATCCATTCTCAGATGCATCATTAGGGATATCAGATGTCAAAAGATGCACACAATTACATCTTATTCTGACAAATCTTCATCTCTATTCAATTCTCAAATCTCTATCTTTGTTGTACAACGTTCAATCTTTAGTGTATCATTCATGAGCACTAAATATTAAAGTGCTCACACATTTACCTGTTCATGTGAACAGTTTAAATAATACTTATGGCAAGTAACCATTAACATACAAAACCATTAATTATAAACATCTGAACCATGTGCAAATAACATAACAGTATATTATGTTATTTGCATAACATACTGTTATGTTATTTGTGGTAGACTCAGAGGTATTAAAGAATTGTGCTTAGTTCACTCTTACACTATAGGCCTATTCATGTCCGAGATCTGCACCAAAAACTACCCTCTAATTGCTTTAAACTCAGTTGGAATAACATAAATGTCTTCAATAAATTGCACAATACAAAATAAACTATTGTTTTATATTCATCACATTCACAACATATCAAATTACTCTTTTTTTCCCAAATATCACCACTGCTTTCTTTCAGCACACGGAAAACAACAGGAAAATAGCACCAGAGCAGCTAAAGAGCAAATTTCTCACCGTTGCTCTGTGTATCAAGGTGGAGCATGCCGATGCCGAACCTCGTAGCAGCTCTCCGGAGGACAGGCAAGCAGTTAGCCTGCTAAGCACAGAGCTAGCATTAGCATGGACACCGACGGTAAGCGTCAAGCTATCTTTTCATCGGATAATTAACACGTCTTACCGACGTAACTCTCCTTCGTTCAGCCACTTGGCTCCAGACCTCCACTGGGTAAGTGCTCCGACTCTTTTTTTCCTTTTTCACAGGTTTCACTCTGGGTTTTTTTCTCTAGTTTTCCTCTTCTCCTTAACACACAGCTGCCCTCGCTTCCCGGGCCGAGATCCGAAAAAAAAAACCGGAAGAGCAACGCGACTGCACTTCCTCTCCGAGCCGACAGGCTGAGCGTGGCCTGCGTAGCTTCTGATTGGCTGCTGAGAACTAGGTACCCCACGTTGGACCATGCGAGTTGAGCGGTGCATTCAAAACAAATAAGATAATCAAAGCAAACAGTCTCTCTTCTTTTACGGTACTAAATTAACAGTGTTTCTTACACCTGGTTACAAAAGACTGTAAAGGGTGACATGCATTTAATACCTGTGGACGTAGGCATCCCACTTGCCTGCATGAGAGTGGATGAAAGGACCAGGGGACGCAACAAAAAACAGCTCTACCCTAACAGACGATGGCCTGAGTGAAGATGCTCTTAAAGTCATGTCCTATGCATCAACTCAACGTGCCTTCGCTACCTCAAGCATAGTCCCAGTCCTGGTGTCGTTGGTAAAAGAGCCACAAAGAGAAGTTCTCACCTATGCATTACTCGATACACAGAGTGATTCAATATTCATTCTAGAAGACTTGCTTCAAGATCTGGATGTAGACTCTCAACTAGTTAAGCTGAAACTCAGCACAATGACAGCTTTCGATGTACGAGTATTCGCGGTCTACAAGTTCGAGGTCTTAATTCTGATAAACATATCCATGTAAAGCAAGCCTACACTCATAGTTTTATTCCGGTGGACAAGTCGTATATCCCAACAAGGTAAACGGCACAAATGTGGCCTCACCTCAGACATCTAGCAGACATGTTGCCACCTCTTCAAGATTGTGAAGTAGGACTGCTAATTGGTTATGCTTCTCCGTTAGCACTAGCCCCACTTGAAGCCGTCATAGGCAAAGACAACCCTTTGCACAGAGAACCGAGCTCGGCTGGAGCATCCTAGGCTCATCTTATCCTGGGAGAGCGTGGCCTAGGGGATAGAGCAGGCACCACTAGGAAACTGCAGGCACCACTAGGCTCTAAACTATAATTTAGATATGTACTTGTTCATCCAAACCTTGTGATTCTCATGGTGATTTCATTTCTCGGATGGGAGTTATAGATTTTGAATTAGAGCATTTTGTTCGGGACGTTATCCTGAGGTCTGATGTCTCCCTCTCATTCTCGCACACCTGCGGTAATTAGCTAGTTACACACGCTGAGGAGGGGGGCCAAATGGGGAAAGGGGAGAGTGAGATCTATACATAAACTACTGCCCAGGTGTTAATAATTACTATAGGTGGTCCAGTCAGTAGGGCAGAGGGATAGAGACCCAGAGATTGTGGGTTCAAGTCTCCATGTGGGCGGGAGTTGAACATAGAATTTTTTCTTTGTCTTTCAGGGGGGAACTGTTGAACTACAATGTGATTGGCTCTACATCAGATTCCTCCCCCAAAATCTTGTCACATGATCAGAGCCCTGACCTGAAGAGATATATGAGTGTGTATGCAGTGTTAGCGATAGTGCCACCTACTGATCAAATCTCTCTCTCTCGGTGCATGCCGGGAGTTAGGTACTGCCTTTGTCCCAACCCGCTACCAAGGTGGTCCTGTCCAATGTCCCTCCGTTCATCACCGATGAGTTTCTCAGTAGAGAGCTTTCCAGACACGGGAAGGTAGCGTCCCCGATACGGAAGTTGTTGTCTGGATGTAAGTCTCCGTTACTGAAACACGTAGTGTCCCACCGCAGACAGCTCTACATGATACTCAACAACCGGAACGAGGAGCTCAACCTCTGCTTCCATGTTAAAGTAGATGATTATGACTACGTGATTTTCGCCACTTCATCAGTGATGAAGTGTTTCGGGTGTGGGGAGGAGGGACACACGGTGAGAGCCTGTCCGAAGCGGAGTGACCCTGCTCCGCCCATTCTTGATGCGGCTACGATCGCTGGGGCGGGAGCCCCCGCGGCTCCTCCGGTACCGGAGCGACAGGGACCCGCTGCCCGCCGGGCACAGCCCCCTGGGGAGCTGAGGGGCTGGCTGTCACATCTGGGCGCCCGGTCGCTGCGCCACGGTTATCTCCTCCTACATCTCCGCGGAGAACCGAGGCTGTGACCGAGCCATCACGAGAGGTGAGTTTTGTTAATACACCGGGTGTTTGGGGGGAGGTGTTGGTGGAGGATGTTGTGGGTGAGGTAGAGGAAAAGGAGGTGGGAGATAAAGGGGAGGAAGAGGATGGTGTAGTTAGCAAACAGGTGGAGGAGGTGAGGGGTGAAGAAAAAAGTGTTGAGCAGGAGGGAGGGGACAGTGGAAGGAGAGGAGGAGAAGCAGCTGAGGGCAGGATGGTGTGGAGTGAGCAGGTGGAGGAGGAGGAGATGGAGTAAGAATCGATAAAGGAAAAGAAAACAGTAAAACGTAGGATGTCAGCTAGGACAGTTTTAACTGAAGCAAAAAACAGTAAAGTACAAGTGGAGAGTGATGTGAGTGAAAGTGAGTGTGTGTCTGACAGCAGCGACTTTCCGTCTTTTAACAGCAGTCAAAAAAAGAAAACCCTTACAGTAGACAAATTTAAATCCTTTTTACATCAAACAAAAAATCAGCAACTGAAACTTGAGGAGCACTTCCCAGATCTCGGTCTTTTTATTTCCTCGGTCAGACTCCACGTCAGCCAGAGGGAGGAGTCTGGCCTCACAGACCAGTAAGTTTTTAGACTTAAAAAACTGGTGCTCAGAGCAAAGAGACAACTGAGCAGTGATGGAAAGGACAGCAATGTGTGTATTAATTAATTTATTGTTTTCTGTTTTTGTTTCTAACATTTTAAACAACATGGATGTTTTTAAAGTTGGGGTTTTAAACGTGAACGGTGCAAGAGATCAAAAGAAAAGAACTTGTATTTATTAAACTATGAAAATGAAAAAAATTGATGTCATGTTTTTACAAGAAACGCATAGTGATTTTAATAATGAGTCTGACTGGAGGAGGGAGTGTGGAGGGGAGGCCATTTTAAGTCACAACACTTCCCTGAGCGCAGGAGTGGGCTTCCTCTTCTCCATGGCTTTTAAACCAAACTCGCTGGAGGTCAAACATGTGATCCAGGGGAGGCTTCTTTTAGCCAAAGCTCAGGTCGACCATTTTACTGCTGTTTTTATTAACATCTATGCTCCAGCAACCAGTGCAGAGAGGAAGCCGTTTTTACTAAAAATAAGTGAGGTTATTAACGATTGTGCCATGGAGGATTTTTTATTCTTGGGTGGGGATTTTAACTGCACTGAAGATGCGATTTTAGACCGCAACCACGCAGAGCCTCATCCAGCCTCTCCGCTCTCCAGTTCTGTGAAGAACTACCTCAGATCTCGGAAGAGTCCAACTCACAGCTCGCTGCCCCCCTCCGGATGCAGGAGCTGCTGACCGCCCTGCAGGGCATGCAGGGACGGCGGGCTCCTGGCATTGACGGACTGACACCGGAGTTTAATAAAGCTTACTGGGGCATTTTATCGCACGATCTTTTACAGGTTTTTAATGAGTGTCAGGCGTCTGGTTCCATGCCAGTGTCCTGCAGGAGGGCGGTCCTCACACTGCTCCCGAAGAAGGGGAACCTGCAGGACATCAAGAACTGGCGCCCTGTGTCATTGCTCTGTGTGGATTATAAACTTCTGTCCAAAGCACTGGCCTCCAGGCTGGGGAAGGCTATGGAGCAGGTCATTCACAGGGACCAGACCTACTGCGTGTCCGGCAGGTCCATGGTGGACAATGTCCTGCTCATTCGAGACCTTTTGGATGTCTCCAGTTCATTCGATGTAGATATAGGCTTGATTTCCCTAGACCAAGAAAAAGCTTTTGACCGCGTTGAACACAGCTTCCTGTGGCAAGTAATGGGGAAGTTTGGGTTCAGCGCTGGCTTCATAGCTAAGATCAAGGTGCTGTACTGTGACGTTGAGAGCGTGTTAAAGATCAACGGCAGTCTGAGTGCTCCTTTCAGGGTGGGTAGAGGTGTCAGGCAGGGCTGTGCTCTGTCGGGGATGCTCTATGCACTCTCCCTGGAACCTCTCCTCCGCAGAATAAGATCTAGCATTCAAGGTGTGTTTTATCCTGGTTTTAGTGGCAACATGATTTTATCGGCTTATGCTGACGATCTTATTGTTTTTATTAAAGACCAGACAGATGTAGATATTTTAGCCAAAATCCTAAATGATTTTAGCATGGTATCGGCCGCGAGGGTCAATTGGAAAAAAAACGAAGCCCTCGCGGTCGGGGAGTGGCCTGGCGGTCTCCCAGTTCTCCCCCAAAATCTGAAATGGAAGAGGGAGGGCATAAAGTACCTCGGGGTGTTTTTAGGAAACGACGACATACATAAGAAGAACTGGGAGAACGTCACAGAAAAAATAGAAAACAAACTGTTAAAATGGAAATGGCTGCTCCCAAAAATGTCTCTTAGAGGGAGGTTACTGGTTTTAAATAATCTTGTGGCATCCCAACTGTGGCACCACCTAATGTGTGTGGAACCCCCCCTGGCTTGCTTTCCAATGTACAAAAGAAAATGGTGGATTTTTTCTGGGGGGGTCTGCACTGGGTGCCACAGGGGGTGCTGTTTTTAGGCAGGGAGGAGGGGGGACAGGGCCTCGTGCACCTGGCCAGCCGGACTGCAACTTTTAGACTTCAATTCATTAAGAAGTACCTCACAGGTCCCGCAGATCTGGTGTGGAGAGATGTGGCCAGCAGCATCCTTAGGCGTGCCAATAACCTGGGGTTGGATGATGCTCTGTTTTTAACAGATTCTAAATTCTCAAAATTAAGTGGGTTGCCTCCTTTTTATCAAGGTGTTTTTAAATCATGGGCCCTTTTTAACAAAAAAAGGGGTCAAAAAGCAGACTCTCTGTACTGGTTGTTGAGAGAACCACTTGTAAATGGAGCCAGACTGGACGTCAGTGGCACATCAACACCCGGCCTTATGGCGGCGCTGACCCGGTCTGGAACGGTGACCTTACAGCAGCTGGTGGATGCAGTGGGGCCGGCACTCAACAACACCCAGGCCCTGGGCTCCCTGCTGGGGCTCCAGTCTTCCCGGAGGGCCCAGAGGATCCTGGAGCTCTGGACCCAGAGGCTCTCCATCCAGGATAAGGACCTCCTGAGGGCCTACCAGAGGGGGGAAACCACACCAGAGGCTGCAGACCCCTACCCGGAAATTATCCTGAGCCCAGGCCTGGGAGAAAGTGTCCATTTTGCGACCTGCGTGAGATTATTTATCACGTTTTTACTGAGTGCAAGAGACTTTCAAGTTTCTTCACTCTTTTAACTGCGGTTTTTAGTGATTTTAATGTCACTTTTACTGAGAAGGTTTTTATCATGGGAGCTGCCTACAACAAAGCAGATAAAGATAAGTGGCAGCTCCTGAACCACCTCCCAGGTGAGGCCAAGATGGCCAGTTACATTAGTAGGAAGAACAGGGTCGAGAAAAGAGACGGGCAGGAAGCGGGGGCGGTGTGGGTGGTAAACCTCCGGGCAAGACTCCGACTCGAGTTCAGTTTTTACACAATGGTATCTGATCTTGAGTCTTTTAAAAGAATTTGGTGTTTTAATGACATACTCTGCACCGTCACCAACAATGAGCTGTCCTTTCCACACTTTTTAACAGACTGAGGTTTTTTTAAAAGCAGCACTTTTGTTTATTTATTTGAATAATGCTGTAAGAAAGTGTTTTGTAAAATGAGAAAAATGTAAATAAAGTGCTTGTGAAAAATCAAAAAAATCTCTCTCTCTCTCTCTCGCTCTCATTGACACAGTCTGCCTGTCTTCCCCAAAAAAACTAGAAGTCTCTTTTCGACCCGGACGCAGAAGGCACCCATTTCAAAATTTCTCGGCAGGAGGAATTTAGCATTAACCTCTTAACATTCTGGTAAAATTCGCTCTTAGTGCTACTACATTGAGTGATAGAAGTTGGAACACACGGAAGTGTTGCCTGAATATTTTTGGTAAACAGATGCCTGCAGATGACACTAGCTGAGACTTTTGAGCTGGAAAACACAATGGGAGCACAGCATGAAGCCCTACCTAGCCCAAGTTAAAATTTGATATATATTTAATATTTTACACGTTTTTCTAAGTGTATGTCTAGGCAGTTTCCATTTGGAGACGCCAAAAGACCCATGGTAACCATGGTCACACACATACACAGTGAAAGAAAAGGGGCACATACACACACACACACCTTCCCCAGATCAGAAGAAACACCTAAAGACACACACACACAGTGAAACAGAGGTCCACACACAAAAACAACACTTTTTTGCCTTTTATACACTGGCTTTAACTTAAACCCCTGAATTGTCATATCTGCGTGTTCGAAATTTAATTCGCTATACAAAGTGCCAGTCATCAGAACAATAAGTAGCTCAGTCTTTACACGACTGAAGAGGGGCAGGCACTGTCCTTCAAAAACATCTCTCATTGGCTATTGCAGGCTGTGGACGGGTCAAGTGAGCTCTCAATCTAAAGTTCAGAGTGCAGCCTCCATTTTGAAATCAAGATATCGGTTGTGTTTATATGCAAACGGGTGTTACGAGGGAAAATTACGCAACAGCAGTCTGTGGGTATTCTTTGATGTAATAATGAGTTTTGGACTAAATATGTTACTCGATTGGATCGTCTCGACCTTTGGCAATGTAACAAGACCTTTTTTTTGGAATGTTATCGATCTGTGGATTACGATGAGGCTTCTTAGGCAAGTGACCTCCATTTTGTTATTGTTTTTTTTCCATTGGTGGTCTGACAGAGGCGTTGATTGTACCTGCTGTTGTGATCGTATTTTCAGATGGTCTACATCAATTAAATCACAATAATCGTAGCTTTCCAAAAATATGTCACATCAGTACCTAGCTATACGGAGCAGTTGTGTTAATAACAAAGTTTGACGCATTAGGCCGTCAGATTGTTAAATTAAAGGAACCGCCCTAAACCGGTTTATATCATTTTTTTCAGATCGATTCCAATTCGTGGAAATTAATGGTGAATTATCTGTGAGCACCAACTGCCCAAACAGTCAGAAACAGACTTCATGAGGGTGGCCTCAGGGTGCAACGTCCTGTAGTGTGCCCTGTGCTCACTGCCCAGCACCGTGGAGCTTGATTGGCATTTGCTATAGAACACCAGAATTGGCATGTCCACCACTGGCGCCCTGTGCTTTTCATAGATGAGAGCGGGTTCACCCTGAGCACCTGTGATAGAAGTTGTGGCATCCTTTTGTTCCTAAGACATTAAACTGTCCATATCAGTATAAATATCCAACATACTTTTTTTCAAAGTATTCCTTTAATTTTTTTGAGCAGTGTATATATATATATATATATATTTTTACCTGGCAGCGTTTAAAAAATATATATATTTAACTTGAAGGGAAAATCTGCCTAAAATCTAAAGTGGTAGGGGTCTTCTCAGAAAATTTTGGGCATTGATGGGTATGGGTCCAGTGTGGGTCGAACGGACATTGAAAAAGTTAATTTTTTAGAAACTTGCATGCAGTACATTCTTAATATCATTGGTTGAATGTTGTATGGTTCTCTATCCCTCCTCCACTCCCTGAAATGCCCAGACATGCAAGACAGCATAACAAACGTTAGATGATGGCTGAAGTTCGAGCAATCTGGTGTCTGGTACTGGAAGAAAAATAATAGATATCTAGACACTCTTTTATTATAACTTGACAGAAAATAAAACAACCCTCTTCAATAAAGGGAGAGAAACCGTGTGGCTCCAAATAGGTTGTAAGAGCACAACAAACTTCAAGAGGCAAGCCGCAAGCTTCAATCTGCAGTCATCAACAGAAGATGCACTTTATCTTGAAAACAAGCATGATCATTTTGATGTTGTTGTCTGTGTTTAACTTTGAACAATTTTTTTGTCGCGAGGACTTGCTCGTCTTAGAAGTTGAAGTTTCAGGATGTAGTTATCTTCGATCTTTGTGGAAGTCTAATAATTTTTCTGTTTTTCTGGGAATTTATAGTATATGTATAAATTAGCCTAGGCCATAATATACCCGGGGTATAATCTAGCCTAGGCCCCTTTAACCCAAGGTATAGTCCGGACTGGGGTTATACTATGGTATGTTACACCGGTCATTACCAGCGACGGGCTTCAACCAGGGCATGAGCTGCTCATGTTACAGCCGGGACTCCATGAATTTACACGTCCCCATCGCCTATTCCTTTGCAGCTATATAAAGAATTAATAGCGCCATTTTTCATCAATCAATCAATCAAATTTTATTTGTATAGCCCATATTTACAAATCACAATTTTTCTCATAGAGCTTTAACATGGTGTGACTTCCTCTGCCCTTAACCCTCAACAAGAGTAAGAAAAAACTACAAAAAAAGACTTTTAACAGGGTAAAAAGAATGTAGAAATCTCAGAGAGAGCCACATGTGAGGAATCCCTCTCCCAGGATGGACAGAAGTGCAATAGATAGGACCGCCTTCTTTCATTTGAGTAATATCTCCAAAATCAAACATATCCTTTCTCAAAAAGATGCAGAAAAACTAGTTCACGCCTTTGTAACATCCAGACTTGATTATTGTAATTCCTTATTATCAGGCTCCAGCAGTAAGTCGTTAAAGACTCTGCAGCTTGTCCAAAATGCTGCAGATGACCACATTTCTCCTGTATTAGCTTTGCTACACTCGCTTCCGGTTAAATCTAGAATATAAATTAAAATTATCGTCCTCACCCTCAAGGCCCTTAATAATACGGCGCCATTATACCTCAAAGAATTTATAGTACCTTACCAACCCACTACAGCACTCCACTCCCAGAATTCAGGCTTACTTGTCGTCTCTAAAGTCCCTTTAAGTAGAGTAGGAGCCAGAGCTTTCAGCCATCAAGCCCCTCTCCTGTGGAATAATCTCCCACTTTCAGTTCCGGAGGAAGAGACCATCTGTACATTTAAGAATAGGCTTAAACCCTTCCTTTTCAATAAAGCTTATTGTTAGAGCCGATCCAGGCTTGTCTCAGACCTGCTCTTAGTTATGCTGCTATTGGTCTAGAATGTCGGGGGACACATGTCACACAGAGGTTCTCTTTCCAGCTTCTCCTTCCTCTTCTCCATCCTTGTCACATCAAAGAAATGAATATCTCATCATACATGTTACTAACTTGACCTCTGCCCTGGAGCCCTTTGCCTTATCGTCCGCAGATTATGATCTGTTGATCGCGTATTTAAAAAAACATTGTCTGATTAAAATCAATCTTGATTTAAATGATCCGATATCGATTCTTAAAAAGTACAGATCGATTGATTGTAACAATAACTATTATTATTATACCACGGCCTGGTTGAAATCCCTATTGTGATGCATTCTTTAAAACTTTGAAAAAAGCTCAATACTAGGAGTACTTTGTGAAAAGGTGCCCATCCCAATTGCTCCCATTAATCTGAGCAGTTTAGACTGTACTGGCTTACTTTCATCCCTGCTACTACAATAAATAGCCGGTTACAGCTAATAACTGTTGGCTAAACTTGCCTCACTGCTAGGTAACAAATACTGTCTTTTTTGTTTTTGTTGTTTCTTTTCTGAATCCTGAACTAACTCTCCAGCATTCCTCTGTTGCCCATACCTTGTGTAACATTACAAATGTGGGAGCTGCTTCCTATGTAGATCTCGAAATTGCATCCAATATATAATGGCTGTGGTGAAATACGCAGAAATTCGACCAGTATGTCTGTGAAGATTCTTAGTCATCCAGATTGTGGTATATCCAAGCACTAAAAATCAGGTCAACTGGACTTGGAATTCCGTTGTGCAGAGCTAGTATGTTTTGATTCTGGAGCCACCCCTCTCTTGATTTGACTGTTGGTGGGCAGACACACAAAAAAATTTGAAAGTGCGTGTTTTAGTTCTTGCCAGATCAATCCATTGGAAAGAATAATTATTATGGTCATTACCAGCCATTTTATCTAAACCCTTGTTGGCATGTCACGACTCAGCTTTTTCATACATGTTCATAGGAAGCAGTGTTAATTTCGTTAATTTTTAAAACATCATCGTATCAGGCTGTCATGAAGTATCAGGAGCGGGCGTGTCTGTGTGTGTGTGCGCCCCAGATAGTGCTCCGGTCCGTAGCTCCGCCCCGCACACTCGCTCAGAGAGACACAGTGAAAGCAGAGCTCGTTCTCTATGAGCAGCCTCTCAGTGACTGACTGCTTCTTAAATTAACTATGGAAATAGTGAAAACACAGAGTTTCTCTGGTCTCAGCTGCTCAGAGATCAGCGCTGCAGCTTCTTGATCAGAGCAGAAGCTGCAGATGGTTTGTACCGATGTTCAGTTTCTGTGTCCGGCTCCAGTCTGACCTGCTCTCCCTATTTGTTTTCACATTTAAAACTAAATATATATTTTTAAGCTATTAGGCTGCAGCTATATGTTTTTATAGAAAAGGATTTTAATGTGGCTATTAAATGTGACTAAAACTAGACTAAAATGGAATTAGTTTTCGTCGACTAAAACTAGACTAAAATGGAATTAGTTTTCGTCGACTACAACTAAGAAGGATAAAAATGACTAAATGTGACTAGAACTAATATGCATTTTCGTCAAAAGACTAAGACTAAATCAAAAATAGCTGCCAAAATTAACACTGATATGAAGCAATGCCACATCTGATATTAGTTTAAGAAGACAGGAATTTGGCCAAAAGATAATGATTAGTAGCTCTGAACATTGAGGCGGATGTGCTTAGCCTGTTAATGGCAGCCTGACGTGTTGGCCCCAACAGGCAATCATGCTGGCATCAATGTTGGCAGAGAGACACAGAGAATAAGAGAGCTGTTGGCATGGAAAAGAGAGGATCTTAAACACTGCCAAGTTTTGCTGCTTAAATGGACAAACAACAGCTGAGAGGATTTGAGGAGCTCAGCTGTCCAGAACACTGAGACACTGCCTTCTGTGTTTTGTGATTTGCACACAGATTGCTACTTTCAATAGACATTCTTCATCATGGTTAGACAATTGCATATAAGCCATTGCTAAGTAATGGGTTTGTCAGTCAGATATATAACAGAAATTGATAAATCTAGGGATTCTATATCTTTAATTTGCAATGCCATGTCGAACTGACACTGATCCAAATCCTAACATGTCTTATTTAATGGTGTCACATTTAAACACAGTGATCACAGATATTACCTGCCACAAGCACATATCAACTCCTCTTACAGAAATCCAACAACTTACAAGCAATACAGGCAGCTTGGGGGGTCAACTTTATGAGCACAAGGTAGCATTTGGAGTTCAGCTCTGCTGAGCTGTACTTGCATTAATACTGAAACTGTTCTCTTAATGTTGAGTTCTGCCCAAGTGGCAACCTAGCCTGACGTTACCCACTGGTTTGTAAATTGCCATATTGAAGTTGCAAGTTTTTAATATGACCATGCCCTCTTGGCATGCTGCAGCCAGATATTACCATATATGGACATGCACAATGAGCTGGAGAGGTGGGTCTGACTTCTGAACTCTGAACCTGAAGACTGTAAAACATGCCCACCTACACCAGCACCTGACGACACTACTTCTGTATGCGCTTTTGAGAACTAGCTGCGGCACAGTTAGCTTCTATCACTATAATTTACTGCCAAATTACACACTGGTACACATTTTAAATTTAAGAGCAGCTTCTGTGTCTCAACCCAAGTTTGGACTTTCCTCTTACAGGGCAGAGACGACTGCATCACGTACTGTAAGGTTTATATGAACTTTACTAATGTTCTTTCTCAATTGTCACATTTATACAGAAATTTATACTCACTAAATATAAAGCACAACATATTGATATTTTGACAGCCAAGACAAGGTTTACCTTGATCACAATTGTACATCTTTTATTTTTTGTTGATAAATGTAGTTTAATGTTCAATAAAGTTATCTATGAACCTGTGGCTTTACTTCTCGTTATTTCAAGTAACACATCTGGTATAGCCGTATCATACACAGTATTGTAATTATATAGTATCACATTATTGGAGTGTTGACAGAAATTGGAATTAATAAATTAAACAGGCCTTTTACATATTTAGGTTTAATGAAATAATCATTGTCAATTAAGATTTGAAAGTTATTTCTTTCCTAAGTGTGAATTTGATTTATTACAAATTAAATGAGAAAAAACTAGGCAAGTCGTCTTAAGTCAATGGAAAATGTACTCAGTAATTTTTAACAAGTTTGGGTTAATGTTGAGTGACATAAACTGTGGCTTCAAAATTAAACTATCAGGGCTTAAACAAAAACAAAAGGGTTGGAATATCTACTACATCCTTTTAAAGTAGTAACAGCAGTAAACAAATATTCAAGAATTCACATTGGCTGAACTCCTGGTTGGACAGTTCCAGACAATTATTATTGAAGACTTTTCATGTCACTTAAGGGACCCATCGTATGCCAATTTTACCACAGTTGATATGGTTCCTCATTTAAAACAGCACCCTTTTTACCCTTTCTAAAACCGCCCTCCTCAGATTGACCTGTTTTGAGTGCCCCGCCCCCCTCTCACAAGGTATTAGAGGCAAGGCTCTACCATTCCGCATGTCTAGGTGTCCTTCGGCAAAATAATGTCTCTTTTCATCGAGAAAAGGTCTGCGGTGTGTGGATTGGTAAGATGAAATTGTACTGTAAAGCACTTTAAAGCTGATCAGGACTAGAAAAGCAGTACATGATTCTAGACCATTTACTACAAATAGTTAATCCAAATTTTTGCAGTATTTTTGTTGTAATTACGGGGATGGTAGACCACTGAATTAGGGTAGTTGTGACTTTCAAAAGAGTATACATATTATATATACTGTATTAATGAATTATATTGAAATATCTGCTCAAACATGTGAACTAACAGAACTGATGTGCAATGTCCATTAATAGTGTAGTGCAATAGTTACATTTTATTTACATCCAAGTGTCTGTGGTATCCTGACATTATATTTTCTATCAGCAGAGGGTGTTTGTCTCTTCAGAAACTCAGGAAGAATGTCACATGTACTTATTTCCTCCCGGCCTACAACAGGCAAAGCACGTACAGACCTCCAGCACCCAGCCAAACATCCTGCCACACAGGAAACAAACAAAACAAGTAAGAAGACTATAACGGCATACAAAACACATCTGAGTGACATACATCTGACCTAACGTGTGTGTGTGTGTGTGTGTGCGTGTGAGTGTGTGTTTGTGTGTGTGTGTGTTCTCAAAGCCTCACAGGAACCCTGTTTATCCTTCAAACAGTTCCCATGGTGAGAAGTTCCTGTCAACCCACAGTGTCACACACACAGCTGCTTGTATATAAACATGCCTTATATCATCCTTTCTGTGGTGGAAACATGCAAATCCTCCACAATCCTGATTGAGGGAGTATGGAGCTTATATTGTCTGCACCAGTACCACAACCTGCTTCCCCTTGCAGGAAAGACGCTAAAAACCAGTGTAATGTGATCTTTTTTTCTCATTAAAACCCTGGCTGCTGAATTTTGTACAAGTTGGAATTTGAGAAAGTATAAAAGTATGAGTCAACCTTTTGGCATCTTCCAGAGTGAGCTATGGTCCCTCTCTTGCAATTCCTTAAATGATTGTACTTGTTTGTGTGGACTAAAATCTAGTTCTGAGTCAAGTGTAACAACGGTTCTTTATTTTTGATTTGTTTTGATGTGTCAAACGTACAAGTTTATTAATATAATTTTGTCTCTGATCATTCGTAGCAATAACAAGAATATCCGTTTTATCTTTCTTTAATTTTATAAAATTGTTGCTCATCCATAGTTGCAACTTCTGGCTATTGTCTCTGCTTCATTTTTGTAATTACTCTCTGCATCTTCAACTTGTGAACACTACAGTATCGTGCAGTGTGAGCACAGTCAGATTGCATCGGTGACAGACACCGACACCAGCTAATAATTTCAGAGGAAATTAACACAGACACATGTGTATTTTTAGACGACTATTGATGCATATCAGGACGTGATGAGGATTTCAACAAATAAGATATGTAGTGTTTCAGAAACAACTTACCAAACCTATTGTTAATAACTCTCTAGCCCTTTAGGATAGAGTTTGGAGATTTTAGCTCGAGCAGAAATTTATGAGGTCTGTCGATCCCTGTGTGCTCCCTTGGCTGCAGGAAAAATCACAGAATTTTGCTCTCCTTGCCCATTGTGAAAGAAAACTCAACTTATTTCACCTTAAATGCCAAAATCAATACAACCTTCCTTGGATCAATCACACACTGCCATACTTCACAGGGGGCTGCTGGTTTTCAGTGATTAATCTTTGCAGTGGCTACTACCAAATTACTATGTCAAAGGAAGATTTTGCAGCGCAAGCCGGAGGACAGTTGTAAATTTATTGTTATTTTTTGTTCTGGTTGATGACCCTCTAAGGTCAGCTCTCTCTCTCTCACTTTAGGGTTCTCTCTGAACAAATTATCGTAAATATCATACATGATTGAATCAGGATCATCTTTGGTCCAGTACAGTCTGAGACAGCCTGAGCCCAATGCAACCTAACCTCCAGAGCTTGTTGCCACCACTCGCTTTCCAGCTGCTCACTCCCCTCTCTCAGTCACTGTCCCTGATGATTCCTGGACATGGCTTGGGACTAAGCCTAAAGCTCTGGTCAGTTCCACCCCTTCTCATCAGGAGACATGGTCTGTGGTTGGCAGTTTTGCCACTGATACTTTGAAAAAGTAACTTAGTTACTTAACAGATTACTTGATTTTAAAAGTAACTCTTTACTAGGAACTCAAAGATAATTTTGGGAACATGGTCCCTGTTAACTTCAATGTCAAGCTAGTTCTCACATGTGATCAAAGCCACTTGCAACTTTCCAACCAATGTTTACGCTTTAATACATATTAAATGGATTTAATGTACTTGTATATCTGTCTCTTCTAGACTGAAGCATTTGGATGATAGCGGCACTAGAAAAACTAACCCTTGGTGCCAACAATGCTGAAAAACTGACCATAGAATCGGGCATGCCTGAGTCTGTGTAGGATCTTACAAACGAGATCAAACATCAGTTTCTTATCGAGGGGGACATAAGACAGTACATGGACAGTGACTTTGATAATGATTTTGTTAACCTTAACCGAATCAGCAATATTCAAGTGAGTAACAAAGTGAAAATCATCTGTATGTCAGATGCTCCAGACCTCAACCAAGGCAACGTGAACCAGAGTGGGGAACACCTCTTCCTAATCTTTCACAATAATACCCTCCAGCCCTGAGTAAGAAAATGCTCTATCCCATTGGCCAACAGGATTCCAAATACAAAAGTTTCAATATGATGTGTAGATGGAACGTCAAAGTGCAAACCAGGCTTTCTTATTATATTCTTTTAAACCCTGGTCACAAACTCAAATCGGACATCTTGGAAAGTTTTTCTGAGCAAATCATCACGTTCAAGCAATATCCTTCAAAGTTGGAAATATAATCTGTTGCTGAATTTTTAATCAAACCACATCCATGTTTGAGAAAACAAGGATCATTCAGTGATTTCTATGGAAAATAAGCCTCAAGTACAAGATGGACAACTATGGGGCAAAGCTTTGAAACTTGGGGTGCCCAGTATGAGCATAAATTCCTTCAAGCAAAACCTGCAGATAGAGGTCAGTCTGCCTTGAAGGTGAAAGATTGGAATTGTTATTTGAGGTCAAGAAGAGACATAACGAATAAGTATTCAAAGAGAAAATTGCCAAGATCTTTGCATACAGGAGGCAGGAGGTCGTCAGAAACAAGCCAATGATGGCAGAGTTCAAGATCAGATGGCCAGGACTCTTGGCTGTTGCAGAGGTGTGAAATGCTTCTAAAATGTTGGTTAGTCTCTTAGAATTTAGAGCGATTATAGGGCTTTACTAAATTAAGAAATATGACAGAACCTAATTCACTCATCAGGTTGGATGTTTTGCCAATGTTAAACATTTTAATTATAAGCTCATATTAACTTAATGATCCAGTCTGTAAGATTTTGGGTGAAGGGATCTATTGACAGAAATGTTATATATATTAAACCTGGTGATGTTTTCAGGAGTGTGTTTAATCTAAATCATGCAAATTGTTTTCTTATTTACCCTAGAATAGGCCCCTTATACTGACATACTTTATATTTACATAGGGGGGGAGTCCTCTCTATGGAGGCCGCCATTATTTCTTGTAGTAGCCCTGCCTGGACAAACCAAACACCCTTTGAGTTATTATTAAAACTGAAGGCTAAACAGGTTCTCTTTCTTGTTTAGAAGGGGAGGGTTAGGGGTATTCAGCTGCAACATAAAACTTCACCACTTTATGTCACTAAATTCTACACACTGCACCTTTAAGTATAACTTGTAACTGTAGTTTAAACCGGGCCTTATCATCTGGTATTTTGTCATACATTTCACATGCTTCTCAATCTCATAGGGACCCACGAATTGGGGGACAACTTGCATGACTGGAGTGGAAGGTCCCGGGAGGACAGCCATACCTTCTTTCATGGCATGCATGTAGGATGGGTGTGCTTCCACGGTTGGCCCACCTCTAGTTCCTGTCAGCCGTGCAAATTAACACTGCCAGGGCCTCCCTCCAGATCCTACAGCAGCAGCGGAGGTGTGACTGAACGAAGGGGACAGCCACTTCCTCCTCCTGGGAGGGAAACAAAAGAGGTTGAAAACCATACATGATGATGTAGTGTGTCATACCTGTGGCGGAGCTTGGGAGGGAGTTATGAGGATATTCCACCTAAGCCTAGTGTAATATTTTTTGTATTATTGCTAAAATTGTTTATTTATTCATACCCTGTAAACAAAAGACATGACAAAACATAGCACTATGCCTTGCTATGATACCTATTATTAGGCTAGATCTTACATTTTTTCATTTAAATTTATAAAATAATTGTGTGTGCGCTCTGTGGTAGCGCACACACAATTATATATTCTGTCCTAAACCCCCAGCAAGGGTAAGGAAAAACTACTAAAAACCCTTTTTTACAGGGTAAAAATAAGTAGAAACCTCAGAGAGAGCCACATGTGAGGGATCCCTCTCCCAGGACAGACAGAAGTGCAATAGATGCCACGTGTAGGAAAACATCATCAAGATTAAAGTCTTCAAGATTAAGTTTTTAGCAGCATTGATGAGGGTAAACATCCCGAAGGATAACCCCAACATGACATGCCAAGCAGTCCCGCTGCAATCACAGTCCATGGTCAGCAACCAGTAGGACCACGATCCACCATCCAGACCAGACGCCACTCCAGACCTCAGTCACCGTCCACCGCTGCCCACAAGGACCCACCACGAGCCACCACCGCGGTCCTGGTCCACCGCCAGTATCCAATACCAACGTGACACAGGGTCCGCCACCAGCACCACGATCAGCCCACATGACACAGAATCCGCCACACTGGATCCACCACCGCGACCCCCAGTGCGCGATCCACAAACCGCAATCTATGGTGCGGCCACAGAGGGCCTGGATCTGCGGGTGATGAAGCAAAGGGATTCCGGGGAAGGGGGATAGGGATGGAGAAGAGGAAGGAGAAGCTAGAAAAAGAAGCTCCGTGTGTCATAAAATAGAACAAGTTACATTCTGCTGCCCTAATTAGCTCCAACTATAAGCTTTATCAAAAAGGAAGGTTTTGAGCCTACTCTTAAATGAACAGATGGTGTCTGCCTCCCGAACTGAAAGTGGTAGATTATTCCACAGACGAGGGGCTTGATGGCTAAAAGCTCTGGCTCCTACTCTACTTTTAGAGACTTTAGGAACGACAAGTAGGCCTGAATTCTGGGAGCGGAGTGCTCTAGTGGGTTTATAAGGTACTAACAGCTCCTAGAAATGTCATTGTTTTGGGTAAAACCCTTTCACAAATGGGCTTGCTAGTTGTCAAGGTCCCTTAGATGAGCTCACACCATCGCAACAGGCAGTATCTGGCCTCTTGGGAATGAACATCATGCTCGTCTTTTTGAGTCACCTGTCCTACAGGCTGCTAGTAAGGAGTGGAAAGAAACTCTTTCTATGTGTCATCGCATTGAGGCTTTAAACACACAGGGGTGCTTGGGTATAGCCAAAGTCCATGGTCGAGCTGTTCGCGTTCCTGCTGGTTCCCTAAAATGGATATGCACTTCCTGTCCCTGCACTTTTAACACTACCCTCCAATCAGTGCTCCTGGAACCCCTAGCAAAAGGAAATCCTTTCCCAGCAGGTGCCCTTGTATCTGCAGCCCTCTTTTTGTCCACCAGGACAAGGTTGACATTCCTGTAGTCAATGTGGGAACTGAAGATGTTTGGCTGCAACCTCATACACATGGCCTATCCTTTCCTCTGAGCAGACAAAACAATACACAGTGCTTTTGCAGAAGTATATCACAGTTTTTAGTCAAAGGGAGGGAGACCTGGGATGTACCACGCTGGTAGAGCATGACATTCCTATAGTGGATGACACCCCAGTTAGGCAACGCTATCGCAGGCTCCTGCCGTCACAGTATGAGCAAGTCAAAACTCACATTCAGGAGTTGTTGGACAAAGGGGTTGTACGTGCAAGCTGCAGCCTATACTCCTCGCCGATCGTGGTAATTTAAAAAAAAATTGAGACATTTGCATGTGTGTGGACTATATAGGTTGATCAATGCCAAAACAAGGAAGGATGCCTATCCGCTGCCCCGAATCGAAGAATCTTTGGATGCCCTCACAGGCGCTCAGTGGTTTTCAACATTGGACCTTGCAAGCGGGTACACCCAAGTACCCATGTCAGAAAAGGACAAAGCAAAGACTGCTTTCTGCACACCTTTCAGACCCGTTTGGGTTATGTAATGCCCCTAGTACGTTTCAAAGGTTGATGGAGAGGATCTTTGGAGACCAAAGATTTTAGTCCTTGCTTTTATATCTGGACAATCTTGTTATTTTTTCCAAAACTTTTGACCAGCATCTCCAACGTCTCGAGTTGGTACTAACTCGTCTCAAAGAGCACCATCTGAAATTGAAGCTAAGTTAATGTCACTTTTTTCAATCTGAGGTCAAATAGCTGGGTCATGTCATCTCAGCATCTGGCATTGCCACTGACCCTTCTGAGATTAGTGCAGTGGCTGAATGGGCACAATCCAGTACTTGTACAGGGCTTCAATAATGTTTGGGATTTGCATCCTATTATCAACGCTTTGTGGAAGGTTTTGCTAGGTATGCTGCTCCCCTCCATCGGTTGGTAGCCGAAATGGATGGCACCAAGAAGAAACGCAAAACCCTTGGGAAAGCCGTTATAGACGACCATTGGAGTAATGAGTGTGAATATGCTTTCCAAACACTCAAGAGACTATTTGTGACATCACCAGTTCTGACATATGCTGACTTCACCAAACCCTTTGTTCTTGAAATCTATGCCAGCCATGCTGGACTTGGTGCTGTGTTTCCCAGGACCATGACGGAAAACAGCGACCAATTGCTTTTGCAAGCAGAGGCCTTAGGCCAACAGAAAGAAACATGTCCAACTACAGCTCTAGAAAGCTAGAATTCCTGGCCCTTAAATGGTCGGTGACCCAAAAATATCGAGAGTATCTGCTGGGACAGAAATTTGTAGTGTTCACTGATAACAACCCCCTCAGCTACCTGCAGTCAGCTAAACTGGGGGCGGTGGAGCAAAGATGGGCATCAGAGTAGGCAGTTTTTGATTTTGAGATCAAGTACCGCCCAGGACCAACCAATCGCAATGCAGATGCTTTGTCCCGCCAGTTGAACTCTCAGAGCTAATCACTTTTATTCCCTGGCTTGAAGGTGCCGCCAGAAGTCCACGAACCAGCAAAAGTCTTACTTTAAAGTGCCCACGCCATTGCTGCAACCTGCCAAGCAATAGCTGCTTTCCCATCACAGCCCAAAGCTGACCTAATTGCTCTACAGGCCACAGATCCAGTAATTAGTACTTTCCTACAATATTGGAAGAGGGGCACACCTCCAACTAAACGAGAAATGGCCAATGCTAGAAGAGGCGTAAAGAAGCTGGTGCAGCAGTGGTCCAAAATAAAGTCAGAAGATGGTGTCCTATACCATCAAATACAGCTACCAAGGGAAGGACAAGTGGTGTTCCAACTCTTGCTGCCTCATTGCCTGCAGGGACAGGTCCTTAAAAGCCTCACGATGACCAGGGCCACCAAGGAATTGAGCGTCCCTACAGTCTGGTGAGGCAGAGGTGTTTTTAGCCATTTATGTGAAGTGACATTGACAGATACTGTCGGGAGTGTAAACGGTGCACACTGGCCAAAGTAGGACAACCAAAAGTCTGTACATTCAGAGGGAGTCTGTAAGCCTCTAAACCATTGGAAGTCATTGCCATTAGGGTTGCAAAATTCCGGGAATATTCAAAGTTGGAAACTTTCCATGGGAATTAACGGGAATATACGGAATATACTGGAATATACAGGAATTAACGGGAATAAACTGGACATTTTGTGGGTAATTTATACTAACTGTATTTACCTTTAATATACAGACATGTATATAAACATTTTGTTTTGTCATAGGCTGATTTGAGCCCTGAGAAAAACTTTGGGCATTTGACTATACAAGATCCAATGACAATATGCTTCAGCGTTCAGCATTCAACACCATCGTGCCCCTGAAGCTCGTCACCAAGCTCAGAGACCTTGGGCTCAACATCCCCCTCCGTGAGTGGATCCTGAACTTCCTGACGGGCAGACCAAAGGCGGTGCCGATCGGCAGCACCACATCCTCCACCCTGACTCTCAACCAGGGCCGGGTCTAGACAGGCATGTATGAGGGGGCAGCCACAAATCTTGAGGGGGCATTGTGCTCCAGCACCTTTTACCATGTCTAATTGACAAATTCACTCACTAGGATGCGGGTACACTGAACAAGTGCCTTGTAAAGTACTGTGGTCTCAAATGCTTGGCACACTTATTTAATTGTAGTTATTGTTGTTAGACTAACCATATATGAACTTGGGTTGTTAGTTGTATGTCCTACCCTCAACCTACACTGACTGCACTTTGTCAGGCCTCTACCCTAAGACCTGCCCAACTTGGGTGTCCCTATGAAGACTAGCTTCTGTTGGTATAGCTCTTAGGGTCACTGAGGCACTCAAATCTCCTGACCACGATAAGGTGGCAATCCCTCAGGAGGATGTTTTTGTATTTTTTTATGTATTTTTTTGTATTTTTTTATTTTTATAATACCCTCAGGAGGATGTTTTTGTATTTTTTTGTATTTTTGTATTTTTATAACACCCTTAGGAGGATGTTTTTGTTTAGTTTTTTAAATAAAAATTAAAGAAATAAAACAAAGGCTATTAGCCTAGAAAAAACAAACAACGTTGGCTAACTACAGCATTTTTGCTGGCCACTAATTTTAGTTAAGCTCTCCTAGGTCTCTAGGTCAACGTCAGCCTCCTGTTTCCCTTGGCAAACTCCCTCACAAATTCGTCCATGTCCAGCTTGTATGTAATTGACTTTTCATTGGCCAAGATAACCAGGTTACTCTTTCTGTGATGCAGCATAGTTCTGCGAAAGGGGGTTAAGACACGGGACAGTGTGGAGAAAGAGCTCTCACATGCAGCTGAAGAAACCCCAATGACCAGTGCTGTAATGTATAACTTGTACAACAAGGGAAATGCTGCCTTGTAGTGCTGTAGGGTTTTGCACACTGTAGACAGATCTGGTTCATTGGGGCATTCCTTAAGCAACATGGGCTTTGTCACCAGGATTTCATTATTCAGACATCCTGCATCAGTGCCAGCCAGCTCAACCAAAGGATGCAACAGAGCTCCATGGAGGAATGTGCAAGATGTAGGCACAAGGCAGGACGTGGCCTTCATCAGCTCCAAATTCTTCTGGCAGAATCTTGTCTCCAACTCGGTAATTGCCCAGTCCAGAATGTTTAGTAGAGGTCTTTTAAGTGTCTTATGGGGGGGAACACTGTCATCTGTGTCTGTGTGGCCCACTGTTGTAATTACAACACTGTCACTGAGGTGCCTATTCATTGTTCTCCTTCTCTTTGCTGGAATGTCATCCCCAGCTGCTGTGTGATCTCCCTCTCCCCACTTATCGCTGTGATCCCTCATGGCCCTCAAAGAAACCAGTGCTGTACCAACCTCATTTGAGGCTCTGCACATATCCACAGACTGAGACTGTAGTATGGCATTTGCTGGTTTCAGTAGACCAAGCACTTGCACCAGAAACTTGCCAATTTTAAAGAAGTGCTGCCTCTTAATCTGGCAGAGCAGGCCTGATGCTTCAGTGCAGAGATCCACTTCAGCATCATCATCCGTTGCCACCTCAGACAGAACAGTGATTATTTGATCTTCATTCTCAGTAATGCAACGTGTCACCTCATAGTGGCTAGTCCATCGGATTTGAATTAGCCTCCTAAGATTAGGAGCATCATATTTTCTAGTGATGTAGTGGTGCTGAAAAAAGTTATACAAGGAAGAAGACAGATCAAAAAATCTTTTAGTACATTGTTCACTCTGCATGGCATGCACAACTACCAGGTGAAGTTGGTGGTTGTAGCAGTGAATGTAGGGTATATACTTTCCCAGCTTTCTTAGCTTAAATGAATTGGCTTTTTGAGGGCTTTAATGTGCTCAAAAAGTTGTAGGAGTTTGCAGTAAATTCGAAGGCGGCAAAAATTTACGTATTCTGGAGTATTTTGAAAAGGGCGTGGCAAAATGGCTCAAGAGCGCCACCTACGGAAAAGCCCCTCATTTAGCATTCACCGATCCTCAAAAAAAACAAAGATTATTGTGTATCATGACTAGATGCACAAAAAAGTCCATCAGTGCATTATGAATAACGCAACAGGAAGCCCGCCAGTTTGACTTTAGTGGCCATTTTGGTCATATTCCATATTTTTTCTTTGATGTACTTGTCGTACAGCTTTCATCAGATCAACTTCAAATTTAGACGATTGTCATCACAACAAATTGGAGATCTAAAGTTATTGAAGGATTACGTTTTAGCAAAACCGTCTGACCGTGGTGTGGCGTTAAAGTTTGATGAAACGCCATCAAAACACAAGCTTCCATATTTCAGACATATTTTGTCCAATTGAGTCCAAACTAGACACATACGACAAGATTCGCCACCAGAAGACATCGGTGCAGAAATTGTGACTTACAATCACAGCGCCCCCTGGTGGCAACAGGAAATGTCTTGTTTTTGGTACGTGTTATGTTTTTATGTACTACTCAGACAGCTTTCATCAGATCAACTTAAAAATTAGATGAGACTCTACAAAACAAGATGAAGATCTAAAGTTATCAATATTTAAACTTTTCATCATACCGTGTGACCGTGGTGAGGTCTCAAAGTTCGACTAAACGCCAATATAAGCGAGCTTCTGTAACTTAGACATATTTTGTCCAATCGACTCCAAACTACACATATAAGACAAGAGTCGCGACCGGAAGACATCTACCTAGAAATCATGACTTAAAAGGAAAGCGCCCCCTGGTGGCATCAGGAAATGTCTTGTTTTGGTCATCTTACTCTTTGATGTATTTCCCTCCAGCCACTTTACTAAACCATGTCAAACTGTGTCAAATTGGTCTCAAGATATTGATAATGTAGGCATAACATTATTGTGACTTTTCATCATGCAGATTGTTAATGGCGTGGCATCAAAGTTCATCAGCTCACCATGACCAATGAAACCCATTTTAACAGAGTTACCATGAACGCAGCATGAGACCGCTTTCGGTTTGTTACGTCTCACACTTGGATGTATTTCTCCTCATTCACTTTGCTAAACCATGTCAAACTGTGTCACATGGGTCTCAATATATTGATAATGTAGGCATAACATTGCTGTGAGTTTTCATCATGCGGATTATTCATAGCTTTGCAGCAGACTTCTTCAACTCGCCATGACAAACGAAGCTGCATTTAACACAGCTGCAAGTGAACGCCTCATGAGACTCTGAAAAAAGTTACGTCGTCACAAGCTGCGGAGCTGTGTATAACGAAGAACCGGAGAACGGTTGGCGAGTCTGGATGAGAGGACGGCGGCGGAGTCACTGTGGACGTTGTTCGCTCAGCAGGTTAGAGTGTGGGACGCACTCAAAGCTTTTTTCCCCTCTCCCGTTGTGTCTTTTCCTGTGTGAACTCTGCCGCTCTCAACAGCAGCACTGGCTATGAGCTAGCTCCTGCTAGCTCCAACGAAGCATCTCTCAACTGCTACGTAAGTTAAACGGACACTTCTGACTGACTGTGATGATAAGCAAAAGAGACACTGTGGATGTGTGATGTGTTGTACTGCATTTGTTTGATCTGTTTACTAATACTAGCTCTAATAAATACTGTATAAATTATATTTTGCTCCTGAATTGAACTGTGTTAAAGGGGTTCACATGGAAAATATATGTTCAATTATGTAAAGGGTGATTTTTGTTACTATTATACTAATGGAGATTTAGCACTTGCTACACATTACCGATTGTAAGAGCAGCTGTTCAAAGGAGCACTACGTCTTTTAAGGCTCTTTATTCAGAGTCACGGTGTTGATGTCCTGTCACGTGTTACAGTGAAAAATAACCGTGTCTCCCACCTTCAGTATTTAAATCGTTAATCTCAGACAGACTTCACTGAATTCTTTTGTTAAATATGAGTAAGTCATAGCCTTGTAACTTTACTAGAACAGACAGTGTCATACAGAGTTGTGGGCTTATATGCACTACCTATTTCCTAATCTGAAATGATTATGCTCTGATTAACTTTGAACTAATATTTTATTTTTACCATTTAAAAGTCTGTTAATTACTTAACCTGGCCCATGTATGACTTTACATATCTGTGTATTGGTTTCATGTTCCTCTAGAAGGTCCAACTTGACACACAACTTGAATCCAACCAGACTGAACACTGACTCCAGGTACAGACCTGATTTCATTACTTAAAAACAATCAAAGTATTGCACATAATACATAATGTATTACATTATAATGCAATACTTTTAATGTGAAATAGCTCCATTAAAAACATTCATTGTCATGGTAGTGCACGTTTTAATCCAAAAGCATATTCAAATACACAGTTGAATATCCACAGAAAATAAGATTACACACTTTGTTCATATGTAACTCTTCCTCTACAATAATGACGATCACTTTCATGTTTCCTATCATTTTATTAGGGACAGACGAGCCTGAAGGACACAGCTGTGATGACCATGTTCTGTCTCTTATGGCAAAGCAGAAATATAAAACACTGGGTTCTTATCTAAAGTGTATCAAATCAGATCTCCACCATGTTGCTGCTGAGGACATCAGGTGCTGCAGTTCTTCATCTATGAAGAGAAAAAACGCACTGTTAAAGAATGTTTTGTGTTGTGTATAAAGCACAACAGATTTCAGATAGAACTGTTGTACTGTGGTCTTGGTTTATATCCTCATGGTGAAATGTACATATTTTAAGTCCCTTCTGATAAAAGTGCTGAAAGAAATACAACATTGTACAAATACATAAAATGTCTTTCTACCTCATCAGTACTATTCAAGGTGATAATCTCCCACAGACCTATTGATAACAGTCCAAATCAAGTCTTTCCACTTCTCTCAGTGTGAAAACATAATTCTATAATTAATTTGAGAACTGTTTACAACACTGATGTGTGGAGATTAAAATCATACCTAAACTGTCTAATTCACTGTAAAACTCCATGACATTCGCAGGCCATCTGTAGTTAAGGGAGCAACGCATGGAGTGATGTGTAGATTACTAGTTTGATGATGCCTGAGGAGAGGCGGTGGTCGAGTGGCAGAAACTTGGACTATGGGCAGAGAAGGTCTCTGGTTCGTCTTTGGTTCGACTCCATGGAGAGACAACAAAAGTCGAACCTGGATTGATCTGTCCAAAAATCCAAGAGTCTCCCTACCCTCTCTAGTGCCCATGAGCAAGGCACCTCACTCCCCCAACATCTGCTCCCCCGAGCGCCGTACATGGTCGCTCACTGCTCTGTGTGTCCTGCACCAGATGGGTAAAAAGCAGCGATTAAATTTCCCTACCTGCATGAGTGTGCCTTTGCATGTCTGTGCATGTGTTTGGGATGAATAAATGGATTTTAATCTTAATCTTTTAATCTTAATCAGTTGTCTTCCAGTTGACCAGCATGAAGCTGCAGATCTCCACCATGTTGCTGCTGGGGACATCAGGAGCTGCATTAATGAGGAGCAGAAGCGTACTGTTATGAATGTTTTGTGTTGTTTATGAAGCACTACTTATTTCAGCTAGAACCGATGTACTAGGGTCTGGGTTTGTATCCTAATGGTTAAATGCACATACTTTAAATCGCTTTTGATAAAACGTGACAAAGAAATACAACATTGTACACATAGATAAAATGTCTTTCTACCTCATCTGTAATATTCAAGGTGATGATCTCCCACAGAGCTGTTGATAACAGTCCACATCAAGTCTCTCCACTTCCCTCAGTGTGAAAACATAATTATATAATTAATTGGAGAAGTGTTTACAACACTGATGTGTGGACATTATAATGTTATCACTACTGTCTAATTCACTCTACAACTCCATGACAGACTAAATAAACAATGTGAAAATAGTAATGGCGGATATACCATCCTGTATCAGAATATTGGTGAAACAGTTACTATCACATGAAACGTACACGTGTAGCGTATTGATAGTAACTCATTAAAAAAAATAATGTCACAACCAAAACAAGACTGTCGAGTTATCTTGCTTCAATCTGTTCATTAGACGTGATAAATAAACGGTAACTTTTATAACAATTACATATTACAAAAAACTTGAGGCATGTAAGCATATGATGATAGATAAAGCAATAGGTTATGTTGGATAGTTTCAAGGTTACTTACCTCTAGTTATTATTATTTTTCTTCGCTCAGTGAATTGGCTTTTTGAGGGCTTTAACGTGCTCAAAAAGTTTCTAAAGTGTACAGTAAATTACAAATGTGCGCAAGTTTACGTTTTCTAAAGTATTTGGGAACGGGAATGGCAAAACCGCTCAATAGCCCCACCTACGGAAAAGCCCCTCATTTAGCATTCACCGATCCTCAAAAAAAACAAAGACTATTGTGTATCATGACTAGATACACAAAAAAGTCCATCAGTGCATTATGAATAACGCAACAGGAAGCCCGCCAGTTTGACTTTAGTGGCCATTTTGGTCATATTCGATATTTTTTCTTTTAAGTACTCCTCCTACAGCTTTCATCAAATCAACTTACAATTTAGACGATCGTCATCACAACAAAATGGAGATCTAAAGTTATTGAAGGATTAAGTTTTAGCAAAACCGTCTGACCGTGGTGTGGCCTCAAAGTTTGATTAAACGCCATCAAAACACGGGCTCCTGTATCTTGGACATATTTTGTCCAATCGAGTCCAAACTATACACATAAGACAAGACTCGCGACCTGAAGACATCGGTACAGAAATCGTGACTTAAAATCACAGCGTCCCCTGGTGGCAACAGAAAATGTTGTTTTTTTTATATGTCTTACACTTTGATTTACTTGTCGTAGGGCCTTCTTCAGGTCAACTTAAAAATTACATGAGTCTCCTCAAGACAACATGAAGATGTAAAGTTATCAAAAAAACAACTTTTCGCCACACCGTCTGACCGTGGCGTGCCCTTAAAGTTTGATGAATAACATTAAAACACGGCATTCATTTTAACGGAGTTACCATGAACGCATCATTAGACCGCATTGTTTTGGTCAACTCACACCTGGAGTTATTTTTATTCAGCCACTTTGCGAAACCATTTCAAACTGTGTGAAATGGGTCTCAAGATATTGATAGTGTAGGCATAAGATTGCTGTGACTTTTCATCATGATGATTAACTGCTTGGCAGCTGAGGTCATCATCTCGACATGAAAAACGAAACTCAATTGAACACAGCTGCAAGTGAACGCATCATAAGACTTTGAAAAAAGTTACAGCGTGACAAGCTGCGGAGCTGTGGGTCACGGGGAACCGGAGAACTGTTGGCGAATCTGGATGAGAGTTCGGCGTCAGAGTTACTGTGGACATTGTTCGCTCAGCAGGTTAGAGTGTCTCCACGCTCTTTTCCCCTCTCCCCTCGTGTTTCTTCCTGTGTGAACTCTGCCGCTGCCTTTGTCAACATCAGCACTGGCTATTAGCTAGCTCCTGCTAGCTCCAACAAAGCATCTCTCAACTGCTACGTAAGTGAAACGGACACTTCTGACTGACTGTGATGATAAGCAAAAGAGACACTGTGGACTGACTGTGCAGAGTACAGTGCGCGGCACACACTCTAAGAACAATTCCATAGCGACAGTGAGACTGCATGCTGGTGCACGTGTGATGTGTTGTACTGCTATTTGTTTGATCTGTTTACTAATACTAGTTATTATTATTTTTCTCTGTTTAAACTCATTGGCTTTTTGAGGGCTTTAATGTGCTCAAAAAGTTGTAGGAGTTTGCAGCAAATTCGAAGGCGGCGTATAATATTTTGAAAAGGGCGTGGCAAAATGGCTCAAGAGCGCCACCTACGGAAAAGCCCCTCATTTAGCATTCACCGATCCTCAAAAAAAACATAGACTATTGTGTATCATGACTAGACGCACAAAAAAGTCCATCAGTGCATTATGAATAACGCAACAGGAAGCCCGCCAGTTTGACTTTAGTGGCCATTTTGGTCATATTCCATATTTTTTCTTTTAAGTACTCCTCCTACAGCTTTCATCAAATCAACTTACAATTTAGACGATCGTCATCACAACAAAATGGAGATCTAAAGTTATTGAAGGATTAAGTTTTAGCAAAACCGTCTGACCGTGGTGTGGCCTCAAAGTTTGATTAAACGCCATCAAAACACGGGCTCCTGTATCTTGGACATATTTTGTCCAATCGAGTCCAAACTATACACATAAGACAAGACTCGCGACCTGAAGACATCGGTACAGAAATCGTGACTTAAAATCACAGCGTCCCCTGGTGGCAACAGAAAATGTTTTTTTTTTATACGTCTTACACTTTGATTTACTTGTCGTAGGGCCTTCATCAGGTCAACTTAAAAATTACATGAGTCTCCTCAAGACAACATGAAGATGTAAAGTTACCTAGTCCTGGGGAAGACCCAGGACTAGGTGGAGAGATTATATCTCAACACTGGCCTGGGAACGGCTCGGGATCCCCCCGTCAGAGTTGGTCAATGTGGCCCGGGAAAGGGAAATCTGGGGCCCCCTGCTTGAGCTGCTCCCCCCGCGACCCGACCCCGGATAAGCGGATGAAAATGAGATGAGATGAGATGAGACAACTTTTCGTCACACTGTCTGACTGTGGCGGGGCGTCACATCAGCTCGCCATGACACACGAAAACGCTTTAACTTCCGTGTTCATGGGTCCATCTCCCTCAAACTACATGTGTGTATCATCAGCCCCCCTCCCTTGAAGATATTCAGATGGTTTTAAAGAATGGGCGTGGCAAAATGGCTCAACAGCACCACCAACGGAGCTTCCCCTCATTTATGGAGAAACACCTCATTTAGAATTCACTGATCCTCACGAAATTGAAGACAGTTGTGTATCATCACCAGATGCACAAAAAACGCGCGCTGAGCAATTTGAAAAACGCAACAGGAAGCACGCCATTTTCGATTTCGTGGCCATTTTGGTCATATTCCGTAATCTTTTACTTTGATATACTTCTCGTACAGCTTTCATCACATCAACTGAAAATTTAGACGAGTGTCATCACAACAAGATGGAGATCTAAAGTTATCAAAGAAACAACTTTTCGTCACACTATCTGACTGTGGCGGGGCGTCACATCAGCTCGCCATGACACACGAAAACGCTTTAACTTCCGTGTTCATGGGTCCATCTCCCTCAAACTACATGTGTGTATCATCAGCCCCCCTCCCTTGAAGATATTCAGATGGTTTTAAAGAATGGGCGTGGCAAAATGGCTCAACAGCGCCACCAACGGAGCTTCCCCTCATTTATGGAGAAACACCTCATTTAGAATTCACTGATCCTCACGAAATTGAAGACAGTTGTGTATCATCACCAGAAGCACAAAAAACGCGCTCGGAGCAATTTGAAAAACGCAACAGGAACCCCGCCATTTTCGATTTGGACCATATTCCATGTTTTTTATTTTCAAGTACTTCTTGGAGAGCTTTCATCAGATCAACTGAAAATTTGGACGAGTGTCATCACAACAAGATGGAGATCTAAAGTTATTGAAAGATCAATTTTTCGCCACACCGTGTGACCGTGGCGAGGCGTCAAAATGTGACTAAACGCCATCAAATACAATGTTCTGTATCTTGGACATATTTGGTCCAATCGAGTTCAAACTACACATGTAAGACAAGAAGCGCGACCTGATGACATCAACAAAGACACCATGACTTAAAATCATAGCACCACCTGCTGGCTACAGGAAGTGAAGCGTTTATCTCGCAGCAGTGCGCAAATGCATGCAACGCTGAGACGAGCGCTTGGTCATCGAACGTTCTCTCTTCCCCGACCGCAACAGACTTGAAATTGCCTGTGCTCGGGCCCGTTAGTGCTACAACGTAGCCCTAGTTATTATTATTTTTCTTAGCTTAAATGAATTGGCTTTTTGAGGGCTTAAATGTGCTCAAAAAGTTGTAGGAGTTTGCAGTAAATTCAAAGGCGGCAAAAATTTACGTATTCTGGAGTATTTTGAAAAGGGCGTGGCAAAATGGCTCAAGAGCGCCACCTACGGAAAAGCCCCTCATTTAGCATTCACTGATCCTCAAAAAAAACAAAGACTATTGTGTATCATGACTAGATGCACAAAAAAGTCCATCAGTGCATTATGAATAACGCAACAGGAAGCCCGCCAGTTTGACTTTAGTGGCCATTTTGGTCATATTCGATATTTTTTCTTTTAAGTACTCCTCCTACAGCTTTCATCAAATCAACTTACAATTTAGACGATCGTCATCACAACAAAATGGAGATCTAAAGTTATTGAAGGATTAAGTTTTAGCAAAACCGTCTGACCGTGGTGTGGCCTCAAAGTTTGATGAAACGCCATCAAAACACGGGCTCCTGTATCTTGGACATATTTTGTCCAATCGAGTCCAAACTATACACATAAGACAAGACTCGCGACCTGAAGACATCGGTACAGAAATCGTGACTTAAAATCACAGCGTCCCCTGGTGGCAACAGAAAATGTTTTTTTTTTATACGTCTTACACTTTGATTTACTTGTCGTAGGGCCTTCATCAGGTCAACTTAAAAATTACATGAGTCTCCTCAAGACAACATGAAGATGTAAAGTTATCAAAAAAACAACTTTTCGCCACACCGTCTGACCGTGGCGTGCCCTTAAAGTTTGATGAATAACATTAAAACACGGCATTCATTTTAACGGAGTTACCATGAACGCATCATTAGACCGCATTGTTTTGGTCAACTCACACCTGGAGTTATTTTTATTCAGCCACTTTACGAAACCATTTCAAACTGTGTGAAATGGGTCTCAAGATATTGATAGTGTAGGCATAAGATTGCTGTGACTTTTCATCATGATGATTAACTGCTTGGCAGCTGAGGTCATCATCTCGACATGAAAAACGAAACTCAATTGAACACAGCTGCAAGTGAACGCATCATAAGACTTTGAAAAAAGTTACAGCGTGACAAGCTGCGGAGCTGTGGGTGACGGGGAACCGGAGAACTGTTGGCGAATCTGGATGAGAGTTCGGCGTCAGAGTTACTGTGGACGTTGTTCGCTCAGCAGGTTAGAGTGTCTCCACGCTATTTCCCCTCTCCCCTCGTGTTTCTTCCTGTGTGAACTCTGCCGCTGCCTTTGTCAACATCAGCACTGGCTATTAGCTAGCTCCTGCTAGCTCCAACAAAGCATCTCTCAACTGCTACGTAAGTGAAACGGACACTTCTGACTGACTGTGATGATAAGCAAAAGAGACACTGTGGACTGACTGTGCAGAGTACAGTGCGCGGCACACACTCTAAGAACAATTCCATAGCGACAGTGAGACTGCATGCTGGTGCACGTGTGATGCGTTGTACTGCTATTTGTTTGATCTGTTTACTAATAATAGCTCTAATAAATACTGTATAAGTTATATTTTGCTCGGGAATTGAACTGTGTTAAAGCGGTTCACATGGAAAATAAATGTTCAATTATGTGAAGGGTGATTTTCATTACTATTATACTAATGGAGATTTAGCACTTGCTACACATTGTAACAGCAGCTGTGCAAAGGAGCACTACGTATCCTAAGGCTCTTTATTCAGAGTCACGGTGTTGATGTCCTGTCACGTGTTACAGTGAAAAATAACCGTGTCTACTAGTGTTTACATCGTTAATCTCAGGCAGACTTCCCTGAATTATTTTGTTAAATATAAATACATTATAGCCTTGTAACTTTATTAGAACAGACAGTGTTCATAGAGAATTTGAAAATGATGTGCACTACCTATTTCCTAAGATGAAATGATTATGATCTGATTATTTTTATGTTTCCTTTCATTTTATTAGGGACGGACGAGCCTGAAGGACACAGCTTTGATGACCATGTTCTGTCTCTTATGGCAAAGCAGAAATATAAAACACTGGGTTCTTATCTAAAGTGTATCAAATCAGATCTCCACCATGTTGCTGCTGAGGACATCAGGTGCTGCAGTTCTTCATCTATGAAGAGAAAAAACGCACTGTTAAAGAATGTTTTGTGTTGTGTATAAAGCACAACAGATTTCAGATAGGACTGTTGTACTGTGGTCTTGGTTTATATCCTCATGGTTAAATGTACATATTTTAAGTCCCTTCTGATAAAAGTGCTGAAAGAAATACAACATTGTACAAATACATAAAATGTCTTTCTACCTCATCAGTACTATTCAAGGTGATAATCTCCCACAGACCTATTGATAACAGTCCAAATCAAGTCTTTCCACTTCTCTCAGTGTGAAAACATAATTCTATAATTAATTTGAGAACTGTTTACAACACTGATGTGTGGAGATTAAAATCATACCTAAACTGTCTAATTCACTGTAAAACTCCATGACATTCGCAGGCCATCTGTAGTTAAGGGAGCAACGCATGGAGTGATGTGTAGATTACTAGTTTGATGATGCATGAGGAGAGGCGGTGGTCGAGTGGCAGAAACTTGGACTATGGGCAGAGAAGGTCTCTGGTTCGTCTTTGGTTCGACTCCATGGAGAGACAACAAAAGTCGAACCTGGATTGATCTGTCCAAAAATCCAAGAGTCTCCCTACCCTCTCTAGTGCCCATGAGCAAGGCACCTCACTCCCCCAACATCTGCTCCCCGAGCGCCGTACATGGTCGCTCACTGCTCTGTGTGTCCTGCACCAGATGGGTAAAAAGCAGCGATTAAATTTCCCTACCTGCATGAGTGTGCCTTTGCATGTCTGTGCATGTGTTTGGGATGAATAAATGGATTTTAATCTTAATCAGTTGTCTTCCAGTTGACCAGCATGAAGCTGCAGATCTCCACCATGTTGCTGCTGGGGACATCAGGAGCTGCATTAATGAGGAGCAGAAGCGTACTGTTATGAATGTTTTGTGTTGTTTATGAAGCACTACTTATTTCAGCTAGAACCGATGTACTAGGGTCTGGGTTTGTATCCTAATGGTTAAATGCACATACTTTAAATCGCTTTTGATAAAACGTGACAAAGAAATACAACATTGTACACATAGATAAAATGTCTTTCTACCTCATCTGTAATATTCAAGGTGATGATCTCCCACAGAGCTGTTGATAACAGTCCACATCAAGTCTCTCCACTTCCCTCAGTGTGAAAACATAATTATATAATTAATTGGAGAAGTGTTTACAACACTGATGTGTGGACATTATAATGTTATCACTACTGTCTAATTCACTCTACAACTCCATGACAGACTAAATAAACGATGTGAAAATAGTAATGGCGGATATACCATCCTGTATCAGAATATTGGTGAAACAGTTACTATCACATGAAACGTACACGTGTAGCGTATTGATAGTAACTCATTAAAAAAAATAATGTCACAACCAAAACAAGACTGTCGAGTTATCTTGCTTCAATCTGTTCATTAGACGTGATAAATAAACGGTAACTTTTATAACAATTACATATTACAAAAAACTTGAGGCATGTAAGCATATGATGATAGATAAAGCAATAGGTAATGTTGGATAGTTTCAAGGTTACTTACCTCTAGTTCAGCACCAGCGGCTGGCCAGAAGAAGTGGAGCGATCTTCCTTGCCGCACAGGGCAAACGCAGGCAATGTGGAGACGAGCGCTTGGTCATCGAACGTTCTCTCTTCCCCGACCGCAACAGACTTGAAATTGCCTGTGCTCGGGCCCGTTAGTGCTACAACGTAGCCCTAGTTATTAGGGCCCGAGCACCGAAATCGGTGGGAGGCCCTATTGAAATTGAAATGATTATTATTATTATTATTATTATTTTTCTTAGCTTAAATGAATTGGCTTTTTGAGGGCTTTAATGTGCTCAAAAAGTTGTAGGAGTTTGCAGTAAATTCGAAGGCGGCGTAAAATTACGTATTCTGGAGTATTTTGAAAAGGGCGTGGCAAAATGGCTCAAGAGCGCCACCTACGGAAAAGCCCCTCATTTAGCATTCACCGATCCTCAAAAAAAACAAAGATTATTGTGTATCATGACTAGATGCACAAAAAAGTCCATCAGTGCATTATGAATAACGCAACAGGAAGCCCGCCAGTTTGACTTTAGTGGCCATTTTGGTCATATTCCATATTTTTTCTTTGATGTACTTGTCGTACAGCTTTCATCAGATCAACTTCAAATTTAGACGATCGTCATCACAACAAATTGGAGATCTAAAGTTATTGAAGGATTACGTTTTAGCAAAACCGTCTGACCGTGGTGTGGCGTTAAAGTTTGATGAAACGCCATCAAAACACAAGCTTCCATATTTCAGACATATTTTGTCCAATTGAGTCCAAACTAGACACATTCGACAAGAGTCGCCACCAGAAGACATGGGTGCAGAAATTGTGACTTACAATCACAGCGCCCCCTGGTGGTAACGCGAAATGTCTTATTTTGGTACGTGTTATGTTTTTATGTACTACTCAGACAGCTTTCATCAGATCAACTTAAAAATTAGATGAGACTCTACAAAACAAGATGAAGATCTAAAGTTATCAGAATTTAAACTTTTCATCATACCGTGTGACCGTGGTGAGGTCTCAAAGTTCGACTAAACGCCAATATAAGCGAGCTTCTGTAACTTAGACATATTTTGTCCAATCGACTCCAAACTACACATATAAGACAAGAGTCGCGACCGGAAGACATCTACCTAGAAATCATGACTTAAAAGGAAAGCGCCCCCTGGTGGCATCAGGAAATGTCTTGTTTTGGTCATCTTACTCTTTGATGTATTTCCCTCCAGCCACTTTACTAAACCATGTCAAACTGTGTCAAATTGGTCTCAAGATATTGATAATGTAGGCATAACATTATTGTGACTTTTCATCATGCAGATTGTTAATGGCGTGGCATCAAAGTTCATCAGCTCATCATGACCAATGAAACACATTTTAACAGAGTTACCCTGAACGCAGCATGAGACCGCTTTCGGTTTGTTACGTCTCACACTTGGATGTATTTCTCCTCATTCACTTTGCTAAACCATGTCAAACTGTGTCACATGGGTCTCAATATATTGATAATGTAGGCATAACATTGCTGTGAGTTTTCATCATGCGGATTATTCATAGCTTTGCAGCAGACTTCTTCAACTCGCCATGACAAACGAAGCTGCATTTAACACAGCTGCAAGTGAACGCCTCATGAGTTACGTCGTCACAAGCTGCGGAGCTGTGTATCACGAAGAACCGGAGAACGGTTGGCGAGTCTGGATGAGAGGACGGCGGCGGAGTCACTGTGGACGTTGTTCGCTCAGCAGGTTAGAGTGTGGGACTCAAAGCTTTTTTCCCCCGTCCGTCGTGTCTTTTCCTGTGTGAACTCTGCCGCTCTCAACAGCAGCACTGGCTATGAGCTAGCTCCTGCTACCTCCAACGAAGCATCTCTCAACTGCTACGTAAGTTAAACGGACACTTCTGACTGACTGTGATGATAAGCAAAAGAGACACTGTGGATGTGTGATGTGTTGTACTGCATTTGTTTGATCTGTTTACTAATACTAGCTCTAATAAATACTGTATAAATTATATTTTGCTCCTGAATTGAACTGTGTTAAAGGGGTTCACATGGAAAATATATGTTCAATTATGTAAAGGGTGATTTTTGTTACTATTATACTAATGGAGATTTAGCACTTGCTACACATTGTAAGAGCAGCTGTTCAAAGGAGCACTACGTCTTTTAAGGCTCTTTATTCAGAGTCACGGTGTTGATGTCCTGTCACGTGTTACAGTGAAAAATAACCGTGTCTCCCACCTTCAGTATTTAAATCGTTAATCTCAGACAGACTTCACTGAATTCTTTTGTTAAATATGAGTAAGTCATAGCCTTGTAACTTTACTAGAACAGACAGTGTCATACAGGGTTGTGGGTTTATATGCACTACCTATTTCCTAATCTGAAATGATTATGCTCTGATTAACTTTGAACTAATATTTTATTTTTACCATTTAAAAGTCTGTTAATTACTTAACCTGGCCCATGTATGACTTTACATATCTGTGTATTGGTTTCATGTTCCTCTAGAAGGTCCAACTTGACACACAACTTGAATCCAACCAGACTGAACACTGACTCCAGGTACAGACCTGATTTCATTACTTAAAAACAATCAAAGTATTGCACATAATACATAATGTATTAAATTATAATGCAATACTTTTAATGTGAAATAGCTCCATTAAAAACATTCATTGTCATGGTAGTGCACGTTTTAATCCAAAAGCATATTCAAATACACAGTTGAATATCCACAGAAAATAAGATTACACACTTTGTTCATATGTAACTCTTCCTCTACAATAATGACGATCACTTTCATGTTTCCTATCATTTTATTAGGGACAGACGAGCCTGAAGGACACAGCTGTGATGACCATGTTCTGTCTCTTATGGCAAAGCAGAAATATAAAACACTGGGTTCTTATCTAAAGTGTATCAAATCAGATCTCCACCATGTTGCTGCTGAGGACATCAGGTGCTGCAGTTCTTCATCTATGAAGAGAAAAAACGCACTGTTAAAGAATGTTTTGTGTTGTGTATAAAGCACAACAGATTTCAGATAGAACTGTTGTACTGTGGTCTTGGTTTATATCCTCATGGTGAAATGTACATATTTTAAGTCCCTTCTGATAAAAGTGCTGAAAGAAATACAACATTGTACAAATACATAAAATGTCTTTCTACCTCATCAGTACTATTCAAGGTGATAATCTCCCACAGACCTATTGATAACAGTCCAAATCAAGTCTTTCCACTTCTCTCAGTGTGAAAACATAATTCTATAATTAATTTGAGAACTGTTTACAACACTGATGTGTGGAGATTAAAATCATACCTAAACTGTCTAATTCACTGTAAAACTCCATGACATTCGCAGGCCATCTGTAGTTAAGGGAGCAACGCATGGAGTGATGTGTAGATTACTAGTTTGATGATGCATGAGGAGAGGCGGTGGTCGAGTGGCAGAAACTTGGACTATGGGCAGAGAAGGTCTCTGGTTCGTCTTTGGTTCGACTCCATGGAGAGACAACAAAAGTCGCACCTGGATTGATCTGTCCAAAAATCCAAGAGTCTCCCTACCCTCTCTAGTGCCCATGAGCAAGGCACCTCACTCCCCCAACATCTGCTCCCCCGAGTGCCGTACATGGTCGCTCACTGCTCTGTGTGTCCTGCACCAGATGGGTAAAAAGCAGCGATTAAATGTCCCTACCTGCATGAGTGTGCCTTTGCATGTCTGTGCATGTGTTTTGGATGAATACATGGATTTTAATCTTAATCTTTTAATCTTAATTAGTTGTCTTCCAGTTGACCAGCATGAAGCTGCAGATCTCCACCATGTTGCTGCTGGGGACATCAGGAGCTGCATTAATGAGGAGCAGAAGCGTACTGTTATGAATGTTTTGTGTTGTTTATGAAGCACTACTTATTTCAGCTAGAACCGATGTACTAGGGTCTGGGTTTGTATCCTAATGGTTAAATGCACATACTTTAAATCGCTTTTGATAAAACGTGACAAAGAAATACAACATTGTACACATAGATAAAATGTCTTTCTACCTCATCTGTAATATTCAAGGTGATGATCTCCCACAGAGCTGTTGATAACAGTCCACATCAAGTCTCTCCACTTCCCTCAGTGTGAAAACATAATTATATAATTAATTGGAGAAGTGTTTACAACACTGATGTGTGGACATTATAATGTTATCACTACTGTCTAATTCACTCTACAACTCCATGACAGACTAAATAAACAATGTGAAAATAGTAATGGCGGATATACCATCCTGTATCAGAATATTGGTGAAACAGTTACTATCACATGAAACGTACACGTGTAGCGTATTGATAGTAACTCATTAAAAAAAATAATGTCACAACCAAAACAAGACTGTCGAGTTATCTTGCTTCAATCTGTTCATTAGACGTGATAAATAAACGGTAACTTTTATAACAATTACATATTACAAAAAACTTGAGGCATGTAAGCATATGATGATAGATAAAGCAATAGGTTATGTTGGATAGTTTCAAGGTTACTTACCTCTAGTTCAGCACCAGCGGCTGGCCAGAAGAAGTGGAGCGATCTTCCTTGCCGCACAGGGCAAACGCAGGCAATGTGGAGACGAGCGCTTGGTCATCGAACGTTCTCTCTTCCCCGACCGCAACAGACTTGAAATTGCCTGTGCTCGGGCCCGTTAGTGCTACAACGTAGCCCTAGTTATTATTATTTTTCTTCGCTCAGTGAATTGGCTTTTTGAGGGCTTTAACGTGCTCAAAAAGTTTCTAAAGTGTACAGTAAATTACAAATGTGCGCAAGTTTACGTTTTCTGAAGTATTTTGAAAAGGGCGTGGCAAAATGGCTCAAGAGCGCCACCTACGGAAAAGCCCCTCATTTAGCATTCACCGATCCTCAAAAAAAACATAGACTATTGTGTCTCATGACAAGATGCACAAAAAAGTCCATCAGTGCATTATGAATAACGCAGCAGGAAGCCCGCCAGTTTGACTTTAGTGGCCATTTCGGTCATATTCCATATTTTTTCTTTGATGTACTTGTCGTACAGCTTTCATCAGATCAACTTCAAATTTAGACGATCGTCATCACAACAAATTGGAGATCTAAAGTTATTGAAGGATTACGTTTTAGCAAAACCGTCTGACCGTGGTGTGGCGTTAAAGTTTGATGAAACGCCATCAAAACACAAGCTTCCATATTTCAGACATATTTTGTCCAATTGAGTCCAAACTAGACACATACGACAAGAATCGCGACCAGAAGACATCGGTGCAGAAATTGTGACTTACAATCACAGCGCCCCCTGGGGGCAACAGGAAATGTCTTGTTTTTAAGACGTGTTATGTTTTTATGTACTACTCGGAGAGCTTTCATCAGATCAACTTAAAAATTAGATGAGACTCTACAAAACAAGATGAAGATCTAAAGTTATCAATATTTAAACTTTTCATCACACCGTGTGACCGTGGTGAGGTCTCAAAGTTCGACTAAACGCCAATATAAGCAAGCTTCTGTAACTTAGACATATTTTGTCCAATCGACTCCAAACTACACATATAAGACAAGAGTCGCGACTGGAAGACATCTACCTAGAAATCATGACTTAAAAGGAAAGCACCCCCTGGTGGCATCAGGAAATGTCTTGTTTTTGTACATCGTGCGCTTTGATTTATTTGTCGGAGAGCTTTCATCACATCAATTTAAAATTTAGACGGGTGGCATCACAACAAGATGGAGATCTAAAGTTATCAAAGAAACAACTTTTCGACACACCGTCTGACTGTGGCGGGGCGTCAAATCAGCTCACCATGACACACGAAACCGCTTAAAGGGGACATATTCGCTTTAAAGGGGACATATTATTTCCATTTCAACACAGTTGATATGGTTCCTTGGGGTCTTAATGAAATGTCTGTAAAATATTTTGGTAAAAATACCCCAAGGATAATTTAAAACAGCACCTTTTTACTCTGTCTAAAACAGACCTCCTCAGATCAACCTGTTTTTAAGGCCCCGCCCCCCTCTCACCCCGCCCCCATCTTACCCCACCCCCTTTCACCCCTCTCATCCCTCCCCCTTCTCACCCCTCCCCCCTCTCATGGAGGTGTAGGACATGTGCTTGAATGTGTTCTCACTACAGAATGCATTCAACATCTATAGGGCAGATTATGGGCCTCGTGAAAATTTACGTATTCTGGGGTATTTGGAAATGGGTGTGGCAAAATGGCTCAACAGCGCCACCAACGGTGCTTTCCCTCATTTACGGAGAAACACCTTATTTAGCATTCACTGATCCGCACGAAATTGAAGACAGTTGTGTATCATCACCAGATGCACAAAAAACGCGCTCGGAGCAATATGAAAAACGCAACAGGAACCCGCCATTTTCGATTTGGACCATATTCCATGTTTTTTATATTCAAGTACTTCTTGGAGAGCTTTCATCAGATCAACTGAAAATTTAGACGAGTGTCATCACAACAAGATGGAGATCTAAAGTTATTGAAAGATCAATTTTTCGCCACACCGTGTGACCGTGGCGAGGCGTCAAAATGTGACTAAACGCCATCAAAACACAAGCTTCTGTATCTTGGACATATTTGGTCCAATCGAGGTGCAAACTACACATGTAAGACAAGAAGCGCGACCTGATGACATCAACAAAGACACCATGACTTAAAATCATAGCGCCACCTGCTGGCTACAGGAAGTGAAGCGTTTATCTTGCAGCAGTGCGCAAATGCATGCAACGCTGAGACGAACGCTTGGTCATCGAACGTTCTCTCTTCCCCGACCGCAACAGACTTGAAATTGCCTGTGCTCGGGCCCGTTAGTGCTACAACGTAGCCCTAGTTTTACTTAATTTTTGAGGAAATTGTACTTTCTTACCTCTTGTTGTTCTGGGTTTGTACCCTCATTGTTGAATGCACTCATTAGGGCCCGAGCACCTCCGGTGGGAGGCCCTATTGAAATTGAAAGGATTATTCTGAGAATTTTTAAACATGCTCAAAAAGTTTTAAAAGTTTGCAGTAAATTAGAAAGTGGTGTAAATTTACGTATTCTGGAGTATTTGGAAATGGGCGTGGCAAAATGGCTCAACAGCGCCACCTACGGAAAAGCCCCTCATTTAGCATTCACCGATCCTCTAAAAAATCAACACAGTTGTGTATCATGACCAGATGCACAAAAAAGCCTCAAGGACCATTGTGAAAAAATTAACAGGAAGCCCGCCATTTTGGATTAAGTGGCCATTTTGGTCATATTCCATATTTTTACTTTGATGTAGTTCTCGTAGAGTTTTCACCATATCAACCTAAAATTTAGACGAGTGCCATCACAACAAAATGGAGATCAAAAGTTATTGAAAGATAAACTTTTCGTCATACCATCTGACCGTGGCATGGAGTCAAAGTTTGATGAAACGTCATCAAAACACGAGCTTCTCTATCTCAGACACATTTGGTCCAATCAACACCAAACTACACATGTAAGACAAGAGTTGCGACCTGAAGACATCTACACAGAAATTGTGACTGAAAATCACAGCGCCTCCTGGTGGCAGCAGGAAATGTCTTGTTTTTGGTACATTTTACACTTGGATGTATTTCTCCTCATCCACTTTGTGAAACCATGTCAAACTGTGTCAAATGGGTCTCAAGACATTCATAATGTAGGCTTACGATTACTGTGACTTTTCATCATGAGGATTATTAATGGGGTTTCATCAAAGTTCAACTCGCCATGACACACGAAAATTGCTGTACCTTCCGTGTTCAAGGGTCCAGCTCCCTCAAACTACATGTGTGTATCTACAGCCCACCCCTGAAGATAAGGGCAGCCGCGGCACTACGATTGGTCTACATCTACAAAAATCAATAGGGACATGTGTCTTTTCATGACAAAGAAATAAGTCTCTTGGACAGATACGCTAAACCACACAGGAAGCCCGCCATTTTGGATTTGGTAGCCATTTTGGCCATATTCCACACTTTTACTTTGATGTACTTGTTGTAGAGCTTTCATCAGATCAACGTGAAACTTAGTTGAGTGTCATCACAACAAGATGAAGATGAAAAGTTATTAAAAGATCGATTTCTTGTCTCACCAAGTGAGCTTGGCGTGACGTCAAAGTTTGATTACACGCCATTAAAACATGAGCTTCTGTATCTTGGACATATTTGGTCCAATCCAGTCCAAACCAGACATGTAAGACAAGAGTCGCGACCTGATGACATCTACAAAGACACCATGATTTAAAACGATAGCACCATATGCTGGCTACAGAAAGAGCGCCTATCCTTGCTGCAGAGCTTAAAACGCACGCACGGCAGAGACGTGCGCTTGGTCATCGATCGCTCTCTCTTCCCCGACCGCAACAGACTTGAAATCGCCTGTGCTCGGGCCCGTTAGTGCTACAACGTAGCCCTAGTTGTAAATTGGTTTGGATGGAAGAGTCCGCTAAATTAAATTTGACCGGGAGTGTTGTGTATAGGGCTCGAAAGGGCACATGATGTCCCTTCACTTTTTCGCTTTGCCCTGTAAGCCCTTCTGTAAAATGAACGGATCAAGGAAACGAAAAGTGGACAATGAGTGCCGAGTGTTTAACACAGAGTGGACAACAAAATACTTTGTCACATAAGTCCAATCGAAGGCTGTATGCCTGATATGCCGAGAAAGAAACTGTAACAGTTTTCAAGGAGTACAACATCAGCCGTCACTTTTTATTCACCATATGAGCTTATGTGTGGCCAGAAGGCATAACTGCCTGTAGATTTCCTGTTGGGCGCATCACAGGAGGAACCACGTCTAGGTCGGCAGAGGATTGGATGGATGAACATCAAAATCATCTGAGTTAAGTCAATCTTCATGTTAAGGAACGACTCCAGCAGGCAGCAGAACAAAGGAACAGACAATATCAGCCAAACGCAACCTCTCTTATCGCTCCTGGAATCCTGGTCTACAGGAAAAGTCACCCCATAGGACGCCACAAAGGATTCCTGGGATCCAGCTGTGTATGTGGTGGTGAAAAACATGGATAAAGAAGGAAGGGTATATAAAATATGCCCCAGAGATGGTGCTGGCCCAGAAAAGAATCTTAACAGGTCAGAACATATGGTTTTACCAACTTCCAACATCAATAGGCCCATGACCCAAAACCAACCGGTACCTGATCCAGGCCTGGTCGATGATTCACCGGTTTCTAATGAAGAAGAGAGAGAGAGTGACTCAGATGGGGTCTTAATCACTGGGGAACCCGAGTGGTGCCAAGTTCAGGCCCCCTCCCTCACTTCCCTTGAGCTAAATGGTCAAACCATGGGCACAGAATTACATTGCTCTGGCACCCCACTATCCAGTTCAGATCACAGCCAAGAAAATAGCCCAAACTATGTTAATATAGTAGTAACAGGGAAGCCAAACTTATCACAGAGTAGGCCCAAAAGGAACGCAGCTGGGCATCACACTAACCCTTTTAACCTCCCGAGGTCAGTAAATGAAACCGTTGATACCTCAGTTAGAACCATGCTGGTGAGCCATGCTGCAAATCATCTTGTTGTTGAGATAGTGCTTAGACCCTGGTTGTAATTTGTCACCGGGTCGGTGACCTTTCAAAATTGGGGCCATTGTAATGGGGTAAATTCTTAATAAAGTTGTATAGTTTTAGCAGTGTTATTTTCCCCGTTCTGCTGATGTTTTAATATACTTGACAGGACGGTGATGCCTATAGGCTGCGGGGAGGCTGCGAAATGTATTAAGGGACACCGTTGCTTGCCCCCTCTCCCTCTCTCTCTCTCTCTCTCCCCACTGCTGGACATTTGTGTGTGAGGAAGTGTAGCGTGGGCGCAGCAGGTGTGGACGCAAATTGTTTGTTGCGGTAAGTTTGCTGAAAGTCACTTTAATGTTAATGGAGATCAGGCAGAAAACGTTCCGCAAACATTAACCGCAATTCTGTCCATAGAGCCCAGCGTACAGCTGTGTGTGTATGTGTGTGTGTGTGTGTGTGAGACAGTATCAGCGTTGCCATGAATGCACGTTGTAATCTCCTCCAGTCAGCGTGTACCCACAAACTAATGGAAATAATACACATAGTAATGCGGTGGAACATTTACCAGAGTCTTCACTATTGTGTGCGTGACATTAAGTTAAGTCGCCTTGTCCTGTTTTATTAGTTGTCGTCAAGACAATGAGGACGGCGTGGGTCCCTGCTTTATTTTAATGAATTGAAGGTATGACATAATGATGTGTTTTATGTTTGTAAATGTGTGACCTAATACAATATGTTGGTTTTATAGGGGTGCCTTCAGGCAGAATATTTACAGTCACTGTTTTTTCCCTCATTTAGATTTCATTTAGATTATTTGGCTGTGTTTAGATTTAGTTTATTTCTGATTATTGTTTGTTTTTTTTTGTTCTATGGCAATTTGCAATATGGTTGACTGGTACTGTGCAATCCGGGTTTAATGACTTGAATATTGGTGACTTATTGGCTCCAAAAACTAGAGGCCCTCTTCTGTCATTTTGTTGTATTATATCGCTTGCAATGTTCTTTTCTTTTCTTTCTTATAGTGTGCTGTGCTTGTTTAATGCATTATATTTTAGCGTTGTTAAATTGGATCTTGAGCCTTTAATTTCTGTCTTTTAAATCTGTTATTTGTATCAAGTCCAGGCCAGTACTTCAACCTTTGCACATGATCCTGTGCTGTTTGATCAGTCTTTTTAAATAATTTGCATGAATTGAATAAATTGTATATTTCTGAATCATCAGCCTCCCGTCCCATTTATTCCGGATATATTTGGTGAACCCCATTGGCATTCATCTCTCACTCTAAACCTTTTTGACCACTACTTGTATAGGAAAAAAAAAAGGTATTTGCAGCATTGATTAGAATAAACACTTTGTAGCATAAATTAAGGTCAATTAATTGATGGATTATTGTCAGTAATGGTAGAGTATCTGAGGAGAAATTTTACATTTCAAGCAGTCTTGTTATAATCATAGTCCATGGTCAGCATTCACCACGATCATGATCCACCACCATTACCAGATTTATGAAGGGGCAGGTTCAGAAATGATAGCCGAGTAAGGGTTGAGGCTCTCGCTGTGTGCAGGTAAACTTGGTCTAAGGTTTTGAGATGATGCAGAACTATAGCTTTCAAATAGGCTCATTGATTTTAGGAACTACAAAAAAATATCTTAAGTCAACTATGGTTTTCTTAGCGGACGCCATGGCCTGTCAGAGATTTATTCTTTTGCTATATGCATATTTGTATATTAGCACATACATAATACATTAATTTATATGTCATTTTGCAAACACTTATCTATTATTTTTATACTGAATTGTTTCATTCATAACTTTCAGTGCAGATTTCATTCAGCAGAGTGGTTCCAATGTGACTTACAACGATGACGTGGTCACTAGCTGAGATACTAAAGCAACTGGTAACAATACTGCAGCAGCAGTGCAAGCAAAGGGGATGATTGGAAATTTTTGTCTGCTTAAATAGACCACGTGATAAGGTATGTGTCTTATAGATGTTGTGGAGAGTGAGGTAATTGGAGCAGCGCAGCTTCATTTGACTGCCTGAACTAGCTCGCAGGCGTCACTCCATTTCAACACTTTTATACTTGCTGTCATTATGTCTAAGTAGACAATGACTGTTTCCAGTTATTATCTCAAAGTGATGCACATTGGGTTTATGGTCTCTTTAAAATGTGTCATAAATAACAAGCATTGAGATATGTAATGAAAATAATTTATTTGACGAGCGTATTGAAGTGTTTGACTGCGACTTTTCAGCAGTGAAAAACCAAAATAACATATCTCAGAGGAAAGTGAGAACAGAAACAGTTTTTCACCTCATTTTGTTTGGAATGGACAGTCATATCACCTACATCAAGAGTCAACTTAACAGTGTTTTCACTTTACACAGCATCCTGGCAAATCTAGCCTTTATTCATTCCTCTTTCCATGCCACACAGGGCAAGAGTTTATAGGTACATGGTGGGCTGAGTCTCTATTTTTCCAATTACAGACTTGGCTATAAAGTATACAGCTTAAATGTGCAGCTAACAATACAAAGCCATTACTGCAAACACTCATGTTTATGCTGCATGTGTGTTGTGTGAAGGTATGTGGTATGTGTGTTGAGCCAAGGAAGTTTGATTGTGTGCACGTGCATGTGTGTTTGTCAGTGTCAATAGGAGGCAGCTGAAAAGGCAGGAAGCAGGGAAACACTGCTGTTTTTAATTAGCATGCCAGTCTGAAAGTCATTTCAGGGGAGAGAACTTTACAAGCATCCACAATACGTAGTGGATGAATGAAATGAGAAGCATTTGTGCACTAACTTCTGCTGATATATAATATGTTGTAAAAAGTTTGTGAGAGAGAGAGAGGTGGGTTGTGATAATTGTCAGTTCTGTGTCTACAGTCAGCTGAAGGGAAAGTGTGTGTGTGTGTGGGTGGGTGTTTTGGTCTGTGTTTAAAACGTTTTTATTCCAGCCAAAGGGCTGGGGCATGTGAGGACACACACGACTGAGTACTCCGCAGATCTAAACCTACTTGTGATTTACAAAATCACTCTTTTTATGAGGAATTACATTGTCATTTTGTTCTCTCTCTCCAATAATGATGTTGCCCTCTAAACAACCCATCAGCCCCTTTCAGTGGTAGAACAGACTTATTAAATGGAGCAGAGGCTCGCTAAACTGACACATGGCCTGAAGGCCTGGATACATTTTGTCTTTTTGTTTTATGGCCTCCTCCTATGTGCAAGACCTAAAGTCAAGGTGTACAGTTGCAATCAGAAATATTCAACCCCCTCACCTCAAAAGACATGATAGTGATGTGGATGAAAGATAATAACAATAAATGACAAAAAAAAACATTAAACAACAAGAGATATTTATTGATACATATTTTAGTTATTTTGACAACAGAAATTGACTTAATTTAAGTACTTTGTGGCGCATCCTCTAGTTTTTCTAACTTCTAACAAACGTTTTCGGTAAGTGCGGACAAGCTTCTTACACCTCTTGATCAGAATCTTTGCCCATTATTCACGTTCAAAAGCCTCTAGCTCAGTGATGTTTGATGGCTTCCATGCTGCAACTGCTTTCTTTAAATCCCACCAAAGATTTTCTCTCAGATTTAAATCTGGTGACTATGAATGCCACTCCAGGACGTTCCAGGATGGATCTTTTTCTTTGGTTTGGCTTTGGTTGACTTTGAGGTTGGCTTTGGATCATTGTCTTTCTGGAAAGTGCAATGAACACCAAGGTTTAATTTGTCAACAGAAGGCATCAGATTCCTCTTAAAAATGCCGCAGAAAAACAGCCCAACATCATTACATTACATTACATTACATTTCATTTAGCTGACGCTTTTATCCAAAGCGACTTAAAATAAGTGCATTCAAACCTGAGGGTACATACCAAGGACGACAAGAATCAAGAAAGTACAATTTCTTCAAATAAAGCAAAACGACTTTTTTTTTTTTCTTTTTTTTTTAATTCAAGGTAAAGTCGGAAGAGGTGTGTTTTTAGTTTTCGGCGGAAGATGTGTACACTTTCTGATGTCCGGATGTCAATGGGGAGCTCATTCCACCATTAGGAGCCAGGATTGAAAACAGTCGTGTTTTTGATGAGTGTTTAGCTCGCAGTGAGGGAGCAACGAGCTGATTGGCCGAAGCAGAGCGGAGTGAACGGGGTGGGGTGTAACGTTTGACCATGTCCTGGATGTAGACTGGACCGGATCCGTTCACAGCATGGTACGCAAGTACTAGTGTTTTGAACCGGATGCGAGCAGCCACTGGTAACCAGTGAAGGGAGCGGAGGAGAGGAGTAGTGTGAGTGAATTTAGGTTGGTTAAAAAACAGTTGAGCTGCTGCATTCTAGATGAGCTGCAAAGGTCGGATGGCAGTAGCAGGAAGACCTGCCAGGAGGGAGTTACAGTAATCTAGACGTGAGATGACCAGAGCCTGGACCAGAACCTGCAGAGAGAGCAGGGAGAGAGCAGAGCCTGAGACACCCAGGTCCTGAAGGGATGAAATAAGGATCTGGTGGTTCACTGTGTCAATGACCCACCATCAGGATTGACCTTGGGGCTGGTTATCTTCTGGACATAAGCCTTGCCTTTCGCACGCCAGACATACTGTTGGCCCATATGTCCAAATAGTTTCAGTTTGGTTTCATCAGTCCATAGAACTGTCCCCCAAAAACTCAGTCATCTTATCCAAATTCCTACTGACATATTCTAGTCGACTTTTGATGTTCCTTCTGGTCAAGAGCTGAGTGCGTCTTGGAGTCCGGCCATGAAGTCCTTGTGTATTCAGTGCACGTCTTATAGTTACCACTGAAGCACTTGTACATGCCTTCATCAGGTCATCCTATAGGTGTCTTGCAGTCACAGGGGTTTCTCTGAGTTGTTCTGACTAAGTTGCTGAGGGCCCTTGGTGAAATATTGGGCTTTCTTCCACGGCCAGGCAGGTTTGAAGCTGCTCCATAAGTTTTAAACTTCCTTATAATGCTCCCAATGGTGTCTCTTTGAATACACATTTTTTGGAAATCTTCTTATACCCAAGGCCCTTCAGGTTTGATGAAATAATCTCCTCTCTCAGATTTCGAGGAAGCATCTTTGTCTTTCCCATGATTGCAACTACCATTGAATACCTTAAAAGATGGGGTTTATATATGCATCACAGCTGAAGCAAATGAAAGATCATTATAGAGTTCCCAAAGGCTTAACTATGTTTCAACTCCACTTTAGGCCATAAAAACTGCCAGACAGCTTTAAAAAATACAATATTATATAGGGGTTGAATAATTGTGACATGGCTATCTTAACAAAATATGCTGTTACACACAAATACTACATCATGCATTTTCTGTGTTGATTTTGCGTATCATTCAACTTATAAAGAAGTCATCCGAAGCAGAATCTTGCTCTTTGAAAAAACTGTAATTGATAAATCCTTAAATTCTTTGGGGGGTTGAATATTTCTGATTGCAACTGTAAATACAATGACGACTAATGAAGGGTTGTTTAAATGGTAAATGGTTTTGTATTTATATATGGCTTTTCTAGTCTTGATCTATAATCTGAACGATTAATTTTCCTCCCAAAAAATCAAATTGACCATTTCAGTTCATTTTAACAACAAAATGTATATGTCATTGTATAATGCAGCACAAAACGTAAATGTAAACAAAGGCTTACATATTAAAGTGCAAAACTGTAGGTTTAAACAAATAAAAATAAATAAAAAAGAGGGATTATTATTTAAGTCAGCAGTGCAACTCCAAAAGATATCCAAGTTTCTATCAAACCCCTTATCAAAATAGAAAAAAGTTAGGTCTATTAAACAAAGTGCAACATGTTTAAAGTGTAAGAAACAATGGTATCACGCTCCAAATCCAACTCAAATATTGGAATAAAATGTCGGTTACACATGTGTGTTTTAATGTAACAATGTCACCATGTCCACATGTTCTGGATTCAGGATAGCTCTTTCCTTGGAAACTATGTTTCCAGCTGCGGAGAAGAGACGCTCGGAAGGTGGTGATGTGGCAGGTAGACACAAATAAGACTTTGCCAGAACAGCCAGAGGGGAAACCTTGCCTCATTTGCTTTCCACCACTGCAGAGGATGTGTACTTTTAGACAGAGGCTGTTCCCAAAAATATTTGAGAATCTCTTCTCTCACTGAATGACTGATGACATCTGCCTCGTCCCCATTGTCATTCTGGCTGGATGTTTCTTCTGAGTCCGACCCAAGCAATGTGTCCAGCAAAGACACAGACCTCTTTTCTGTAACAACTGCTGATGTTTGGGCCTCTATGGTTTGCTTCTGTCACTGACTCTCTTTCACTCTCCTTTATGCTTCTAGTGCAATGGGCTTGCACTTTCACCTGCAGTTTCAGGCTTTCATCTGGGCACAGGAATTTCAGTCTGCGAAACCTGGGATCCAGGACAGCTGGAATTACACTGGTGTTTGTAGCAGCATCTTTGTAGGCCATCTCAACCTCCCACCTTTTTGAGATTTAATTTGCTTCAGCAACCTGAAATGCCTGCACATGGGTGTTGTCAAAGGCTGGATTCTGTGTGGACTTCATCAGTCCTTTAATTAGTGCATGTAGAGAGGAGAGGGTCACATACAGGGGCGGCCCTAGCATATTTGGGGCTCTAGGCAAGCTTCACTCCTGGCGCCCCCCCATTTCTTATTTCTATTTTTTCAAAACGATTTTCCACAAAAAATAATTATAAAATTATTTACTTCGTCGAAGTTGCTTGGACACACATACTCTCACAACTATAAGCCTCAATGTGCTAGCATGTTCTGACAACACCAAGGAGGTACGTACCCCTTCCGTTTTCGGCTCATTTTATCCTAAAGTTAGATTTATTTTTTGAATGTCAAAATATTGGTTGGAGATATATGTTATGGGTCCCAAGATTGATACCACAGCAACAAAGTATATCCGTAGAATACAGCATGAATGCAGCAGCAATAACGCCACAGAGCCTTCAGTTCATTGTCCAGACTGCATCTTATTTAAATTAAACACAATTTCAAGTACAAGCATTTCTCTGAGTCAAACTGCATTTTAAAGTGCATAAAACATACATTCAATTATTATGATGTCTCTTTACTTCAAACATCTTAATACACATTATCACTCATAAAGAAATATAAACATTTACAATATAGACCTATTGAACATTAGCTTATAACTGGTCTTTATAAGGCACAATAACAATACATGACTTAATTACAGAGTCTGTGTGTGTCGGAGCTGAAATACACACTGTAAAGTAAACAATAGACTATCACGACCCGCCTGCAAGACGACGTGCAGGTAAAATAAATACCTATACAGGCAAATGTAGTCCCACCCACCTAGTGGCGAGAGTGTCTCTGCTCACTGCCCAGCAGAGTTTCTAAGTTTATCAGTCTAAGTAGATAATCAAAACGACATCAACATGTCTCAATGACACTCGTGGTGATCAAGCAAAGCTTTAGGAGCTAATGTAGTTGACTCTCACCCACTACTAACCTGTAGAATACAGGATGAATGCAGCAGCAATAAAGACACGGACCATTCAGTTCCTCATCTAGTCCATATATATCTATGATCCAGACTGCACCTGGCATGTGGGCAGACGTTACCCCCAAAGAGACAGGACGGGGTGCAACTGCTCCCGTGCCAAAGGTTCCACCTGAGTGCTGCTGTCATTTACTGATTTCTCTAATGAAACATAAACACACGTTACTATCACGTATATTATTAGGAATAATCTTAAATTATTGTTAAAGTACTTAAATACAATATTTTGGGGCATACCATAAATAGAAGGGAGTGCAAAAAACTCTGCTTGGCGCAGTTTTTGGCACCCCCCTCTGAGTGGCGCCCTAGGCAACCGCCTATGTCGGAACCGCCTAGGAAGCCCGGGGCCCCCGTCTGGAGCTAGGCCCAGACGGAGGGCTCGATGGCTAGCGTCTGGTGGCCGGGTTTGCCACGGAGCCCGGTCGGGCATAGCCCGAACAAACTACGTGGCACCCCCCCTCTCTTCATCTCATGGGCCCACCACCTGTGGGAAGACCCGTTGGGGTCGGGTGCGCAGCCACATGGGTGGCAGCGAAGGTAGGGGGTCTCGACGGACCAGACCCGGGCGGCAGAAGCTGGCTCTGGGGACGTGGAACGTCACCTCGCTGTGGGGAAAGGAACCGGAGCTTGTGAGGGAGGTGGAGCGCTATCAGTTAGATCTGGTGGGGCTTACCTCCACGCACAGTCTCAGCTCTGGTACCGTACTCCTGGATAAGGGTTGGACTTTATTCTTCTCCGGAGTTGCCAAGGGCGTGAGGCGTCGGGCGGGTGTGGGGATACTCATAAATCCCCGGCTGAGCGCCGCGGTGTTGGAGTTTACCCCGGTAGACGAGAGGGTCGCCTCCCTGCGCCTAAGGGTTGTAGGGGGGAAAACTCTGACTGTTGTTTGTGCGTATGCACTTAACAGCAGTTCAGAGTACTCGGCCTTCTTGGAGACCCTGAATGGAGTCCTGTATGGGGCTCCAGTAGGGGACTCCGTAGTTCTGCTGGGTGACTTCAACGCCCACGTGGGCAACGATGGAGACACCTGGAGAGGCGTGGTGGGGAGGAACGGCCTCCCTGATCTGAACCCGAGCGGTCGTTTGTTATTGGACTTCTGTGCTAGCCATGGATTGTCCATAACAAACACCATGTTCGAACATAAGGGTGCTCATAAGTGTACCTGGTACCAGAGTACCCTAGGCCGAAGATCAATGATCGATTTTGTGATCGTGTCATCTGATCTGAGGCCGCATGTTTTGGACACTCGGGTAAAGAGAGGGGCGGAACTGTCAACCGACCACCATCTGGTTGTGAGTTGGATCAGGGAGTGGGGGAAATTTCCGGATAGACCTGGTAAGCCCAAACGAGTAGTGCGGGTGAACTGGGAACGTCTGGAGGAGGCCCCCGTCCTAGGTATCTTCAACTCACACCTCCGGCGGAGTTTTTCTGGCATTCCTGTGGAGGTTGGGGGCATTGAGCCGGAGTGGGCGGTGTTCAAAGCCTCCATTGCTGAAGCTGCGGCGGCTAGCTGTGGCCTCAGGGTCTTAGGCTCCTCAAGGGGCGGTAACCCTCGGACACCGTGGTGGACACCGGTGGTCAGGGAAGCCGTCCGATTGAAGAAGGAGGCCTTCCGGGATATGATATCCTGGAGGACTCCTGACTCGGTTGCAGGGTACCGACAGGCCCGAAGGGCTGCAGCTGCTGCCGTGTCGGAGGCTAAGCAGCGGGTGTGGGAGAAGTTCGGAGAGGTCATGGAGAAGGACTTTCGGTCGGCACCAAAGTGTTTCTGGAAGACTATCCGGCACCTCAGGAGGGGGAAACGGGGAACCATCCAAGCTGTGTACAGTAAGGATGGGACTCTGTTGACCTCAACTGAGGAGGTTGTCGGACGTTGGAAGGAACACTTTGAGGAACTCCTGAATCCGAATAACACGCCCTCTATGTTGGAGGCAGAGCTCGAGGTTGATGGTGTTTCATCGTCAATTTCCCTGGTGGAGGTCACTGAGGTGGTCAAACATCTCCGCAGTGGCAAGGCCCCAGGGATTGATGAGATCCGGAGGCTCTGGGTGTTGAGGGGCTGTCATGGTTGACACGCCTATTCAACATCGCGTGGGAGTCGGGTACAGTGCCAAAGGAGTGGCAAACTGGGGTGGTGGTTCCCCTGTTCAAAAAGGGGGACCAGAGAGTGTGTGCCAATTACCGGGGCATCACACTTCTCAGCCTCCCTGGTAAAGTCTACTCCAAGGTGCTGGAAAGGAGGGTTCGGCCGATCGTCGAACCTCAGATTGAAGAGGAACAATGCGGTTTTCGCCCCGGACGTGGAACTACAGACCAGCTCTTCACTCTCGCAAGGATCCTGGAGGGGGCCTGGGAGTATGCCCATCCGGTCTACATGTGTTTTGTGGATCTGGAGAAGGCGTATGACCGGGTCCCCCGGGAGAAACTGTGGGAGGTGCTGCGGGAGTATGGGGTAAGGGGGTCTATCCTCAGGGCCATCCAATCCCTGTACTCCCAAAGCGAGAGCTGTGTTCGCGTCCTCGGCAGCCAGTCAGTTTCGTTCTCAGTGGATGCTGGACTCCGCCAGGGCTGCGCCTTGTCACCAATCCTGTTTGTGATATACATGGACAGGATATCGAGGCGTAGTCGGGGTGGGGAGGGGTTGCAGTTCGGTGGTCTGAGGATCTCGTCACTGCTTTTTGCAGATGACGTGGTCCTCATTGGATCATCGGCCTGTGACCTTCAGCACTCACTGGATCGGCTGGTGGCCGAGTGTGAAGCGGCTGGGATGAGGATCAGCACCTCTAAATCTGAGGCCATGATTCTTAGCAGGAAACCGATGGATTGCTTACTCCGGGTAGGAAATGAGTCCTTAGCCCAAGTGAAGGAGTTCAAGTACCTTGGGGTCTTGTTCGCGAGTGAGGGTACTATGGAGCGTGAGATTGGCCGGAGAATCGGAGCAGCGGGGGCGGTATTGCGTTCGCTTTACCGCACCGTTGTAACGAAAAGAGAGCTGAGCCGCAAGGCAAAGCTCTCGATCTACCAGTCGATCTTCGTTCCTATCCTCACCTATGGTCATGAGGGCTGGGTGATGACCGAAAGGACGAGAGCACGGGTACAAGCGGCCGAGATGAGTTTTCTCAGAAGGGTGGCTGGCGTCTCCCTTAGGGATAGGGTGAGAAGCTCAGCCATCCGTGAGGAACTCGGATTAGAGCCGCTGCTCCTTCACTTAGAAAGGAGTCAGCTGAGGTGGTTCGGGCATCTGGTAAGGATGCCCACTGGGCGCCTTCCTTGGGAGGTGTTTCAGGCACGTCCAGTGGGGAGGAGACCTCGGGGAAGACCCAGGACTAGGTGGAGAGATTATATCTCAACACTGGCCTGGGAACGCCTCGGGATCCCCCCGTCAGAGTTGGTCAATGTGGCCCGGGAAAGGGAAGTCTGGGGCCCCCTGCTTGAGCTGCTCCCCCCGCGACCCGACCCCGGATAAGCGGATGAAAATGAGATGAGAGATGAGAACAAGCCCAACATGCACAAACACACACACCCCTTTTCCACCCAAAATTCCAAGGTGCTGGTTCTTGGCTGGTGCTTATGCCAGTTCGGTGCTGGTTTTTCTCGTCAATTATCTAAGAACCAGCTTGATTTTCCAAAGACTAGAGCCAGAGTAGGGCTACGTCTTTAAATCACTTCATATGCCTCTGTTGTCCTAGCAACGCGTCATGGAAAGTTAGCTAAATAGCGAGAGCTATCCTATAGCTAGCTGTTTATTAACTAGCGCCAGCTGCTACCGTCAACAACTATAACGTTACCCAAGCTATTGAATGTAATATTAAAACGAGACACAGTTAAATCAATATATTTAATGACTTGACGTTCAATTTATTTTGAATTTCTGTGGAGGACCACAGAGCATTTATACAATTAGTTTCATATTTGCTGTTGTCTCTGGTCTTTTTAAAAGTAATGTTTTTGTTTTAGAAAAACGTAGAATAAGCCAAGATTCTAGCCTACCTAAACATTTTATCAAACACTTATTTAATGCAAATTCTAAGGTAGAAGACACACAACTTTATGGCTTTAATAAATTGTAAATTGAAAGCTGTTCTTGAACCATTTGGAGTACATGCATGGTCTTTGTTTCTTTTGAAAGGTAACCTTCTGAACTTTCCCCCAAATAGTCAGAATCACTCTAAGTGCTACTGGCACAAATTTATTTCCGCCTGAATATCTTTCGTAAACAGATGCCTGCAGATGACTCTAGCTGGGACTTATGAGCTGGAAAACACAATGGGACCCTAGCATTAAGCCTTGACTAGCCCAAGTCCACATTTGATAATACCACAGAAAATTAATATTTTGCAGATGTTTTCCTAAGGGCAAGTCTAGGGGTTTTCCAAAAAGACATTTGGAGACTCCAAATGTAACTATGGTCAGAAACCTAGGCTTAAAAGGCTGTTTTTACAATCAAAATCTTACTTTAATATAAAGGAGACAAAACCGGTCATATAGTTCTAAATTTATTCAAATAAACATCTTTCATGTTTTTGGCAACATGCCAGCCATTGATGCGGGCACGACCGGGGACGAAACACAGACGCACGATGCCCTGGGACTAGTTGTTCATTGTTGCGCAGTGGCTTGCTTGGTGTCTCCTTATATTTATCCCCTGAATCAGCACATCCGCTAGTCATCAGAACAATCAGTTGTAATTGTCTCAGTCTCTTGTCTGACAGTCCTTTACAAGTCTGGGACTCATTTGCAGATAAGAAGGGAGCACAGGAGTCAGAAAAATAAAGTATAAAAATAAGACTTTACTTTAATAGTCCATTCAGGGATAAGGCCAAATCCAAAGTCGTAATTCCATGCAGAGTCAAAAAGCAGGGAGTCAAACACACGACGGAGACAGTGACAATCTGGCAGAGGGTGGGGGAAAACACAGGGTATAAATAGGGAGTGCTTAATGACAAACAAGGTACAGGTGTGTGGGGAAACCAACAGGAAGTAAAGCTAGACACAAGACACAAGAACCCAGACAATAAAAAATAAAACAGGAAGTGAACACAGGTGGAGAGGAAGGTCCCGGGTGGACAACCAGACTCTTTGGCCAACCTTGTAGTGCGGAGCTTGAGAACGCCCCTTGTCAGCCACACGGTTGTATCGGCTGGAGGTGCGGAGGAGAGCCGCCCGTGCTCTTCTCCAAGTAAGATCCATATACACATTGGGAGGGGAAAGTCCTGTGGCTGAGACAGGGAGAGAATTATGAGCATACTCAATCCAGATCAAATTTTTGCTCCAAAGGGAAGGATTTTGTGACACCACACAACGGAGTCCTGTCTCCAACTCCTGGTTGTAACGTTTAGATGGCCGCTTAAGACCATTGCCATGGAAACACGCAGGCCGAAGTTAACATTGGGAGATGGGGCACATCTGAAAAGTGCCCCCCAAGTTTAAAGTAGCATTACATCTCCTAAAGATCTTTATTCAGAGTATTGATGTTGACGTTGATGTGAAGCTATGTGTCTGTCTAATCTTTTTACTTGTTGCAAGCATTTTACTTTAATGCTGTATCATAGGCAACATCTTTGTGTCGCGTTGAGCGCTAAAGGATGTGAAATGTATTTGAAACAGGATTTCTGCTCCCTGCTGGCACTCAAAATACAGCCCATAGTATATCTTACTGGTCTATATAGGCCTACTGCTTATAATAATCCGCTACCTCTATTTTTGTGACGGTGACATGACGTCATACAAAATTGCCCCACCAGAAATTTCAGGCCACTGAGTCCTTATATACTCTAAGTTTTTGTGGTCGGCCCACACCAAAAACGGCTGCTCAGCCCCCTCCAGCCAGTGTCTCCACTCCTCTAGAGCCACCTCCACAGCCAGCCTGTTGCTCTCATCATAGTTAATCTCAGCAGGAGAAAGCTTCCTGGAAAAGAAAGCACAGGGGTGAACCTTAATATCCTTGGAATAGCGCTGGGAGAGGACTGCCCCCGCCCCCACCTCAGAAGCGTCGACCTCAACGATAAACTGCAGCTTCGGGTCTGCCGGATGACTCGTTGTAATTACTGATGAAACGTCTGTACAAATTTGCAAAGCCCAGGAACCTCTGCAGCTGCTTTCTTTCTGTGGGAACAGGCCTTAGCAGGGTCCATCTGGATGCTGCCGGGTGCCACAATGAACCCCAGGAAGCTAAAAGTTTGCTGATGAAATTCACACTTCTCAGCTTTCACAAAGAGTCAATTCTCTAGCAGCCGCTGAAGAACCCGTCGGACATGCTGCTAATGTTCCTCCTCTGACATGGAAAAAATCAAGATGTCATCCAGATAAATAAAAACAAACTTGTTTAAAATGTCCCTCATCACATCATTGACAAGAATTAAAAACTGCCGGGGCTTTAGTTAAACCAAAAGGCATGACCAGATACTCATAACGGCCGCTAGGGGTGTTAAAGGCCGTTTTCCATTCGACCCCTAACGTATGCAAACTAAATGGTAAGCATTTCTTAAATCCAGCTTTGAAAAAATCGATGCCCCTTTTAATAGTTCAAAAGCAGAGGAAATGAGTGGAAGAGGGTACCTGTTTTTGACCATGATATTGTTCAGACCTCTGTAGTCAATGCATAGACGTAGGGATTTGTCCTTCTTACTAACAAAAAAAACCCCAGAACCATTGGGAGAAGAAGAGGGACGGAAAAATACCAGCAGCCAGGGAGCCTTGAATATATTTGTTCATGGCCTCCGTCTCAGGGGCAGACAAGGAGTAAAGAGGACTCTTAGGAAGATAGGCCCCAGGGAGGGGGTCGATGGTGCAGTCATAAAGCTGATGAGGGGGTAAGGAGGTAGCGCGGGACTTGTTGAAAACCTCATTCAAATCCAGGTAGACAGGTGGGACATCCAAGAAAATCAGGGGAAGAGTCCGAGTTTGGGTGACAACAACTAGCAGAGGCAGAAACAAGGCAGGATGAGAGGCAAAATTGCAGATATCATCCCAGTATGGTTACCTGAGATTGTGAGGCTCAAAACTGGAGTACGGTTGGTAACATTATACAACAGGTGACCATCCAGGGCGTTGGCCTCCCGGGGAACAGGGAGTGGTTCTTGGATCAGCTGGAGCTGCTTAGCTAACTCCCGGTCTAGAAAGTTTTCATCAGCTCCAGAATCCACATCACCACTAGTTCCAGGGAAACCTCAGGAGAGCTCAGACAGGCGTGGGTTAATGGTCTGAAGGGACTAGAGGAAGTTGAGGTTTGGCTCACCAATAAACCTCTCCTTTTTGATGAACCCGGTTCTTTTAACGGACATGACGCCAGGAAATGGCCCAGCTTTCCGCATTAGAGGCATCTTCCCTCCCTAAGCCGGCGCTGTCGTTCCTCAGAAGAGAGGGGGTGCGCCCGAGTTGCATGGGTTCCTCCTGACCACTAGGAAGCACTGTGGCGCTGTCCGCTGCCGTCACAGGAACAGAAGTAGTAAGAGGAATACGGGATGGTGAAGCCTGCCCCCATTGGGCTGGCGGTCTATCGTTGAATCGAGCCTTCTCCATCCTCCTCTCATGGAGTCGATTATCAATCTATATAGCCAGAGTGACCAGAGGATTGAAGTCAGGTGGCAGGTCGAGTGGGGCCAAGTGATCTTTAATGTCCTCGGATAGACTGTGCAGGAAAATGTCCCATAAGGAATTCTTACCCAACTCGCTCTCCGACACCAGGGTACGGAAGCGTATAGCATGATCGGCTACTCGACTGCCTCCCTCTCGCAGGTCCAACAGCCCTCAAGCCGCCTCTCTGCCTGGTGTACGATGATCGAAAACCTTGCGGAGGGCTTTCGCGAAACTCCTCGCTGAGACACAGGTGAAAGACTCCTTGTCCCACTCTGCGGTAGCCCACTCACAGGCTCTTCCTGAAAGGTGAGTAATCATGAGAGCCACAAGGGAGCTTTCAGAGGGGTAAGAGTGAGGCTGCAGTTCAAAAGTCATTGAGCAGAGTGACAGGAAGGAGCGGCAAGTAGAGGGATAACCATCATCCAGCGCCCCACCCCAATTATTCACTCAAAGCGACACATTGAGATAAGAAGCGCGTTCTGTTCAAGCAGCCAATAAGTTACTTTGTTGAAGAACAGTGGAAACATAGCTAATACAGAGTTTCCTCAAACAACTTCTCAATGATCAGGGCAGAAACTGCTGTTGCTTTGGATCGTGCTTGAGATGCCTGTCACCTTTTCCATTCTCCTGCTGACCTGCTTTCACTTTAACAATAGATATTAGGACTTGATCAGTACATGAAGTTTACTTTAGTCTTTGTTTACAGAGTTTGTGAGACTGCATTTAAACATCAGGAAAAATGCAATGTCAACATTTGTGCTCAGTACAACACGAAGAAGTGAACAGCAGGACTCAGTGTAAAATGACTGGAGTGACACAGATTCATGATCCGACACCATAGATTAATACTTAAACACAAGATCGTAAATTTGTCATCTAAATCGTCCCAATAAAAAACAGAACAAATGAACGTGAACAAGTTCATTTTTGGAACTGCAAAACTTATATATAAAAAAAGAACTATGAATTTGAACTGATTATGTATGTCTATGTCTTTTGAACCTTACTGCTATAAGAAACTGCTGCTCTCAGCAGTTTACTTTCTAAATAATAAAAGCATGGCTCCCTAAGCCAAACAGTGCTCAAAGCATATTTCCTTTTCATAAAACATAGTAGTGGGATTGAGAAGAGACCTTAGAGGGGTTTCAGGGTACTTTGCTGTTCAGAGGAAGAAGCAAAATGAGCTTTTCATTCCAACTTTGGCACAGTCTCTATCAAAGTGGGTTTTAAAAGAGGCTGTTGTAGAGGTTGGGCTTCTCAGTTTGCTTTTCAAGTTTTCCCAGGCACATCCAAAATAAAAGTCCCATGGTGCTTTAGTTGCTGTTGGTTACACAACTACAGTGGAAATTATGTTAACTCCTGAATGGCATTGATATATTAGGTGATTTTATCAGCAAATAAGTATTTGGAATATAGACCCAATGAAATGAAGCAGTGATTACGTTCCACAGCACTTAAATAGCTTGTCCTATGTAATTTACAATATAATATGTTTTGCAACACTGCGATGAGTTGTCGGTGTATATATATATAACTTGAATACCTTTCAAATTATGAAGAAATGCAACTGAATGTGCATAAAGACGGACAATAGATTACATGCAATGCATCACATGAAAGTAAAAGTGGAGGTTAGGGCTAAATAGAAGTGTCAAGTCAGTGACGAGTAATTATTCTTTGCATATGAACATGGTTTCATTCCATGAAGAGAATAAGACAGGAGTTTACATTTATAATGATAGACTGATAAACAAACTAATGTCGTTTCCCTGTGTTCTCTAGATTGTCGAAGACAGGTATTTCAAAAGTAGTGTTTTCAAAAGTTTTCCCTTGATAGCAAAATTTTGATATTCACTTTCTTTTAATTTTTTCTCATTCAATTACTACAAGTCGTTCCTTAAGTAGCCACAATCCCATGATATAAAAGTTAACATTGCTGACATGAATAATTGATTCATTACTTGTAAATATGCAGCTTAGTTATTCTAATATTGCTATTTCATGACATAGACCATAAAATACATAGTGATGAACTTCGGGCCCATCTATTCTGGTATTACAATGTCAAGAGATATCTTGACATTGTAATACTGCCATTTCATAATGATAGTATCATAACAACTATAAAAAAAACTACACAGGGGACTGGATAACTGAAAACTGTCCACCTGCAGGGTGTCCAGTAAGGACTTAAACGAGGATGTCAGTTTAAGTCAGATTCACAGTTTACATTAGGAGATGGGGCACTTTCAGATGTCCCCCACGAAATCTCCCTAGCAGCTCGACACGAATAATGCGAAACGCGACTCCAGCTCCTAGCCTGTTGCCTACTCGGCTTCACCTGAGCTAACATGCTAACACGATCTGAGTCTGTGGAGAGGTTTAACTCACATATCGGATGAATAATACGGTTTGATGTTCGGCTTGTTCTCCTGACCGAGAAGCTAAAGACGTCAGCGCCTCCGTTTCTGTGGTAAGTCAAGTTTAGTATTGTATTTATGTGTTAGTAGTGATGAGCAGGTATCGGTGTCTCTGCTACTGGCTTGTTAGTTTAGCTCCGCTAGGCTGCAGGCAAGATAGATAGAAAAGTTATTTGACCTATGTGTCTGTCTAAGCTTTTTTCTTTGTTGCAATCATTTTACTTTAATGCTGTATTAACCTCGCGCCATATGAACAGTTTTTTTCCCATGGCAGAGGGCTCACAAACAAGCCCCCTGCATCACACAGACTTGCATATCATTTATACTTGATATATTATTAGCACTATCACCAATCTCTGCACCTTAGCACGCACGTGCCCATAACTCTGGTACTGTATATATTTTGTTCTATATTGTTGTTTTTATATTTTTGTTTTTATATTGTTGTTTTTATGTTCAGTGCACCAACGAATGACACCAAGGCAATTTCCTGTATGTGCAATCATACTTGGCAAATAAAAGAATTCTGATTCTGATTCTATTATAGGCAACATCTTTGTGTCGCGCTGAGCGCTAAACCATGTGAAATTTATTTGAAATAGGATTTCTGCTCCCTACTGGCACTCAAAATGCAGCCCTTAGTATTTCTTATTTGTCTATATAGGCCTACTGCTTATAACAATCAGCTACCTCTATTTTTGTGACGGTGACATGACGTCAAACAAAATTGCCCCACCAGAAATTTCAGGCTAAAACCGCCACTGTAAAACTGTAACATTGTTTAATATCAGAACACAAAAAAATGGTATCAAAGGCTGAGGTAGAATGAGCATCAACATATGAAATAGGATTTAGAGCAAAATGATGATATGCACCCTTAAAAGCTGGTTTTGGTGTAACGGACCAAAGCTGTTTATTAGCGGTCGCCTATTGGTGATGTAGGAGGTCAAGCTTTTTTGATCCTGTGAGAATGATTCCCTAAGGCGAGAGGTGGCGTTATGGAGAACCAAAAGGGGGTGACAGACGGCAGGTAAAGGCGGAAGAATGGAGAAGGAGAAAAAAGAGGTTTACATAGTGTAGAGGAGGTAGTGAATCCCTCGAGACTACTACGGCTAAAGGGACGTGGCAACCGGACCTCAATGAGTCCGCAGAAAAGTAAGCACTTTCAAGTCAGCTGACAACCGGTATCGTTGCCGGTAGAGCTGACTCACACACTGACTGACTGACTGATGGATTGACTGGTGCGATCATTATTTGTATATTATTATTATTATTATTATTATTATATGTTTTTTCCATATTTTTGTTTTACTTGGACATATCCTGAAGTGGACTATTTTTGTAGGCGTTTCTTTTTAGTTTTTTCTCTCATTGACCTTGTTTTGTTCCTCTCTTTTCTTGGAAAAATAAAAGACTCATGGATAAAAACGATGCATCTCCTGTGGTGTTTTGTTATGGCTAGGGACTAAAGACAGCTATTTTGTTGTTTGAACTTTTCTATTGATAGGTCTTTTTAGGTTGTGTGAAAGTAACATGGGTTAATGTTCATACCTGCTTTGTTTTTTGCTTAGTTTAGTTTAATTTAGATAAATTATTGTCAGGGTTCTCACTGGCTGGCACCCCAGGACCAAGAATACATACAGTGTATCATTAAGCCATCCAAGGTGACCCTAAATCCAGTCAGCCTCTTGAGGGCGTATGTCTAATTAGTATCGTTGAATGGTCTAACCTTGACAAATCAAACTGCACATATTGTAAAATATGCACATGTAACAGGTGGAACAAACCATAGGAATTAAAATAAAAAATAAGAGTTTATTGTTTAATTGAACCTTAAAACAATGGTTTCACGTTGAAACTCTTCCCCCTGCTCAAGACAATTCTCTAAACAAAGACACCTGTCCTACTCACCGGTGAGTTCTTATAAATGAAAAGGTAGAAACAGGTGTGCATAAATGCAATAAACTCCAAGTCAAGCTTAACACTCTTTCTTCTAACTAAATGCAAAGTGATTCAGTTACATTCATTCAAAAACCCATAACAAAAGATTGTTTTACACAATAAACATCTTTCACAATCAAAGTACAATGTTTTTCACATTCAGTCTGTTCACTCACAGTTCACTGTTTTACACGTTCAGTTCAAAGTGGTCGAGCCACAGTCCTCAAAGTGAATTGAATTGTTCCCAAAATGGACGTTACCGTCCTGGACACTTTTGCTGCTCGTTGACAATGCTCACATGTGGCAGGGTAATACTCACGAACCAAACCGTCTGTCGGTGGCTTGGGAGAGAGAGAGGGCAAGTGAGCTGCGGACCATCTAGGGCTGTAGTGGCGCTGCGGCGAAGTCCCCGACGCTGCGGGCACATCAAAGGCTGCAGTGGCTAAATTGCTAACTGTCCTCCTTGGCCGGCGTGTTGGAGTCCCCCGACACATCAATGGCGGTAGTGGCTTAACGGCTGGTGGTCCTTGGCGTGGTGAAGTCTCCGAAGTTGGCGACGAGCTAGTTGCTAAGTGGTTAACCACCCTCCCCTTTTTTGTCACACAAACCCTAGGACAGGAGTAGCTGAAGGATTTGCCTGCCATTCTACTCTTCTGCTGCAAACAGACTACTACCACGCTACAGACAGACATTTAAGGGGATATGTAAGCTGTGATTTCATACGGGAAGACAGGATGAAGGAAAATTTGCAAACAATCTTTAAAACCGGAAAGAAAATTTAAGCTGTGAGGGTCTGCGAGGGTACACAATCTTTTCTTAAGATTTTCCTCCAGTAGCACAGTACCCTAATGGTTAATGTTTTGTTTGCACAATTGTTTAAAAAAATCTCTTGCATATAGTTTGATATACACTTAAAAGAAGAGACCAACAGTTGTATAATAGTTGTATTAAATCAAAGTCATACTGGTTGTTATTTTGACAATAATAATGACTATTGTACTTATTGATGTAATTATTTATAGCATGATAGCAGAACCTATTAATACTAGTAATATAAACAATTATGTTGATAGGAAATAATGAACCAAAAACATTACTTATCATCATCATAATTCACATAATAGTTGAGTAGTACATTCATTGTTAGATCTGGATCTTCTGTCCAAGGAGTCAATGCTACCTGCAGCATGAGGACAGGAAAGAAAAGAAAAATCTACACGTGCAGTAGAATGTGTAGATGTAGGTTCAACAATGGAGGACATTTTTGAAAATATTTTGGTTTAGTTTCCCCCGAACATCTGCTCCCTGAGCGCTGTACATGGCTGCTCACTGCTCTGTGTGTCCTGCACCAGATGGGTTAAAAGCAGGGGTTAAATTTCCCTGAATCTGAATTCGCTCTATCATAACCCTCACTCCTATGCCTGTTCATAATAGCAGGCAGTCCCAAAACAATTATTGTCATGGGTCATATTGGCATGGGCAATAATTCCTGCCTTTAGTTAATAAAATGCCCCTTCCTTTTGTTCGTGTTATTGATTTGCTTTCATTTGTCTATTTCACAGATTAGAATATCATAAATAATTGATTGTTGAGTAAACCTGTTTTAAACCTGTTTTAAACCTGATGATGGAAATTGCAGTCACCACTGTGGGAGGAAACTGAAATAAAAAATATATTTATATGTTTGAACCTTTGAGAGAGAGAGAGAGAGAGAGAGAGAGAGGCTCGGGGAGAGCGAAAAAAATGACATGGCATCACAGGCAGCTTCTGGGGGTTAACAGGGAGTGGCCAGAGTTTCAAACAGCTGTTTGCAACCCCAGGGGGTCCACAATGGAAATCTGGCTTACTTTTACCAACTACTGAAAACTCTGGCTCAGGCTTCTGGGATTACATGTAGGCCTCTCTATTGTTCTCTTTAGATCTCAACAGGTCTAATAGACGAGTTGATGTTGAAGTTGTTGATGAAGTCACCTCATAAGCATCTATCAAATAAAAAATCTAAATATAAACTGGTGCTACAGATGGTTCTAAGACCTCTGTACTTGATAAAGTATTTCTGAGTTTTATTAAAATACAAACATTTGAAACAGTAAAGAGAAGAACCCTGAAGAAGATGTTGGACTTGACACATAAAACTACGTAAACCAAAAATATCCCAAAATTACACAGTGTGTGTGGGCGTGTGTCTGTCTCCTACAGTTTCAACGTTCAACGATTAATCTGATCCAATCCAAGTGCTAAAAAGGAGGTCAACTGGACTTGGTTGACCTTTCTTGAAAATGTTTCTACCCTCATCCAAGAGGCTTATTCGGTTGTAACTGTGCAGTTTCCCTGCACTCAGGTATTTTGCCGGGTTGTGAGGAGTTGTTGAGGTTACCTGAGAGGCTGGACCCACCATGATGTTGATATTGTCGATCACGATTTACTGGTCGAGATTGCAGTCTTCACTGTCGATCCCAAACTCTCTGAAACCACTGGCTGCAGTTGCGCGGCAGATCAGCTCTGTGTCAGTTGTCTGTTGTCTGTTGTACAGACGGCAGAGTGTCTGTTACTGGCGGCGGAGCTGATGCTTTATCGACTGCTTAGTACTAAACTAAACGGTATGAAGACATGCATCTTCTGGTCTGTTGATAATAATAAAAGCCCAGTGAAAACAAATGAAACTAATAAATTAGTGGGTTTTTAGGAACATATCAGGGTGGTAGATTTCGGATTATGTTTGGAATTAAAAAGCGATCTTGGGCTTAAAAAGGTTGGTGATCACTGCTCTAAACCTTGGATCCTAATGGGGGCTGTTACAGCACTTATCCAGGTCTGCTCAAAAAAAATCCTCACTTGCCTGAAATATTCTGCAAACATCCCACTGCCTAAAAAGTCTGTCATCACCTGAATGACTATCGTCCAGAAGCACTCATACCCGACAGTATGAAATCCTTTGAAAGGCTGATCTCCCAGCATATCAAAGCCAGCCTCCAACCCAGTGTCAAGCCACACCATGCTAGAATGCTATTCATCAACTTCCCTTCTGCCTTCAATTCTATCATCCCAAGCAGTCACTAAACTGACATATCATTACTTTTCTTAAACTGCCTGCTACTTGATCAAGGATTTCCGAAAAATACATCCCAAAACAGTTGGGGTAGACTCCAACCTCTCCTCCACCATCTTATTCAGCACCAGCTCCCCACAGGGCTGCATGCTCAGCCCCATCCTCTGCACTCTCTTGATATATGACTGTGCTCCCAGTTGGAGCAAAGCAGACCCAATATACATCCTCAGAGACTCTGTGAAAGGGTTAAACTTTATGATTCTTTGGCACTCATGATAATGACGATCTGTTCTTGACAACCAACACCACCGCAGTGGTGAAAAACTATGCAAGCATCAGAAAGGAATTGGAGAAAATCTAAACACTGCAGCCAAAAGCTAATTTTTACGTCTAGAATTAAATCCTCATTTTGAAATCTCAAAAAAACTCTTCTCCATCTTTTCCAACCTCCCTGGTCCCCCCCAATCCCCATCCTCCCTCCAATCTTCTACCAAGCCAACTGACCTTGGTAACCGTTGCCCGCCCGACCACCTGCCCCCTTGACGCCATCCCATCTCACATTCTCCAGTCTATTGCTCCTGACCTTCTTCCTTTTCTCACCCACTTAAGCAAGAAGAAGGTGAGAACTTCCTCGTCAACTGGCTGTCTCCCTAACTCTCTGGCGGACGCAAGAGTTAACCCTCTCCTGAAGAAACCCATCCTCAACCCGTCTGAAGTAAACAACGACCGACCTGTCTCTCTTCTTCCCTTTCTTTCCAAAACTCTGGAGCGAGCTATCTGCAATCAACTCTCCTCCTATCAACACCATAGCAACCTTCTTTACTCTCACCAGTCTGGTTTTAAGGCAGGCCACTCAACAGAGACTGCCCACCTTGCTGTCTCTGAGCAACTTCACACTGCTAGAGCAGCCTCTCTCTCCTCTGTCCTTATCCTTCTAGACCTTTCTGCTGCATTTGACACAGTGAACCACCAAATCCTTATTTCGTCCATTCAGGATCTGGGTGTCTAAAGCTCTGCTCTCTCTCTGCTCTCATCCTACCTCAATGACCAAACTTACTTGGTAACTTGGAGAGGATCTGTCTGAACCTTGTCCTCTCACTACTGGGGTCCCTCAAGTTTCGTCCTGGGTCCCCTCCTCTTCTCTTTGTACACCAACTCGCTCGGCTCTGTCATTTACCCATATGGCTTTTCCTACCACAGCTATACTGATGACACCCAACTAATCCTGTCTTTTTCCCAATCTGAAACACAGGTAGCAGCACAAATCTCTGACTGCCTGACTGACATCACTTAGTGGATGACCGCACACCACCTGAAAATTAAGAATAAGACTACACTACTTCTCCTTCCAGGGAAAGTCTCTCCCACTGATGACCTGACTATTGACAACTCTGTGCTAGCCCCCACCCAGATTGCTAGGAACCTGGGTGTGACACTCAACAGTCAACTCTCCCTTACTGCCAACATTACTACAACAACACGCTCCTGTGGATACATGCTGCAAAAACATCAGGAGACTACGTCCCCTTCTCACTCAGAAGGCGGCGCAGGTTCTGGTTATCTCACGCCTAGAATATTGCTATTCACCCTGGCCTGTCTACCTGCTAGTGCCATCCTACCTCTGCAGCTTATCAAGAATGCAGCAGCTCGACTAGTTTTTAACCCCCCCTAAATTCACTCACCCTACTCTGCTCCTCCGCACCCTTCACTTGACATCAGTGGCTACCCTCATACGTTTCAACACATTAGTACTTGCGTACCATGCTGCGAACAGATTGGGTCCAATCTACTTCCAGGACATGGTCAAGCCTTACATCCCAGCCCTTACACTCCGCTCTGCATCTGCCAATTGGCTTGTTGCTCCCTCACAGCGAGCTAAACACTCAACAAAATCACAACTCTTTGCTGTCCTGGCTCCTTAATGGTGGAACAAGCTCGCAAATTACATCAGGACAGCAGAAAGTCTATATATCCTCCGCCGCAAACTAAAAACACATCTCTTCCTACTATACCTTGAATAAAATAAAAAGTAGCAATTTAGCAGCTCTTATATGCCACTTATGCACTTATTGTAAGTTGCTTTCGATAAAAGCGTCAGCTAAATGAAATGTCATGTAAAACAAAATGTTAAAAATAATCTGTGGCTGCATTACAGACAACGATGAACTCACAGGGCTCTACCAGAAAGGACCTTGATCTCTCAGCTACCACCTGCAGTGATGACTTGGCCGCTCTCATCAACAAACTTACTACTCTTAGAGGTGAAGTTAAAGCAATCCAAGCTAAATGTGAGGACCTGAAGGGAAGATCAAGATCAACATCCAGCTGGTTTGCATCCTCGATGGTCTGGAGGGCTCCCACCCGAGAGAATTCATCTCTAAACTTCAGCAGGATATGCTAGATCTGGATGAAATGCCCCTCTTGGATCATGCCCACAGATCCCTTCAAGAGAGGCCCAATGATGGGGGCCCACCGCAACCTTGTATTATCAGATTCCACTCCTTTAGTATCGGCGCAGAGATCCTACGGTGGGCGGGGGAAGTGGCCCCCTCTCCTATGCCAAGGCAAGAGACAGTCCATCTTCCCTGACTTTGCCCCATGTGTGGCCAAGAAACATGCAGTTAGGAAACGCCCAGCTCCTCCTGCATTCCTGTCTCTGTATCAAAATTTTGCCTCTTTTACCCGGCTAAACAGAGGCTCACTTTACGAAGTGGAGCCTTCCGCAAGTTCACTGACCCAATTGCTGCACTTGACATTGTTAACAGGATCTTGAGGAGGGCCACCTCTCCAAACTCAGAGTAACAGGGCAGACGGTACTGACAATCAACTTTAAATAAACATATCGTTTGACCCGGTAATGTCAAATGTTAAATAAACCCTTTCAATACATCTTTCAGGCAGAATATATATTTTTTTCAATAATATCCTCAAACCTAAGTTAAGTTAAACCTGTCATTGCTGCTTCAAGATGGGAGGTATTCAGTTATTCAATGATATCCTGTCTATTGCCTCTTATGTACGCTAAAGGAGGATATTCACTTACTGTATCCATTTGTGGCAAGTGAAGTTGTCACCGGGGTCTTTCCACAGCAGCCAGAGACCGGAACAGGGGCATAGAGACGGTTTGGAGGACCGTTACCTGGCCCAAGGGTCAGTCTGCCGGGCCTCTACAACTCGGTGTAACAGGCCATAGTATACCCCCAGTCCTGACTATACCTGTGGTTAAAGGGGCCTAGGCTAGATTATACCCCGGGTATATTATGGTTTAGGAGAGTTTATCCTCAAGGTATAATCTGGCCTGGGCCAAAGTATACCCAGGTATACTCTTGTCTCGGCCAAAGTAGTATCTGGGTGGGGGTTAATTTGGCCTGTTACACCTGTAATCCACCTCCCAGAAGGCAGCTGTCACAACATACAAAGAAGGGAGGACGGTCTCAGGGGCCTTCTGTCGGAAGAGGGCATCAGGTATCTGTTTGCGGAAACATGGTCTGTAAGTGAGAGTGAAGTTAAACCTTCCCGAGAAAACGGGGTCTCAGGGTAGGGCCACTCCACAACTGCCTGCACCTTGGTGGAACATGCTTTTTTCTGCCTCTACAAACCACTTGTTCTCCAGAAGTCTCTAGAGCGCTAACCTTACACGCTGCTAACGTTCTTGCCAACTTCTGGAAAAGATGAGGATGTCGTCTAGGTTCATGAGCGCAAAGCGGTTAAGCATATATCTGAGTACATCGTTGACTTGGTTATGGATGACAGCAGGGGCTTGGTGAGGCCGATCGGCATCACCCTATACCAGACCTGGGCATTGTACGGCCCCCGGGCCGCATCCGGCCCTTTGGCTGTCTGTGACCGGCCCGCGTGAGGTCAACGGAATATTAGGAATCATACGTAAATAAGTGAACATCATGCAAAGAATACAACAACATTTATTTTATTTTGAAGGCGCCTTGTTTTTACATTTACCTGACGTACATCATGAATGCCCGCGAGCGAATGATGTGTCGGTGAACGGAGTTAAGAAGAGATGTGTTAGCTATTAGTCCGCAAAAATGTCAGCCCAGGTTGTATTATATTATTAAGACAAGAAAGACAGCGTTTTTAACGACACATGGACTGCTAAGTATTTATTTCCTGAATTCAAAGGGAAAGCCGTCTGCTTAGTTTGCCGAGAAAAGATCGCTGTTTTTAAGGATTACAATTTGAACCGGCATTACGAGAACAAGCACAGAGAGACTTTTACGGACGAAACATAACGAGAAGGATCGAGGACATCGCGGGAAATCTTGAGCTTCAGCTGCTAAACAAGAAGTGGTCGATTTTGACTCTTTCTCCTTGGCTCTGGATGAGGGCTGTGATGTCCGCGACACAGCCCAGTTACTCATCTTTGTACATTGGATGACGAAAGACTTTGACTTTACTCAGGAGCTGGCAGCAATGCGGTCAATAAAAGGGTTGACGACTGGGAGTGATTTGTTCACGGAGGTAACTGCATGCTTGGACAAGCTGGGACTCAAATGGGACAAACTGGCAGGTGTTACAACCGATGGTTGTTCAAATCTGACAGGGGAAAATGTCACACTTTTGAAGCGGATGCAAGATAAAGTGAGGGAAATTAACCCACAGTCTTGAAAAACCTGGAAAAGTCATGAAATTGTTAAATGTTTATTTCCAGTCCTGGAAAGGTGCTTGAAAAAAATTAAATCCCAGAAGTTTTGGAGAAGTCATGGACATTTGTTATATTCATATTGTCATATCGTTCATTTACGCTGAGTTTTAATTAATTAAAATGCTTATAAAAGAAATGCGCTTTAAATATAAGCAGGCATACGCTCTCATACTAATTGAAAAGTTGGGTGGGGAAGCAGGCGGGATAATGCACTATGCCAGGGAAGTGTAGATTTAACCATGCTTGGCTACAAATGGAAAAGTACATGCCATGGGTTACAACAGACGTCAATCAAACTATTGTCTCATTCATTTGTGTAATTCAAGGTAAACTGTATGCTTTGAAATTCTCATTGTTGGCTTAAATACAAAATCTAGTCTCTTTTGCATGTGTATACACTGAGATCACAAAATGTTTGGTCATGGAAAGTTGGTTAAAAGTGATTGAAAGTCATGGAAATCCATGGGTCAAAATGTGTATGAACCCTGTGTATTATACATCAGGAGGTAATGTGTAAGTCAGTGCTAAAAATGAATCACGTTACTGATGTTGTAACTAAATTAGTTAACCTTATCAGGGACAGTTTGTTGCACTTTTGGAGGAGCATGAGACTGAACATGGGGACATAGGCTACCACACAGCTGTCAGATGGCTCAGTCTGGGCAAAGTGCTTAAAACAGTATGGGACCTGAGAGCAAAGATTCAAGAGTTTTGTGAAAAGAAAGGCAAGGACATCCCAACGCTCTCAGATGCAGATTGGATGGAAGATCCTGCATTTGCTGTTGATGTCACTGCATTAATGAATGAGCTAAATACCAAACTGCAAGGCAAGGGCCTATTTGCACATGAAATGTACAGCCTGGTGAGATTTCATGAGAAAGTTCCAGCTTCTTTCAAGCCAGTTGGAGGGTAACATTCTCAACCACATGCCAACACTGAAAGAAGCCACACCATCAGTTGATCACCTCTGCAGGTACACTGCTGGCAGAGCACTTTATGTCAGCATCACTGCTGGAGTTTTATTCTTCTCTCAAAGAGGTGAACTTTTCATACGTGAGGAGGCATGCTCAGAAGATGTTGGTTCTCTTTGGAAAAGAAAAAAAAAACAGCAAATGGGGTGATTAGACTATATGTAAATAGTAATAGCACTTTGTATACAGTTAATTTAAAGCTGATCTTTGGAATACTGCAAAAAAATGTCAGATTTTGTTCACAACTGTTCTTGTAAATGTTGATTAAAGTGTGATATATTGTTGGCGTTATTACTTTGCCTGCCACACTTTTTCATTGCCTACCATAACATTTGCTCTTACCTGTAAAAGCTTATCGAACTAATATGAATAGAATTGAGTTCAGCTTATTAGTCCGGCCTTCCACAACTGTCCATGTTTCTTATGTGGCCCCTCGGGAAAATGAATTGCCCACCCCTGCCCTATACTCACAAAGTTCCCCAGGGGGGTGTTGCAAGCCATCTTCCACTCATCGCCATCTTTTATACGGACCAGGTGAAAAGCGTTGCGTACCTCTAGTTTGGTTAAGATGGTGTCTCGTGCAGGGGACCAAAAGCTGAATCTATAAGGGGAAGTGAATACTTATTCTCAATAGCGATATTAGTGAGCACTCGAAAGTCAATACAGGGTCGTAGGGAGCCATCTTTCTTTTTTAAGACAGGGGATGGAGATAGTCAGATGAGTACTCCAGACAGTGGGGATTGTGTAGATAAAACCAGGGTAGACCCAGAACCAGGGGAGAGTTTGGGGATTACTAGGAACTGAATGGTCTCTTGTGGTTGCCAGAAGTAATTAGTAATTAGTCTATCAAGATTTCATCGGCCCCCGAATCCACCAGGGCCTTGAGGGGACGAGAGAAAAATAAGTAAGGAGTTTGGTGTCTAGCAGAGTTCTGGGCGGGGTTGAGCCTGATGAGCTTAATCTTTTAGGCTAGTACACTGGGCAAGGCGGTAGCCAGGTTGGCCAATAAGGAATTCTGCATTGAAATTATTTAAAGTTCTGCTTCACACTGCCACTAACCTCTCCTTTCTGTTCTCATTCTGTCTTAGTAGAGAGGTTGCATCTGATTATTAATCCCCCCAACCCCCCCCCCCCCCCACCACACACACACACACACACACACACACACACAGCAGCCAGTATCTGCCTTCCATAGAATAAAAGTATCAGACATTAATCCTTGTTGTCGGCCTCTTTGTTTTTAGCGACATCTAACTTCCTTCACAGGTGACTGGGTGACCCCTGCCTAAGGATTAACAAATTTCTTTAACAACTATGAGCAGTGTGTCACCTTTACTACTGTCTGTGCTTTCAGATTTGCTTTCACTCTTAATTTAGATGGGAAGACTGATATGAACTTCATGTATGAACCTTTTTGTCATGACAACCACTGTTTGAGACGTAATTTATATATCCCATTCAAAAGTCCACTAAATTGTATCTCCATCACTAACAACTACTGCAAAGCCATTAAGGAATCAGCAGAATATAAAGATTATCTGATAAAACAGGATTATTTAACTGCAGTTTATTATAGCTCCCAGGTCTAAAGACCCGATTGCCTTCACTCTTCCTGTTGTGGTGATTTTTTTTTAGCCCCTTTTGTTGTGTGTGAAACGATTTTGTAACAATTTGACCCTGAATTGAATTAGATGCATGTTTTTGAGTGACATGAACACATGGAAAACAAATTATTATCCAGCAATTCACTTTTATAATAAACAAAATTAACTAAATAAAATAAGAATCTTTCTTAAACAGAAACATGTCTTGCTAAACTTAAAACTGTATACATTAATATAAAACAATAGATAGAAAGCAGAACATCTATCCTGAAATAGTGCATATATTTTTGCATCCTTTTCTGCTTTTTTCTTGGAGGAGTACGAGTCGTATTGCTGCTCGAAGCTGTATCGCCCTGTAAAGCAGTGTCAGCGTCTGTGTTACTGTCACCCATGCTGCTTTGTTGTCTTCCACTATCTTCTCCTTATACTTACTTATCTTCCACTATCTTCTCCGCGAGCAACAGTACCTCCTCGACCAATGGGATGAGCGTATTCTGTATCATTGCACTTGTGTGTGAATATGCTGTCAGCTCATTGATCCCAGAGTGCGACATTGCCAGGGAACAAGTTAATGAACGCAATATCTCCATAAGGAAATCCTTTAACGTAATGTAAAAAAGTTTTTTTACACTGCAGTGATTTGAGTTTGGTTGTTGCCGGATGCATACAACCACAGTTGGTTATTTCTAGTTATGTCCTGAAAACATGGAGTTCAGTAGGCTAATAAGGATAGCTGGTCATTGTTATAGCAAAGCAAATGAGCATTTCATGATAATAATAATGATAACAAATAGAAGTTAATCTGATTAATAAACAAACCATTTAAGGGATGGCTCCTTTAATGCCAATTAAATATTCTGGTCTCTGTAGTGGGATGTGATGATCAATGGCGTTAAAAGCTGCACTCAGACCCAACAAGACAAGATCAGAGGCAAACCCTTTTTCTGAAGCAATAACAAGATAATTTGTACCTTTTCAACAGCAGTCTCTGTGCTGTGATGAGCTTTAAAACCAAACTCAAAGAGTAAGTGTCTCTTCTTATCATCTCCAAAATCTTTAACCTTCTATTATGCTGTATTTTTACTTTTCTCCTAGCCTCTGTTGTGTTGTGTGCACACATATTCTACTTATTCAGGGGGGTGGAAGCATTATGGTGTGGTGTCTTGATTTCAACTGGCCAAATGTTCAATAACCTTGTCACCATGTGGGCCCCCAATCAACTTTCTCTCAATTGACGAAACTGCTATATCATTGAGGCTCTCCTGGCCCTTGTTGCACCTGAGCCAGGGGTGTAGTCAGTGAAGAGCACTAAAGGATCTCTTACAGCTACTAGATGTGATCAGAGCGGCCACCGTCCATAGACCACTGCCAATAATGGTAACATCATGGACCTTGCAGCTGATTGGTCTACTGCGAAGGAGAGACTAAAGATGGAGGGGCAAGTGAACACATATTCTCCTCCTCTCCCAAACCCGCTAGATCCTTATTCTTTTGTTCTTAAACCTGCCTGCTCTATGATTTAGTATCTGTTGACTGTACAAGTAGCCTGCAATTTATTTGTTGATCCAGTTTTCTCCTGTTTGTGGTCAATTAAGAGGATTAGCTGTGAAAAAGTATTTGCCCCATTCCAGATTTTGTATTTTTTGGCATATTTGTCACACTTAAATGATTCAGATCATAAAACAAATTGTAATATTAGACAAAGATAACCAAAGTAAACCATTTGCGATAACTGGCAATGAGTCTTTTACATCGCTGTGGAGGAATTTTGGCCCACTCTTCTTTGCAGAATAGTTTATTCAGCCACATTGTCGGGTTTTCTAGTATAAACGGCTTGTTTAAGGTCATGCCACAGCATCTCAATCGGATTTAAATCCGGAGTTTGACTAGGCCACTCCAAAACCTTCATTTTTTTTTTTTTTTTGCCATTCAGAGGTCGACTTGCTGTTGTGTTTCGGATCATTGTCCTGCTGCATAACCCAAGTGCGCTTGAGCTTGAGGTCACAAACTGATGGCCAGACATTGTGCTTCAGGATTTTCTGGTAGAGAGCAAAATTCATGGTTCCATCAATTATGGCAAGTCGTCCAGGTCCTGAAGCTGCCCCAGACCATCACACTACGGCCACCATGTTTGACTGTTGGTATGATGTTGTTTTTATGAAATGCTGTGTTGGTCAGCAGTGGCTTTCGCCGTAAAACTCTCCCATGGATGCCATTTTTGCCCAGTCTCTTTCTTATTGTTGAATCACGAAAGTTGACCGTAACTGAGGCAAGTGAGGCCTGCAGTTCCTTAGATGTTGTTCTGGGATCTTTTATGACCTCCTGGATGAGTGGTCGATGCACTATTGGATTAATTTAGGTAGGCGGGCCACTCCTGGGAAGGTTCACCACTGCTCCAAGTCTTCTCCATATGTGGATAATGCCTCTCACTGTGGTTCACTGAAGTCCCAAAGCCTTAGAAATGGCTCCGTAACCCTTTCCAGATTGATACATGTCAAATACTTTGTTTCTCCTTTGCTTTTGAATTTCTTTAGATTGCGGCATAATGTGTTGCTTTTTGAGATCTTTTAGCCTACTTTACTTAGTCAGACAGGTTATATTTAAATGATTTCTTTATTCAACAGGTCTGGCAGTTATCAGGCCTGGGTGTGGCTAGTGAAATTAAATTCAGCTTTCCAAAAAATGTTGTTAATCACAATTCATTCATGATTGATCATGGGGGGCAATTACTTTTTCACATAGGGCCAGTTAGCTTTGGATAACTTTTTTACCCTTAATAAATGAAATCATTTAAAAACTGCATTTTATATTTACTCGGGTTATCTTTGTTTAATATAAAAATTGGTTTAATGATCTGAAACATTTAAGTGTGACAAATATGCAAAAGACAAGAAACCAGGAAGGGGCAAATACTTTTTCACAGCATTGTATGTTTGATAGTTGGTTTCTAAATAGCTCTGTTTGTTTGTTGTTTTGGCATTTTTTTCCACTATGGCAGTAATTGGTAATTTTCCCTTTGTGCTTTAAATAATCTTGATGGTAATTATCTTCTTTATTATTTATAGAAAGGAGCTATTTAGTAATCGGGGAAGATGTATTAATCAAAAGTATATCAATAACATACTGGTAAAGTTACTTTTATCTGATATAAATGGTTTGGCTTTAAGATGTAGTGAAAATGTCTGCTATCTAAGTTCACTAATTGTGCTTCAACATATGTTCTTTTCAGGTGAGGAAAGTGCACAATTAGAGACATGGCAGGCACAGCATGATGGTAATTACATCCAAACGACTTCTGTACTGTGGCTTGATATAAATCTGGGAAAAATGTAACCTTTAAATGACATGCACCAATAACATAGTTAAAAAGTAAAAATGTGTTAACTTATAATCCAGTGCAAATGAGCTGAAGGGTTCAACTCAATACTGATTGATTTAATAAGGAGCATATTTATGCATGCTGTTTATCTATATCGATAGACATAAGAGATTGTCTACACAAAAAAAAGTGCCTTATGATTTAGGTTATAAACAGTACTACAATGAAAAAAAAAACAAGGAGCTGTGTTGATCCTGTAACCCTGAATATGAAGGTGAATGTAATACGAACACACAGCTCAGCAGTTTACAGTGAGACAGGATTTAAAGCTCTGGCAAATAATACATTTTATCCTTCTCAGTTTTGAGTAATCTTACCAGGAATGTGCACTTGCATGTACAGTGAGGTCCAAAGGTCTGAGACCACTTCTCCATTCAAGTGAATTGTTTGCCTATAAACTGAGTTGCTCCCTATGCTTTATAAAGTCAGCCAAATAAATGTGATGTATGTGGAAGTAAAAAATATTTTTATTTAGTGTAAGGCTTGAGGTAATCAACAATTATTCTATCTGTGTGCTTCCTTTTTTGAAGTAATATGAGGGAAGCAATCTACCACTCAGCTGTGCAGTAGTTTAGTGGTGGGAAAGGTCAGACGCTGTTTTTTTCCCCTGAAAACCTTTTATGAAAGGAAAAGGTTGCAGCCTTGTTGAACTGAGCAACCCTAGTAGACCTTCCTTTTATAATTGATCTCATTTGGTAATCTGTACACACTGAGCAAGAGCTTACAAGCGAATTAGCCTTTCTTCTTACAGTTCTGAGAGTCACATTAGTGTCAGCAATGATGCATGCGTATCAAATCTGCCACAAAATGTCTCAAGCTTCCCCAACACCAAACCTCCTGGGAAATCTTGAAAGTGGGTTAATACTGTATGTGCAGTGATGGGAGAAGTACTCAAATCCTTTATTTTACTGAAAGTCTAAATTTTAAGTAAAAATCTTACAAACACACAAAATGCCACATAAAGTAAGTGCAGAAGTATTGTCACAAAATTGCTCAGGTATCAAGTCATGAAAGTACAGAAGTGTATTGCTGCCCTTCTGGAAAAAGTGTAGAATGGGCATAGTGCAGCAGTGCAACCAGTCTTTGTTCTGATTTTGTACTATGAAAAATTGAACTAAATTTAACTGAACCATGAATGTTGCAGGATATCTCTCCAATTTCACACAGTATTTTGATTTGATCTATTTAATAACAATGTCTCCTCTTTTCAAACAACTGCTCTGTGTGCTTGTGCAGCAAAATCACAGCCTCATGTTCTGTTTTGTTTTTATATTAATCATAAATCAAATATTATTTGTATAGCCCATATTCACACATTACAATTTGCCTCATAGGGCTTAACAATCCAAATCATATCCATAATTGTAACTAAACTTATGCAGCAAAGTAGTGGGCAGGCATACGCAGAATGAAGATGTATATCAGGTTCACGGAAAAGAGATGCATATGACCAATGGCCAACATGGACAAGTGAACTGACAACAGCTTATTTCACATCTCGGAGCACTATTGCAGACAACTATATATACCAAAATATAAGTGCAAACACATTATCCAGACTAAAAGAAAAAACCTTGCTACTCCCAAATGTAGGTAGGACAGGTGTCAACAAATCTCTAAATGTGTTCCTGTGTAATTCATATCAAAAACTGGACTATCATTTAGGGCAAGAGTAGATCTGAGTAGATCTGACTATAATTATTTTATGTTTTCATTAAATTATGTATATGTAATTTACATGTTTTCTCAATATGTGTGTGACATCTGATTTTAATATTTTTTTAATTCAACAGGTTGAACACTTGTTTAATTTCTACTGCATTTTGATATGAATATATACATGCACAATGAGGTCAGATCCTAACTGAATATAGAAAATAACATTTTTCTATAATTTTTTAACAAATGTTAAAAGACATAGCTATTAACTTGTAAAATGTGCACTGCTTACATTGTTTTTGCTAAGCATCTCTGCATTACCCACATCGTACAGATCACAACCTCTGATTAAAAAGAAAAAAGGGTCTGTCTTTGTGCACCAGCCCCTGCTCTCATTGCAAATGACCGGAGTCCTTAGGTGTGGAGGCATAAACCACTGAAGCAGAGACGATAGCCAGAAGTTATCAAGCAAGTCACGGAAAAGCATTGAGTCAGCGTCTAGCAGTGCACTCAGAACTGTTTTCTTTTACTCTTTTTAATCTCTTTGTTAAGACAAAACATCCTGCATCATCAATTTTCACTTAAGGTTTACACATCTATGCTGTTACTAGGCAGTAGTCACAGGTACTGATCGTCAGTCTGCAATGAGTTGATTATGTTGATATGGTTGAAAATGGGTTGAATGAGCTTCTTTTTTTTGTACAACAGCACCATCACATTACTCTAATGATGATAGTCAGAGATGTACTTCGTCATATAGTAAATACCAGACTGGATGTGTTTCTGCAGGTCTCTCAGCTATGAGCTGGTGGCTTGGTTATGGCAGAGCGCCTGACAGGCCTCCTCCAGGTTCTCTCTAATAGGTGCTAATTGCATTCAATTCCTCGCTGGTCAGTAGGCAGAAGGAATGTGGCTGTTATTATGGTGGACCCTAGAGCCACAGGCCATCAGCACATTCTTCTGAAGTCATTCAAAACACGCCTCATGCAACAACAAAGGTGTGAGTCAGGCTGCTGAGAAAGCAGCCCCAAGGCAAGGATTTCTGATCAGTGGGTCAGTCTATATGTTAAGAAAGCTCTGCATAACAGGTGCAACAAAATAATAATAATAACAGTAAGGATCAAAGAAGCGGCCTGAACCCCACATTAGTCTGTTATTTTGAAAGTTGTGTCCAGATTTTGGAAATTCAAATTTAACTTCCACTATTTTTATTTCTGTTACTTCACTGTTTCTCAGTGATATCTGTCTCTTTCTGCCCTTTCATTTGTCTATCCAGTTGAAATGTTATGTTGGCATTGCAAAGCTTGACTATATATAATGTAGAATCCATGTCTACCACCTACATGTGTATGATTCTCCCGGGAGTGTAGACAGTCTTCCACTCTCCCGGGCCCTGAAAAGAAAGTTACCCCAGCTGTCAAGAATCCATAGATCATAAAGGTTCAGATTCATTTATCTTTGGTAGTAATGGCAGGGTACCTGGACCACACACTGACAAGATGCAGATTGTGTAATAAAGCCACAGAGCTAAGATAATTTTGTAAAACCTGCCATTTCCAGGTCAAGGATGTACTTTTTTTTCAACCTTAACAAGGTTGTTGGTGCCATACCTGAACCAAAACATGAACCACAGACACATATACAGACTTGTACAAAATTGTTGGTACCCTTCCGTTAAAGAAAGGAAAACCCACAATGGTCACTACTGAAATAACTTGAAACTGACAAAAGAGATAATAAATAAAAATTTACTGATGGAAATCAGACATTGCTTATGAATTGTGGTTCAACAGAATCATTTAAAAAAACACTCTAATGAAAATGGCCTGGACAAAAATGATGGTACCCCTACAAAAGATTGAAAATAATTTGACCATAGGGACATGTTAAACTAAGGTGTGTCCTCTAATTAGCATCACAGGTGTCTTCAAACTTGTTATCAGTCAGTCTGGCTATTTAAAGGGTGAAAAGTAGTCACTGTGCTGTTTGGTATCATGGTGTGTACGACACTGAACATGGACCACAGAAAGCTAAGGAGAGAGTTGTCTCAGGAGATTAGAAAGAAAATTATAGACAAGCATGTTAAAGGTAAAGGCTATAAGACCATCTCCAAGCAACTTGATGTTCATTTGACTACAATTGCACCATCCGTCGCTGTTTGAGCCAAAGTGGTCTTCATCAAAAAAAGAGACTTGAATTTGCCAAAATGCATATTGACAAGGCACAAAGCTTTTGGGAGAATGTCCTTTGGACAGATGAGACAAAACTGGAGCTCTTTGGCAAGTCGCATCAGCTCTATGTTCACAGACGCAAAAATGAAGCATACAAAGAAAAGAACACTGTACCTACTGTGAAACATGGAGGAGGCTGGGTTATGTTCTGGGGCTGCTTCGCTGCATCTGGCACATGATGTCATGAATCTGTGCAGGATACTATGAAATCTCAAGACTATCAAGGCATTCTGGAGCAAAATGTGCTACCCAGTGTTAGAAAGCTTGGTCGCAGTCGCAGGTCATGGGTCCTCCAACAAGATAATGACCCAAAACAAACAGCTAAAAACACCAAAGAATAACAATGAGTAAAATATTGGACTATTATGAAGTGGCCTTCTATGAGCCCTGATCTAAATCCTATTGAACATCTGTGGAAGGAGCTGAAACATGCAGTCTGGAGAAGACATCCTTCAAACCTGAGACAGCTGTAACAGCCTGCTCACGAGGAGTGGGCCAAAATACCTGTTGACCGGTGCAGAAGTCTCATTGAGAGTTACAGAAATCGCTTGATTGCTGTGATTGCCTCAGAAGGTTGTACAACAAAATATTAAGTTAAGGGTCGAATAATTTTTGTCCAGGCCATTTTCATTAGTTCTTTTTTTTTTTAGATGATTCTGTTGAACCACAATTCAAAAGCAATGTCTGATTTTCAGTACATTTTTTATTTATTATTATCAGTGACCATTGTGGGTTTTTCTTTCTTAAATGGAAGGGTAGGGGAGAGCGGGGTAATGTGGGATATTTTTTACATTTGCTCCCCTCTAGGCGAGCTAAAATGATATATCAGTAAAATTTACACATTCCAATTAATTCAGGATGTTTTCTAGAAATGGAAATTATCAGAATATTTTCAGGAAAAAGTGCAGTGAAAATATGATTGTTTTAAAAAAAGTGGTCTTGTGTCCCACTTTACCCCAGCTACGGGGTAAAGGGGTCCACTTACTTTTTCCACTTTAAAACTACCATAACAACACATGTCGTAATAGTTAAAATTCCGACAGGTAGACTGACAACCACTAATATCAGACTAGTAACAGAATCATGGGGATTGGTCAATTAAGTACATTTATTATTATTATGATTCATGTGATCTCTTGCACACCCTAGCTTACCGGCACATTGTTTCTCTGTCCAATTGGCAGGGACAGGTATATTGTTTTTCTCTGGGTATTCAAATGCCAGGTCACGGCACTTAACTGGAGCAAGGCCATGGAACTTGTCAGCTTGTTGTTTCACGTGTTGGCAAGCTCCTCCTCCATCTCATCTGTGAATATTCTCTTTACCTCAGCTACTGCACCCAAGGCTACTGATTTTACTTTCCCTTTCTCTTTTTTCTTTATGAATCTTTTGAGGGTTGTCTTATCAATGTTTCTGACCCTTCCAGCTTTCCTTGCATGACCTCAGTGGCTGCACTCTCCATTTGTGTTTGGCCCCAGGTTGTCTTCCTGGTGTATAGTTTCTTGGCATGATGGCTTTTCTACAATGTTTATGACATTAAAAATAAAACATACATAATGTAATTTAACACTTGAATATGTTTAAGACTAAACTTAACTTGTTCTTCATTGCTTTTCCACAGCATTCGTCCCACTTTACCCCACAGCCACCGTTTTAGAAAAAACAGCTTGTCTTAGCAATTCCGGCTAATCTTGAGCTAGCATCAATCACATGATTTTATTTATGCATGATATAAGTTTTTCTACCTAATTCAATTTGTTTTGACACAAAAGTTGATTAAGTTCAAAGCAAGAAAATGTACTTTTACATGCAAAAACATTTTTTTGTGAAAAAACATACTTTCCACAGCACCAACACCAACTTCTCTTTCATGGCAAGGGGGGAATGGGAGGGGCTTGAAAACATAATGGTCAAATGACCACAAATGTGTTCCGTTGCTTAGATACAGGGGGTATCTCACATTACCCGATGTCCCAAATTACCCCGCTCTATCCTTCCAACAATTTTGTCCATGTGTGTAAATGATCTCCTCCACCACTGCAATGACAAACAATAGATAACCAGAAATTAGTTTTTTCCTAAAACACCAGTTTTGCTTCCAGGCAAACCATTTTAATCAAAAAGATAAACTTACTAGCTTTCAGCCACATCGCATGGCCTCCCTCAATGGAGGGACTTGTCCAATTGCCATAGAGATGGTTTTTGGAGGACTTTCACATCTGACACCAGAGACCATCTTTGAACAGACAGAGGTTAACATCTAGAGAAGAGTAAGTAGAACATCAGAGTTGATGACAAAAAGAAAAGTAATATGTTCCCTGTTTGTTTTTTGTATATCTAATGACTGCTTCGAGTGAATCCCAACGGTGTAAACAGAATGAGGAGAGGCCTGGAAGGGGAGAGCTGTGTGGAAAAACAGAGATCAGTCTGGTCAGTCTGTTAGCTTTTCCACTGGCTGCTGGTCATTGTGTGAGAGCACACTGAGGCCTGGAAGCCTGCCAGCTGAGGACAGTGGGAGATTAAAGTAAAATGCTGGCTCCCACACAGTATGGATAGAGAACAATGCTCTCATCCAGTGACATTTTTGAAATGTTAAAAGTGTTAATACTGGTGGGAAACGATCTCTTACGCAAGTTGATTAGAACTGATATCGTCAGTGGAACACTCAGCCTGTATTTGTTTGTTGATGCAGAAATGAGGGACGGCTCTGCCTTTCTCGCTTGTCTGTTTCTCTTTCAGCGCTCCCTCCAGGTCATCGTAAGCCTATGACAAAAGGGGAAGAAAATTAACTCTCTTATCCTTCCTTCTTTTCTTCAGCTAATTTATCTGCTTCCCAGTATTGTTTGCTGCCATTCAGCACATGGTAAATTCACGTGTAGTTGTTCTGTGTTGAGCAATGGACAGAAGGTTTTATAACTATTAAAAGTGCCTGGCTATTTATTAATAGTGTCACAGTGTGACTTTTGTGGGACTCCTCTGGCTTCATATCCTGTTTGCTGGCCAGAGGCTGGTGAACTGCATTTCCACTGTCTATGTTATTAATTAAGCAGATTATCACTAGGAGCCATCTTGCTGATTTAATCCTGGAATTTGGTTGTTTCTTCCTGGATAGTTACTCTAATGCTCAATAGTCCTAAACCTCCCTCTTTCCGTTTAGTGTGCAGTCCCAGGGTGTTGGATTTGGGGTTAAACCCTTCAGGAATTGTGAGGAGCTTTCTTGTTTTCATATCAGCGGCCTCTACCTCCTCCTTTGGCAAGGTTGTTATACAAGTGGGGTATCTGATGACTTGAGGACATATGTGCTAATGGCTCCAATCTTGTTCTTTCCATACAGTTGACTTTTCAGGACCTGTCTCTCTCTGTAAAGGTTTTTGGCTATGGCTTGTTGGACTCTCTAAATTGCAAAGACAAATGTTTGCAATTGTCAATATCATTTCTAAATTGATCTTCAAATTTTGAGGATCCAGTGTCATCCCTGAGCCATGTTATTCTTCACGACATAACTGAATGTCCTGGACAACAGCGATTATTAAAAATGTTTTTAATCTTTATGTGAAAGCAAACTACACAGATGATGTACCTCACTATAGCAAGTAAAAGTCTCTGCTGTTGCTCTGTACATTTCAGCATCTGCTCTATGGTTCAGTGGGGTGTAGCCACATGGAGCCAGAGCTCAGTGGTGAGTGTTTTCAAAGTAATAGTGAATGGATTCACCTTACTATTATTATTGTCATATCAGAGGCCCCTCTAAGGGGTGCTGGGAGATAACAAATCCTACAGGCAGGGCAGATGGCTCTCTTATTAATAAACAATCTAAGATCTTTGTTGAAAATGGCTGTTTGAGCAGAAGTGTCAAGTTAAATAAATATAAGGGAGAGTCTATTAAATCCAGATCCTCTCTCTGAGTGAAAGTGCAGCACCAGATGCTGAATTGCAAAATAGAAAACATGTTATTGCATTGTTTGAATGGTCACAATATCAGAGGTTAAGTACTTAACGTGAGTTCTATGCTAAAGTGTATTTTGACGTAGGTTTTCCAATTTTCCAGCATTGCGTCTAGGGATAGTCCTGTCTCATCTTCTTATATCAATGTTGCTACGCACACAACTACTTGCATAGATCTGTGAACAGGCCTACAAACGCAATCAGTAAACAGTTTATCCAGATGATTTAAGTTACTTTTGAGTTCAATACTTTCATGACAGCACATAAAATGCTGCTAACAATCCCTAATTACACAGGCAACCTACAATATATGCAATTTATCAAAGCTGAAGCAGGGAGTGCGTTGCAAATATGGATGGGTGAAATGGACTGTTTGTGTGATACTGTTTACAATTTATTTTGCTTTATCTCAGGTTTTAAATGCAACCTGTATTACTGCTATTTTTTCTCCACCTGAAATTGTAGTCACAATGTGTTCATAGATGATGTGTCTGAACTTGCCAAGTTCAGTATTACTACTGTTAAAATAAAATAGGGTTATTCTTGAAGAAAAAAAGAGCAGACTGTGGCAAAGTACCTTGTGGGATGTGGGACTTTGTCCATTCTGGAACTTCGGAAACAGACAGTGCTTCCAGTTAATCTGGCAGAGGCATTGACAACTCCTTTCAAAAGCAATAACCTTGATGACTGGGCTGTGAAGTCTCAGTGCTGCTGTCAGGTGCTTTTGGAGAAATATTCAAGGCCTCAGTCTATGCCTTCAGTGCAAGAAGAGGAAGATTCAGCCTTCCCATGTGACACCATTTCTCTGCTTGGTTCTGTAGTCCAGGCTGAAAATGATTGTTCTGACTGTAGCAGGCTTTTTCAGCTTGTCTCAGATGCATTCTTGGGTCGACTAGGGGGGCTCTTCGTGCAAATAGTCCCTCTTGCAACATGAATATAACCATGAACCATTAATGGTTCCCTCACACACACACACATAATAGGGTGACCAGATTATCAAAAAGCGAGAGCTAATAATAATAATAATATATAGCTGCAGATCACCAGCTTCTCTTTTTCGTTTAAGAGTAGGCTAAAACCTAACGCTTTGATAAAGCTTATAGTTAGAGCTGATTTAGGTCTGTCTTGGACCAGCTCATATTTATCCAATCCATTACACCAATCTTAATTTAAATAGTATACAATATGTTTACCAAAAATAAGAAACATGATCAATATATACTAATGCATGATGGGTTATTTTCTGTTCTCTTGTATGAACCGCTGTAAGCCAGATGCTAAAATCTGCATGCTAACACATTAGGAAAACCACCAAATACAGTATGACAGATGTCTTGCAAAATGTCATCCTAATGCATTAGTGAAATATTTTAGTCTGGTCCAAAGTGGTGGACCAAATTGATTACCATCCATGAAGTTGGGCTGCTAGCATGACTAAAATAACACCAGAACGTTACTTGTTGTATTTTATGACACATGACACATGACACACAGAGCTTCTCTTTCCAGCTTCTCCTTCCTCTTCTCCATCCCTATCCCCCTTCCCCGGAATCCCTTTGCTTTATCACCCGCAGATCCAGGGCCTCTGTGGCCGCACCATGGATTGCGGTTTGTGGATCGCGCACCGGGCGTCGCGGTGTTGGATCCAGTGTGGCGGATTCTGAGTCATGTGGGCTGATCATGGTGCTGGTGGGGAGAGCGTGGCCTAGGGGATAGAGCGGGTGCTCTGCAACAAGAAGGTCGCCGGTTCGAATCCCACTCTGTCCCATCTGCATGCCTAAGTGTCCTTGGCAAGATACTGAACCCCTAGATGGCCCCTCATAAAATGATGAGTGTTCTAAAAAAATGTAAGTCACTTTGGATAAAAGCGTCAGCTAAATAACATGTAATGGTTGCGTTGGGCACAGGCGGTGGTGGCTTTTGATGGGTCCTGGTGGGCGGCGGTGGACGGTGACTGAGGACTGGAGTGGCGTCTGGTCTGGATGGTGGATTAAGATATGTTTATTTTTATTTATACCAAACACATGCACAGACATGCACAACACACTCATGCAATGGTAGGTAACTTTAACCTCTGCATTTAACCCATCTGTGTGCAGGACACACAGAGCAGTGAGCGACCATGTACGGCGCTTGGGGAGCAGATGTTGGGGGAGTAAGGTGCCTTGCTCAGGGGCACTAGACAGGGTAGGGAGACTCTTGGATTTTTGGACAGATCAATCCAGGTTCGTCTTTTGTTGTCTCTCCGTGGAGTCGAACCGGAGACGAACCAGAGACCTTCTCTGCCCATAGTCCAAGTTTCTGCCACTAGACCAGTGGTTCTCAACCTTTTTTCAGTGACGTACCCCCTTCGAAGAAAAAATTCTGCCGAGTACCCCCTAACCAGCGCAAAGCATTTTCTCTGCTCTGGTTTCGCCTTCTTTGGTACTTGTCCCTCCGTGTTTCAGCAGCATTGCTGCTGCACTTCAACTCGACTCCATTGTTGAAGTTTTCAAGGCAGGTGATTACTGACGACAGGCGATGACAGGTGGCGTGTGCCAGGTTGGGTCAAACCATCGGTATGGGGGAGGAGGGGCGTCGTTAGCCCTGGGCGTCCGGGGCTTTAGCCCCGGATGTTTTATGAATAGCCCCGGATCAATTTCGCATCAATTTTTTTTTTTTTTTTTTTTTTTAATTATAGCCCCGCGATAACATTCGCTGATTATAAAGCAAACGTTTTTCCAAAGCAGTTATGTATGTTTTAGAAAATTTAGATGAATTGCGTTGGCATAGATAGCAACCATCTCTAAGTGAGGAAAGCTGTGAAAGTTGTATGCTAATTTGCGGTGAAATACCATACTGTATCTGATGATGCTATAACAAACCAAGCCAGGTAAGGCAAGATAAGCTAGGACTGATGCTCTCTTTTTTAGCAACTGATTAAGTAAAAGACAAAAAAGCAGAGAGACATGACATGTCATGAGGTTGTTACTTTAAAATTATTGTACAGTGGTCAGGTGATATCTTAATGGCTTTTTGTCCAGTACCATGAGTGTTTGTTAGTTAAGTGTTCACAGTGGAGCAACTGTTGTTTTTCTGGTTTGTGATCAGCAGTATGAGATGTATAAAAAGATTGATTGCATGTAAAGTTGTGCTGCATCTAGAGGGAGCTGGTTCCTAATGTACCTATAATTCCTTAAATTGAATTTGACTGTATTACTCACCTGCTTCACATGTTTCTTGAAGGAGAGCTTTGAGTCCACAGTTATTCCTAAATATTTAAAATGTGAAGCAGGCTGGATCTTTTCTCCATTAACAATAATATCAGGCTGATTTCCATTTGTTCCATTTTAAAAGTACATGCATGCTGTTTTACTGATGTTGAGTGTCAGGCAGGACTTTGAAAGCCAATCAGTTAATTGATTCATTGTTTTTCATAGGCATATACGAGATAACACAAATATGTAGACTGCATTTAATTTTCTATTCCAATGTACCTTTTGTCTCTTGGATGTTTATTAAAGAAAAACTGTTCGATAAAGCTGCCTATATATATTTTTTTTTAAACACGGTTTATCACAATAAGGGGAGAATAGTTGGCACAGCCTGTACCCTGTATATGTACACACCCACACCCAATGGTCTGCATCCAATCAGCAGGCATTTGAGGACTGACATTTTTATTTTAACTATTCTACTGCACCAGATTGATGGATTTAACTAACTGACGTGCACAATTTTCTATGGTGGGGCAACCCCCCCGGACCCCCCTTAGTCAATGTTCACCCCTGGGCTAAGCCCCCGATGTCTCATGATCCTAACAACGCCCCTGTGGGGGAGACTCTGTTTTTTTAGGATAATTAAAAAACAGAGTCTCAGAGCCTACTGAATATACAATTTAGTTCATGAACTTACACTTATATTTTATTGAATATTTGTTAAATAACAATTTTTCAAAGATTTTTGAATGGATGCTAATTTTAAATATATTAAAAAAAAATCTCAAGTACCCCCTGGAGTACCTTCAAGTACCCCCAGGGGTACGCGTACCCCCATTTGAGAATCACTGCACTAGACCACCACGTCTAGATGGTTGCTGAGCATGGACTGTGCTTGCAGCGGGACTGCTTGGCATGTCATGTTGGGGTTGTCCTTCGGGATGTCTACCCTCATCAAATGCTGCTAGAGACTTTGATTATTGATGATGTTCTCCAGCACGTGGCATCTATTGCACTTCTGTCCGTCCTGGGAGAGGGATCCCTCACATGTGGCTCTCTCTGAGGTTTCTACATATTTTTACCCTGTTAAAAGGTTTTTTAGTAGTTTTTCCTTACTCTTGCTGAGGGTTAAGGACAGAGGATGTCACATCATGTTAAAGCCTTATGAGATGAATTGTAATTTGTGAATATGGGCTATACAAATAAAATTTGATTGATTATCTAAATCAAAAGCTAATCTTCTGCAATGACAACAAAGCTGAGAGTGGGACAGTTCAAGGAGAGATCAAATCTTTGGTGTGTGGATCACCAACAGATGCATATGGTTATGGTGTGAGCTTGCAGTGAACTGTCGAGTGGAAACATCATTCATCATATGTAGAAAATGTTTCTACATCTTACAGAAAGAACCATATGAACTGTACTCAAACAGACAAGCAGTCAGTGTCACATTAATACACATCAATAGAGAATATCTGTTTGTAGGTACAGGTATGTGGTGTGTGTAGCCTGAATAATTATGTCCAGCACAAAGGGAAAAGTGGCTGCAGACATTTCTATATTCAGAGGATAAACTTGCTTCCTGACATGAAACTTTTTTTTGTTTGGGCTAGGTTACATTGATCTGCACTGCAAGGTAAATCTCAAACAATGACTATGAATAAAGATTAACAGTGTGTCACCATTTCCTCCCCATGTACAAAAGTGAAGCCAAATTATTCCACCACAGCCAAATTATTCCACCACAATCAACTATGGAAAAATGATGGAACTATGAAATCCATCACAGCTGTTGATAATAAAATACCAGTCCATTTCATAGCATAAAATAACTCAATAAAACCAACAAATACACAATATACATAAAAACCAAAGCATCAACAATCACCAATCAATCAGATTGTATTGGTATAGCCCATATTCACAAATCACAATTTGTCTCATAGGGCTTTAAAAAGGTGTAACATCCTCTGCCCTTAAAACTCAACAAGAGTAAGAAAAACCTACTAAAAAAAAACAACTGTTCAACAGGGTAAAAAGAAGGGATCCCCGGGTCAGACGTGCAATAGATGTGAAGTGTAAAGGAGAATATCAGAAAGATAAGGGTATTTGCAGCATTGCTTAGAATAAACACTTTGTAGCATAATTGAAGTCAATGAATTGATGGATTATTGTCAGTAATGGTTGAGTATCTGAGGAGAAATATTATATATCAAGCAGTCCTGTTGTAATCATAGTCTATGATCAGCAGCCACCACGATCATGATCCCCCATCAAGATCGGATGCCACTATATTACACAGTCATTGTCCACTGCCGCCAACAGGATCCACCAACAGCTGCCAGCTCAATCGTGGTCCACCACCATTATCAGATGCCAACACGATAGAGGATCTGCCATTGTTTGGGGTGTGAGGATCCGCTGAAAAATCAACAACAAAACAAAAACATTTAATAATAATATCAACATACAGTAGATGAATAAGTAATCAAAATATTACATATTTGGATGCAGGGCTGCCAGAGGTAGCTCAAGACCAGAGGTTGCTCAGATTAATGACAGAACAAGCATATATTGTTTCTCTGACATTGAAATCTTTGTCTGCCTTAAACTAGGTCCCCTGGTAGCAAATTAGATAAAAAATGACTTTGCTCTGTGATAAACTTATAATTTGTGCGGCCTCCACATCCTTTGGAAATGAAACAAATGGAACCTTTTGGGGAAATGGCAATTAAATATTTCATTGTATGGTGTGACTTGTATTTTTTATAACATTGGTCACTGGCTAACAAGTTATTTGGTTTCTAAATCATATTTCCAAACAGTCAATACTACAAACTGTTTTTTTTTAGTTTTTTTTTTAAGTACTGTTCCTAAATACAAATGGAAGAAGTTTTCTTTATGATTCACTCTCAGGCCATATAACTGGACTTGGCACCAGTCTACAATACATGACACTACTACATTGTCTGAAAAGCTTTGAATCAGTGTTAGAATAAATTACAGAAGGTTATGATTTATTATGTAAAGTAAATGCACATGTAGTTAAATGTTTAAAAGATGTAGATGGATCAAAGTCTAGCCCTTACCTGAATTTTATTCTTCCTCACTAAAAATACAGTAACTTGAAAAAATGCAGACAGTAGACCTCTAAGCATAACCTTAATACAAGACTTTTTCATATTAAAGATATTAACACTGATAATTTTAGCAATATATGTAATTTGTTAACCCACATTCATTTCGCGTTGTGAGTTGAGTGAGAAAACACTGTAAGCCTTTAGCTTAGGTTTTGTTAGCCCCTCAAAATCCACGCCATAATGCATATGTCTAACTGACGTTTTATCAAAAAAAAACAAAAACAGAAATTAATTAAAGCCAATTAAATAAGATATTTAAGCGTTGTATTCTGTACCTGATATGAAGTGGTGAAGCAGAATCTGTTGCTTGTAGTGACGGAGAAGGAGGGCCCGGGAAAGGGATGTGGAATGAAAACGGTCAGACTTGTGGAACATAATGCATAACATGTTGCATGTTAGACGCTAGCATTCTGCTACTCAGTGTGTTGGGGTGGAGACCATCAGTCTTGAAGAAGGAGAAACTTGTTACAGAAGCAGGCAGGTCAGTATGATGTAGACAAGATAGTAAATAAAAACTGTATAAAAAGGACAATAGAATAAAAATAAATAATTCAAGTTAAATAAAGAAATGCTGAGTATGTACATTTTATACAGGATAATGAATGGGCAAGAAGCGAGGTTCTATATCTCCGACATATTTGGTGCAATCGTATCCAAACTAGACATGTAAGACAGATGACATCGAAAGAGAAAAAATGACCAGGGGGGCTGTGATTTCAAGTCATAATTTCTGTGTAGATATCATCAGGCCGAGACTCTTTTCTTACATGTCTATTTTTGACTCGATTGGACAATGTATTTCTGATATACGGAACCTCGTGTTTTAATGGCGTTTAATCAAACTTTGACGCCACGCAACGTTCACACAGTGTGACGACAAAAAAGTAAAGTCAGTTTTTATCTCCATCTTGTTGTGATGACACTCATCTGAATTTGAAGTTGATCTGATGAAAGCCCTGGGACAAGTGTTTCAAAGTAAAAATGTGGAATATAGCCAAAATGGCCACTAAATTCAAAATAGCGGGCTTTCTGTTGCGTAGCAGTTTGGAGCCGGTTGGATAATGCAGAGTGGATTAACGAAGTACTTCCTGTTTCATGGATAATCAGTAGATGGCGCTATGATCCTGAGGAAATATTGAAACATAAAGCTGTTCAGACTTTGTCATTTTTTATCTCCATCTTGTTGTGATGCCACTGATCTTATTTGAAGTTAATCTGATATATGCTCTCCATATGTGATGTATGTGATTTATATATATATATTTCAGTGATGTGTTAAGTGTACAAGCTACTGGATGATCTGAATTTCCCTCGGAATTAATAAAGTATCCATCTATCTATCTATCTATCTAAAAGCCCTGGGACAAGTACATCAAAGTAAAAATGTGGAATATGGCAAAAATAGCCACTAAATCCAAAATGGCGGGGCTTCCTTTTTAGTCTAGCATATCTATCCAAGGGACTTATTTGTTTGTTATGAAAAGACACATGCCCAAATCGATTTTTGTACATGGCGGCCAATTGTAGTGCCAGGGCTGCCCTATAGTCAGTTTTTTTGCAACACCCATTTCTTAAAACCATATGAATATCTTCAGGGGGGGGGGGGTGTTAACGCACAAATGTAGTTTGAGTGAGATAGAACAATGAACACTGAAGTTACAGCAATTTCGTGTTTCAAAGCTAGTTGATGAACTTTGATGCCACGCCATTAAAATGGCGTTTGACGATAAGTCACAGTAATCTTATACAAACATTATCAATGTCTTGAGACCCATTTGATACAGTTTGACATGGTTGAGGTCAATGGATGAGGAGGAATACATCCAAGTGTAAGACCATGCAAAAAAATGACATTTCCTGTTGCCACCAGGGGGCGCTGTGATTTCAAGTCATGATTTCTGTGTATATGTCATCAGGCCGGGACTCTTGTTTTACATGTCTAGTGTGGACTTGATTGGACCATGTACAGTAAGGTCCATAAATATTTGGACATTGACACAATTTATCATTTTGGCGCTGTACACCACCACAATGGATTTGAAATGAAACAATCAAGATGTGCGTTAAGTGCAGACTTTCAGCTTTAATTTGATGGTATTTACATCCAAATCAGGTGAGCAGTATAGGAATTACAACACATTTTATATGTGGCTTACCCTTTTTAAGAGACCAAAAATAATTGGACAAACTAATATAATCATAAATGTAATTGTCACTTTTAATACTTGGTTGCAAATCCTTTACAGTCAATGACAGCCTGAAGTCTGGAACCCATAGACATCACCAGACGCTGGGTTTCGTCCCTGGTCATACTCTGCCAGGCCTCTACTGCAACTTTCTTCAGTTCCTGCTTGTTCTTGGGGCGTTTTCCCTTCATGCATGCTCAATTGGATTCAGGTCAGGTGATTGACTTGGCCATTGCAGAACATTCCACTTCTTTGCCTTAAAAAACTCTTTGGTTGCTTTCGCAGTATGCTTTGGGTCATTGTCCATCTGCACTGTGAAGCGACGTCCAATGAGTTCTGAAGCATTTGGCTGAATATGAGCAGATAATATTTCCTGAAACACTTCAGAATTCATCCTACTGCTTTTTTCGGCAGTCACATCATCAATAAATACGAGGGAACCAGTACCATTGGCAGCCATACATGCCCACGCCATAACACTACCTCCACCATGCTTCACTGATGAGGTGGTATGCTTTGGATCCTGAGCAGTTCCTTCCCTTCTCCATACTCTTCTCTTCCCATCATTCTGGTACATGTTGATCTTTGTCTCATCTGTCCATAGGATGTTGTTCCAGAACTGTACAGGCTCTTTTAGATGTTTTTGGCAAACTCTAATCTGGTCTTCCTCTTTTTGAGGCTCACCAATGGTTTGCATCTTGCGGTGAACCCTCTGTATTTACTCTGGTGAAGTCTTCTCTTGATTATTGACTTTGACACAGACACACCTACCTCCTGGAGAGTGTTCTTGATCTGGCCAAATGTTGTGAAGGGGTTTTTCTTCACCAGGGAAATAATTCTTCGGTCATCCACCACAGTTGTTGTCCGTGGTCTTCCGGGTCTTTTGGTGTTGTTGAGCTCACCAGTGCGTTCTTTCTTTTTAAGAATGTACCAAACAGTTGATTTGGCCAAACCTAATGTTTATGCTATCTCTCTGATGGGTTTGTTTCGATTTTTCAACCTAATGATGGCTTGCTTCACTGATAGTGACAGCTCTTTGGACTTCATATTAAGAGTTGACAGCAACAGATTCCAAACACAAATACCTCACTTGAAATGAACTCTGGACCTTTTATCTGCTCCTTGTCAATGAAATAACGAGGGAATAACACACACCTGGCCATGGAACAGCTGGGCAGCCAATTGTCCAATTACTTTTGGTCCCATAAAAAGGGGGGTGCCACATATAAAATGTGTTGTAATTCCTACACCGTTCACCTGATTTGGATGTAAATACCCTCAAATTAGAGCCGAAAGTCTGCACTTAAAGTACATCTTGATTGTTTCATTCAAAATCCATTGTGGTGGTGTAGAGCCAAAATGATAAATTGTGTCAATGTCCAAATATTTATGGACCTAACTGTATGTTCGAGATACAGATGCTCGTGTTTTGATGGCGTGTAACCAAACTTTGACGCCAAGCCACGGTCACACGGTGTGACGAAAAATCTATCTTTCAATAACTTTAGATCTCCATCTTGTTGTGACACTCAACTAAATTTTAAGTTGATCTGATGAAAGCTCTATGACAAGTACAGCAAAGTAAATTGTGGAATACGTCCAAAATGGCCACTAAATCTAAAATGGCGAGCTTCCTGTTGCGTTTTTCATAATGCTCCTTGAGGCTTTGTTAGCATCTGGTCATGATACACAACTATCCTCATTTTCGTGAGGACCAGTGAATGCTAAATGAGGGACTTTTCCGAAGGTGGCGCTGTTGAGCCATTTTACATTACATTAAATGCCATTTGGCTGACGCTTTTGTCCAAAGCGACTTACAATTAGTACACTCATCATTCATGAGGGGCCATTTAGGGGTTCAGTATCTTGCCAAGGACACTTCGGCATGCAGATGGGAGAGAGTGGGGTTTGAACCGGCAACCTTCTTGTTGAAGAACCACCACTCTAACCACTAGGCCACACCGCCCCTGTTGCCACGCCCATTTCCAAATACTAGAATACGTACATTTTCACCACTTTCTAAATTACTGCAAACTTTTAAACTTTTTGAGCACGTTGAAAAACGCTCAGAATACTCCTTACAATTTCAATAGGGCCTCCCACTGGAGGTGCTCGGGCCCTAATAATAATCATTTTAATTTCAATAGGGCCTCCCACCGATTCCGGTGCTCGGACCCAAAAATCACTTCTATTTCAATAGGGCCCCCACCAGAGGTGCCCGGGCCCTAATTAGAACACTGGAGTGATAGTTGCTGGAAATAGGCCGATATACACCTATGTAGATATTTCATTAAAAACCAGATGTTCCCACCTAGAAAAGTAATTTGCCACATTAACAGTGTATAGAGTGTATTTCTGATAATTCAATGTTATCTTCATTCATTTTTAGTTTTTAGTTGGTTCCATGGGATTCATGGCATGTAATGCAGCCAGCCTCCAAGGGAAGATTGAGATTTTTTAGGTTCACATTTGGGAGCTGTCACTTTGTCTATTGTAACAGTTTTAGTTTTGCACGCATGTGGGCGCGCACACATGCACTGATTGTCTTTCGGGCCGTCTTCTGGCTGTCTTTAGAAAAGTATCCCAGCCCTCCCAGCATACTACTGCTGATAAAGGGCAAAGAGTGTTGGTCAACACAGAACACCTGTGCACACCCAGCAGAGTCCCTCCCTGGCAACGTTTCCCGAACTACATCCCTGATCTCTCACTCCTGCAGCCGACACTGATCACACCCCACTACCACATCTATTATTTATATTCTATGGTTTCAAACCAAGAGCGATGTGGATCGCGCATCAGAGGTAGCAATTGTGGATCCAGTATGACGGATTCATGTCCTGATCCTGTTTTCGCGTTGGCATCAGATACGGGCGGTGGACCAGGACCGCGGCAGCGGCTCATGATCGATCCTAATAAGCGGCAGTGGACAATGACTGTGGAATAAAGGGGCATCTGATCTGGATGGTGGATCATGATCCTGCTGGTTGCTGACCATAGACTTGTTTGAAGCTGGACTGCTTGTCATATCGTATTGAAGTTATCCTTCAAGATGTTTACCCTCATCAATGCTGCTAAAAACTAATCTTGATGTTTTCCCACACGTGGCATCTTTTGCACTTCCGTTCTGGGAGAGGGATCCCTCACATGTGGCTCTCTTAGGTTTCTACATATTCTTACCCTGTTAGAAGTTTTTTTAGTAGTTTTTCCTTACTCTTGCTGAGGGTTAAGGACAGAGGATGTCACATCATGTTAAAGCCCTATGAGACGAATTGTGAATTGTGAATATGTGCTGTACAAATAAAATGTCATTGATTGATTGATTGATTGACCTTCAGCTTTTTTCAGATATGGCTTATAGATTTATACATTATAATAATGCTGGTATGTGATCAAACAAGAAAAAAGACTGGAGCAGACCAACCCAGGCCTTGGCAAAATCCAATTAGATAATATTGATAAACTGTTGGTCTGTTTCCAACCTAACAGACAGTTAATGTTTTTAGACCCATTTGAGTTGTAACTGTGCAGTTCACAATTAACTTGAGTAGTTTAATAATAATAGTGATCAATTCTACCTTTAGGTATACCATTTTTAAGCCTCAGGTTAAAAGCATCACCTCCAGATTTCCTTGTAGATAGATTGAAATGAAGATGACAGAAGTGAATGATTATATGTTTGAAGCAGCAGAGGGCGTTGCTTTGAAAAGAGTCCAGCAGTTTTTTTGCAGTGTTCTCTCCATCCTGGTATCCTGGATGTGCTGATCGTGGGGAGCTTGGGAACAACTGGCTAGCTTTGTTCTCTGCCATTGTTCATCTTCAGGATGTCCTTCAGGAATGTTACAGAGGAGGTCAGAGGAGCAACTCTGCTACTGTCTGGAAGGAAGCCAGCAGGATCCAATTCCTCTGATGTCCCTGGAAGACCACAAAACAGGGTACTTTTGTTCCACTGCGATACAACTGTTCATCTACTGTGTTGATGTGTGTGTGCGTGTGTGTGTGTGTGATTCGTTTAAATAAACCATTAAACGAATAAAAGATGAGTGAAGTGATATTTTGCTTTCTATTTTTTCTATTAATGTTTGCTCAGTAGAAACAAAAAACATTAAAAAGGCACTGTTAAAGGGATAGTTCACCAAAAGAAGGTAATTCACTCTTCACCTCACCACTATGGAGGGGTGGGTGAAGTGTTTGAGTCCACCAAACCCTTTTGGAGTTTCAGAGATAGTCAACTTCATATACAATTGAAGTAAATGACGACCACTTCTTGAAACGTAAAACAAAACGACAGAAAAAACATAAAATGCCTCCATACTGCTCCTGTGGTGTGAACCAAGTGTCCGTAAGCCCAGACATTGAAATTCGACTTGAAATGGACTCAAATGTTTTGCTTAAATGTCCAAAGTTATCCTCCTCCTAGTTACAGCTGTAGTAACTGCAGTAACACGAGTTATGGCGAGATGAGATCAGCAAGATCATCAAGAACTAGTCTTGATGACCACTCAAAGCGCTTTACACTAGAGGTTATTGCCATCCATTCAAACACATAATCATACAGTGCATCTATGGGCAGCAATGCGGCATGCAGATAGGGATCACAGCGATTAAACTGCCAACCTTCTGGTTACAGGACCATCGCTCTACCATCCAAGTGTTTATTACTGTACATTATTCTTTCTCTAAAACTCAAAAAAATTGAAAACTCACGTTTCTTAAACCTCAGGGCTATCAGTCAGACACTGCAAATGGTAATATATTTGAAGAAAACAGTTTATTAGAAAAGCAATTGTTGGAGTCAGGATTTTTATGGATTTCCTGAGTGGATTGGCCTCTTGACAATAGACTGCCCTGTGGAGTTTAGAGTCCAAATTACAACCAGTGATGGTTGGAAACATCTGTCCTCAATGTGGTTTCCTCTGCTCTCTGTTCCCTGCTAATGGAGCCTGTCTTCACTGTTATTTGTACTCAGTAGCAGGAGGATAAACTGACGAAGAAGGGAGGGCACAATTTGATTGTGTGTGTGTGTTTGTGTGTGTGTGTCTCTAGGGCAATTACATGAAGAAGCAAACCATGATGGAATTAACTGTTCCCATAAGCAAGGCAGGGAGGAGGAGTACTGAATGTGACTAAGCAACCTGAAGAATGTCAAAACACACATGTAGGCACACTTGCTTTATGAGCGTGCACACACTACCGCGAATGTAGGAAAGTAGTTGGGCTCACAGGCTCACACTCTTGTTGCTGGTCTATCTTTGTTTTTCAGTGTGCAGTGAGACAGTGTGATCAGCTCTGTACTGTATTATCATCTAGCTTGAGAGCAATAATTATCTCAGTGTGAGGATGTCAGCAAACATCAAACCCTCATTTAGTTGGCTGCTGCTGAGGTCCCACTCTAAATAATTATATTTTTCATTTGATAGACTCACCCTCTTATGTTGTGTCCAAATCTCTTGTCTTTAACTTAAGTGGCACTTAGACATCAAGATAATTACTATCGTCTTCTCCAAGCTGGAACGACAATAACAGACGTTGAGTGAGAAAGTTGAGGTTCTGTTTTTCACAACAAGCCAGAAACAGATATAAGATGATTTGGGAGGTTGTTTGGAAACTGACACATGCTGAAATTTGAATCAACATTTCAAGGTCTATTCATTTTATGAACAATAATGTGAAAATCAAAATCATTTAATTCTAATTGCATTTTCCTTACCTAATAATTTGTAGGGAAGAGAAAAGCAATGACATTATGACTTTTACCAAAAAATTGCTTCTCACCTGGTCTGAAATAGCTGAGGAACCTGCCCCCGTGTCATCCACCAGCCGTGGCATCTGAGAGGTTGAACAATCTAATATCATCCATATTTTAAGTTTGATATAAATCAGATGTTGATCGAAGAGCAAGTTTCCTGTGGATATGTTAGCAAAACAGAGCACTTAGAAATAGCAAAACACAAGTTCATCACTGTCAGTAAAGGGTTAAAGTCACCTAGCTCTCGTTTTATACACAGCTGGTTTGGTGTTTAGTGACCAAAGTTATCCCTGTGAACAAAGCCGACAGTGTTCTGGTTAGAGCACAGCCAGCTCAAAATTAAACATATTATGTCGGTAATGTTGTTGACTGATCAGACGAACACACCCTACTAAACTGTACTTTAATATTAAACTTTACCGTAGATCAGCCTTCTGTTATGAAAACGAGTAAGGGATGTAGTGTACTGGATTGTTAACAAAGAAAACACACTATTCCATCATTAATAACAAATAGTTTTTTTCTTTCCAAATTGGACATTAGCTTTCGAAATGTCAATAGGAAAATAAAGATTTTTGCAGATTGTTGCAGCATACATGACTGGTGGTACAAACAAACATTGCCTTATTTTATGCTTTCTTTGTCTGATAAATCACACAATTCAATGTAAGCTTTCCAGCGCTTTGTTCCTGACAACATGGCCAGGTTTTTGGAATAATGTAGGCTGAAACTATAAATAGAGTGACAAGACAAAAGGACATATGAAGTTATGACCCTCGTTGAAATCTTTCCAATTTGACCAAGACCGGAATAAATAATTGTATATAATAAAAATGTTAAGATACAGCTGCCTTTAATAAAGCTTATGATCATTTTTAAGAAACAAAAGAAAGAAAAACAGCTAATTCCAGAGAAATACAAACCGAACAGATAAAGTCATTCAGTTTGTATGTGCTTATACAGATCCTCTCAAATCAATTTTGATAAGTGAATGAGTGCCCCACCGCTCCTTTCCAATGATAAGAAAAACCACTTGGTAATGGCTAAAAAATGATGACACAGCAGTAACAGCACTGCTTTTCATCTCCTCACTTATTATAAGATTGCAAAATAGATGCCTTTGGAAGTGGGGTGTGGACGGCAATGACTGCAGGAGGGATTAGTCTAATTATGCACAGGTCTTCTGCGTAAGTAAAAAGTTGAAAATAAATACAAAATCAGGGGCCCAAACTTAAAGAGGTCAACTAAGCAATAAGGGAACTACAGCTACAACATAACTAACAGACTAACCATCTGCATGCCGAAGTGACCATGGGCAAGATGCTGAATCCCAAATGGTCCATCATAGTAAAAAGTGCTGCCTATAGATCAAAAACTGTACTGTACCATTTACTATTCATATACACAGGTGGACCAGACCGGCACCCAGGGGAAACATTATCAATCAAACAACATTAACTACAAAAATAACCTATTAAGATACAAACCTATCAAAATAAGCATATACACCAACAAATAGAATTAACTCTAAACACAAAATAAAAAAATTTAAACAAAGAAGCTTCAACCTTCAAACTGAGAATATAATTGAATATCCCCAAAATAACCTAAAAAAATAGTGCGATATGGATAGGTAATGGTTCAGGCCTTTTGCCAGGGGAGCTCAGTACAAACAAAGGGTAAGTGTCATTGCTAACTAAAGAGAAAGAACCAAATAATTAAAGAAAATTTAAATAAAGATAAACTATAAACAAAGGACTATGCAATTTGTTTACCGGGATGAAATGTAGAATGTGACAAATATAGCTAACACTGAGTGAGCTGAAGGTTCAACTGTCACAAGGGCCTTTCTGTGACAACAGAGATCATAAATATACACATAAGAAACATAAAATTATATATCAGCATTTTAAATGTGATCAGAGGATGGTACTGAAACATCCGTCAAACACATAACAGACATTTAATAGTGGTCATTTCTCTATTTCCTGCCTCCCTGCCATGCCAGACCTGTGGCTGTTAGTGATGCATTCTATCCACAGAAATTGTATTTATGAGTTTGTGTGTGTGTGCACGTACAGTGAAATGAAAGTGACCAATATTTTTGTGACAGTATTGTATTTGAGATAAGAGCATTCACACAGTGTCTGTCAAATGTGTAGTGCCACTCTAAATGATCTTTATCATTTCAATTCTATAGCATGTCTAATTATAGATATTTTTTCTTTTTCGCTGTTATAGTATGGCTAGTTCTCTCAGCTATTGAATTAATTGTTCAAATCTGGTTTTGGATATAGCTCAACTGGTAGAGCTGCGGCCCCATCAAGGCTATGTCTCACCTGTAGCATCCTGGGTTCGATGCTGTTGCCCTGTGCTGCATGTCTTCCCCCCATTCTCTGTCTGCCCCACCTCACAGCTTGCTCTCTGTCCTCTCCAAATTAAATTAAATTAGAAAAAGTTGTTGTTTATTTCTGACTTCTCAGACTCCAACCTCAAGCTTATTGATACTGGTGTTTCTGGTTACAGGGTAATACCTTCTCTCATCCCCTACTCAAATCACAAATCTGATTGGTAATGTGGGACCGTATGCTTTTGGTAATCTGGAACATATATTTAAGTTCTCTGAATGGTGGAAATGCATTTAGGGACTTCATTAATTTACCTTAAATAAAAACATAAAAAATATTAAGAAACTAACAATTAAGTAGCACTTAAATGGCACTTACTTATAGCACTTTGTAGTCTTACTTTATTTTGAAGAAATTGTACTTTCTGGATTCTTGTTGTCCTGGGTCTGTCCCCTCGGGGTTGAATGCACTTATTGTAAGTCGCTTTGGATAAAAGCGTCAGCTAAATGAAATGTAATAATAAAATTTAAAAAATGATATACTAATTAGCTGCAGCATATGATCTGCAGTTGTCAGACAGGTGTTAGTGTTAAATACAGTCTGTGCCTCTCTGTTTAAATGAATTGTCTGGTTAGCTATCTAGCAAATAATGATAATATTCTAACTATTTGAAATATATTCAACCATCTATTTTGGGCGGCTGTGGCTGAGGGGTAGAGTGGTCGTCCTCCAACCTGAGGTCGGCGGTTCGATCCCCAGTCTGAACCATCTGCATGCCGAAGTGTCCTTGGGCAAGATGCTGAACCCTGAATGGCCCCCATAGTATAACAAAAGTGCTGCAAGTAGATGCACTGTATGAATGTGTGTGTGAATGGGTGAATGTGAAACTGTAGTGTAAAGCGCTTTGAGTGGTCATCAAGACTAGAAAAGCGCTATATAAATACAAATCCATCCAAATCCATCTCCTGCCCTCAGTTTCCACTAATACCCTATCAAAAATAGAAATCTCAGAAATTGCTGAGAATCTTACCATTACTTAGACAAATTCTCTCTCTCTGATCACCCTTGATCAGCTGACCAAAATAATCTCATGTTCTAAACCAACAACTTGTTTCTTGGATCCCATTCCTACAAAATTACTAAAAGAAATTCTCCCCTTTATTGATAGTACGTTACTGAATACAATCAATCTGTCACAGGGTTCGAATTATCTTTTTGTCTCTAAGGAGGTTTCTTTCTCCAAAAAAAGTTGGCGCAGAGCGCACATAGCCTAACAAGGCTATTAAATAGCCTAGGCGCGAGCAGCGCTTTTGCGCACGGTAGGAATAGGCGTTATATAACTTGACACAAGCACACAACGAACAGAGACATCCCCACCTTTTGAAGACTGTCTTTTAGCGCATCGTAAATAAATGATGCATCCCCTTTTTCCAAATCAACTATGTCCAAAAAAACGTTCTCTACATCTCCATTACCTGTAGCATTGCACCTCATGTATATAAACATGTAAGAGCGTCCATGCACAGAATTCGTGAAACGAGTGCCAAAACATGGAAAACGAGTCTCTTGTTCATTTCATCTGCTACATGTTCCACAATAGCAGCACAAGAGTGAACGCAGCGGTGAGCGGGGCCCACTGTTGCACCATCAAGCTCATTAAGTTTCATGATCGGCATCATTTTGGTGTATGGCAATCTCTCTTTTACTACGGTGTAGGCTGCCCTAAATTAGCTTGATGTAATGTCGATGAAGGCTGAACTCATCTCTACAACTTTGTTGGGCAGAACATATTTTTGTTTGAGTTCTGCTATTTCTACTGCTCATTAAGAGCAAGGCTGTCACGGTGCAGGTAGATCTTCTTACGTAACTACTTTTGTAGTGGGCTACTGACGGTCCCAATAACCCATCCATCCGAAAGGTGCATCCCAGTCTTTTTCTCATGGAGCAACAGAGTCTTTGCTGCCTGACAGGCAGCGCACTCAAGACCACACTCACTTGCACACAGCCATGGATTTCTCTCCTTCCACGATCCCCACTGACTGAGTCCACAAATCTTAGGAAGGTGGCGGTTTCACGCTCCATCATATCGGTCCCCGACCCGGACCCCGTCTCCCCAGGCTCTTCATTGCCGTCCAATTTCCTCCTCGACGTCCTCATTGGTAAGTGCCCCAGCAGTAACATCATGATGACTTGTTGTAGCCACAACGTACTCTGCCTTGGTCACAGCATCGGTAGAGCTAGTGGGCACCTGACTAGCTGTAGCTAGCCCCATATTTTTTTATCCTAAATCTTCTATTATTTATTTTTTTTTGGCTGTAAACCCGAAAGTTTATTTAGCATTAAAGTAACCGTCTGTGATGGAAATTCATCTTGAGATTTGAAATAATGAAATTCTCAGATTGGAGTTGCCATTGAGTCTTACAATAGACATCTCCGCAGAGTTACACAACAAGCACTCATTCCCAGAATTCAGGCTTACTTGTTGTCCCTAAAGTCTCTAAAAGTAGAGTAGGCGCCAGAGCTTTCAGTCATCAAGCTCCTCTCCTGTGGAATAATATCCCACTTTCAGTTTGGAAAGCAGACACCATCTGTATGTTTAAGAGTACAGACGTGGCCAAATGTTTTGAGAATGGCACAAATCTTCATTTTCACAAAGTCTGCTGCCTCAGTTTTTATGACGACAATTTGCATATACTCCAGAATGCTATGAAGAGTGATCAGATTAATTGAAGTTAATTGCAAAGTCCCTCTTAGCCATGAGAATTAACTTTATCTCCAAAAAAACCATTTCAACTGCATTTCAGCCCTGCCACAAAAGTACCAGCTGACATCATGTCAGGGATTCTCTTGTTAACACAGGGGAGAGTGTTGACCGGGACAAGTCTGGAGATCACTCTGTCATCCTGATTGAGACAGAATTGCAGACTGCAAGCTTTAATCGGAGGGTGGTGCTTGAAATCATTGTTCTTCCTCTGTTAACCATGGTAACATGCAAGGAAGACGTGCAGTCATCATTGCTTTCAAGGATGTTGCTGCTAGTAAGATTGCACCTGAATCAACCATTTATCGGATCATCAAGAACTTCAAGGAGAACGGTTAAATTGTTGTGAAGAAGGTGTCAGGGCGCCCAAGAGAGTCCAGCAAGTGCCAAGTCCGTATCCTAAAGTTGATTCAGCTGCGGGATGGGGGCACCACCAGTGCAGAGGTTGCTCAGGAATGACAGCAGGCAGGTGTGAGTGCATCTGCATGCACAGTGAGGCGAAGACGTTTGGAGGATGCCCTGGTGTCAAGAAGGGCCGCAAAGAAGCCACTTCTCTCCAGGAAAAACATCAGGGACAGACTGATATTCTGCCAAAGGTACAGGGATCGGACTGATGAGGACTGGGGTAAAGTAATTTTCTCTGATGAATCCCCTTTCCGATTGTTTTGGGTATCTGGAAGAAAGCTTGTCCACAGAAGAAAAGGTGAGCGTTACCATCAGTCCTGTTTCTTGCCAACAGTAAAGCATCCTGAGACCAATCATGTGTGGGGTTGTTTCTCAGCCAAGGGAGTGGGCTCATTCACAATTTTGCCTGAGAACACCACCATGATTAAAGAATGGTACCAAAACATCCTCTGAGAGCAACTTCTCCCAACCATCCAAGAACAGTTTGGTGACAAACAATGCCTTTTCCAGCATGTTGGAGCACCTTGCCATAGGCAAAAGTGATAACTAAGTGGCTCAGGGAACAAAACATCAACATTTTGGGTCCATGGCAGGGATACTCCCCAGACCTTAATCCCATTGAGAAAGTGTGGTATATTGGAATTTTTAATACATAACAAGACAAACAATTATCTTCTGGTTCATACAATTCAACTTAGCTGCGGCTAGGGGACAGAGCACCCTCGTCACTTGGTCAGACTTGGGTCAATGGCACAGAACAATGGAATCACATTTGATTTATAAGAAATAAGCCCCTCCTTTCACAGAGGGAGAATGTTTATCCAATCAGCTCTCTGCGTGTTGTCTTCAGGCTTATATTTTGTCACCTACAATCTGAATGAAGACCCCTTCGAAGTCTCACTAAACATTTCCATCAGGCCTCTGCTTAGACTCCAAGTTTCTCTTAGACCCCCTTCTCTGCTGGATTGAACCATAAAAGACTCTAGTTGTGAAAACCTTTTGTCTCAACAGAGGCACAGAGGAATCTCCAACGAATACCCATCTGAGTCTGTCACATCTCAGGTTTACAAAGTCTAAACCACACAGGAACACATCTCTGAATAATATTCTCCATCTATACTTGTCATTCCTTCATTGAACTTAACTAAATATAAAATCTGCCATCACAGTGGTCAATCCTCAAGAGGCGGGTGGACAAACAAAACCCCACAAATTCTGACAAACTCCAAGCATTGATTATGCAACAATGAGCTGCCATCAGTCAGGATGTGGCCCAGAAGTTAATTGACAGCATGCCAGGGTGAATTGCAGAGGTCTTGAAAAAGAAGAGTCAACACTGCAAATATTCTTTGCATGAACTCAATGTAATTGTCAATAAAATCTTTTGACACTTATGAAATGCCTGTAATTATACTTCAGTTTACCATAGTAACATCTGATAAAAAGATCTAAAAACACTGAAGCAACACACTTTCTGAAAACCAATACTTGTGTCATTCTCTAAACTTTTGGCCACGGCTGTAGGCTTTAAACCTTCCTTTACGATAAAGCTTATAACTAGAGCTGGTCCAGGCTTGTCTTAGACCTGCTCTTAGTTATGCTGCTATAGGTCTAGAATGTGGGGGGGGGACATGCCACATGGAGCTTCTCTTTACAACTTCTCCTTCCTCTTCTCCCTCCTTATTACATCATTACATCACTGTAATTCATATCTCATCAATACATGTTACTGACTTGAATTCTTCTCTTTGCCTTATCGTCCGAATATCCAGGGCCGCGGCTAAGGCCACATCGTGGATTATGGTATCAGAGATCAGGATCATAATGGTGGATCCTGTATCGTGCTGGCTGATCGTGACGATAATGGCGGATCCTGTATCGTGTTGGCATCTGATAATGGCAGTGGAGCACGATTGAGGTGGCAGCTGATGGTGGATCCTGATGGCGGCAGTGGACAATGACTGTGGACTATAGTGGCATCCGATCTTGATGTTGGATCATCATGGTGGCTGCTGACCATGACTCTATAATAACAATAAGATGGCTTGATATGTAATAATTTTCCTCAGATCCTTGACCATTACTGACAATAATCTGTCAATTCATTGACCTTCCATTATGTGTCACGCCTACCTAGCTCACAGTAGTCGTGACATAGGGAAGACAGACACCGTCAGGTAACGTTTTGATAATACTTCACATTCATTAACAAAATAGATACAAAAGACAGGGGCAGACAGCCTTCCCGCGTCAGGTGGTCAGAGCAGGACAAGAGACCCATGAGGTCCCGGGACACCGTTTATATATTGATGGCCATCACCTGGTGGCCATCACCTGGAACCCCGCCCCTCATTAACCTCATTAACATTTCAACAACCCCAATCACCAATATTTCTACTAATAATTTACTAGAGATGAGCCGGATACTCGGCTGAAACGAGTATCCGGTACGGATAAAGCACTTTTGCCGAGCATGAGTATTATACGAGTAATACGAGTCATTATCTGTGCTCGGACTGAATGAAAATCCTCACACAGCGTCACAGCGCTCCTCCCCTTCACACACCGCTCTGCTCACTCACTCACAGAACAGCTCTCTGTCTCTCTCAGTCACTCAGGTTCGCGGGTCTTTTCGGTTAACGTTCACCCAGTCCACCCAGTCTCACTCATGGCCTTACCATCGCTCCACCCTCCCATATATCCGGCGCCAGACACTCTGGGGCTCGAGAAAGGGCGTAAGCCAACACTTTTTCCCGGCCACAGATGTGCCGAATGTTCAGTCTGTACGGCTGCAAAAAAAGTGCCCAGCGCATTAAGCGCTGATTCGAATTTTGGAGAGACTGGATGAATGTGAGGGGATTGTGGTCTGTGAACACCACAACAGGATATAAACCTCCCCCCATATAAACATTGAAATGTTCGAGAGCCCATATTACGGCTAAACCCTCCTTCTCAATCGTTGAATAGTTCAATTGATGTTAATTGAACTTGCGCGAAAAAAAAAAAACACTGGCCTTTCCTCCCCAGTGTCGTCCTTTTGCAACAAGACTGCGCCTGCACCAACTTGGCTGGCGTCAACCTGTAACAAAAAAGGTTGTTCCAGTCTTGGCGTAGCCAACACTGGAGCACAGGTCAACAACAGCTTTGCATTATCAAATGCTTTCTGACACTCAAAGGACCACTCATACTTAACAGTGCCCTTTAACAAATCAGTCAATGGGGCCACCACGGTTGAAAAGTTTGAACAAAAATGTCTATAATAATCAGCCATTCAAAAGAATCGCATCAGCTCTTTCTTCGTCCCAGGAGCGGGGAACCTGTCGATGGCCAACACTTTTGCCCTCACAGGCCGCACCACCCCCTGTCCTACCACCTTGCCCAAGTAAACCACGGTGGCTTTCGCAAATTCACATTTCGCAAGGTTTACTGTCAGATTTGCCGCCCGCAACTGCTCGAAAAATTCACGAATACGGCTCAGATGTGTATCCCAGGTGTCTGCATAACAGACAGCATCATCTAAATACACTGCACACCCCTCCAACCCTCCCACAACTCTAATCATGAGTCTCTGGAAGGTTGAACGGGCGTTGCGCAGTCCAAAACTCATCCTGGTATGAGAGTAAAGTCCAGACGATGTTATAAACGTTGACATTTCTTGGGCCCTGGGAGTCAATGGCACTAGGTAGTAGCCCTTAAGTAAGTAAAATTTGCTGACAAACCGGGCACTGACCCACCTGGTCAACGCAATCTTCGATTCGGGGTAACGGAAACGAGTACATTTTTGTCACTGTGTTAACCTTCCTATAGTCTGTGGAAAATCTGAAGGAAGAATCAGATTTCTTTATCAGCAGACAAGGAAAAGCCCAGCTGGAATAAGATGGTACGGCTAATCCATTATCAAGGAGGTACTGCACGGATGAATCAATAATTTTTTCACTTGTCGAGTGAGACGCGATAAAACCTTTGACAAACCGGTTTTGAGTCTCCCACATCTATGTCATGTTCGATCACGCTGTTACAAGTCGGTGTGTCAGAAAATAGGGATGAAAACTCCAAATTAAACTTTTTAGTTGCTCCCGATGTTCACTCTTCAAATGACTAAGAAGACTATCCAAATTAGCCAGCATTTCGCTATTACCCAGCCGAGCCTGCAACACTGCATCATCAGGCCCACACACGCCATCCTCAGCTGCCACCTGAGTGATGTCGGGTGCATCTGACCCCACAGCAAGCCCTACTGGTTTCAGACTTGTCTCCTTCCCCTGCATCTGTGAAGATGAAGGGAAATAAGGCTTGAGCAGGTTGATATGAAAAAGCTGTGTTTTGCGTCTTCTTTCAGGAGTTGACACAACATAATTAACTTCGGAGACCTGGCGGATGACAGTATACGGCCCCAAGTACTTGGCCTCGAACGGTGAACCCGATATAGGCAGCAATGCCAGAACTTGATCACCTGGGCTAAAAGCCCTCACCACTGCCTTTCGGTCATTCAGATTCTTCATTTTCTTTTGAGCATTACTCAGATTTTCACTCGCCATTTTCCATGCCAGGAACAGCTTGCGACGAAAACCCTGAACATACTCTGCCAAGTTCTCTGGTGGCTCTGTAAGGTCCAATTCACTGCCTAAAACAGACAGAGGAGTACGCACCTTGTGGCCAAAGACGAGGTCGTTAGGGCTGTACCCTGTATTCTCCTGCACGACAGAACGTGACGCCAGCAGGAGCCATGGTAAACCCTCTTCCCATCCCGCTTTAGCTCTATACAATAAGCACGCAACAAGGACTTCAAGGTGGCATGAAAACGCTCCAGCGCCCCCTGGCTTTGCGCATGAAATGTGCTGCTGACATTATGCCTAATGCTTAACTGCTTCAATGCCTCAGCAAAGGTCTTAGATGTACAGTTTGAACAACTGTCGCTTTGAATAACTTTCTGGATGCCAAATATGTAAATAAAGTGAGACAACGATTTCACTACAGCTTTAGTGCCTATCGACCTCACGGCATATGCTGCAGGATATCGAGTAGCCTGACACATCACGTGACCATATACTCCATACCAGACTTGACAGGGATCCAACACAGTCAATAATTCAGTACTCAAAAGGAATACCAACCGAGTGGATAGGCTTCAGTGGCGCAGGTTTTATGGTCTCATTGGGCTTCCCAGCAACCTGGCAAACGTGACATGATTTTACAAATCCCGCAACATCACGTTTAATGCGAGGCCAGTAAAAATGCTGCAACACACTGCGCAGGCAGTGAACACCTCTGGAAAATCCTCTAAACATTTATCAGACTCAGTAACACGCCTGTACTGACCACAGGTGGTGGCGGAGACTGACGGAAAAACACAATCATGTCCCAGATTATTGCCCATAATCAGATCAATGCCATCCACAGGCAGCGATGGAAGAACAGCAATAATCAGCCAGAATTCAGTTCAATCCTATGCAGCGATACAGCGAATTCCTCGACTCAAGACCACACTACCAGTGTCTGATGTCGAGGACCCTCCGACCGGCGCCTTGGAAGGCAGCTGTGTCTCGCGCTCTCCCACAGCTCTGCTCTTTTTTCTCTATCTTGTTGTTATTTATTCTACTTATTTTGTATAAAGCACTCCGGTAAAGCGAGCCCTGTCATCATATATGATAGAGAACAACTTCTGTCCATCGGTTTGACGGTAAAAAAACACTTTTTCACCGCCACCGACAACAAACAAAGGAGACTACCCATGGCGCTGTTTACCGGCCGTACCTGGAACACGGAGGCGAGGACGAAGGAAAAGCATTCTTCTGGCTAATGTCCAGTCCCTGGACAACAAGCTGGACGAACTTCGTAGCAGGATGGCGTTTCAACGGGACATCAAGTTTTGTAACGTGATGGTTTTCACGGAGATTTGGCTCGACCCCTCGATCCCGGACTCCGCCATTGTTCCCGAGGGGGTCTCCATTCACCGCCAGGACCTGACAACAAACTCAGGTAAGAGCAAGGGAGGGCCTGTCTGCTTCATGGTGAATAATCTGTGGTGCTCTGATGTGAGGATTATTTCTTCAGGCTGTACTCCGGACCTGGAGCACCTCATGATCAGATACCGACCTTATTACATCCCGAGGGAGTTTACATCGGTCATTCAAACAGCGGTGTACATTCCACCCAGCGCCGACACTAACCAGGCACTGGACGAGCTGCATGCGGTGATCGACAGGACAGTGACATCACGGCCCGAGGCTGCGTTTATCGTGGCCGGGGATTTTAACAACGCCAAAATGAGGAAAGTCCTGCCGAGATACTTACAGCACATCAGCTGCCCGACGCTCGGAGCGAACACGCTGGATCATGTTTACACTCCCTTCCGGGGTGCGTATAAGGCCCTCCCCTGCCCCCCATTTGGCAAATCAGATCACGTTTCCATCCTGCTGCTGCATTCCTATAGGCAGAAACTCAAGCGTGACAGACCGGTGACTCAGACCATTCAGCGGTGGACCGATCAATCAGACTCGGCTCTTCAGGACTGCTTCAGCACAACGTAGTGGTGCATGTTCCAGGATGATGATATCAACACGTACACGGACGCGGTCATCTGCTACATCAGCAAATGCATTGATGATGTCGTACCCAGGATTACAGTAAAAACATTTCCCAACCAGAAGCCCTGGATAAATGGTGACGTCCATGCTAAACTCAAAGCACGGACTGCTGCCTTCATCTCGGGGGATCTGGAGGAATACAAGAAATCCAGGTACGCGCTCCGGAGTGCTATTAGCAGTGCTAAGAGACTCTACAGGGACAAAGTGGAGTCCCATTACAAGGGCTCCAATACTAGGAACATGTGGGCTGGACTGAGAACCATCAAAGACTACAAAGCCAAGACCAGCAGTGCTGATGTAGTGTCTGCATCTCTCCCAGAGGATCTGAACACTTTTTATGGATGCTTTGAGAGTAACTCCCCGGCTGCGGAGATCAAAGAGGCCCAGGAGGCTCCAGTCTGTAGTCCCCGCATGCTTAAAGAAGACAATCATTGTCCCTGTTCCCAAAAAAACTAAAATCCTCTGCCTGAACGACTACCGCCAAGTAGCACTCACTTCCATCATCATGAAGTGCTTTGAGCGGCTGGTCCAACCATTCATCACCTCCTCCCTCCCTGACTCTCTGGACCCTCTTCAGTTTGCCTACAGGTCAAATAGGTCGACTGCAGAGGCCATCTCCCTCACCCTCCACACTGCCCTCTCCCACCTGGACCAGAGACATCACCAGGACAGCGCTACCATCCATAGAGGACCTCTACACCCAGCGGTGCAGGAAGAAGAGCAGCCGGATTATTAAAGACCCCTTTCACCCCAGCCATAAAAATGTTTGCCTGCTGCCATCTGGCCGACGGTACCGCAGCATCCGGGCCCGCACCACCAGGCTCAGAGACAGTTTCATCCCCCAGGCCATAAGACTTTCAAACTCCTCTCCGTGACATATCTGCATATTTGCACTTTTGTTGTTTTATTTTCTCCTCAGTTGTTTATATATATATTTAGATATATATACATTATTTTCTTATTTTAAATTTTGATATTCCATTTTATTCTATTTCTATCTTATTTTATTGTTTAGGTTGTAATTGAGCATTGTTAGAAGAGAGCCTGAGACTCAAGCATTTCACTGCCAGCGACTGCTTAATGTTATTGTTGTGCATTTTGTGCAAATCTTGAATCTCTTGAATCTTGAAAAAGGGAGAACAGACTGACGAATAAAACTCTCAGAGGCGCCAGTGTCGCGCAATATCCTGACTGGCAATCTACGAGAGTCACCAACCAAGGACACATAGCCATCACTAACGAACGGAGTGTAATCACCGTCAGGAATAGTTGTAGGCACAACATTCAAATTATCGTTTTCCCCTGAAATAGAACACTTAGAAGGGAAGGCATTAATACCCTCTACGTTTTGTGCGTTCCTCACACAAGCAAAACGAACAGCAGAAACGCACCCTACGTCTTTGGTGCTGACCATGCTTTCTCTAGGCCTATTACGGTACCACTCCGGACACTGGTGTCTCCAGTGAAAGGCTTATGGCATTTATGACACGTATCGTCAAGCTTACCATCATTCCCTTTACCCACCGCCGCAGTGTTATATCTCCTGGTACGACCAGCATTAAACCCCTGGGACAGTATTAACAAGATCAGAGCGCTGCTCCCGCTGATAATAATCTTTGCGCTGCGAAAATTCACAGAAATTATTCCTGTGTGTTAAGAAATATCAGCGAGGCAACTAGCCTCAGAGTCCGTTTTTACCTTATGTTCGCTTACATAAATAGCTACCCATTTATGCAAGATATTCTTGAACTGCTCTACAATCATTAAATTGCACAATGAATCAAAATCCTCAACATCCTCAGCTGCAAGCCAACGATGAAACAAATTGGACAGGTCCCTGCCTACCTCAGCATAAGTTTGTTTATTAGACTTTTGATGATTCCGAAAACGTTGTTGTCTTTTACAGTTTTGTAATCTTTACACCCCACAGCAGACAGAGTGACAAAACCTTCTTGGGCATGCCCATGCAAAGTAGTCTGTAGCATAAAACCTTGTCCTCACTAGTCCACTTAAGATCACTTTCAAATAAGGAAAAAAAAAAACATCTGGGTCCCGTTCGTTGAACTTCGGGAGAAACTTAACCATATTTGATAAGCCTGATGGCTGATTGGAATTGCCGAAATTTCCCGTCTGCCATCAGGTTTAGACGAGTGTGCTCTAACTGTATTTTTTCCTGTTCCAATACACGTTCCTTTTCCCTTTCCACAGCGTTGAAACGTATTTTTTCCTGTTCCAATAAACGTTCCTTGCTCCATTTGCAAAATCGCTTTTTGCTGTTCAAAAGTTAATATACTATGAGAAATAGCAGATGCCTCAGCTTCTGACTTTTGACCGGTCATCTGATCTGGATCCATAACTGGAGTATAGAAAAAAGGCAACACCTGATGTGTTTTTAAGCCCTTACGAATCAAATCTACCAACAGGTCTTTCCTTGCAGATCTAGGCAGCGTAATCTCAATAGAATAATAATCAGCGACGTTTATTAACTCCTTTACTGTTAGTGTCAGCAACAAGCTCTCTGAAGGAGCATCCAAAAAGTTATCCACTGTGCTCATAACCAATGCAACCCAGCACTTAACAATTCACGATCAAATGAATACTCATGTGGTGACCACTGTTCACGACCAACAGTGCACTCTCACAACCAAACTCGATCAACAAATATCCAAACAAACAAATCAGCACGGTGCAAACAAACACAGTAGGGCAAACAAATCACGGAGCATTCCCCCTAAACATTTACCCCCCGACTAAACTGACCTAGCTTCTGACAGAGCCCAAGAACCGGGGATCAGTGAACAAAAGAAATGAACACTCACCAATACCGTCAGATGCCAGCCATCCCGACCAAAGTCGATGCAGCCTTACTCAGCGGCGGTGCCCACCGGTCCAGACTCCCGTCTTTTAGGTCCCGTGGAACCTAAAAACCCAGCGCGGAGGCGCTCTAAATGGGGAGAGCTCTTGCTCGTATAACTAGCTGCCCTACTACGAAAAACCCACGACTACACCACACAAAATAAAACCGAGTGGATATTGCATCGAGATCTAAGTTTAAAACTCCGCTAACATGTCAACTTTACCACTTAGACAGTGCAGGTCTCCCCAAACAACCCGGTCACCCGGTCACAGTGTAAAAGCGGGTTAGCTACACGTAGCTCAACGAAACAGAACCGGGCCAGAGGTTTCTGTCCATGCACCGCATCCCACCCAACGTCTTCACAGCTGTTGCCCACCTAGCTAACAAGCTATCTAGCATACAACTTCCCTGGCTCCGGATCGAGTGTGCGGTGAAGCGCTACTCTGTGCGGGGCGCTCCCCGTGTCGTCCCGGGCCGCTCTCCTCTTCGCGTCGCGGGAATCACCGCAGCAGGCTCCCCGAAACAACCAGGTGAGGAAGCAGCAGGCCAAGCCTATTACTACAACTTCATTCACAAAACCCTCGCCAGTTACCACTAAACCTACTCACCTCACGTCACCACAGGACGTAGGATAGTCTAGAGTTTATTCGTCGCACGTCGCTATCACAGCTAACAGCAGACAATTTTACCACTGCACAAAGCAGACAATTTTAACACTGCATACAGCAGACAATTTTAACACTGCATACAGCAGACAATTTCCAGATCCAAAAAGTCAGACGGGTTCAGATCCCGGAAGAGCCCCCATATGTCACGCCTACCTAGCTCACAGTAGTAGTGACATAGGGAAGACAGACACCGTCAGGTAACGTTTTAACAATACTTCACATTTATTAAAATGCTTTTAAAATAAGTAAAGTTGAGCTTGACATACATAAAGCAAGGGGATTTAGGCTTTTTTTTAAAGCTTTATACAAGTAACCAGACAATTCATTTTAATACATATCCTATTGCCACCACTGCTTCCATTTCTGCACCCTCTGTTGAAATCTGTGAGTTCTTTTATCCTTACCTTCTGACTCTGATTACTTACCACATAGCCTGCTGCTGCAAGCACTTTCAACTTCTGTTGAATACCAATGTACTTGTTTATCGGTCTCCCAGACCACTGGCTAATGTGCTAAAAGAAATACACAGAAAAATATTAACAAAATGTATAACTGTTTGAATGTTGATGTGGCAATGAATCTCTACGAACATGCATTAACTCAAAGCACTTTACATTGTAAGGTCGAGACCTCACAATATTCTAGCCCAGTGATCACCAACCTTTTCGAGCCCAAGATCACTTTTTAATTCCAAACGTAAATCGAGATCTACCACCCTGATATCTTCCAAGAAACCCACTTAGGAGGGTCATTATTTTTTGCCATTTCTGTTTAAGGCTTAATGTACAATAAATAAATATACATAAAAGAAGGGCAATTGTGAAACTTTTTCTATTCAATGCACAATAATTAAATTATTATCTATTCATATTTACTATGCACAATATGTAGCTTCTGAGTTCTACAACATGTTCTGCAGAGGCGTTGCAACTGCAGCACAATGTTTTTACATGTAGGCTATGATTTTAATGTGGCCACAAATATTATTATTTCCCTGTATGAAAGAAGTCCCTTCTACTCAAATAAACATCAGTACTACACACTATGAAGCCGTGCATCTTCCGCGCTGGAGTGATTTTATTTTGAAAAGACATACAGAAACTGTTGCAACCATTTGTTTGCCACATAAATTCATCAGATAAACATTAAAACTCAGGTGAAAGATCATCTTGTGTTTATTCTGCTGTGAACCACAATCACACTTTCCGAACCCGTTTCAAAGTAAAAGCACTCCAGCGTTTGACTTTCTGAATACACCATTTGTTCTAACAGGAATTTGATTGTTATTGACAGACCAAAGGATGCGCATCATCATACCGCAGAGTCGATGGGTTGGCGACCACTGTTCTAGAGAAACCAAATAGTTCCCACAACAAGTGAAAACGAAATGTCTGTAAAATATTTTGATCAAAATACCACATCAATCGCTAGCCGGGCTCACCTGTTCGTTCAGTTCAACTTTCTCATAAAAATTAACCTGTTCAATGAACGAGCTCTTGTGAACTTGTTCATGCACAACACTGCCTGAAACTCAATACTGGCTTACCTGCCTCTGCCGCCTGTGCTGGATGCTGTTCACTGCAAAGCGAGCCTGGATGAGCTCTACTCACTTTGAATATAAATAAAAAGTGGTACAGCAGCATTTTGACTTTTTATTTTAGCTGTCATGTGGTACATGTCTTGACATGATCCTCCCAAAAGTTCTTAAATGTTGTGTTGACATGTTAAATGTTTAATGTTTGACATGTTTAATGTCATTGCACTTATATTTGTAAAGATTCTCCTTTAATAAAAAAATTCTGTTTTTGAATTGGATTTATGACACCTTGTCCTTTTTTGCACTGTATAGGAGCGGCCCCCATCAAGTTGTTGGAAGTAACTAAGTAACTTTTACTTAAAGTACATTTTAAATGAGCTACTTTTTGCTTTTACTTGAGTAGAGATTTAGATCGGTAATTTTACTTGTACTTAAGTAAAATGTAATCAAGGTAAAGGTACTTTTACTTGAGTACAATATTTCAGTACTTTCTACACCTCTGGGTTCTACTTTTACAATCACCACTCTGCATCTTGGCTGAGAGCTGTACATTCTTGCCAAATGATTTCAGTATGACTTGTGGCTGTGGTAATAACACACTGTCAGCGAGGCTGTGAAGAGGCAGTTCATCCTAATGACAGATCTGTTAATTATGCAATTGTTAATCTACATGTTAGCAGGGGCTTACTGAGACAACAATTCAGGCCTGGAATTACCAGACCTCTAATTTTGTAGGCTAACCCTATTTGTTGATGTGATTGTTATCAGACTAGTAAAATATTAGGCGACAAAGTAACTCACTGCCCTCTGCCATATTTTCAATGACATCATTATGGTTAGGGTTAGTCAGTTTACTGGCACAGTGACTCGCTGACTCAGTTAATCGCCCAAAGAGGCTGTGGTCCAAACTTCTTCTCTATGGGCAGAGAATTTATTTAATTATTAGTATTGTGATTAATTTCATTTATGTATATGAACCAACATCACGACTACAACACCAAACAGTACGCAAGAGGTTAGAGACAAATTATAGTCAAATAAAGTATAGTTTCTTGCTTGGGGGACACTGCATCAATAAGTCCTTCATAACGGTGCTTATTGCTCTACTAACAGGGATTATATGTATTCTCTTCATAATCTAAATAAAACAGAGCCTTAACCCAAATGTGTATTGTTTATATTCTATTTAAAGTGTCCATGGCTCTTGTAAATCATTGTCTCAGTAAATATCCTGCAGTTCTGTGATAAATTCAAGTTCAGAAATGATAGCCTAGTAACCGGCAAACTTGGTCTAACGCTCCGAGGTGACGCTGAACTAGGCTGCAGCTAGCTTTCAAAGTAGGATCATTGATCTTAAGAACTATGATAAAAACCTGAAATCAACTATGGTTTTCTTAGCGGACATCATGGCCAGTAAAAGATTTATTCTATTGATATATGCATATTTGCTTATATGTATCTGCGTATACATATTACATTACATTTGGCACACAATTTTATCGATAGCGGTTTACAATTAGTACATTCAACATCTCTGAGGGGTTCAGTATCTTGCCCAATTGAACCGCCAACTTTCTTGTTGGAGGACGAACACTCAAACCACATATAGATATTATATTCATATAATTGAATGTTTCCAGTGTAACGAAAACAGATTACCTGCAAGCAAAGGGGATGATGGGAAATTTCTCTCTGCCTAAATAGACCACTTGATAAGGTGGAAGTGATTTATAGATTGTTGTAGAGAGTGAGGTATGTCACATGACGTATGTCACGTGATTGGAGCAGCGCAGCTCTAGCTGGCTGCCTGAACTAGCTTGCAGGCGTCGCTCCATTTAATGGCTAACACTTCTTCAAATGTAAAAAAACAAAACAAAACAAAATATAGCATGCCTCCAAACTGCTCATCTGGTGTTGCCAAATTGTCTTTTCAAATTCGACTCAAAACTGCTTAATTTGCAAAAATGTTGGGGTCTAAATTTCCACTGATGTCATCCTCCTAGTCACTGTTGCAGTTCTTGTGAGTTATCACGATACTCACAAGTTCTCATGGGTCAAGATCAGCGAATCAGTAACTGCAGCTATGGCAAGTTTAATTTTATTTATGTCTATTTTTTACGTTTTAAGAAGCGTTGCACTATACCTCAATTATTGGATTTGGCTGCAACGCTGTTTACCCCTAAAACTCCAAAAGTGTTTTGTGGACTCAAACAATTCACCCACCCTGTATTGGCATAGTGGTGCTTGGATAAAGGCTGAATATTCCTTTTTGGATGAACTATCCCTTTAAGCATCCAACTTTTCATTTTCAAGTTGGAAAAATAAATACACAAATACAAGTTCTAATGCATCCAGTATTATTTACAGTATATGTACCACCCTTTGTTCACTTAAACTAATTATTAATTGGTATAAATATTTTATTCAATATTAAACTTTTTTTCAAATACAGACATGTTTTAAGCCTTAGTCTCTATGAAAAGTTTAAGCAAAAACACTTTTATTCTACTTTAGATTAATAACACACACACACAGAGGGAGAATGCTGAGCAAATTCCTATCTGTAAGCCCACTATATCTCAGAATAAAAGTAAAAACTGGTAACACTGAATAGTAGCACAGAAGCTGTGCTACTGTTTGTTCCAAAAATAATTGTTTAGTGTAGTCTGCTGGAGAAAGAAGACATAAAAGGCATACAGACAGACAAACTATCTGTAAATTAAGCTTGAATGTAAGTTCAACCAGCATGAATTGCTCAGTATTAATCCCCCAGAAAGGGCACTCATCCAGTCAGTTTACTGGCACAGTGACTCGCTGACTCAGTCTTGTTAGAGAGGGTTGAGCCAGGCCACAAAAAGAAGGAGCTTCAACTTTCTTATGTAAAACCACATGGTTATGTCAAAGTTAGGGTTATGGTCAGTGTTAAGGAAAGTAGTGTTGGTCCCCAAATGTGACCTGTGTGTGTGTTTGTGTTTGTGAATGCATGTGCAATATGTGTGCGTGTGTCAGAGGTTGTACATACGGCATAGCTTTTTCTGCCGAGTCAGTGCTGTTCTCGAGCATGCAATTGATTGTGCTGTGGCTTTGCCAGCCAAAAGCAGTTAAAAATACCCAGCCTCACCAAATGAGGTGCAATTTGTTTGTTTCTCTTCAAGCCTGTAAAGTGGAACCATGTGAAACAAAGACTTATATCTCCTGAAGGCTGTTTGCTTTCTTGTCTTCTTTCAAAATAATTGGAAATCTTGATATTGTAGTTACCACATTTCAAACATAATTACAAGCTGTGGGCATTGTTTCCTTGTATGATGTGGTCCCATTTCTTTTTTTCTTTGATATAAAAGAGCTAAATAAGCATGAATAGTTAGTTTTTTCTGTCTTTTTCCCCAAAAATGTCAATGCTAACCCACAACCATGACACAAGCTCCACATTCATGTTTTAGATTGTATCCTCATACCACAGGCTCTTGTTCTCATGCAACAAAGGTAAAGAAAGGTAGTCTGTCCTCGCTGGACTCCTAGGGTGGACTCCTAACTGCTATTTAGACAACGCCCCTGCAGTCATCCTGTGGTGAGGTGGCTTACATGAAGGCCTGCAGTAACTCTATTGAAAACTATAATCATCAAAAACTGTAATCACAGGCTGAGGTTTGGAGCGGGGTTTCTCCTGTCCTCTGTCAGCCTCAAAACATTTTCACATGGGTGATAAACAGGAGAGGGAAACAACCTGGTGATTAGGATTTTCTTCCATTTAACCCTCCTATTATTATGGTAAATTTGAACCCATCAGAGAAGGTCTCCAAATAACTGCTTAACATGACTTTTTCTAATTTAATGGGGACAACTGGGTAAACATAAAATGTATATGATTATATTTTTTTTCCTGGGGGTCGATTTGATGATATTGAGGTCACCAATCTCGTCATCCTTTTAAAATCTACCTTCTGCTTTTTGGTCCTATCTACATCTTACCAGTTGTAGTGCGACTCAGTAATGGTGGAGCTACTCATTACTGAGTCAGTTTTTGACACTTCAATTTCTGTTTTAGGAGTTTTTTTTTTTTTTTTTTTAGCTGTGGTCTTAAACTTTTGATCAGGTGATGAACAGCCTACTTCAGTTAAATTGTTGGTTTCAATAAATTGCCTGCTCACAACTTTTGGGCTCTTGTTCCCATTTCTTCTTTTTGCATTTTGAAACTCTACTTAGAACCTTCCTAAGATCCAACAGTGCAAAATGCAAATTCATGCAATTTTTTAACTGGTGGTGTCGTCTGCATAACACTGGAAGTGAACATGGTGGTTTTCTATGATGTCGTCTAAAGGAAGGATATACACAGTTAAGATTATCAGTCCAAGGACAGAACCTTGTGGAATCCATGAATAAATTGTGTGTGCAAGGAGGAGTCATTGTTAATGTTAACTAATTGAAATCTATTGTATAAATAATATTTAAATCCCTACAAAAAACAACCAGATAAACATTTAAATGAGCCAATTACCTACTTAGTGACTGCAAATTCAACTCTATAATTATTAGCCATATAAATTGTAATTGACTTTTTTTGTATTGTGACAAAACTCAACTTGAAGCGTTGCATGCGTTTTGCCTGAATCAAATAAATGACTGAGGAAATTTTGACACATAGAGCTGCTCAGGCTTGGACTCTGATCATGACAGATAAGTTTGGTGTTGATAGGACAATGCACAGTGGAGTTATGACAACATCGTCTCCTTTGGCGAAGGATGAACCACCACTGAGGGGCAATGTATTGCTCTCCTAGTGGAGCTCCCTCCCCGGCAGGCCTGCGCCTCATTTGCAGCAGCCCGGGTTTAACTCACTGCAATTTGCTGCATGTCTCTGCTACTCTCTCTCTCTGTCCTATTGAAAAAAGGTTGAAAAAAGCTCAACAAATATATCCTTAAGGAACCACCATACAGCAAATCATTAATATGGTTAATGGTGAGTATTTATATTGCAATATTTTGAAAATACACAACAGTGCAAGAAATGTGGTATTAACAGTAGACAAATATTTAATTAAGGCAAACAGTTTGTGAAGACTCAACATTCTTTGACAGTCCAGTCATGGACTATGGAGTTGAGATGATTTGCTTTGTTCATGTTTCATGCATACGGTAAAAAGAATTCTTGAAAACTTCAAAACATGTGTGCATGAAGTTTAGTGGGTAATCTATATTAATATATATATAATATTGTATAAAGAACTAAAAAATATTGAATCACTATTACATTTAAAGTTGACTTTTTAAATTATTCTTAATCAATTAGGCCAAATTTAATAATCTATCACTGTAAAACCATAATTTATGTTAGGGTTAGGGCATGGGTGGTCAAACTTTTTGACTCATGGGCCACAATGGGTTCTAAAATTTGACAGAGGGGCAGGGCCAGGACAGGATGGATGGAGTGTTTTTGTGAACTAATATAAATGACATGGAAAAATCATTACATAAAAGGATTTGGCCTTTAGTAAGTAGCAAAGCATTTATTTCGAAGGCAATTTAACAAAAACTCGCCTTCGGAGAAAGGCTTGCTAGCCTTTGCTATGTCTGGGTTAGGGTAAGGGTTAAACTAATAAACGGGTGCTCGTCAGTCACTCACCATCACAGCCCATTCTCTCAATAAAGCGGTGCATTTTAAATTCGACTTCCTCATGTTCTGCTGCCGGTAAATACATTTGTATTCCTCTTGGTGGCAGACATCAAGAACTTTTAAAGTTGCTTATCACACACTTTAAAGAAGAGGATCAGACTGCCATTCCCCCTGTCACTTCTTCCTCTGCCTCTAAGAAATGTACATAGAAGAAGAAGCATAGTGCTGCAGTTTCCACTAATGCCGATGCGTTGCTCAGGATAGCGTTATCGCCTCTGTTAAACAAGCTTGACTCCTACAGCACACCGACCATCAGGATGAAGAACCAGTTATCGCTTTGCTGATCTACATCAAGTCATACCTCAGCAAGCTGGGTGCCCGCCTCTATTTCCTGGAGAACCCAGATAACTCTCCACAAACTTTAACGTCGCCTCAAAGGCTGTCTGCTGCCAATCGATGACAAGCCACACAGATCTCTGAGAACTGCAGTTCCTACAACTTCACTCCTACATTCTTCCCACCCCAGGTCTGCACGTACTCACCCACGCACACTCTTATAACATAAGTGAATGAACATTTTACACCCGTCAACATATCAGAGCTTGGCAAAGCGCTAGAGAAGCACCCAAATCGCTGTTTATTTAATTATCAGTTTATTTAATTAGTGTTCTGCCAAAAGCATCCCTTGTCTGTAATAATCTCAGCTTTGAAAGAACCAGAATATAAAACAAATAAATACAATTTGATTATAGATCTAGATAGATAGATAGATAGATAGATAGACAGATAGACAGATAGACAGATAGACAGATAGACAGATAGACAGATAGATAGATAGCTTTATTCATCCCCGAAGGGAAATTAAGTCGTCATAGAAGCCGGTACATTTGAATACAATACAATAAAATATAAATGTCTAGAAGCCACTAATTTATTTACATTAAAAGACCGAACCACCAAATATTTCTACATTTTACCCTGGAAGGCAAACCTGAGATATTTTCTGTGAGGATTTATAGGGATGTGAAAATTTAAGCAACCCGTCCCTCTTCGGGACAAGAAAATATCTTCACTCAAAACCGCTCTGGCTTTGCTGTCGTGGTTCCATATGAACTGTTCCCTTGTCTTGCAGAGCAGTGATTTTTTTTCCCACGGTAGGCACAGACAGGGTGGCTTTTCTAAAGCATTAAACACTTTGGTGAAAACTGTAGTTGTTAAGGGTTCATGTTCATGTTCAAATTCTGTCTTGTAAGTGTAGTGTCTTTTCTTCTGCGTTGTGAATGTTTTTTAAGACATGCTTCAAATACAATGTCTTTCCAAATGTTTTTATTGTCCGTCCATCAGCAGCTAAACAGATAACTGGAACCTTCAGACTCTTTTCTCCACACTGACCGCCACACATCTGTAGTTGTGGAAACAAAACAGTGTCTGTATGAAGTTGCTGCATGCTCATCGCGTCGAGTCCAAGGCAAAGAGAAAGCCCCACCCATGGAAACGCGGTAATGTCATTGTCAAAGTAAAGCACCAACTCCACTTCCGCCAGTACTCACCGACCCCCCCGTCATTCTTGCTGAAAACTTAACAAGAAAGAAACAAAAAACCTTAACACAAAAAGTTATTCAATACATATAGCGCAACAACAAAATACTACTACTGCATAAGTTTAATTGAAGAAAATAATCAGCAATAATCAGCATCAGAAGACCTGGGTTCGTAGCAAGGATAACATTTTACCAATGGCAAGGCTTAAAGTTCTGTATTGAAAAAATATCAGCTTTGCCTGACCTTGAAACGGCCCATTTCCTTCAAACTGACAGCAGCTTCTGCCAGAGTCTGCAGTGATTCAAAGTTATGCAGTCACCTTCTATCAGGAGCTTATCAAGGAGGAGTTCCAGGAAAGACCAGAAATGGTTTCCTTTTGCAAGAGTCTGACCAGAGGTACTGTGGAGGCCAATGCAGAGTTGGACAAACAGGTCTCTGCTGATGAACTGTTTGCTCCTCTGCAGAGTCGGCAGTGCGTTAAGGGACTTGATGGCCTTCTACTGATTTTTATAAGGTCTGGCAGGGATATCTAAGAGACACAACACAACACAGAGCAGTTACCTTTGAGTTGCAGAAGAGCCATCCATACTCTTTTAGCTTATTGTAAAAAATCCTGAAGAGCAAGAGATGGGGACCCTTTCCCCGGACTACTTATTGTCCATGATTTTGAAGACTTTGCTGGACATCTGGTGGAACCCAGTACGGCTCACAGTCTGGTTGTAATGAGGGACAAAAAAAATACACAGTCAAAGATTAAACAAAAAGAAACTGAATGGTTGCACTAACACACCTTGGCAAGCTCAAAAAGGGAGTCAAGCCTGAGCGGGGAGCACTTTATAAGCCCCTACTTATCTCAAAGGTAAACCTGAATGTGCAGATGGCATAAAATTCATAACTATTTTGTTTAATTGGAATAAAAACTAATATTGAGTGAAACTCATATGGGGAAATGAGCTGTCCCAAACTGTTCAGGTCATAAACATAGTGTATATACACAAAGGGTTGGTTTAAAGAACAATATAACTCAAGAACGGTGATTCCAGCAGAGTATCTTCTGCAGAGTTTCCGCGGACGTTGTACTCATGGGCCAGCCGAATAAAGTCAGCAGAGAGTCCAGAGGCTCTTACTCTGAAATTTGTGATATACACATACAGCCCCTCTGGAGAAAGTCAGAAAGGATTTATCCGTGGTTCATTGCACTTCTGAAGGCAGCCATGCAGAGTCAAAGAACTGTTCAAACTCACATTCGGACCCATTAACAATACATAATTGGCTACTGTTGATTTGACAGTAACCAATTAAGCTAACCTCATATTAATGTCACAATGGTGACCATGTTTCTAATGTCTAAACTACAGCTAGCTCTATTTAGTGATGAGGTGATATTATATGGATAGCAGCAGCCTGTGATGTGTGGTACAGACTGAGTAGGAATGGAGGAATCCAGGCACTACTGGTGGTGCTGTTTGATCTGCAAAATAATCTGAAAATGTCTGGAAGCAGCTTCAGAGCACTAGATTAAATTTGAAGCATTTGCTTGAGTGGTTTAGATGAAATACTTTTACTTCTGAAACTATGGACTTTGTTGGAACTTGGGTAAAGGCTCCAACTGCAATTGGCGAGAAAGAGAGAGAAAGGGGGAGGCGCAGAATGTGTGCATGCATGTGTGTTTATGCGTGCATACTTCGGGAGGGAGGAGGGACACAGTCAACGGCCAAAAACACTTAGCTATAAAAGGGATAATTTCTTTGTTTCTGCTTCATGCTGACTGCACTTCCAGGAAACCCAGACTATTTCACAAGGCATTTAAGACCCAAGAACATGATAACTTGAAAACCAAATAAATTGCCTCAGTTCCAAACAATCACTGTTTCAATACTTTTAGACTGTTTCTTACAACTTTACCACTCAACCTTTTCAGAGCACAGACATTTTCTGGTGTGAATTAGATTTGTATGATAATCCTGCACCAATGGTTGACTATAACTACATTTTTTTATATTAAAGTGGAAAGAGCTGTCAATATTTAAAGATTCCAGTTTCTAAAGGACTAAAACCGTCATAGAAACAGGAGTAGAATAGTTGAATGATTATCTTGATTTGAATGCAGTTACCACTCGTGATCTCACAGTTGATCATCTACATTGTGATGTACAGTGTGGTAACTCAGCCGATGTTTAGTTATTACTACCCCATGAGAGAGTGTAATGCTCTCATTCATTTCAATGGGTCCACAGTTTTAGGGCTTGCCAATGCAAAGTATTATCTGGTAAATACATTTATTTGGTTCAGTTAAATGGTAAATAATCTGTATTTGAACCTTTGTCTTGATGTCCACTTGAAACCGTTTGCACTACAGTTTTTGCCATTCACACACACACACATTCATACATTGCATCTATCTACAGCACTTTTTCTATTCCACTCATAGGAGTGCAATTTGAGGTTCAGTTACTTTCCCAAGGTCACTTTGGCACGCAAATTGGAGGAGCCAAGACTCAAACCACCTTCTGCTGCTTGTTGCTGGAGTTGCATTGCTGGTAAAAGCAAAAATTCATAGGTGATTCAGATCCCTGTAAATATTAAGGGTTATTAAAACCATACCAGGTTTCTTCTGCAGGATTGCAGATATTCTTACTGTTTGATACGGTTCAGCATTAGTTTTATACCATATGTTCAGTGATGCTATACAGACTTTTTTTTTTCTTATTTTAATAATTATTAACAAATTATTATTTTCATCCGTGTGTAATGGACCTATCCGCTTTTATATATTTTGAAGACAGCTTTTTGCTTACGTAAATTTACTATTTAGGATGTTCTCTTTTTATTTTGAGTTAATATATGACATAAAGTCCAAGTGTTCATGTAAGTTAATTGCAACATGAGATAACTTTCCTGCTGAGTAAAAAGTGTATGATTTATTTAATAATTACTTAAATTGATAATTACCTTCAACAGTTTTAAGTTTGTAGAGAAGGTCGATAACTGCATTAATGGAATTTGGAAATGTCATATTTAAGAAGTGGTCCTTCAGAGTCCTGCACCCAATGCAGGTGTCTATTGGGAGGTGTATATTTTAAATTAGGGCTGCAACTAACGATTATTTTAATAATCGATTAATCGGTCGATTATTTTTTCGATTAATCGATGAATCGGATAAAAATAGAAACATTTGTAATTGACGCATCTTTATTAAAAAACTGAACATTACTTTCTGAACATAAAAACAGAACATAAATTCACAGTAGAATGAAGTGAAAAGTGAAAAAATAACAGGTTATTGCTTCAACGTCCCTGAGCTATTAAGTCATATTAAATAATAATAAAAATGAACACAAAATAAAATACAATGTATGATATACATTTTTATATGTATATATAAATACAAAAAATTAAAAGGCTACTTTCTTTTATAAAGTGAACAAACTGAGGTTTTCTGTTAGAACAATAAATAAATTATAAAAAATAAAGAAAAATGCAAACTACCAATCTGTTCACACTGTATTTGTTCGAACATTAACATTAACATGGACATTAACGCGGTCTTGCTTGGTGCTCTAACAAACACACAAACTCACTGTTCAGTTAACCGTTTTAGGCATGAACTTTGCATTGCAATGCAAAAATGTAAGCATGTCTACATGCTCCTGGCTAAGGCTGGCTCTCTTCGTTGAAGCTATGTTGCCTGCGGCAGAGAACAGCCGCTCTGATGGTGTTGAGGTGCCAGGGATACACAAGTAGGACTTGGCTAGCCTGGCCATTATCGGATATTTGTCCATGTTGTTTTTCCACCACTGCAATGGGTTTTCTTCCTTTGAAAGTTTCTTTTCTCCTAAGTATCTGAGGACTTCTTCCCGTACTTTTGTGTTGACATCATCATCTCCGCTTGATCCATCCCCTTCTTCACTGCTGGAACCAAGGAGTGAATCAAGTAGTGTGGTAGGAGTTGTTGATGCAGAAGCTGTATCGGAGGAAGTGTCGGGCTGCTGCAAATTCTCTCCAAGCGCCAGTCTTTGCACTTTGTTTTGAACACAAAGGATTTCTTCAGGGGAAAGAAACTTCAGTTTCCTAAACCTTGGGTCAAATGCTGACGAAAGAATCACTGTGTTTGCTGCTGCTGTGTCTGAAAAGGTAGTCTCCCTTTTCCATCGCTCCTGGAGCTGATTGGTAGCAGTGACTTGAAAAGCCTGCAACGGGCCCGACTCGTAGGCATCACTCTCGGTGGACTTCAATAGCCCCTTCACAAGTGGAGGTATTGCAGATATTGTAGTGTATTTCTCTGCACTCATGAACACAGTGGCACATTCAAAAGGCTTTAGGGCTTTTAAAAGTTCTTCTAGCAGGATCCACTGTTCTGGTTTCAAATCAAGGTACCTTTTTCCTTTCTGTGTGACAGAGATGTCAGACAGTGTTGCTGTTAGAGGCCATCTTTGCTCAATCAGTCCACTGACCATATAAAAGGTGCTGTTCCATCTTGTGCTTACATCTTGAACAAGGCTGTGCTCAGGTGTGGCCATCTGTTGTTGTTTTGCTCGTAGCTTACCGCTGGCTAGCTCACTTTTTTTTAAATGTTCCACGAGACATCTTGCAGCCCCAACAGCCTTTTCAATGCTCGGATGCTTTAACGCAGCATTGATCACAAGTTGCAAGGTATGACCAGTGCAACGCACAGAGGACCATCCATTCTTCTCCTCCAGGATGCGTGCCTCAGCCACAACATTGGCACCATTATCATGGACTATGGCAATGATGTTGCTAGGAGGGATTTCAAACCTGGCTACAACTTCTTCCAACCATTCGGCGATGTTGGATCCAGTATGTCTGTCCTGCAGTGGCATGGTAGTGAGGCAGATTGACTTCATTTCCCAATCGTCTGTGATGTAGTGACAAGTAACACCGAGGTAGGCCTCAATGGCTACACTTGTCCAAACATCAGTGGTGAGAGCAAGTTTGCTGTTGTTGCCGTTGTTCAAAGCAGTCTTCACTGCATTGAATGTCTGCTCATATTTTCTCTCCATAAGCCTAGTGAAATGAGTCCTTGAGGGAAGAGTGTAACCAGGATAGAAGGTGTGAATCATCGTCCTGAAGCCGTCATCTTCAACCATTGACAGAGGCCTCATGTAGGTGACTAGCATGTTAGGGACGCTAGCTGTCAAGACAGATGCTTGCTGTGGTGTACATGATGTTCTTCCAATCAGGAAGCCACTCATTGTTGGTTGTTTTTTTCTGCAATGACAAAGTTAATATTAGTAAGTATGTAAAACAGCACGATTTAAATAAAATTAATATGCCTCATTGTTTTAGTTATTAATACTGTTATGTTGAGGCCAGTAAGTAACCCAAAGATCAATTACAGACAATACACATTTTTATAATAATGATTTATTTATTTATTTTATTTATTTACACTCATGGAGGTTTAAGTAAAATGTAGTATGTAAGTTTATTATGTAAGTAAGATCGTTTTTAGTAATTTACAGATTAAGCTGTAAGTGCTTTAAAAAAAATAAAATAAAGTCACACACACACACACACACGCACGCACGCACGCACGCACGCACGCACGCACGCACGCACGCACGCACGCACGCACGCACGCACGCACGCACGCACGCACGCACGCACGCACGCGCACACGCACACGCACACGCTAACGCTTACGTTAGTTTAATAAATGTTTCATACTTGTAAAGCTCGATAACGAATACATTAACACACCAAACGAGAGAGAGTAGATGTTGCATGTTCTTACTTGAAAACGGAATAAATGTGAGCTTTTGTATTGACTTATCGACATGTTTTCTTTTGAGGTGTTGCATCATTACCGTGGTGCTTCCGTGCCACGCCATTTCGCTTTTGCAAAGATTGCAACAAACACACTTTTTAGTTTTATGCAGTGTGAAGTGCTCCCACACTTTGGATGATTTCGGTCGAACCCCCTCCGCCATCTTTTATGTCCAAAAAATAAAAGCAGTGGTCGCAAACACTACAGCGCTTGTAGGCTCGCTGTGGGCGCGCATGAAGCATGTACCTGCCGGCGTCAGTAAACAGTTCTGCGCCTACGAGTGACGTATTAATCGCGCGACTCAACGAATCGATGACTAAAATCGTTGGCAACGCTTTTAGTAATCGATTTTTATCGATTTTATCGATTCGTTGTTGCAGCCCTATTTTAAATATATGTTAGTTGCCTGCTGCTCCCTTGATGTTCTAAGCAATGTGTTGCTTATAGATTTTACCCTAAAAAAACAAAGTAAAAATTAATAAAGTTACCATGTGTATAGGACAACCAACAGAAAACAGTCCAGCAGTGCATTGCAGACTAGTAAATGTATGTCATACCATCTGCGGATCAGTGCTCAGTGTCTGAGCCTTTGTATAAGATGTGTCTGGCAGTAACTATGTGTAACCCAGATCTCCTTGGCCTGAGTTCGTAAACACAAAAAATTAATATGATCTAAGAAGAATATTTGAAACGAAACTTATCTTTTGTTTAAATTCCTCTAATTAATATTAAAGACCACCACAACTGTATTTTAAAAGTCAAAACCTTCACAGGTGTTTATTTACAATATAAAATAAATGAAATTGTTGTGAGCTCCTCTCTCAGGAAGTAAAATATTTACAAAATAAAATAAATGCACAACAGTAATATGAAATATAACCCTTCTCAAATGCACAAAATAAAATACAGGGTCTCTTTAAATTGTTTAACCCGTTCTTATGAATTCTCAATTCACCCTTTAAATCACTGAAAAAAAAGGTTAAATAAAATCTTTACCTTTCACAGGTCTCTGAATCAAAACAAAATAATAATCAGCTTTAAATTAACTCACAAACATAACATGTGGACCAGAAATGATAAAACTCAAAACTTAGTTGCAGGCCTGTAGTGATGCTCGGGTTTGGTGAGGCCTGAAAACTAATATGGCCACTTCACTCAATCAAGAGCATAAAATTAAAGCACGTGCATTGTCACATCAGTTCAATACTCACAGGTCCAAACGAGGAGCAATAGGGCAATGACAGTCACAGATAGGGGTGATGGCAGTCACAATCCAAAACACAGGCAGCACACAGCAACGGAAATCCGGGGAAGAATATACAGCAGGGTCCATCCACCAGCAACCATCTCAGGTTCTCTCTCCCTCTCTTCACAGACATCCGTCCCCTTTAATTACATGAACTCTTTGAGCCAAAATATCATCACGCTAAATCGTACTGACTTAACGTTAGCCCGTTTTAGCATTGAAAACAACAGTGCTAAAGCTATGATATTCAAACACGTGATGCTATGCTAGCGGGTGGCTAATTACATTACAGTTTGGTCTTTTTCCACTACAACATTAAGTTACAGCTCACAATTTAAGGCATACACATTATATTTACCTTTGGCAGGTTACATAGAAGAGTAATATATCAGGACCACGAGTAGTCGATCTCGATGACACCTCTTAAATGTTTCCCACAGCACTACACTTTTCCTCAGGACACCGGACAATCTGTCTCTCTCTAACTCACCTGCTCAAAGCATGCTGAACCTCATCCTACACTTCATGTCCCTCCCCATACCAGACTTGGATTGGCTGTGAATTTGCTACTACCCAATGAGAAATACAGAAACTGAATGACTGACACACAACAGAGAAAAAGTTAGATTTCACATTAAAAGCACTCAAATCAAGTTTCTCGTCTTCTCAATCACAGAGACTTTTAACCACACATCTATTTATTGCTTTACTTTTTAACTGTAAATAGCTAAACTTATTAACTGTACATATTATATTTATTACATTTTATCCCGTATTTAACCTTATTTTAACTACTATTTTTAATAATATGAACTTATCTAATTATCATGAACTTTCTCTTTTAAAACAACATTTTTTATGCTATTTTGAGATTAATTTTATGCACTCTATCCTATTATTTTATACAGGGCTACATATGTCTCTTTGAAACCCATTTTTATTTTGCATTCACTCTTAGCAAGCATGCATGGTGCTGGCAAGCAGTTAATATGTTTAGTTTAGCAGCAAAGTGGTACGCAGGTGACAGATGTGTTGACAGTGTTTGTATTCTCTGAAGGACAACATAGCACAGACGAGATAAAAAAAAAATGTCATCCAAGTGGCAACCCACTATAATCCCACCACAGATGTCCTGGTCTGTCTCTCTGCTCTCAGATTCCCTGGTCTGTCTCGCTTCAGTGTGATATCCTGGTCTGTCTCCCTAGTGTCAGATGTCCTTCTATGTCTCACTGTAGTCAGATGTCCTGGTCTGTCGCTCTGCTTTCAGATGTCCTGGTCTGTCTCTCTTCAGTTGGATGCTCTGGTCTGTCTCCCTAGTGTCAGATGTCCTTTTTTGTCTCACTGTAGTCAGATGTCATGGTCTGTCCATCTGTAATCGGATGTCCTGGTCTGTACCACTGCAGTCAGATGCCCTTATCTGTTGCTCTGCTTTCATATGTCCTGGTCTGTCTCATTGCTGTTAGACGCCCTGGTCTGTTAGACGCCCTGGTCTTTATCAGATGTCCTTGTCTGTCTCTCTTCAGTTGGATGCTCTGGTCTGTCTCCCTAGTGTCAGATGTCCTTTTTTGTCTCACTGTAGTCAGATGTCATGGTCTGTCCATCTGTAATCGGATGTCCTGGTCTGTACCACTGCAGTCAGATGCCCTTATCTGTTGCTCTGCTTTCATATGTCCTGGTCTGTCTCATTGCTGTTAGACGCCCTGGTCTGTTAGACGCCCTGGTCTTTATCAGATGTCCTTATCGGTCTTACTGCAGTTAGAAGTCCTGGTCTGTCTCTCTTCAGTCAGATGTCCTGGTTTGTCTCACTGCTATCAGATGCCCTGGCCTGTCTTACAGCTGTCAGATGCCCTGGTCTGTCTCACAGCTGTCAGATGTCCTGGTCTGTCTCACTGCTTTCAGATGTTTTGGTCTGTCTCACTGCTGCCAGGTGCCATGGCTAGCAGAGTAGTTATATTACACCCTTGTCCAATATCAAGCTTGCCTAAGTCTAGAACTCAAAGCACACAACTGAGTTCAATATAAATATGAATTAACAAATAAATAGATACAGATGGTGCTATCAGGGATAGGGTTCTTTCATTTCTTAATATGCAATATCTTAATTTCTGAATGTACATACAATTCCTATTAAATGGAAAGTACAAACTGTTACAGTTACTTGAAAAGCCTGACAAGATTACATCTTTCAATTAAAATTAGTTGTTTCAACTTCAGTGATGTAACTGTTGGAATATATAAGAGAAACATTAAACATTCCATTAACATTTGCTTAAAAAGGATTCAGTTTGTGTTTCAGGACATAAATGGTGTCATTCACTCAAGAGCACTTATGGAAGACTAGAAAAGTGTTTCTCCATAAGTTATTTTCTCTCTCATGTAAAGTGTTCAGCTGGCAGCAGCACCTCTCTTGATAATTTCCACTGCAGACAGAGTTCAGGCTACACTTACTGCAGCTCAGGCCATTTACAGTGCAAACACAGTCGAGTACAAAACTGTTCTGTCAGCTGAGAGAGCCCAGCACTAAGTTTTGGATAGCTGACATCCACATCAGAGCCGAGGTCTGATAGTCAATAGTGTATCTGGTTGTATGTGTACAGATCACCATTCAGTTATTTTTCACCTGCCATCTGCAGGGCACTGAATACTGAGGGCCAACAATGACATATAGAGATACGTTTTGCTCTTAACATTATAACTTCAATCACCTTTCCCATCATAAATACAATGTATAGCTCTATATGGCAAGTTCCCTTGAATTGTTTTTCTTAAACTGACTTTAAGAGGAGGTGTAAACATCTGGGACTGTTAGATGAAGTAGTATGTAAACCTGATTTGAACATGACACATGAAAGATTATCTTACTAATAAGTATATTAAATATAATATGAGTTCAAGAAGAGTTTGGCCTGCAAGGGTTGTTATAAAAATGAAATTCCTGATCTATTCTTATGGCCCTGTGCTCAGCACCAAGTAGCTTCACATGCAAAAGCAATTTCAATTCAGTTAAATCATTTTAATGTTATGGCAACAAATTCATGAAATTCATTATCTCAAAGCGCTTTACATTGTAAGGTCAAACATCAAGGAACAAGGAAAACTTCTTTGTTAATGTTTTTGTCAACAGCAGCACATTTCTCCATTTGGTTTCTCCATTGTTTAGTGCCTTTTTTTTCTAATCGGTTCTATTGTGTGTTTTGCAGCGCATATGTTGGCCAGCTCTCATCCCCTCTGCCACCTAACAATATTTCTTCACTAGAGTCACTAGAGTCCTGCACTTTTTCTGGTACAAGCATGGGTATGGTTAATTCTAAGTAAACATGGGCAGGTAGGGGATGAGAATTATTTTTTTCTGGAGGAATCAGAAATTAAAAAGATTAGTAGTAGTATTTTTAAAATCTTAATCAGCTTATACAGTATGAAGCCGAATCAGATGTAAGGATTTGTGACCACACTCACACATTCATACAGTTTAAATTAAATTCATTCAATTTATTTGCATAAAGCCAAATCATAATATACATTATTTCAAGGCACTTAACATATAAGTCAAGACTTTAATAATTATAGAGAAACTCAACAGTTCCACTATAAGCAAGCACTTTGGCGACTTTGTAGAGAAAAAACTCCCTCATTAGCTCGAAGAAACCTCTTGCATAATCTGACTCAATGTGGGCGGCCATCTGCCTCGACCGGTGTACCTATGTAAAGCCTTTCTCTATATAAAGGGGCAATTTTGGGGTTTAGTATCTTGCCCAAGGACACTTCAGCACGGGAAAGACTGGGATCGAATGACGAAGTTCTTGTAAAAGAGCAAGAGCTCTACCCCCTGAGCCACAGCTACCACCTTTAACTGCTTCGCTTCTCCTCAAATAACTGTAATTTTCATAATCAACAGCTGCAGGAGTAGGAGTGTCATTACAGCCCACCTGAGATCATAAAATTAGCAGCTGATGTTATGTTGTAGAAAACAAATGTAAATAGAGATCATTTACCAAATGTTCTGATGTCACTTGACGGAAACGCTTATACATTTTTTTACATGAAACATATGCAAATCACACAAGCAGCATGAAGTATTAAATATAATGCCTAAATATAATCTAATGTTAGGGTTGACAGCTAGAAGTTAGTGCACCGCCCTGGTAAGTGGGATTGGAGTGCTCCCTGCCCTTATAAGGACAGATGCGGAAAATGACTGCCTCTTTGTCTGATACCTGGTAGATGGCGACTGCTGTGTCTCTGGGAGAGAGATATCAAATGAGGTCTCTTATACATTCAGGCTGGTGGCTGTGTCCCCATGTTTGAGATAAGATTAAAAATACTCCCCCGCTTTGAACCACAGTACAGAGTCAGACATCCATTGTCACTGTACAGTAGGGCACCATATTGACCAAGGTCATATTTAATAGTAACATAAAAGGGTGATCCACTCTAAAGCATTTGGCTGCAATTTGATGACTGACCTTGTCCTCCACTTCTTTGCAGATTAAGTGCCAGACTGCTTATTAGCCTGCATCAGTGTTGTCTGACCACTGGTTTCTGCATTTGTCTTTATTCTGTTGGTCCAACATCTCATGCATCACATTCCTGATGGACTGTTCGACATTTAATTGTGTTGATTGTTTTTTTTTTTATCTTTTATTGGGACCCTGAACCAACTGCGTCTCTCAGTAATTTCCTTGATTTAGGCAGCTGGACGACCTACAGCGAGTAGTCGTGGGATGCACACCACTATGCATGCAGCGTTGAAGGCCTGAAGGGTGGTGGTCACTTGAACAGTGTGTTATGGTTCTGTCCTTGCAGTGTGAGTTGAATTGTTAGTGATCCCTGTGTGGTCACTTGTTAACTATAAATGTCTATTTTTTCCTTTCTTCGGTCCGCCTTTCTAGTCTCCCAATTATTAAATAAAGATTTAATTATGAACTGAATGCTTGTCTTGGTCTTCTTGAAATTTGATGCTATCCGTATACACTGAGGATATTGTGGTCTAGCATTACCCATAGGATGTTTCAAAGTTAAAAAAAATTGTCGTTCTCAACACTGTTTCAGAAATATATAATTAAGAATCAACTTGAAACCATTTCTCTTCTCTTCTTTCTCCATCTGCATCTCCATCAATATGATCAATAGCTGATTGCAGTACTGTATTCAAATTTTTTAGTTCTCACGTTCACCCTAAAGGTCGGTGCATGCTTCTGCAACTGCGTCTGTGGCTTTTTAACGCAGCTGTGTCGAAGGACTCGTTGTCATTCATGCTTCTCAAAGCATTGCGCATGTGTTACAAAGCAATTCACCGCCAGAACACGAGGTGGAGTAACGTTTTTGTTGAAGACGGCCTTAGGAGACGCCTTCTTTGTGAGTGGAAGTCTTCATCGACTGTTTATTTACATCGCCACTGTGGCTCTTCATAACCTTTTTCTGGCGGAAAAATCGGCCAGTCAGCGACGGGTTATACAAGTGGTCATACTTTCGGATCTCTTCTGCCAAACGCTCTTCTATCTGATCCATATTCGTTCTTCTAAATCTTCCGTTGTTTCGGCCGGTATTATGGGGCATGAAACCGTAAATGCGACTCCGGAAAAGATGTAGTTAGCAGACCAATCACAGGCTTGCGGGCTAGGTGAGGGTCGCGGAGCTTTGCCGTATAGATAGAAAAATTGGGAAAGGCACGTAAGAAGAGATACATAAGCACGGAAGTGGCCTGGAAGGGCTCTTGTGCTTACGGGCCCGTGAAAACGCAGAAGCATGCGCTGACCTTAATGAGACAATTAAAGTGCATTCAATCATGAGGGTACAAACCCAGAACAACAATAATCATTTAAAGTTAAGATTTTCAACTTTGTTCATTAAGTGTTCCCTTAATTCTTTTGAGCACATATATATTTATATATATATATATTGTCAGTGGGCAACATATAATGTACAGGCTCATAAAATGTAGGTGGCATACAGGGATATCTTTCATTAAAAGTATGATTTACAGTAGGGGAGTGCGGGGTAATGTAGGACATTTTTTACATTTGCTCCCCTCTAGGGGAGCTAAAATGATATATCAGTCAAATTTACACATTTCCCATTAACTCAGAATGTTTTCTGGCAATGGAAATGATCAGAATGTCTTCAGGACAAAGGGCAGTGAAATATGATTGTTTTTAAAAAAGTGGTCTTGTGTCTCACACAAGTGAGACAAGTGAGACACAAGAAAAGGCTGCTACTTACTTTTTCCACTTTAAAACAACCATAACAACTCATGTTGTAATAGTTAAAATCCTGACAGCTAGATTGACAACCACACATTCCAAAACGAATAAAGGACTAGTAACAGTATCATGGGGATTGGTCAATTAAGCACATTTATGATTTATGAATCATGTAATATCTTGCACACCCTAGCTTACCTGCACATTGTTTCTCTGTCCAATTGGCAGGGACAGGGATATTGTTTTTCTCTGCATATTCAAATGCCAGTTCACAGCACTTAACTGGAGCAAGGCCATGGAACTGGTCAGCTAGTTGTTTCAAGTGTTTGGCAAGCTCCTCCTCCATCTCATCTGTGAATATTCTCTTTACCTCAGCTACTGCACCCCAGGCTACTGATTTTACTTCCTCTTTCTCTTTTTTCTTTATGAATCTTTTGAGGGTTGTCTTATCAATATTTCTATCCCTTCCAGCTTTTCTTAAGGACGTCTTTCCTTGCATGACCTCAGCGGCTGAACTCTCCATCTCTGTGAGGAGTATTTGGCCTCAGATTAAGATATTAAGATTAAGATTAAGATTAAGATTAAGATACATTTATCCCAAACACATGCACAGGCACACTCATGCAATTGTAAGGAAATTTAAACTCTGCTTTTAACCCATCTGGTGCAGGACACACAGAGCAGTGAGCAGCCATGTACGGCGCCCGGGGAGCAGATGTTGGGGGAGTAAGGTGCCTTGCTCAGGGGCACTAGACAGGGTAGATGGAATCCTCTTGGATTTTTGGACAGATCAATCCAGGTTTGTCTTTTAGTTTTTTCTCCATGGAGTCGAACCAGAGACAAACCAGAGACCTTTTCTGCCCATAGCCCAAGTTTCTGCCACTAGTCCACCGCCGGTTGTCTTTCTGGTGTATAGTTTCTTGGCATGATGGCTTTTCTACAATGTTTATTACATTAAAAATAAAACATATATAATCTAATATAACACTAAAATATGTTTAAGACTAAACTTAACTTGTGCTTAACAGCATTTGTCCCACTTTACCCCACAGCCCCCCTTTAGAAAAAACAAAATCTCTTAGCAATTCAGGGTAATCTTCAGCCAGCATCAATCACATGGTTTTATTTGTTGGAAGTTCACCATCATGTATGATATAAGTTTTTATACCTGATTTAATTTTGTATGACACAACAGTTGATTAAGTTCAAAGCAAGAAAATTTACTTTTACATGCAAAAAAACACATTTTTGTGAAAAAAACTACTTTCCACAGCACCAGCACCAACTTCTCCTCATGGCAAGGGGGGGATGGGAGGGGCTTGAAAACATAATGGTCACATGACCACAAATGTGTTCCGTTGCCTAGATACAGGGGGTTTCTCACATTACCCGATGTCCCACATTGCCCCGCTCTCCCATAGAGTAAAACTGGTTTTTACTCAATCCACCTCGTCCTTCAACTTTTCTTAAAATAAATGTTCCTAATGAATGAACAATTACACGACTTAGGGGCCCGACTGGAGAAGACATGAACAGAGAGCTTCTAACATTCAAATACCAAAGGAAAGGGAGACACAAACCTGCATGTGCTGGGTATTTGTCCAACTAAAGTAAAAGGCAGTTTTTCAAAACTTATCAGTAAAAAATGTATTCTTTATGTCTACCTTTTAGTAAAATTGAGAGAAAGTAGACTAATTGTTGCCATATGGCATATCATGAAATGGAGAATAAGCAGCATAGCTAATGAATGGATGGATAATGTAAGTACACAAATTTAGTATTATTCTCATGGATTCGTTTTTACATATGAGAAGCAACAGGTCTGTTAAATGAAAACATGTCTTGTTCTTTCTTCTGCCAGCACTGCTGCATTAATTGTTTCCAGGGCTGTAGGTCTCACTGAGAATGCTGAGGTCATGTCCTCTGTGTTTCTTTCCTGGGGATTGGAGTTTTTAGCAATGCACAGTGCATGTTACAGTCACTTATGCAGGCCATGTTACACAGTCACACCCACGTTGATTGTATATTTCCAGTTTCATGTATGTGCAGACAGAATGTCACTAGGCTGATAGTTGTTAAATGCATTTATTAAATTGTTATCAAACGTAGTTGCACAAACTGCATAAACAAGCACTTTCCCTGATCAGAGTAAGCATAATTCTACATGTGTAATTACCAATCTGTGTGTTCAGTGTTGCTAAAGCTGCTTTCAGACAGAATTCCAGAGAATCTCCTGACATTATATGGAATTTCTTCAGCCTGCCCCCTTGTACAAACTCCAGATAATGTCCATATGAGCCCATGTGAGAACAATATACAGTGCCTTGCATAAGTATTCACCCCCTTTGGACTTTTCTACATTTTGTCATGGTATAACCACAGATTAAAATGTATTTCATCGTGAGTTTATGTAATGGACCAACACAAAATAGTGCATCATTTGGAAGTGGGGGGAAATATTACATGGATTTCACAATTATTTACAAATAAAAATCTGAAAAGTGTTGAGTGCATATGTATTCACCCCCTTTACTGTGAAACCCCTAACAAAGATCTGGTGCGACCAATTGCATTCACAAGTCACATTTGCAAGTCACATAATTAGTAAATAGGGTCCACCTGTCTGCAATTTAATCTCAGTATAAATACACCTGTTCTGTGACGGACTCAGAGTTTGTTGGAGATCATTACTGAACAAACAGCATCATGAAGACCAAGGAGCTCACCAAACAGGTCAGGGATAAAGTTGTGGAGAAATATGAAGCAGGGTTAGGTTATAAAAAAATATCCAGAGCTTTGAACATCTCTCTGAGCACCATAAAATCCATCATAAGAAAATGGAAAGAATATGGCACAACCGCAAACCTACCAAGAGGAGGCCGTCCACCTAAACTGAAGAGTCGGACAAGGAGAAAATTAATCAGAGAAGCAACCAGGAGGCCCATGGTTACTCTGGAGGAGTTGCAGAGATCCACAGCTGAGGTGGGAGAATCTGTCCACAGGACATGTGGTTAGTCGTCTACTCCACAAATCTGGCCTTTATGGAAGAGTTGCAAGAAGAAAGCCATTGTTGAAAGGGATCCATAAAAAAATCCTGTTTGGAGTTTGCCAGAAGCCATGTGGGAGACACAGCAAACATGTGGAAGAAGGTGCTCTGGTCAGATGAGACCAAAATTGAACTTTTTGGCCTCAATGCAAAACGCTATGTGTGGCGAAAACTCAACACTGCCATTCACCCTGAGCACACCATCCCAACAGTGAAACATGGTGGTGGTAGCATCATGCTGTGGGGATGCTTCTCTTCAGCAGGTACAGGGAAACTGGTCAGAATAGAGGGAAAGCTGGATGGAGCCAAATACAGGGAAATCCTTGAAGAAAATCTGATGCAGTCTGCAAAAGACTTGAGACTGGGGCGGAGGTTCATCTTCCAGCAGGACAATGACCCTAAACATACAGCCAGAGCTACAAAGGAATGGTTTGGATTAAAGAATGTTAATGTCTTGAAATGGCCCAGTCAAAGCCCAGACCTCAATCCAATAGAGAATCTATGGCAAGACTTGAAGATTACGGTTCACATCCAATCTGACTGAGCTTCATCTTTTTTGCCAAGAAGAATGGACAAACCTTTCCATCTCTAGATGTGCAAAGCTGGTAGAGACATACCCCAAAATACTTGCAGCTATCATTCCAGCGAAAGGGGGTTCTACCAAGTGTTGACACAGGGGGGTTAAAACTTATGCACCCAACAGATTTTTTTTCGTTCTCATTATTGTTTGTGTCACAATAAAATTTATTTTGCACCTCCAAAGTACTATGCATGTTTTGTTGATCAAACGGGAAAAAGTTTATTTAAGTCTATTTGAATTCCAGTTAGTAACAGTACATAATGGGAAAAAGTCCAAGGGGGGTGAATACTTATGCAAGGCACTGTAGCTACGTTGACACAGCAAGCCTCAGTGCTCAAATCAGTTTTTTCCTCTATCCAATTGTTTTATGGAGCTGTTCACATTATCTTTTAAAATGTGGTTATTATCAAACTCCAATGCGAACTGGTCATGACCTTGATGTGACCTGCATGAGTGAGTACAACGAGGCATCACAGGCAGCATGCTGTGTACTGAAGTAAACAAGGAGGAGAAGTCAGTAATAAATATGGAGGCCACAGATGTGAGCGTTTACGGTTTATTTGTCTTTGATGTGCTTTCAAACGACCCCTCAAGTATTGCTTGTGCAGATGTGACACCCTACTTACTTATGAGGTCTAAAACCCCACTGTGCCTCCACTGACCTCTGTCTCCCATGTTTGTTTTCATCGGGGGACTCCCGCCTCTTTTCCTGCACAAAATTATGAGGAATTTCAAGCTAGAGTGATGTAAAAGTCATCACTCAAGCATTAAAAAAATCTGATCAGTTTTAGAACCACATATGAAAGTGGCCTAAATCTGTTGAACATAGTCCAACAAGATTCTCTGAGCATTTCAGGGTGAGGGAGTGAGCTTGTTGATGGTGAACTGAAAAATAACAAATAGTATAAAAATATCTCATGAAAAAGCAGTGCCATACACGTAGAAGACACTGACTCAGGTGTCAAGGCAGTTGACACGTGGAGATTACACGTCTGAGCGGAAAATCTGCTGCTATATACTTCAAAACTTCCACCATCATCCCAGTCCCTAAGAAACACGGCATCACTGGACTGAAGGACTACAGGCCCGTCTCCCTGACGTCTGTGGTCATGAAATGCTTTGAAAGACTGGTGTTGACCCATCTGAAGGACATCACAGGCCCCCTGCTGGACCCCATGCAGTTTGCCTACCGGGCTAACAGGTCAGTGGATGATGCTGTCAACATGGGGCTGCACTTCATCATGCAACACCTCGACTCCCCAGGGACCTATGCAAGGATGCTGTTCGTGGACTTCAGCTCAGCGTTCAACATCATCATCCCAGAAGTCCTCCTCACTAAACTCATCCAGCTCACTGTGCCTGCCTCCACCCGTCAGTGGATCACAAACTTTCTGATAGACAGGAAGCAGCAGGTGAGGCTGGGTGAAATAACCATCAGCACTGGTGCACCCCAGGGATGCGTGCTCTCCCCACTGCTCTTCTCCCTCTATACAAACGACTGCACCTCAGGAGACCCATCTGTTAAAATCCTAAAATTTGCAGACGCCACATCAGTCATCGTCCTCATACAGGATAATGATGAGTCTGCATATAGGCGGGAACAGCTGGTCCTGTGGTGCGGTCGCAACAACCTAGAGCTGAACACGCTTAAAACCTTGGAGATGACGGTGGACTTCAGGAGGAGTCCCCCAGCACTGCACCCCCTCACCATACTCAACAGTACTGTGTTGGCTGTGAAATCATTCAAGTTTCTGGGATCCACAATCTCCAGGAACCTGAAGTGGGAACCCAACATCAACACAATACTCAAGAAGGCCCGGCAGAGGTTGTACTTCCTGCGCCAGCTTAGGAAGCACAACCTGCCTCAGGAGCTGCTGATTCTGTTCTACACTGCAGTCATCGAGTCTGTTCTCTGCACATCCATAACTGTCTGGTTTGGATCGGCCACTGAATTGGATAAGAACAGACTCCAACGGACAGTCAGGTCTGCAGCAAAGATGATCGGTGCCAGCGTGCCCACCATCCAGGACCTTTACACATCCAGAGTCAGGAAACGGGCAGGAAAAATCACTGCAGACCCCTCTCACTCTTGTCACAACATTTTCAAACTCTTCCCCTCTGGTAAGCGCTACAGATCTCTGTAGCACCAGACACAAAAACAGTTTCTTCCCCCTCGCCGTCTCACTTCTGAACAGCCAACCCACTGTGGCACTGTGCAATAACTCTGGATCCTTATAATGACCACTGTACAGTTACTCCCGAAATTGTTTTATAATATATTTTATAATTATATTTAATCATGTTTACTTATTTCACCCTCACTGGAAAATTGTAATATGCACACCTGCACTTCTTTTCTTAGACTGTCGCACTGTTCGGACTGTTGTATTGTTTTGTTTTGCTTTGCTTTGTTTTGTTTTATTATGTTTGTTTTGTGATGTGTATTCTTTGTAAGTAACTGAGAGCCACTTTACCGAGTCAAATTCCCTGTTTGTGCAAACTTACTTGGCCAATAAACCGGATTCTGATTCTGATATATGAAATAAAAACTCTGGTGAAATTTCAGACCTAATTGTGTGGACATGCAAAGTTAATTTCTGAAAATAACATAACTGACTCAAGGCCTCTAATTACCCAAAACTAAAGAAGGCACAAATAATGCCATTGTTCTGTCAAATAACGTTGTCCCTTTTCTTTCTGATCCTGGTGAAAGTTGAAGATACCTTCAGTTTAGATGTGTGAGGATAGCTAACTAGAATATTGTACCTGTTTTGTTATATCCTGCTGCTGTGTTACAATTTTAAAACACCCAATTATATAAGGCTGGAAATGAAAAGCATGTATAATTACATTACATTTCATTTAGCTGATGCATTTATCCAAAGCGACTAACAATAAGTGCATTCAACCATGTCAATCATTCAATCATCAAATATTATTTGTAGAGCACATATTCATAAATCACAATTTGGATCGTAGGGCTTTAACAAGATTTGACGTCCTTTGCCCTTATCCCTCAACAAAACTACAAAAAAAAAACATTTTGACATGGTAACATGAAACCTCAGAGAGCGCCAAAGTGCTATAGGTAAGTACCATATACGTGCTACTAAATTGTTTAGCTTGCATTGAGGGAGCAACAAGCCGATTGGCAGAAGCAGAGCGGAGTGAACGGGCTGGTGTGTCACGCTTGACCATGTCCTGGCTGTAGACTGGACCCCGCCTTCTGAGTGAGAAGGGGACGTATATTCCTGATATTGTGCAGCATGTATCTACAGGAACGTGTTGTTGCATTAATGTTGGCAGTAAGGGAGAGTGGACTGTTGAGTGTCACACCCAGGATCCTAGCAGTCTGGTTGGGGTCTAACACAGTGTCGTCAAAGGTAATAGTCAAATCGTGGGTGGTTGAGTCTTTCCCTGAAAGGAAAAGTACTTCAGTCTTGTCAAGGTTAATTTTTAGGTGGTGTGCGGACATCCACTCCACGAGAGATGTCAGTCTGACAGGCAGACTCATGCTACTACCTGTCTTTCAGATTTGGGAAAAGAGAGGAAGTGTCATGGTTGAGTGTCATCAGTATAACTGTGGTAGGAAAAGCCATGGGGGTTAATGACAGAGCCGAGAGAGTTGGTGTACAAAGAGAAGAATCTTGAGGGAGCCCAGTAGTGAGAGGACAAGGTTTAGACACAGATCCTCTCCAGGTTACCAGGTAAGTGCGTCGTTGAGGTAGGATGAGAACAGGGAGAGAGCAGAGTCTGACGCAGGGTTCACACCGGACGCGGAAGTGCAGCGCCAAGCCTTAAATAACAGATGGCTCCCATCCACTCCAATGTTAATTCTTTGTGCGGGTCACACCGGACGCTGAAGTGCAGCGCTGCGCCAAGGCTGCCTAGCGCCATGAAGCGATCGTTTTGGCGTCTGGTCTATTTTTTCGCTTGGCGCGAGCGTACCGCTACAGGAAACACACTGAAAAATTATTTTAAACGATATTGATGACATATTTTATACGATATAAATGATCAAATATGCATCCCATACTTTGTAGTCACCTTCTGTTGTCTTGGAGTTTTAATTTTACCACTTTTGACAACCACATTATTAAATGTCCCCCTCTGCCCATCCACTACAGCCACACAAGCAGTCATAAAGATAAAAAGAGAGAGGGGGGGGGGGCTACGTATTCTTCACATATGCTTGAGTGGAGAATACGTAATTTACCCTCGACACCCGACATTTAACGGAGCAAACAGAAGTTCTTCAACATGGATGACATTAAATTTATAATTGAAGTGGAGAAGTACAGTGAGTTGTATGATCCTCGGAACATGTTGTATAAAGACAACACAAAAAAACATTGTTGCTCAATGTTGGAGCAACAAGTAAGTATATGCTTTTATACTACTGGATCAACGGGTGATATTATTAGTGCTGCCTGGCTTCCGCGTCCGGTGTGAACAGCCAAGCGCGGGCACGCTAGGCATTAGCCCTTACGCCACGCTTTGGTGTCGCTTCCGTGTCCGGTGTGAACCTGGCCTGAGACACCCAGGTCCTGAAGGGAGGAAATAAGGATCTGGTGGTTCACTGTGTCAAATGCAGCAGAAAAGTTTAGAGGGATAACAACAGAGGGGAGAGAGGCTGCTCTAGTAGTGTGAAGTTGAAATCTATTTGGGGAGATGAGTCAACCTATAGCTGACGCTTGAAACAATTTCTGATGTTTAGCACCAGAGTAGACGATGATTAGCGATAGCTGTGCTGACCACAACCCATGCTCTTGAGTCAATCAGGCACTAGGTGGCAATGGACCCGTCAAAAGATACTAAGCAGAGTTCAACACAAATGAGACAAAATCTCCTAATTTGCCCAAAACTGATTATGGACAAAGTCTATTTCCTCACAGGTAGAAAGTAAAAATAGAACTTAGTCCTTAACAGAATTAGAATAAAAGTCAAACACTTTAACTCCAACTGGTTATCTTTAACACTTGAGTGAAACAAAATCCTAGCTCATACAATTCAAGGTAACACGAAACAGTACAAACTAGCAATCTAGTTAACCTTAGACAATAGATACAATAGTATTCTAGAAAAGCTTATTCAAAGAATATGCTTAGCCTAAATCCAAGTAGTCCAGTAGTATGAATCACCAGAAGTCCACACAGTTCCCTGTGTGTTTCTACCTGGAGCTACCTTCTGATAACTACCTGTGCAGCTGAGCTTCATCTCCTCATCAACTCCACCACTCCTCAGTCTACAAAGCTCCCCAGCTCATCTCTCCACTCATGGCCAGATTGTCCGTTCACAAGTGTGGTAACATATCTCTGCTTAGTGATTGAACTTCTACTGAACTTTTTGAAGAATATTTAATCCGCGCTCCCATTTTTGTCACAGAACAAGCTCCGCCTTAGCCTAAATCAAAGTAGTCCAGTAGTATGAAATCCCAGAAGTCGCTACTAATGCAACTTTGACATGGAAGCGGACCCTTACATGGAAATGGAATAAAATCTAAACATTTTCACCAGAACACATAGATATCTAGTTTCACCAGTGGACTGCCTGACAAGCTTGTCACTGAACATTTCTGAGTAAACAGAATACAAAGATAAACTACAATGACACTGAGTTGAGCTCATACAGTACCTTCTCTTAAGGAGATTTTGGTGAAGGAAACATACTTATAGTGGAAAGGAAGGAAGGAAAATCGATCTCTCTCCCCTCTCGACTCATCCCAACCAGTCGAGGCAGATGGCCGTCCACATAAAGTTTGGTTCTGGTAAAGGTTTCCTCCAGTTAATGAGGGAGTTCCCTGCACAGTTGCCAAAAGGCTTGCTCATTGTGGGAACTGTTGGGTTTCCGTGTAATATTTGAGGGCTTGAAATTATTTTTTTTTTAAATAATCTATGTTATGATATAATGCTATAAAATGAAATTGATTCCAATTGAATATTGATGATGTGAGAGATGGTGACTGGCTCAGTCTGTTAAAAACTATTTCTTTAATTGTTATGATTATGAACTAATATCCAAACCCCCATTTTGTATTATATGTAGGTGAGGGTCAAGGAATCTTATTTGTAATAAACAGTTTCATTTGTTGAAGCTGTTTTGGCTCTGACTCAACTAAACCTGTGCACATTTCCATCTGCTTGTTTCCATTCACTCCTCCTTTACAAATGCTCTTGTGTTTGGACTGAAATGTCATGATTATTTAATTTAGTCTCTTAATGCACTTAAAGCCATTTTCCTACACACATATCAACAACACATTAATAAGTAACCCTCTTTGGCCAAAGTACTGAAGAAAGTTATTTCAAACGTTGCAGGCTGGTTTTTGAAGACATCATTGCACCTAAACTGTACTTTTCAAAGTCCAAAGTGAAATAAGGATGAATTCCAATGCTGAAACCATTTTTGTGCTCTTACATCTCTACTAAATCTGCTGCATTTGATCAAGTTAAGATGTTAATTGATTGACTTGCAAACTTGGTGGGAATGAAGGAACCCAAAAGAGGCGGTGGACTAGTGGCAGAAACTTGAACTATGGGCAGAAAAGGTCTCTGGTTCGTCTCTGGTTCGACTCCACGGAGAAACAACAGAAAAAGGAACCTGGATTGATCTGTCCAAAAATCCAACAGGATTCTCCCTACCCTGTCTAGTGCCCCCGTGCAAGGTACCTCCCCCAACATCTGCTCCCTGTGTGCCGTACATGGCTACTCACTGCTCTGTGTGTCTTGCACCAGATGGGTTAAAAGCAGAGGTTAAATTTCCCTACAATTACATGAGTGTGCCTGTGCATGCATGAGTGTGCCTGTGCATGCCTGTGCCTGTGCATGCCTGTGCATGTCTGTGCATGTGTTTGGGACAAATAAATGTATCTTAATATTAATCTTAATCAAGTTGGCATAAATTACTCCTGGCATCCCTCCAGTCGAGAGCCAGGTATGTTTTCTTGAGGAGGCTAACAAAAGGCAGCAGGCTAACCCTTCAGCCACAGCCCCAGAACTAAAAGCACTCCAACAAAAGCTTGACGATATGGAAAACTGGGAGCGAGGAATAACCTACATTTCATTGGGTTCCTGGAGGGCTGTGAGGATGGCGACGCCAAATTTTTTCTGATGGAAAGTTTTACCAGAGATTCTGATAATTTCCTTTCTACACGGGCTGGAAATTGACAGAGCCCACAGGGTCTGGGTTTTACAACAGAAACCAGACCCTGAGGAAACATTGCTAGGAAGACCATATTTAGACTTCTAAGGTTCCAAGATCTGAACCGTATCACAAAGGCTGCATGCAAGCTTGGTAAAGTTGCCTGGAATGACAATGGTATAGAATCATGGTATTTGCTGATTACTTCAAGCTGGTAAGCGAGAAGCGCATGAAGTTCTATGAATGCAAGAAGATTCTCCCTGAAAAACTCAGGGAGAATCTTCTTTGACTATCCGGCTGTGCACAGGGTTCCCGCCGATTCGATGACCACAAAAGACTCTGGCTTACATTCGTTAGCAGCTCAGCTCAGTTGTGGCTGTGTAATAAACGCGTCTAAGCAGAGAATCTCTTGCTACATTGTTTATTTATGTGAAAAGGTATATAAAGAGTGTCTCAAGTTTTCTTATTCGTAGTATTTTTTTGTTAATAAGCAACCAACTGCAGAGTAACCTTTCCTGCACACACTGGCCCGGTGTATAAAGCTGGTCACAGGACTTGCGTTTTAGGGGCAAATTTTTTGCACCATTTTGCAGCAGTTTCTGGGCTGAAATATGAAACAACATCAGATATAGGCTATTTACAGTTGCAGTCAGAAAAATACCTCAAAAGACATTATAGTGATGTGGATTGAGGCCTGTTGTAGTGTGCAGGACTAGTCAGGTAAGTTTCGATGATATTACTGGGGGAAATATATTAACATGCTGATTGAGGATTGTTCATCTGTCCATCTAGCCACCTTCTATTCATTTATCCATCAATTGTAAAATATTTTTAAAGACGATTCTAATTGTTTGGCCAACTATTTATTAGTTGGCCAATGGTGCTGCAACTCAGCACCATTGTTTTGTTTATTTATGAATATAAAAAGAAAACATGTATAGATCCGTCTTTTGTCATACATTTTTTGTCTTCACAAAAATATACAGTAAAAAATTGGTAATGTGATTAATCATTTTTAATCCATAGAAACCTGTGATTAATTTGAATACAAATTGTAATCATTTCACAGCCCTACTATTTATTTATTTGCTTTTTTCTCATCCTATTCTACAGAACAATTCCACGTGCACTATCTCATCTGTGGAGACATTTCACCCCAGCCAATGTAGAAGGAAAGGCTGTGTACATTTGCAAATACTGTGCAAAAACCTATGTTAAGAATGACACAGATCCAGAAGCATATAGTCAAGTGCCCAAAGTTTCCTCAGGGCTCAAATCAGCCTATGACAAAACAAATGTTTATATTTATGTCTGTATAAGACAAGGTAAATACAGTTAATATAAATTACCCACAACATTTCCCGGTAATTAGGGCCCGAGCACCGAATGGTGAGAGGCCCTATTGAATCTGTAAGGATTTTTATTATTATTATTATTATTAGGGCCCGAGCACCGAATGGTGAGAGGCCCTATTGAATCTGTAAGGATTTTTATTAGGGCCCGAGCACCGAAATCGGTGGGAGGCCCTATTGAAATTGAAATGATTATTAGGGCCCGAGCACCGAAATCGGTGGGAGGCCCTATTGAAATTGAAATGATTATTATTATTAGGGCCCGAGCACCGAATGGTGAGAGGCCCTATTGAATCTGTAAGGATTTTTATTAGGGCCCGAGCACCGAAATCGGTGGGAGGCCCTATTGAAATTGAAATGATTATTATTATTATTATTATTATTTTTCTTAGCTTAAATGAATTGGCTTTTTGAGGGCTTTAATGTGCTCAAAAAGTTGTAGGAGTTTGCAGCAAATTCGAAGGCGGCGTAAAATTACGTATTCTGGAGTATTTTGAAAAGGGCGTGGCAAAATGGCTCAAGAGCGCCACCTACGGAAAAGCCCCTCATTTAGCATTCACCGATCCTCAAAAAAAACAAAGATTATTGTGTATCATGACTAGATGCACAAAAAAGTGCATCAGTGCATTATGAATAACGCAACAGGAAGCCCGCCAGTTTGACTTTAGTGGCCATTTTGGTCATATTCCATATTTTTTCTTTGATGTACTTGTCGTACAGCTTTCATCAGATCAACTTCAAATTTAGACGATCGTCATCACAACAAATTGGAGATCTAAAGTTATTGAAGGATTACGTTTTAGCAAAACCGTCTGACCGTGGTGTGGCGTTAAAGTTTGATGAAACGCCATCAAAACACACGCTTCCATATTTCAGACATATTTTGTCCAATTGAGTCCAAACTAGACACATACGACAAGAGTCGCCACCAGAAGACATCGGTGCAGAAATTGTAACTTACAATCACAGCGCCCCCTGGTGGCAACAGGAAATGTCTTGTTTTTGGTACGTGTTATGTTTTTATGTACTTCTCAGACAGCTTTCATCAGATCAACATAAAAATTAGATGAGACTCTACAAAACAAGATGAAGATCTAAAGTTATCAATATTTAAACTTTTCATCATACCGTGTGACCGTGGTGAGGTCTCAAAGTTCGACTAAACGCCAATATAAGCGAGCTTCTGTATCTTAGACATATTTTGTCCAATCGACTCCAAACTACACATATAAGACAAGAGTCGCGACCGGAAGACATCTACCTAGAAATCATGACTTAAAAGGAAAGCGCCCCCTGGTGGCATCAGGAAATGTCTTGTTTTGGTCATCTTACTCTTTGATGTATTTCCCTCCAGCCACTTTACTAAACCATGTCAAACTGTGTCAAATTGGTCTCAAGATATTGATAATGTAGGCATAACATTATTGTGACTTTTCATCATGCAGATTGTTAATGGCGTGGCATCAAAGTTCATCAGCTCACCATGACCAATGAAACCCATTTTAACAGAGTTAGCATGAACGCAGCATGAGACCGCTTTCGGTTTGTTACGTCTCACACTTGGATGTATTTTTCCTCATTCACTTTGCTAAACCATGTCAAACTGTGTCACATGGGTCTCAATATATTGATAATGTAGGCATAACATTGCTGTGAGTTGTCATCATGCGGATTATTCATAGCTTTGCAGCAGACTTCTTCAACTCGCCATGACAAACGAAGCTGCATTTAACACAGCTGCAAGTGAACGCCTCATGAGACATGAAAAGTTACGTCGTCACAAGCTGCGGAGCTGTGTATCACGAAGAACCGGAGAACGGTTGGCGAGTCTGGATGAGAGGACGGCGGCGGAGTCACTGTGGACGTTGTTCGCTCAGCAGGTTAGAGTGTGGGACGCACTCAAAGCTCTTTTCCCCTCTCCCGTTGTGTCTTTTCCTGTGTGAACTCTGATGCTCTCAACAGCAGCACTGGCTATGAGCTAGCTCCTGCTAGCTCCAACGAAGCATCTCTCAACTGCTACGTAAGTTAAACGGACACTTCTGACTGACTGTGATGATAAGCAAAAGAGACACTGTGGATGTGTGATGTGTTGTACTGCATTTGTTTGATCTGTTTACTAATACTAGCTCTAATAAATACTGTATAAATTATATTTTGCTCCTGAATTGAACTGTGTTAAAGGGGTTCACATGGAAAATATATGTTCAATTATGTAAAGGGTGATTTTTGTTACTATTATACTAATGGAGATTTAGCACTTGCTACACATTGTAAGAGCAGCTGTTCAAAGGAGCACTACGTCTTTTAAGGCTCTTTATTCAGAGTCACGGTGTTGATGTCCTGTCACGTGTTACAGTGAAAAATAATCGTGTCTCCCACCTTCAGTATTTAAATCGTTAATCTCAGACAGACTTCACTGAATTCTTTTGTTAAATATGAGTAAGTCATAGCCTTGTAACTTTACTAGAACAGACAGTGTCATACAGAGTTGTGGGCTTATATGCACTACCTATTTTCTAATCTGAAATGATTATGCTCTGATTAACTTTGAACTAATATTTTATTTTTACCATTTAAAAGTCTGTTAATTACTTAACCTGGCCCATGTATGACTTTACATATCTGTGTATTGGTTTCATGTTCCTCTAGAAGGTCCAACTTGACACACAACTTGAATCCAACCAGACTGAACACTGACTCCAGGTACAGACCTGATTTCATTACTTAAAAACAATCAAAGTATTGCACATAATACATAATGTATTAAATTATAATGCAATACTTTTAATGTGAAATAGCTCCATTAAAAACCTTCATTGTCATGGTAGTGCACGTTTTAATCCAAAAGCATATTCAAATACACAGTTGAATATCCACAGAAAATAAGATTACACACTTTGTTCATATGTAACTCTTCCTCTACAATAATGACGATCACTTTCATGTTTCCTATCATTTTATTAGGGACAGACGAGCCTGAAGGACACAGCTGTGATGACCATGTTCTGTCTCTTATGGCAAAGCAGAAATATAAAACACTGGGTTCTTATCTAAAGTGTATCAAATCAGATCTCCACCATGTTGCTGGTGAGGACATCAGGTGCTGCAGTTCTTCATCTATGAAGAGAAAAAACGCACTGTTAAAGAATGTTTTGTGTTGTGTATAAAGCACAACAGATTTCAGATAGAACTGTTGTACTGTGGTCTTGGTTTATATCCTCATGGTGAAATGTACATATTTTAAGTCCCTTCTGATAAAAGTGCTGAAAGAAATACAACATTGTACAAATACATAAAATGTCTTTCTACCTCATCAGTACTATTCAAGGTGATAATCTCCCACAGACCTATTGATAACAGTCCAAATCAAGTCTTTCCACTTCTCTCAGTGTGAAAACATAATTCTATAATTAATTTGAGAACTGTTTACAACACTGATGTGTGGAGATTAAAATCATACCTAAACTGTCTAATTCACTGTAAAACTCCATGACATTCGCAGGCCATCTGTAGTTAAGGGAGCAACGCATGGAGTGATGTGTAGATTACTAGTTTGATGATGCATGAGGAGAGGCGGTGGTCGAGTGGCAGAAACTTGGACTATGGGCAGAGAAGGTCTCTGGTTCGTCTTTGGTTCGACTCCATGGAGAGACAACAAAAGTCGAACCTGGATTGATCTGTCCAAAAATCCAAGAGTCTCCCTACCCTCTCTAGTGCCCATGAGCAAGGCACCTCACTCCCCCAACATCTGCTCCCCCGAGCGCCGTACATGGTCGCTCACTGCTCTGTGTGTCCTGCACCAGATGGGTAAAAAGCAGCGATTAAATTTCCCTACCTGCATGAGTGTGCCTTTGCATGTCTGTGCATGTGTTTGGGATGAATAAATGGATTTTAATCTTAATCTTTTAATCTTAATCAGTTGTCTTCCAGTTGACCAGCATGAAGCTGCAGATCTCCACCATGTTGCTGCTGGGGACATCAGGAGCTGCATTAATGAGGAGCAGAAGCGTACTGTTATGAATGTTTTGTGTTGTTTATGAAGCACTACTTATTTCAGCTAGAACCGATGTACTAGGGTCTGGGTTTGTATCCTAATGGTTAAATGCACATACTTTAAATCGCTTTTGATAAAACGTGACAAAGAAATACAACATTGTACACATAGATAAAATGTCTTTCTACCTCATCTGTAATATTCAAGGTGATGATCTCCCACAGAGCTGTTGATAACAGTCCACATCAAGTCTCTCCACTTCCCTCAGTGTGAAAACATAATTATATAATTAATTGGAGAAGTGTTTACAACACTGATGTGTGGACATTATAATGTTATCACTACTGTCTAATTCACTCTACAACTCCATGACAGACTAAATAAACGATGTGAAAATAGTAATGGCGGATGTACCATCCTGTATCAGAATATTGGTGAAACAGTTACTATCACATGAAACGTACACGTGTAGCGTATTGATAGTAACTCATTAAAAAAAATAATGTCACAACCAAAACAAGACTGTCGAGTTATCTTGCTTCAATCTGTTCATTAGACGTGATAAATAAACGGTAACTTTTATAACAATTACATATTACAAAAAACTTGAGGCATGTAAGCATATGATGATAGATAAAGCAATAGGTTATGTTGGATAGTTTCAAGGTTCATTAGACCGCATTGTTTTGGTCAACTCACACCTGGAGTTATTTTTATTCAGCCACTTTACGAAACCATTTCAAACTGTGTGAAATGGGTCTCAAGATATTGATAGTGTAGGCATAAGATTGCTGTGACTTTTCATCATGATGATTAACTGCTTGGCAGCTGAGGTCATCATCTCGACATGAAAAACGAAACTCAATTGAACACAGCTGCAAGTGAACGCATCATAAGACTTTGAAAAAAGTTACAGCGTGACAAGCTGCGGAGCTGTGGGTGACGGGGAACCGGAGAACTGTTGGCGAATCTGGATGAGAGTTCGGCGTCAGAGTTACTGTGGACGTTGTTCGCTCAGCAGGTTAGAGTGTCTCCACGCTATTTCCCCTCTCCCCTCGTGTTTCTTCCTGTGTGAACTCTGCCGCTGCCTTTGTCAACATCAGCACTGGCTATTAGCTAGCTCCTGCTAGCTCCAACAAAGCATCTCTCAACTGCTACGTAAGTGAAACGGACACTTCTGACTGACTGTGCAGAGTACAGTGCGCGGCACACACTCTAAGAACAATTCCATAGCGACAGTGAGACTGCATGATGGTGCACGTGTGATGCGTTGTACTGCTATTTGTTTGATCTGTTTACTAATAATAGCTCTAATAAATACTGTATAAGTTATATTTTGCACCGGAATTGAACTGTGTTAAAGCGGTTCACATGGAAAATAAATGTTCAATTATGTGAAGGGTGATTTTCATTACTATTATACTAATGGAGATTTAGCACTTGCTACACATTGTAACAGCAGCTGTGCAAAGGAGCACTACGTATCCTAAGGCTCTTTATTCAGAGTCACGGTGTTGATGTCCTGTCACGTGTTACAGTGAAAAATAACCGTGTCTACTAGTGTTTACATCGTTAATCTCAGGCAGACTTCCCTGAATTATTTTGTTAAATATAAATACATTATAGCCTTGTAACTTTATTAGAACAGACAGTGTTCATAGAGAATTTGAAAATGATGTGCACTACCTATTTCCTAAGATGAAATGATTATGATCTGATTATTTTTATGTTTCCTCTCATTTTATTAGGGACGGACGAGCCTGAAGGACACAGCTGTGATGACCATGTTCTGTCTCTTATGGCAAAGCAGAAATATAAAACACTGGGTTCTTATCTAAAGTGTATCAAATCAGATCTCCACCATGTTGCTGCTGAGGACATCAGGTGCTGCAGTTCTTCATCTATGAAGAGAAACAACGCACTGTTAAAGAATGTTTTGTGTTGTGTGTAAAGCACAACAGATTTCAGATAGAACTGTTGTACTGTGGTCTTGGTTTATATCCTCATGGTTAAATGTACATATTTTAAGTCCCTTCTGATAAAAGTGCTGAAAGAAATACAACATTGTACAAATACATAAAATGTCTTTCTACCTCATCAGTACTATTCAAGGTGATAATCTTCCACAGACCTATTGATAACAGTCCAAATCAAGTCTTTCCACTTCTCTCAGTGTGAAAACATAATTCTATAATTAATTTGAGAACTGTTTACAACACTGATGTGTGGAGATTAAAATCATACCTAAACTGTCTAATTCACTGTAAAACTCCATGACATTCGCAGGCCATCTGTAGTTAAGGGAGCAACGCATGGAGTGATGTGTAGATTACTAGTTTGATGATGCATGAGGAGAGGCGGTGGTCGAGTGGCAGAAACTTGGACTATGGGCAGAGAAGGTCTCTGGTTCGTCTTTGGTTCGACTCCATGGAGAGACAACAAAAGTCGAACCTGGATTGATCTGTCCAAAAATCCAAGAGTCTCCCTACCCTCTCTAGTGCCCATGAGCAAGGCACCTCACTCCCCCAACATCTGCTCCCCGAGCGCCGTACATGGTCGCTCACTGCTCTGTGTGTCCTGCACCAGATGGGTAAAAAGCAGCGATTAAATTTCCCTACCTGCATGAGTGTGCCTTTGCATGTCTGTGCATGTGTTTGGGATGAATAAATGGATTTTAATCTTAATCAGTTGTCTTCCAGTTGACCAGCATGAAGCTGCAGATCTCCACCATGTTGCTGCTGGGGACATCAGGAGCTGCATTAATGAGGAGCAGAAGCGTACTGTTATGAATGTTTTGTGTTGTTTATGAAGCACTACATATTTCAGCTAGAACCGATGTACTAGGGTCTGGGTTTGTATCCTAATGGTTAAATGCACATACTTTAAATCGCTTTTGATAAAACGTGACAAAAAAATACAACATTGTACACATAGATAAAATGTCTTTCTACCTCATCTGTAATATTCAACGTGATGATCTCCCACAGAGCTGTTGATAACAGTCCACATCAAGTCTCTCCACTTCCCTCAGTGTGAAAACATAATTATATAATTAATTGGAGAAGTGTTTACAACACTGATGTGTGGACATTATAATCTTATCACTACTGTCTAATTCACTCTACAACTCCATGACAGACTAAATAAACGATGTGAAAATAGTAATGGCGGATATACCATCCTGTATCAGAATATTGGTGAAACAGTTACTATCACATGAAACGTACACGTGTAGCGTATTGATAGTAACTCATTAAAAAAAATAATAATGTCACAACCAAAACAAGACTGTGGAGTTATCTTGCTTCAATCTGTTCATTAGACGTGATAAACGGTAACTTTTATAACAATTACATATTACAAAAAACTTGAGGCATGTAAGCATATGATGATAGATAAAGCAATAGGTTATGTTGGATAGTTTGAAGGTTACTTACCTCTAGTTCAGCACCAGCGGCTGGCCAGAAGATGTGGAGCGATCTTCCTTGCCGCACAGGGCAAACGCAGGCAATGTGAAGACGAGCGCTTGGTCATCGAACGTTCTTTCTTCCCCGACCGCAACAGACTTGAAATTGCCTGTGCTCGGGCCCGTTAGTGCTACAACGTAGCCCTAGTTATTATTATTATTATTATTATTATTAGGGCCCGAGCACCGAATGGTGAGAGGCCCTATTGAATCTGTAAGGATTTTTATTATTATTAGGGCCCGAGCACCGAATGGTGAGAGGCCCTATTGAATCTGTAAGGATTTTTATTATTATTAGGGCCCGAGCACCGAATGGTGAGAGGCCCTATTGAATCTGTAAGGATTTTTATTATTATTATTATTATTATTATTTCCCTTTGGGGGGCTTTTTCAGGGTCTAGACATGCTCAAAAAGTTATGAAACTTTGCAGGAAATTCAAGGTCTGCGGATATTTTAGTATTCTGGAGTAATTGGAATTGGGCGTGGCAAAATGGCTCTACAGCGCCCCCTGGAACCAGCCCCTAGGTTTCCACATAACGGATTTTCATCAAAATCTGGATATAGGTGTATCGTGACCAGTCATGAAAAAAAGTCTCATGGAGCATTATGAAAAACGCAACAGGAAGTCCGCCATTTTGCTTTTAGTGGCCATTTTGGCAATATCCCACATTTTTACTTTTACGTACTTGTCCCAGGGCTTTCATCAGATCAACTTCAAATTCAGATGAGTGTCATCACAACAAGATGGAGATAAAAAATGATTGAGGGATTTTTTTTTTTATCACACCGTGTGACCGTGGCATGGCGTTAAAAATTGGTTACACGCCATCAAAACACGGGCATCTGTATCTCGGACATACATGTTCCAATCAAGTCCAAACTAGACATGTAAGACAATAGTCCCCGCCTGATGACATCTATGCATAAATGATGACTTAAAACCGCAGCGCCCCCTGGTGGCAACAGGAAATGTCTTGTTTTTTGCTTGTCTTACACTTGGATGAATTTCTCCTCATCCACTGACCTCAACCATGTCAAACTGTATCAAATGGGTCCCAAGACATTGACAATGAAGACATAAGATTACCGTGACTTTTCGTCAAACGCCATATGAATGGCGTGGCATTAAAGTTCATCAACTCGCCGTGAAACACGAAATTGCTGTAACTTCAGTGTTCATGATTCTATCTCTCTCAAACTACATGTGTGTAACAACAGCCCCCCCCTGAAGATATTCATATGGTTTTAAGAAATGGGCGTGGCAAAAAAACTGACCAGCGCCCCCTATAGGGCAACCCCGGCACTACGATGGCCGACATTTATACAAATCTATCGGGACATGTGTCGTTTCATAACAAACAAAAAAATATCTTGGATAGGTATGCTTGACCAAACAGGGAGGCCGCCATTTTGGATTAAGTGGCCATTTTTTTTCCATATTCCACATTTTTACTTGATGCACTTGTCCCAGGGCTTTCATCAGATTAACTTCAAATTAAGATCAGTGCCATCACAACAAGATGGAGATAAAAAGTGATTAAGAGATTGACCTTTCGTCACACCGTGTGACCGTGGCGTGGCGTCTTGAGTTTGATTAAACGCCATTAAAACACGAGGTTCTGTATCTCGGACATACATTGTCCAATCGAGTCCAAACTAGACATGTAAGACAAGGGTGCCATCCTGAAGACATCTACACAGAAATTATGACTTGAAATTACAGCGCCCCCTGGTGGCTACAGGAAGTGACATGTTTTATACTTTGATGAACTGCTCCTGGCTGATTTACAATATACAGCTCAAATCAGATCAGTCAAGTCATTAGATCATGGTCAGAATTGTGACGTTTCCTCAAACCGTGTTAACATTGATGTGCGGCGAAGGATTTTCCTTCGCCAAAGGACACGATGTTATCATAACTCCACTGTGCATTGTCCTATCACTACAAAACTTCTGTCACATGGTCAGAGTCCAAGCCTGAACAGCTCTATGTGTCAATATTTCCTCAGTGTCATAGCGCCACCTAGTGATTCGCCAGGAAACAGGAAGTACTTTGTTAATCCACTCTGCATTATCCAACCGGCTCCAAACTACTGACCTATGATCACAATCCTGAATAGAACAGCTCCATATATGAATATTAGTTCAGGATCATAGCGCCACCTATTGATCAGTGTGAAAATTAAGTTGCGGAAACATTGTCCAATTGACACAAAATTTCTCACGCTACATCAGAGCGCCTACTTGAACAGATCTATATGTCTGTGCGTAATAATAGTGATGGCTCCACCTACTGTCAAACCTACTGCCGCAGAGCGCAAAACGCATACAACGTGGAGAAGTGCATGCTCGATCGGATATGTGCGCTTGGTCATCGATCGCTCTCTCCACCGACCGCAACAGGCTTCAACGTGCGGGTGCTCGGGCCCGCAAGTGCTACAACGTAGCCCTAGTTATTATTATTATTATTTCCCTTTGGGGGGCTTTTTCAGGGTCTAGACATGCTCAAAAAGTTATGAAACTTTGCAGGAAATTCAAGGTCTGCGGATATTTTAGTATTCTGGAGTAATTGGAATTGGGCGTGGCAAAATGGCTCTACAGCGCCCCCTGGAACCAGCCCCTAGGTTTCCACATAACGGATTTTCATCAAAATCTGGATATAGGTGTATCGTGACCAGTCATGAAAAAAAGTCTCTTGGAGCATTATGAAAAACGCAACAGGAAGTCCGCCATTTTGCTTTTAGTGGCCATTTTGGCAATATCCCACATTTTTACTTTTACGTACTTGTCCCAGGGCTTTCATCAGATCAACTTCAAATTCAGATGAGTGTCATCACAACAAGATGGAGATAAAAAATGATTGAGGGATTTTTTTTTTATCACACCGTGTGACCGTGGCATGGCGTTAAAAATTGGTTACACGCCATCAAAACACGGGCATCTGTATCTCGGACATACATGTTCCAATCAAGTCCAAACTAGACATGTAAGACAATAGTCCCCGCCTGATGACATCTATGCATAAATGATGACTTAAAACCGCAGCGCCCCCTGGTGGCAACAGGAAATGTCTTGTTTTTTGCTTGTCTTACACTTGGATGAATTTCTCCTCATCCACTGACCTCAACCATGTCAAACTGTATCAAATGGGTCCCAAGACATTGACAATGAAGACATAAGATTACCGTGACTTTTCGTCAAACGCCATATGAATGGCGTGGCATTAAAGTTCATCAACTCGCCGTGAAACACGAAATTGCTGTAACTTCAGTGTTCATGATTCTATCTCTCTCAAACTACATGTGTGTAACAACAGCCCCCCCCTGAAGATATTCATATGGTTTTAAGAAATGGGCGTGGCAAAAAAACTGACCAGCGCCCCCTATAGGGCAACCCCGGCACTACGATGGCCGACATTTATACAAATCTATCGGGACATGTGTCGTTTCATAACAAACAAAAAAATATCTTGGATAGGTATGCTTGACCAAACAGGGAGGCCGCCATTTTGGATTAAGTGGCCATTTTTTTTCAATATTCCACATTTTTACTTGATGCACTTGTCCCAGGGCTTTCATCAGATTAACTTCAAATTAAGATCAGTGCCCTTATAACAAGATGGAGATAAAAAGTGATTAAGAGATTGACCTTTCGTCACACCGTGTGACCGTGGCGTGGCGTCTTGAGTTTGATTAAACGCCATCAAAACACGAGGTTCTGTATCTCGGACATACATTGTCCAATCGAGTCCAAACTAGACATGTAAGACAAGGGTGCCATCCTGATGACATCTACACAGAAATTATGACTTGAAATTACAGCGCCCCCTGCTGGCTACAGGAAGTGACATGTTTTATACTTTGATGAACTGCTCCTGGCTGATTTACAATATACAGCTCATATCAGATCAGTCAAGTCATTAGATCATGGTCAGAATTGTGACGTTTCCTCAAACCGTGTAAACATTGATGTGCGGCGAAGGATTTTCCTTCGCCAAAGGACACGATGTTATCATAACTCCACTGTGCATTGTCCTATCACTACAAAACTTCTGTCACATGGTCAGAGTACAAGCCTGAACAGCTCTATGTGTCAATATTTCCTCAGTGTCATAGCGCCACCTACTGATTCGCCAGGAAACAGGAAGTACTTTGTTAATCCACTCTGCATTATCCAACCGGCTCCAAACTACTGACCTATGATCACAATACTGATCTGAACAGCTCCACATATAAATATTAGTTCAGGGTCATAGCGCCACCTACTGATCAGTGTGAAAATTAAGTTGTGTTAACATTGTCCAATTGACACAAAATTGCTCACGCTACATCAGAGCGCCAACATGAACAGATATATATGTCTGTGCGTAATAATAGTGATGGCGCCACCTACTGGCAAACCTACTGCCGCAGAGCGCAAAACGCATGCAACGTGGAGAAGTGCATGCTCGATCGATGATGTGCGCTTGGTCATCGATCGCTCTCTCCACCGACCGCAACAGGCTTCAACGTGCGGGTGCTCGGGCCCGCAAGTGCTACAACGTAGCCCTAGTTATTATTTTTTCCCTTTGGGGGGCTTTTTCAGGGTCTAGACATGCTCAAAAAGTTATGAAACTTTGCAGGAAATTCAAGGTCTGCGGATATTTTAGTATTCTGGAGTAATTGGAATTGGGCGTGGCAAAATGGCTCTACAGCGCCCCCTGGAACCAGCCCCTAGGTTTCCACATAACGGATTTTCATCAAAATCTGGATATAGGTGTATCGTGACCAGTCATGAAAAAAAGTCTCATGGAGCATTATGAAAAACGCAACAGGAAGTCCGCCATTTTGCTTTTAGTGGCCATTTTGGCAATATCCCACATTTTTACTTTTACGTACTTGTCCCAGGGCTTTCATCAGATCAACTTCAAATTCAGATGAGTGTCATCACAACAAGATGGAGATAAAAAATGATTGAGGGATTTTTTTTTTATCACACCGTGTGACCGTGGCATGGCGTTAAAAATTGGTTACACGCCATCAAAACACGGGCATCTGTATCTCGGACATACATGTTCCAATCAAGTCCAAACTAGACATGTAAGACAATAGTCCCCGCCTGATGACATCTATGCATAAATGATGACTTAAAACCGCAGCGCCCCCTGGTGGCAACAGGAAATGTCTTGTTTTTTGCTTGTCTTACACTTGGATGAATTTCTCCTCATCCACTGACCTCAACCATGTCAAACTGTATCAAATGGGTCCCAAGACATTGACAATGAAGACATAAGATTACCGTGACTTTTCGTCAAACGCCATATGAATGGCGTGGCATTAAAGTTCATCAACTCGCCGTGAAACACGAAATTGCTGTAACTTCAGTGTTCATGATTCTATCTCTCTCAAACTACATGTGTGTAACAACAGCCCCCCCCTGAAGATATTCATATGGTTTTAAGAAATGGGCGTGGCAAAAAAACTGACCAGCGCCCCCTATAGGGCAACCCCGGCACTACGATGGCCGACATTTATACAAATCTATCGGGACATGTGTCGTTTCATAACAAACAAAAAAATATCTTGGATAGGTATGCTTGACCAAACAGGGAGGCCGCCATTTTGGATTAAGTGGCCATTTTTTTTCCATATTCCACATTTTTACTTGATGCACTTGTCCCAGGGCTTTCATCAGATTAACTTCAAATTAAGATCAGTGCCATCACAACAAGATGGAGATAAAAAGTGATTAAGAGATTGACCTTTCGTCACACCGTGTGACCGTGGCGTGGCGTCTTGAGTTTGATTAAACGCCATTAAAACACGAGGTTCTGTATCTCGGACATACATTGTCCAATCGAGTCCAAACTAGACATGTAAGACAAGGGTGCCATCCTGAAGACATCTACACAGAAATTATGACTTGAAATTACAGCGCCCCCTGGTGGCTACAGGAAGTGACATGTTTTATACTTTGATGAACTGCTCCTGGCTGATTTACAATATACAGCTCAAATCAGATCAGTCAAGTCATTAGATCATGGTCAGAATTGTGACGTTTCCTCAAACCGTGTTAACATTGATGTGCGGCGAAGGATTTTCCTTCGCCAAAGGACACGATGTTATCATAACTCCACTGTGCATTGTCCTATCACTACAAAACTTCTGTCACATGGTCAGAGTCCAAGCCTGAACAGCTCTATGTGTCAATATTTCCTCAGTGTCATAGCGCCACCTAGTGATTCGCCAGGAAACAGGAAGTACTTTGTTAATCCACTCTGCATTATCCAACCGGCTCCAAACTACTGACCTATGATCACAATCCTGAATAGAACAGCTCCATATATGAATATTAGTTCAGGATCATAGCGCCACCTATTGATCAGTGTGAAAATTAAGTTGCGGAAACATTGTCCAATTGACACAAAATTTCTCACGCTACATCAGAGCGCCTACTTGAACAGATCTATATGTCTGTGCGTAATAATAGTGATGGCTCCACCTACTGTCAAACCTACTGCCGCAGAGCGCAAAACGCATACAACGTGGAGAAGTGCATGCTCGATCGGATATGTGCGCTTGGTCATCGATCGCTCTCTCCACCGACCGCAACAGGCTTCAACGTGCGGGTGCTCGGGCCCGCAAGTGCTACAACGTAGCCCTAGTTATTATTATTATTATTTCCCTTTGGGGGGCTTTTTCAGGGTCTAGACATGCTCAAAAAGTTATGAAACTTTGCAGGAAATTCAAGGTCTGCGGATATTTTAGTATTCTGGAGTAATTGGAATTGGGCGTGGCAAAATGGCTCTACAGCGCCCCCTGGAACCAGCCCCTAGGTTTCCACATAACGGATTTTCATCAAAATCTGGATATAGGTGTATCGTGACCAGTCATGAAAAAAAGTCTCTTGGAGCATTATGAAAAACGCAACAGGAAGTCCGCCATTTTGCTTTTAGTGGCCATTTTGGCAATATCCCACATTTTTACTTTTACGTACTTGTCCCAGGGCTTTCATCAGATCAACTTCAAATTCAGATGAGTGTCATCACAACAAGATGGAGATAAAAAATGATTGAGGGATTTTTTTTTTATCACACCGTGTGACCGTGGCATGGCGTTAAAAATTGGTTACACGCCATCAAAACACGGGCATCTGTATCTCGGACATACATGTTCCAATCAAGTCCAAACTAGACATGTAAGACAATAGTCCCCGCCTGATGACATCTATGCATAAATGATGACTTAAAACCGCAGCGCCCCCTGGTGGCAACAGGAAATGTCTTGTTTTTTGCTTGTCTTACACTTGGATGAATTTCTCCTCATCCACTGACCTCAACCATGTCAAACTGTATCAAATGGGTCCCAAGACATTGACAATGAAGACATAAGATTACCGTGACTTTTCGTCAAACGCCATATGAATGGCGTGGCATTAAAGTTCATCAACTCGCCGTGAAACACGAAATTGCTGTAACTTCAGTGTTCATGATTCTATCTCTCTCAAACTACATGTGTGTAACAACAGCCCCCCCCTGAAGATATTCATATGGTTTTAAGAAATGGGCGTGGCAAAAAAACTGACCAGCGCCCCCTATAGGGCAACCCCGGCACTACGATGGCCGACATTTATACAAATCTATCGGGACATGTGTCGTTTCATAACAAACAAAAAAATATCTTGGATAGGTATGCTTGACCAAACAGGGAGGCCGCCATTTTGGATTAAGTGGCCATTTTTTTTCAATATTCCACATTTTTACTTGATGCACTTGTCCCAGGGCTTTCATCAGATTAACTTCAAATTAAGATCAGTGCCCTTATAACAAGATGGAGATAAAAAGTGATTAAGAGATTGACCTTTCGTCACACCGTGTGACCGTGGCGTGGCGTCTTGAGTTTGATTAAACGCCATCAAAACACGAGGTTCTGTATCTCGGACATACATTGTCCAATCGAGTCCAAACTAGACATGTAAGACAAGGGTGCCATCCTGATGACATCTACACAGAAATTATGACTTGAAATTACAGCGCCCCCTGCTGGCTACAGGAAGTGACATGTTTTATACTTTGATGAACTGCTCCTGGCTGATTTACAATATACAGCTCATATCAGATCAGTCAAGTCATTAGATCATGGTCAGAATTGTGACGTTTCCTCAAACCGTGTAAACATTGATGTGCGGCGAAGGATTTTCCTTCGCCAAAGGACACGATGTTATCATAACTCCACTGTGCATTGTCCTATCACTACAAAACTTCTGTCACATGGTCAGAGTACAAGCCTGAACAGCTCTATGTGTCAATATTTCCTCAGTGTCATAGCGCCACCTACTGATTCGCCAGGAAACAGGAAGTACTTTGTTAATCCACTCTGCATTATCCAACCGGCTCCAAACTACTGACCTATGATCACAATACTGATCTGAACAGCTCCACATATAAATATTAGTTCAGGGTCATAGCGCCACCTACTGATCAGTGTGAAAATTAAGTTGTGTTAACATTGTCCAATTGACACAAAATTGCTCACGCTACATCAGAGCGCCAACATGAACAGATATATATGTCTGTGCGTAATAATAGTGATGGCGCCACCTACTGGCAAACCTACTGCCGCAGAGCGCAAAACGCATGCAACGTGGAGAAGTGCATGCTCGATCGATGATGTGCGCTTGGTCATCGATCGCTCTCTCCACCGACCGCAACAGGCTTCAACGTGCGGGTGCTCGGGCCCGCAAGTGCTACAACGTAGCCCTAGTTATTATTTTTTCCCTTTGGGGGGCTTTTTCAGGGTCTAGACATGCTCAAAAAGTTATGAAACTTTGCAGGAAATTCAAGGTCTGCGGATATTTTAGTATTCTGGAGTAATTGGAATTGGGCGTGGCAAAATGGCTCTACAGCGCCCCCTGGAACCAGCCCCTAGGTTTCCACATAACGGATTTTCATCAAAATCTGGATATAGGTGTATCGTGACCAGTCATGAAAAAAAGTCTCATGGAGCATTATGAAAAACGCAACAGGAAGTCCGCCATTTTGCTTTTAGTGGCCATTTTGGCAATATCCCACATTTTTACTTTTACGTACTTGTCCCAGGGCTTTCATCAGATCAACTTCAAATTCAGATGAGTGTCATCACAACAAGATGGAGATAAAAAATGATTGAGGGATTTTTTTTTTATCACACCGTGTGACCGTGGCATGGCGTTAAAAATTGGTTACACGCCATCAAAACACGGGCATCTGTATCTCGGACATACATGTTCCAATCAAGTCCAAACTAGACATGTAAGACAATAGTCCCCGCCTGATGACATCTATGCATAAATGATGACTTAAAACCGCAGCGCCCCCTGGTGGCAACAGGAAATGTCTTGATTTTTGCTTGTCTTACACTTGGATGAATTTCTCCTCATCCACTGACCTCAACCATGTCAAATTGTATCAAATGGGTCCCAAGACATTGACAATGAAGACATAAGATTACCGTGACTTTTCGTCAAACGCCATATGAATGGCGTGGCATTAAAGTTCATCAACTCGCCGTGAAACACGAAATTGCTGTAACTTCAGTGTTCATGATTCTATCTCTCTCAAACTACATGTGTGTAACAACAGCCCCCCCCTGGAGATATTCATATGGTTTTAAGAAATGGGCGTGGCAAAAAAACTGACCAGCGCCCCCTATAGGGCAACCCCGTCACTACGATGGCCGACATTTATAGAAATCTATCGGGACATGTGTCGTTTCATAACAAACAAAAAAATATCTTGGATAGGTATGCTTGACCAAACAGGGAGGCCGCCATTTTGGATTAAGTGGCCATTTTTTTTCCATATTCCACATTTTGACTTGATGCACTTGTCCCAGGGCTTTCATCAGATTAACTTCAAATTAAGATCAGTGCCATCACAACAAGATGGAGATAAAAAGTGATTAAGAGATTGACCTTTCGTCACACCGTGTGACCGTGGCGTGGCGTCTTGAGTTTGATTAAACGCCATCAAAACACGAGGTTCTGTATCTCGGACATACATTGTCCAATCGAGTCCAAACTAGACATGTAAGACAAGGGTGCCATCCTGATGACATCTACACAGAAATTATGACTTGAAATTACAGCGCCCCCTGGTGGCTACAGGAAGTGACATGTTTTATACTTTGATGAACTGCTCCTGGCTGATTTACAATATACAGCTCAAATCAGATCAGTCAAGTCATTAGATCATGGTCAGAATTGTGACGTTTCCTCAAACCGTGTAAACATTGATGTGCGGCGAAGGATTTTCCTTCGCCAAAGGACACGATGTTATCATAACTCCACTGTGCATTGTCCTATCACTACAAAACTTCTGTCACATGGTCAGAGTCCAAGCCTGAACAGCTCTATGTGTCAATATTTCCTCAGTGTCATAGCGCCACCTACTGATTCGCCAGGAAACAGGAAGTACTTTGTTAATCCACTCTGCATTATCCAACCGGCTCCAAACTACTGACCTATGATCACAATCCTGAATAGAACAGCTCCATATATGAATATTAGTTCAGGATCATAGCGCCACCTATTGATCAGTGTGAAAATTAAGTTGCGGAAACATTGTCCAATTGACACAAAATTGCTCACGCTACATCAGAGCGCCTACATGAACAGATATATATGTCTGTGCGTAATAATAGTGATAGCGCCACCTACTGGCAAACCTACTGCCGCAGAGCGCAAAACGCATACAACGTGGAGAAGTGCATGCTCGATCGATGATGTGCGCTTGGTCATCGATCGCTCTCTCCACCGACCGCAACAGGCTTCAACGTGCGGGTGCTAGGGCCCGCAAGTGCTACAACGTAGCCCTAGTTATTAGGGCCCGAGCACCGAATGGTGAGAGGCCCTATTGAATCTGTAAGGATTTTTATTATTATTATTATTATTATTATTATTATTATTATTATTATTATTATTATTTCCCTTTGGGGGGCTTTTTCAGGGTCTAGACATGCTCAAAAAGTTATGAAACTTTGCAGGAAATTCAAGGTCTGCGGATATTTTAGTATTCTGGAGTAATTGGAATTGGGCGTGGCAAAATGGCTCTACAGCGCCCCCTGGAACCAGCCCCTAGGTTTCCACATAACGGATTTTCATCAAAATCTGGATATAGGTGTATCGTGACCAGTCATGAAAAAAAGTCTCATGGAGCATTATGAAAAACGCAACAGGAAGTCCGCCATTTTGCTTTTAGTGGCCATTTTGGCAATATCCCACATTTTTACTTTTACGTACTTGTCCCAGGGCTTTCATCAGATCAACTTCAAATTCAGATGAGTGTCATCACAACAAGATGGAGATAAAAAATGATTGAGGGATTTTTTTTTTATCACACCGTGTGACCGTGGCATGGCGTTAAAAATTGGTTACACGCCATCAAAACACGGGCATCTGTATCTCGGACATACATGTTCCAATCAAGTCCAAACTAGACATGTAAGACAATAGTCCCCGCCTGATGACATCTATGCATAAATGATGACTTAAAACCGCAGCGCCCCCTGGTGGCAACAGGAAATGTCTTGTTTTTTGCTTGTCTTACACTTGGATGAATTTCTCCTCATCCACTGACCTCAACCATGTCAAACTGTATCAAATGGGTCCCAAGACATTGACAATGAAGACATAAGATTACCGTGACTTTTCGTCAAACGCCATATGAATGGCGTGGCATTAAAGTTCATCAACTCGCCGTGAAACACGAAATTGCTGTAACTTCAGTGTTCATGATTCTATCTCTCTCAAACTACATGTGTGTAACAACAGCCCCCCCCTGGAGATATTCATATGGTTTTAAGAAATGGGCGTGGCAAAAAAACTGACCAGCGCCCCCTATAGGGCAACCCCGTCACTACGATGGCCGACATTTATAGAAATCTATCGGGACATGTGTCGTTTCATAACAAACAAAAAAATATCTTGGATAGGTATGCTTGACCAAACAGGGAGGCCGCCATTTTGGATTAAGTGGCCATTTTTTTTCCATATTCCACATTTTGACTTGATGCACTTGTCCCAGGGCTTTCATCAGATTAACTTCAAATTAAGATCAGTGCCATCACAACAAGATGGAGATAAAAAGTGATTAAGAGATTGACCTTTCGTCACACCGTGTGACCGTGGCGTGGCGTCTTGAGTTTGATTAAACGCCATCAAAACACGAGGTTCTGTATCTCGGACATACATTGTCCAATCGAGTCCAAACTAGACATGTAAGACAAGGGTGCCATCCTGATGACATCTACACAGAAATTATGACTTGAAATTACAGCGCCCCCTGGTGGCTACAGGAAGTGACATGTTTTATACTTTGATGAACTGCTCCTGGCTGATTTACAATATACAGCTCAAATCAGATCAGTCAAGTCATTAGATCATGGTCAGAATTGTGACGTTTCCTCAAACCGTGTAAACATTGATGTGCGGCGAAGGATTTTCCTTCGCCAAAGGACACGATGTTATCATAACTCCACTGTGCATTGTCCTATCACTACAAAACTTCTGTCACATGGTCAGAGTCCAAGCCTGAACAGCTCTATGTGTCAATATTTCCTCAGTGTCATAGCGCCACCTACTGATTCGCCAGGAAACAGGAAGTACTTTGTTAATCCACTCTGCATTATCCAACCGGCTCCAAACTACTGACCTATGATCACAATCCTGAATAGAACAGCTCCATATATGAATATTAGTTCAGGATCATAGCGCCACCTATTGATCAGTGTGAAAATTAAGTTGCGGAAACATTGTCCAATTGACACAAAATTGCTCACGCTACATCAGAGCGCCTACATGAACAGATATATATGTCTGTGCGTAATAATAGTGATAGCGCCACCTACTGGCAAACCTACTGCCGCAGAGCGCAAAACGCATACAACGTGGAGAAGTGCATGCTCGATCGATGATGTGCGCTTGGTCATCGATCGCTCTCTCCACCGACCGCAACAGGCTTCAACGTGCGGGTGCTAGGGCCCGCAAGTGCTACAACGTAGCCCTAGTTATTAGGGCCCGAGCACCGAATGGTGAGAGGCCCTATTGAATCTGTAAGGATTTTTATTATTATTATTATTATTATTATTATTATTATTATTATTATTATTATTATTTCCCTTTGGGGGGCTTTTTCAGGGTCTAGACATGCTCAAAAAGTTATGAAACTTTGCAGGAAATTCAAGGTCTGCGGATATTTTAGTATTCTGGAGTAATTGGAATTGGGCGTGGCAAAATGGCTCTACAGCGCCCCCTGGAACCAGCCCCTAGGTTTCCACATAACGGATTTTCATCAAAATCTGGATATAGGTGTATCGTGACCAGTCATGAAAAAAAGTCTCATGGAGCATTATGAAAAACGCAACAGGAAGTTTAGTATTCTGGAGTAATTGGAATTGGGCGTGGCAAAATGGCTCTACAGCGCCCCCTGGAACCAGCCCCTAGGTTTCCACATAACGGATTTTCATCAAAATCTGGATATAGGTGTATCGTGACCAGTCATGAAAAAAAGTCTCATGGAGCATTATGAAAAACGCAACAGGAAGTCCGCCATTTTGCTTTTAGTGGCCATTTTGGCAATATCCCACATTTTTACTTTTACGTACTTGTCCCAGGGCTTTCATCAGATCAACTTCAAATTCAGATGAGTGTCATCACAACAAGATGGAGATAAAAAATGATTGAGGGATTTTTTTTTTATCACACCGTGTGACCGTGGCATGGCGTTAAAAATTGGTTACACGCCATCAAAACACGGGCATCTGTATCTCGGACATACATGTTCCAATCAAGTCCAAACTAGACATGTAAGACAATAGTCCCCGCCTGATGACATCTATGCATAAATGATGACTTAAAACCGCAGCGCCCCCTGGTGGCAACAGGAAATGTCTTGTTTTTTGCTTGTCTTACACTTGGATGAATTTCTCCTCATCCACTGACCTCAACCATGTCAAACTGTATCAAATGGGTCCCAAGACATTGACAATGAAGACATAAGATTACCGTGACTTTTCGTCAAACGCCATATGAATGGCGTGGCATTAAAGTTCATCAACTCGCCGTGAAACACGAAATTGCTGTAACTTCAGTGTTCATGATTCTATCTCTCTCAAACTACATGTGTGTAACAACAGCCCCCCCCTGAAGATATTCATATGGTTTTAAGAAATGGGCGTGGCAAAAAAACTGACCAGCGGCCCCTATAGGGCAACCCCGGCACTACGATGGCTGACATTTATACAAATCTATCGGGACATGTGTCGTTTCATAACAAACAAAAAAATATCTTGGATAGGTATGCTTGACCAAACAGGGAGGCCGCCATTTTGGATTAAGTGGCCATTTTTTTTCAATATTCCACATTTTTACTTGATGCACTTGTCCCAGGGCTTTCATCAGATTAACTTCAAATTAAGATCAGTGCCCTTATAACAAGATGGAGATAAAAAGTGATTAAGAGATTGACCTTTCGTCACACCGTGTGACCGTGGCGTGGCGTCTTGAGTTTGATTAAACGCCATCAAAACACGAGGTTCTGTATCTCGGACATACATTGTCCAATCGAGTCCAAACTAGACATGTAAGACAAGGGTGCCATCCTGATGACATCTACACAGAAATTATGACTTGAAATTACAGCGCCCCCTGCTGGCTACAGGAAGTGACATGTTTTATACTTTGATGAACTGCTCCTGGCTGATTTACAATATACAGCTCATATCAGATCAGTCAAGTCATTAGATCATGGTCAGAATTGTGACGTTTCCTCAAACCGTGTAAACATTGATGTGCGGCGAAGGATTTTCCTTCGCCAAAGGACACGATGTTATCATAACTCCACTGTGCATTGTCCTATCACTACAAAACTTCTGTCACATGGTCAGAGTACAAGCCTGAACAGCTCTATGTGTCAATATTTCCTCAGTGTCATAGCGCCACCTACTGATTCGCCAGGAAACAGGAAGTACTTTGTTAATCCACTCTGCATTATCCAACCGGCTCCAAACTACTGACCTATGATCACAATACTGATCTGAACAGCTCCACATATAAATATTAGTTCAGGGTCATAGCGCCACCTACTGATCAGTGTGAAAATTAAGTTGTGTTAACATTGTCCAATTGACACAAAATTGCTCACGCTACATCAGAGCGCCAACATGAACAGATATATATGTCTGTGCGTAATAATAGTGATGGCGCCACCTACTGGCAAACCTACTGCCGCAGAGCGCAAAACGCATGCAACGTGGAGAAGTGCATGCTCGATCGATGATGTGCGCTTGGTCATCGATCGCTCTCTCCACCGACCGCAACAGGCTTCAACGTGCGGGTGCTCGGGCCCGCAAGTGCTACAACGTAGCCCTAGTTATTATTTTTTCCCTTTGGGGGGCTTTTTCAGGGTCTAGACATGCTCAAAAAGTTATGAAACTTTGCAGGAAATTCAAGGTCTGCGGATATTTTAGTATTCTGGAGTAATTGGAATTGGGCGTGGCAAAATGGCTCTACAGCGCCCCCTGGAACCAGCCCCTAGGTTTCCACATAACGGATTTTCATCAAAATCTGGATATAGGTGTATCGTGACCAGTCATGAAAAAAAGTCTCATGGAGCATTATGAAAAACGCAACAGGAAGTCCGCCATTTTGCTTTTAGTGGCCATTTTGGCAATATCCCACATTTTTACTTTTACGTACTTGTCCCAGGGCTTTCATCAGATCAACTTCAAATTCAGATGAGTGTCATCACAACAAGATGGAGATAAAAAATGATTGAGGGATTTTTTTTTTATCACACCGTGTGACCGTGGCATGGCGTTAAAAATTGGTTACACGCCATCAAAACACGGGCATCTGTATCTCGGACATACATGTTCCAATCAAGTCCAAACTAGACATGTAAGACAATAGTCCCCGCCTGATGACATCTATGCATAAATGATGACTTAAAACCGCAGCGCCCCCTGGTGGCAACAGGAAATGTCTTGATTTTTGCTTGTCTTACACTTGGATGAATTTCTCCTCATCCACTGACCTCAACCATGTCAAATTGTATCAAATGGGTCCCAAGACATTGACAATGAAGACATAAGATTACCGTGACTTTTCGTCAAACGCCATATGAATGGCGTGGCATTAAAGTTCATCAACTCGCCGTGAAACACGAAATTGCTGTAACTTCAGTGTTCATGATTCTATCTCTCTCAAACTACATGTGTGTAACAACAGCCCCCCCCTGGAGATATTCATATGGTTTTAAGAAATGGGCGTGGCAAAAAAACTGACCAGCGCCCCCTATAGGGCAACCCCGTCACTACGATGGCCGACATTTATAGAAATCTATCGGGACATGTGTCGTTTCATAACAAACAAAAAAATATCTTGGATAGGTATGCTTGACCAAACAGGGAGGCCGCCATTTTGGATTAAGTGGCCATTTTTTTTCCATATTCCACATTTTGACTTGATGCACTTGTCCCAGGGCTTTCATCAGATTAACTTCAAATTAAGATCAGTGCCATCACAACAAGATGGAGATAAAAAGTGATTAAGAGATTGACCTTTCGTCACACCGTGTGACCGTGGCGTGGCGTCTTGAGTTTGATTAAACGCCATCAAAACACGAGGTTCTGTATCTCGGACATACATTGTCCAATCGAGTCCAAACTAGACATGTAAGACAAGGGTGCCATCCTGATGACATCTACACAGAAATTATGACTTGAAATTACAGCGCCCCCTGGTGGCTACAGGAAGTGACATGTTTTATACTTTGATGAACTGCTCCTGGCTGATTTACAATATACAGCTCAAATCAGATCAGTCAAGTCATTAGATCATGGTCAGAATTGTGACGTTTCCTCAAACCGTGTAAACATTGATGTGCGGCGAAGGATTTTCCTTCGCCAAAGGACACGATGTTATCATAACTCCACTGTGCATTGTCCTATCACTACAAAACTTCTGTCACATGGTCAGAGTCCAAGCCTGAACAGCTCTATGTGTCAATATTTCCTCAGTGTCATAGCGCCACCTACTGATTCGCCAGGAAACAGGAAGTACTTTGTTAATCCACTCTGCATTATCCAACCGGCTCCAAACTACTGACCTATGATCACAATCCTGAATAGAACAGCTCCATATATGAATATTAGTTCAGGATCATAGCGCCACCTATTGATCAGTGTGAAAATTAAGTTGCGGAAACATTGTCCAATTGACACAAAATTGCTCACGCTACATCAGAGCGCCTACATGAACAGATATATATGTCTGTGCGTAATAATAGTGATAGCGCCACCTACTGGCAAACCTACTGCCGCAGAGCGCAAAACGCATACAACGTGGAGAAGTGCATGCTCGATCGATGATGTGCGCTTGGTCATCGATCGCTCTCTCCACCGACCGCAACAGGCTTCAACGTGCGGGTGCTAGGGCCCGCAAGTGCTACAACGTAGCCCTAGTTATTAGGGCCCGAGCACCGAATGGTGAGAGGCCCTATTGAATCTGTAAGGATTTTTATTATTATTATTATTATTATTATTATTATTATTATTATTATTATTATTATTTCCCTTTGGGGGGCTTTTTCAGGGTCTAGACATGCTCAAAAAGTTATGAAACTTTGCAGGAAATTCAAGGTCTGCGGATATTTTAGTATTCTGGAGTAATTGGAATTGGGCGTGGCAAAATGGCTCTACAGCGCCCCCTGGAACCAGCCCCTAGGTTTCCACATAACGGATTTTCATCAAAATCTGGATATAGGTGTATCGTGACCAGTCATGAAAAAAAGTCTCATGGAGCATTATGAAAAACGCAACAGGAAGTCCGCCATTTTGCTTTTAGTGGCCATTTTGGCAATATCCCACATTTTTACTTTTACGTACTTGTCCCAGGGCTTTCATCAGATCAACTTCAAATTCAGATGAGTGTCATCACAACAAGATGGAGATAAAAAATGATTGAGGGATTTTTTTTTTATCACACCGTGTGACCGTGGCATGGCGTTAAAAATTGGTTACACGCCATCAAAACACGGGCATCTGTATCTCGGACATACATGTTCCAATCAAGTCCAAACTAGACATGTAAGACAATAGTCCCCGCCTGATGACATCTATGCATAAATGATGACTTAAAACCGCAGCGCCCCCTGGTGGCAACAGGAAATGTCTTGTTTTTTGCTTGTCTTACACTTGGATGAATTTCTCCTCATCCACTGACCTCAACCATGTCAAACTGTATCAAATGGGTCCCAAGACATTGACAATGAAGACATAAGATTACCGTGACTTTTCGTCAAACGCCATATGAATGGCGTGGCATTAAAGTTCATCAACTCGCCGTGAAACACGAAATTGCTGTAACTTCAGTGTTCATGATTCTATCTCTCTCAAACTACATGTGTGTAACAACAGCCCCCCCCTGAAGATATTCATATGGTTTTAAGAAATGGGCGTGGCAAAAAAACTGACCAGCGGCCCCTATAGGGCAACCCCGGCACTACGATGGCTGACATTTATACAAATCTATCGGGACATGTGTCGTTTCATAACAAACAAAAAAATATCTTGGATAGGTATGCTTGACCAAACAGGGAGGCCGCCATTTTGGATTAAGTGGCCATTTTTTTTCCATATTCCACATTTTTACTTGATGCACTTGTCCCAGGGCTTTCATCAGATTAACTTCAAATTAAGATCAGTGCCATCACAACAAGATGGAGATAAAAAGTGATTAAGAGATTGACCTTTCGTCACACCGTGTGACCGTGGCGTGGCGTCTTGAGTTTGATTAAACGCCATCAAAACACGAGGTTCTGTATCTCGGACATACATTGTCCAATCGAGTCCAAACTAGACATGTAAGACAAGGGTGCCATCCTGAGGACATCTACACAGAAATTATGACTTGAAATCACAGCGCCCCCTGGTGGCAACATGAAGTGACATGTTTTATACTTTGATGAACTGCTCCTGGCTGATTTACAATATACAGCTCAAATCAGCTCAGTCAAGTCATTAGATCATGGTCAGAATTGTGACGTTTCCTCAAACCGTGTAAACATTGATGTGCGGCGAAGGATTTTCCTTCGCCAAAGGACACGATGTTATCATAACTCCACTGTGCATTGTCCTATCACTACAAAACTTCTGTCACATGGTCAGAGTCCAAGCCTGAACAGCTCTATATGTCAATATTTCCTCAGTGTCATAGCGCCACCTACTGATTCGCCAGGAAACAGGAAGTACTTTGTTAATCCACTCTGCATTATCCAACCGGCTCCAAACTACTGACCTATGATCACAATCCTGAATAGAACAGCTCCATATATGAATATTAGTTCAGGATCATAGCGCCACCTATTGATCAGTGTGAAAATTAAGTTGCGGAAACATTGTCCAATTGACACAAAATTGCTCACGCTACATCAGAGCGCCTACATGAACAGATATATATGTCTGTGCGTAATAATAGTGATGGCGCCACCTACTGGCAAACCTACTGCCGCAGAGCGCAAAACGCATGCAACGTGGAAAAGTGCATGCTCGATCGATGATGTGCGCTTGGTCATCGATCGCTCTCTCCACCGACCGCAACAGGCTTCAACGTGCGGGTGCTCGGGCCCGCAAGTGCTACAACGTAGCCCTAGTTAGGGCCCGAGCACCGAATGGTGAGAGGCCCTATTGAATCTGTAAGGATTTTTATTATTATTATTATTATTATTATTATTTCCCTTTGGGGGGCTTTTTCAGGGTCTAGACATGCTCAAAAAGTTATGAAACTTTGCAGGAAATTCAAGGTCTGCGGATATTTTAGTATTCTGGAGTAATTGGAATTGGGCGTGGCAAAATGGCTCTACAGCGCCCCCTGGAACCAGCCCCTAGGTTTCCACATAACGGATTTTCATCAAAATCTGGATATAGGTGTATCGTGACCAGTCATGAAAAAAAGTCTCATGGAGCATTATGAAAAACGCAACAGGAAGTCCGCCATTTTGCTTTTAGTGGCCATTTTGGCAATATCCCACATTTTTACTTTTACGTACTTGTCCCAGGGCTTTCATCAGATCAACTTCAAATTCAGATGAGTGTCATCACAACAAGATGGAGATAAAAAATGATTGAGGGATTTTTTTTTTATCACACCGTGTGACCGTGGCATGGCGTTAAAAATTGGTTACACGCCATCAAAACACGGGCATCTGTATCTCGGACATACATGTTCCAATCAAGTCCAAACTAGACATGTAAGACAATAGTCCCCGCCTGATGACATCTATGCATAAATGATGACTTAAAACCGCAGCGCCCCCTGGTGGCAACAGGAAATGTCTTGTTTTTTGCTTGTCTTACACTTGGATGAATTTCTCCTCATCCACTGACCTCAACCATGTCAAACTGTATCAAATGGGTCCCAAGACATTGACAATGAAGACATAAGATTACCGTGACTTTTCGTCAAACGCCATATGAATGGCGTGGCATTAAAGTTCATCAACTCGCCGTGAAACACGAAATTGCTGTAACTTCAGTGTTCATGATTCTATCTCTCTCAAACTACATGTGTGTAACAACAGCCCCCCCCTGAAGATATTCATATGGTTTTAAGAAATGGGCGTGGCAAAAAAACTGACCAGCGCCCCCTATAGGGCAACCCCGGCACTACGATGGCCGACATTTATACAAATCTATCGGGACATGTGTCGTTTCATAACAAACAAAAAAATATCTTGGATAGGTATGCTTGACCAAACAGGGAGGCCGCCATTTTGGATTAAGTGGCCATTTTTTTTCCATATTCCACATTTTGACTTGATGCACTTGTCCCAGGGCTTTCATCAGATTAACTTCAAATTAAGATCAGTGCCATCACAACAAGATGGAGATAAAAAGTGATTAAGAGATTGACCTTTCGTCACACCGTGTGACCGTGGCGTGGCGTCTTGAGTTTGATTAAACGCCATCAAAACACGAGGTTCTGTATCTCGGACATACATATTCCAATCGAGTCCAAACTAGACATGTAAGACAAGGGTGCCATCCTGATGACATCTACACAGAAATTATGACTTGAAATTACAGCGCCCCCTGGTGGCTACAGGAAGTGACATGTTTTATACTTTGATGAACTGCTCCTGGCTGATTTACAATATACAGCTCAAATCAGATCAGTCAAGTCATTAGATCATGGTCAGAATTGTGACGTTTCCTCAAACCGTGTAAACATTGATGTGCGGCGAAGGATTTTCCTTCGCCAAAGGACACGATGTTATCATAACTCCACTGTGCATTGTCCTATCACTACCAAACTTCTGTCACATGGTCAGAGTACAAGCCTGAACAGCTCTATGTGTCAATATTTCCTCACTGTCATAGCGCCACCTACTGATTCGCCAGGAAACAGGAAGTACTTTGTCAATCCACTCTGCATTATCCAACCGGCTCCAAACTACTGACCTATGATCACAATACTGATCTGAACAGCTCCACATATAAATATTAGTTCAGGGTCATAGCGCCACCTACTGATCAGTGTGAAAATTAAGTTGTGTTAACATTGTCCAATTGACACAAAATTGCTCACGCTACATCAGAGCGCCTACATGAACAGATATATATGTCTGTGCGTAATAATAGTGATGGCGCCACCTACTGGCAAACCTACTGCCGCAGAGCGCAAAACGCATGCAACGTGGAGAAGTGCATGCTCGATCGATGATGTGCGCTTGGTCATCGATCGCTCTCTCCACCGACCGCAACAGGCTTCAACGTGCGGGTGCTCGGGCCCGCAAGTGCTACAACGTAGCCCTAGTTAGGGCCCGAGCACCGAATGGTGAGAGGCCCTATTGAATCTGTAAGGATTTTTATTATTATTATTATTATTTCCCTTTGGGGGGCTTTTTCAGGGTCTAGACATGCTCAAAAAGTTATGAAACTTTGCAGGAAATTCAAGGTCTGCGGATATTTTAGTATTCTGGATTAATTGGAATTGGGCGTGGCAAAATGGCTCTACAGCGCCCCCTGGAACCAGCCCCTAGGTTTCCACATAACGGATTTTCATCAAAATCTGGATATAGGTGTATCGTGACCAGTCATGAAAAAAAGTCTCATGGAGCATTATGAAAAACGCAACAGGAAGTCCGCCATTTTGCTTTTAGTGGCCATTTTGGCAATATCCCACATTTTTACTTTTACGTACTTGTCCCAGGGCTTTCATCAGATCAACTTCAAATTCAGATGAGTGTCATCACAACAAGATGGAGATAAAAAATGATTGAGGGATTTTTTTTTTATCACACCGTGTGACCGTGGCATGGCGTTAAAAATTGGTTACACGCCATCAAAACACGGGCATCTGTATCTCGGACATACATGTTCCAATCAAGTCCAAACTAGACATGTAAGACAATAGTCCCCGCCTGATGACATCTATGCATAAATGATGACTTAAAACCGCAGCGCCCCCTGGTGGCAACAGCAAATGTCTTGTTTTTTGCTTGTCTTACACTTGGATGAATTTCTCCTCATCCACTGACCTCAACCATGTCAAACTGTATCAAATGGGTCCCAAGACATTGACAATGAAGACATAAGATTACCGTGACTTTTCGTCAAACGCCATATGAATGGCGTGGCATTGAAGTTCATCAACTCGCCGTGAAACACGAAATTGCTGTAACTTCAGTGTTCATGATTCTATCTCTCTCAAACTACATGTGTGTAACAACAGCCCCCCCCTGAAGGTATTCATATGGTTTTAAGAAATGGGCGTGGCAAAAAAACTGACCAGCGCCCCCTATAGGGCAACCCCGGCACTACGATGGCCGACATTTTTACAAATCTATCGGGACATGTGTCGTTTCATAACAAACAAAAAAATATCTTGGATAGGTATGCTTTACCAAACAGGGAGGCCGCCATTTTGGATTAAGTGGCCATTTTTTTTCCATATTCCACATTTTTACTTGATGCACTTGTCCCAGGGCTTTCATCAGATTAACTTCAAATTAAGATCAGTGCCATCACAACAAGATGGAGATAAAAAATGATTAAGAGATTGACCTTTCGTCACACCGTGTGACCGTGGCGTGGCGTCTTGAGTTTGATTAAACGCCATCAAAACACGAGGTTCTGTATCTCGGACATACATTGTCCAATCGAGTCCAAACTAGACATGTAAGACAAGGGTGCCATCCTGATGACATCTACACAGAAATTATGACTTGAAATTACAGCGCCCCCTGGTGGCTACAGGAAGTGACATGTTTTATACTTTGATGAACTGCTCCTGGCTGATTTACAATATACAGCTCAAATCAGATCAGTCAAGTCATTAGATCATGGTCAGAATTGTGACGTTTCCTCAAACCGTGTAAACATTGATGTGCGGCGAAGGATTTTCCTTCGCCAAAGGACACGATGTTATCATAACTCCACTGTGCATTGTCCTATCACTACAAAACTTCTGTCACATGGTCAGAGTCCAAGCCTGAACAGCTCTATGTGTCAATATTTCCTCAGTGTCATAGCGCCACCTACTGATTCGCCAGGAAACAGGAAGTACTTTGTTAATCCACTCTGCATTATCCAACCGGCTCCAAACTACTGACCTATGATCACAATACTGATCTGAACAGCTCCACATATAAATATTAGTTCAGGGTCATAGCGCCACCTACTGATCAGTGTGAAAATTAAGTTGTACTAACATTGTCCAATTGACACAAAATTGCTCACGCTACATCAGAGCGCCTACATGAACAGATATATATGTCTGTGCTTAATAATAGTGATGGAGCCACCTACTGGCAAACCTACTGCCGCAGAGCGCAAAACGCATGCAACGTGGAGAAGTGCATGCTCGATCGATGATGTGCGCTTGGTCATCGATCGCTCTCTCCACCGACCGCAACAGGCTTCAACGTGCGGGTGCTCGGGCCCGCAAGTGCTACAACGTAGCCCTAGTTATTATTATTTCCCTTTGGGGGGCTTTTTCAGGGTCTAGACATGCTCAAAAAGTTATGAAACTTTGCAGGAAATTCAAGGTCTGCGGATATTTTAGTATTCTGGAGTAATTGGAATTGGGCGTGGCAAAATGGCTCTACAGCGCCCCCTGGAACCAGCCCCTAGGTTTCCACATAACGGATTTTCATCAAAATCTGGATATAGGTGTATCGTGACCAGTCATGAAAAAAAGTCTCATGGAGCATTATGAAAAACGCAACAGGAAGTCCGCCATTTTGCTTTTAGTGGCCATTTTGGCAATATCCCACATTTTTACTTTTACGTACTTGTCCCAGGGCTTTCATCAGATCAACTTCAAATTCAGATGAGTGTCATCACAACAAGATGGAGATAAAAAATGATTGAGGGATTTTTTTTTTATCACACCGTGTGACCGTGGCATGGCGTTAAAAATTGGTTACACGCTATCAAAACACGGGCATCTGTATCTCGGACATACATGTTCCAATCAAGTCCAAACTAGACATGTAAGACAATAGTCCCCGCCTGATGACATCTATGCATAAATGATGACTTAAATCCGCAGCGCCCCCTGGTGGCAACAGGAAATGTCTTGTTTTTTGCTTGTCTTACACTTGGATGAATTTCTCCTCATCCACTGACCTCAACCATGTCAAACTGTATCAAATGGGTCCCAAGACATTGACAATGAAGACATAAGATTACCGTGACTTTTCGTCAAACGCCATATGAATGGCGTGGCATTAAAGTTCATCAACTCGCCGTGAAACACGAAATTGCTGTAACTTCAGTGTTCATGATTCTATCTCTCTCAAACTACATGTGTGTAACAACAGCCCCCCCCTGAAGATATTCATATGGTTTTAAGAAATGGGCGTGGCAAAAAAACTGACCAGCGCCCCCTATAGGGCAACCCCGGCACTACGATGGCCGACATTTATACAAATCTATCGGGACATGTGTCGTTTCATAACAAACAAAAAAATATCTTGGATAGGTATGCTTGACCAAACAGGGAGGCCGCCATTTTGGATTAAACGGCCATTTTTTTTCCATATTCCACATTTTTACTTGATGCACTTGTCACAGGGCTTTCATCAGATTAACTTCAAATTAAGATCAGTGCCATCACAACAAGATGGAGATAAAAAGTGATTAAGAGATTGACCTTTCGTCACACCGTGTGACCGTGGCGTGGCGTCTTGAGTTTGATTAAACGCCATCAAAACACGAGGTTCTGTATCTCGGACATACATTGTCCAATCGAGTCCAAACTAGACATGTAAGACAAGGGTGCCATCCTGATGACATTTACACAGAAATTATGACTTGAAATTACAGCGCCCCCTGGTGGCTACAGGAAGTGACATGTTTTATACTTTGATGAACTGCTCCTGGCTGATTTACAATATACAGCTCAAATCAGATCAGTCAAGTCATTAGATCATGGTCAGAATTGTGACGTTTCCTCAAACCGTGTAAACATTGATGTGCGGCGAAGGATTTTCCTTCGCCAAAGGACACAATGTTATCATAACTCCACTGTGCATTGTCCTATCACTACAAAACTTCTGTCACATGGTCAGAGTCCAAGCCTGAACAGCTCTATGTGTCAGTATTTCCTCAGTGTCATAGCGCCACCTACTGATTCGCCAGGAAACAGGAAGTACTTTGTTAATCCACTCTGCATTATCCAACCGGCTCCAAACTACTGACCTATGATCACAATACTGATCTGAACAGCTCCACATATAAATATTAGTTCAGGGTCATAGCGCCACCTACTGATCAGTGTGAAAATTAAGTTGTGTTAACATTGTCCAATTGACACAAAATTGCTCACGCTACATCAGAGCGCCTACATGAACAGATATATATGTCTGTGCGTAATAATAGTGATGGCGCCACCTACTGGCAAACCTACTGCCGCAGAGCGCAAAACGCATGCAACGTGGAGAAGTGCATGCTCGATCGATGATGTGCGCTTGGTCATCGATCGCTCTCTCCACCGACCGCAACAGGCTTCAACGTGCGGGTGCTCGGGCCCGCAAGTGCTACAACGTAGCCCTAGTTATTATTATTTCCCTTTGGGGGGCTTTTTCAGGGTCTAGACATGCTCAAAAAGTTATGAAACTTTGCAGGAAATTCAAGGTCTGCGGATATTTTAGTATTCTGGAGTAATTGGAATTGGGCGTGGCAAAATGGCTCTACAGCGCCCCCTGGAACCAGCCCCTAGGTTTCCACATAACGGATTTTCATCAAAATCTGGATATAGGTGTATCGTGACCAGTCATGAAAAAAAGTCTCATGGAGCATTATGAAAAACGCAACAGGAAGTCCGCCATTTTGCTTTTAGTGGCCATTTTGGCAATATCCCACATTTTTACTTTTACGTACTTGTCCCAGGGCTTTCATCAGATCAACTTCAAATTCAGATGAGTGTCATCACAACAAGATGGAGATAAAAAATGATTGAGGGATTTTTTTTTTATCACACCATGTGACCGTGGCATGGCGTTAAAAATTGGTTACACGCCATCAAAACACGGGCATCTGTATCTCGGACATACATGTTCCAATCAAGTCCAAACTAGACATGTAAGACAATAGTCCCCGCCTGATGACATCTATGCATAAATGATGACTTAAAACCGCAGCGCCCCCTGGTGGCAACAGGAAATGTCTTGTTTTTTGCTTGTCTTACACTTGGATGAATTTCTCCTCATCCACTGACCTCAACCATGTCAAACTGTATCAAATGGGTCCCAAGACATTGACAATGAAGACATAAGATTACCGTGACTTTTCGTCAAACGCCATATGAATGGCGTGGCATTAAAGTTCATCAACTCGCCGTGAAACACGAAATTGCTGTAACTTCAGTGTTCATGATTCTATCTCTCTCAAACTACATGTGTGTAACAACAGCCCCCCCCTGAAGATATTCATATGGTTTTAAGAAATGGGCGTGGCAAAAAAACTGACCAGCGCCCCCTATAGGGCAACCCCGGCACTACGATGGCCGACATTTATGCAAATCTATCGGGACATGTGTCGTTTCATAACAAACAAAAAAATATCTTGGATAGGTATGCTTGACCAAACAGGGAGGCCGCCATTTTGGATTAAGTGGCCATTTTTTTTCCATATTCCACATTTTTACTTGATGCACTTGTCCCAGGGCTTTCATCAGATTAACTTCAAATTAAGATCAGTGCCATCACAACAAGATGGAGATAAAAAGTGATTAAGAGATTGACCTTTCGTCACACCGTGTGACCGTGGCGTGGCGTCTTGAGTTTGATTAAACGCCATCAAAACACGAGGTTCTGTATCTCGGACATACATTGTCCAATCGAGTCCAAACTAGACATGTAAGACAAGGGTGCCATCCTGATGACATCTACACAGAAATTATGACTTGAAATTACAGCGCCCCCTGGTGGCTACAGGAAGTGACATGTTTTATACTTTGATGAACTGCTCCTGGCTGATTTACAATATACAGCTCAAATCAGATCAGTCAAGTCATTAGATCATGGTCAGAATTGTGACGTTTCCTCAAACCGTGTAAACATTGATGTGCGGCGAAGGATTTTCCTTCGCCAAAGGACACGATGTTATCATAACTCCACTGTGCATTGTCCTATCACTACAAAACTTCTGTCACATGGTCAGAGTCCAAGCCTGAACAGCTCTATGTGTCAATATTTCCTCAGTGTCATAGCGCCACCTACTGATTCGCCAGGAAACAGGAAGTACTTTGTTAATCCACTCTGCATTATCCAACCGGCTCCAAACTACTGACCTATGATCACAATACTGATCTGAACAGCTCCACATATAAATATTAGTTCAGGGTCATAGCGCCACCTACTGATCAGTGTGAAAATTAAGTTGTGTTAACATTGTCCAATTGACACAAAATTGCTCACGCTACATCAGAGCGCCTACATGAACAGATATATATGTCTGTGCGTAATAATAGTGATGGCGCCACCTACTGGCAAACCTACTGCCGCAGAGCGCAAAACGCATGCAACGTGGAGAAGTGCATGCTCGATCGATGATGTGCGCTTGGTCATCGATCGCTCTCTCCACCGACCGCAACAGGCTTCAACGTGCGGGTGCTCGTTATTATTATTTCCCTTTGGGGGGTTTTTTCAGGGTCTAGACATGCTCAAAAAGTTATGAAACTTTGCAGGAAATTCAAGGTCTGCGGATATTTTAGTATTCTGGAGTAATTGGAATTGGGCGTGGCAAAATGGCTCTACAGCGCCCCCTGGAACCAGCCCCTAGGTTTCCACATAACGGATTTTCATCAAAATCTGGATATAGGTGTATCGTGACCAGTCATGAAAAAAAGTCTCATGGAGCATTATGAAAAACGCAACAGGAAGTCCGCCATTTTGCTTTTAGTGGCCATTTTGGCAATATCCCACATTTTTACTTTTACGTACTTGTCCCAGGGCTTTCATCAGATCAACTTCAAATTCAGATGAGTGTCATCACAACAAGATGGAGATAAAAAATGATTGAGGGATTTTTTTTTTATCACACCCTGTGACCGTGGCATGGCGTTAAAAATTGGTTACACGCCATCAAAACACGGGCATCTGTATCTCGGACATACATGTTCCAATCAAGTCCAAACTAGACATGTAAGACAATAGTCCCCGCCTGATGACATCTATGCATAAATGATGACTTAAAACCGCAGCGCCCCCTGGTGGCAACAGGAAATGTCTTGTTTTTTGCTTGTCTTACACTTGGATGAATTTCTCCTCATCCACTGACCTCAACCATGTCAAACTGTATCAAATGGGTCCCAAGACATTGACAATGAAGACATAAGATTACCGTGACTTTTCGTCAAACGCCATATGAATGGCGTGGCATTAAAGTTCATCAACTCGCCGTGAAACACGAAATTGCTGTAACTTCAGTGTTCATGATTCTATCTCTCTCAAACTACATGTGTGTAACAACAGCCCCCCCCTGAAGATATTCATATGGTTTTAAGAAATGGGCGTGGCAAAAAAACTGACCAGCGCCCCCTATAGGGCAACCCCGGCACTACGATGGCCGACATTTATACAAATCTATCGGGACATGTGTCGTTTCATAACAAACAAAAAAATATCTTGGATAGGTATGCTTGACCAAACAGGGAGGCCGCCATTTTGGATTAAGTGGCCATTTTTTTTCCATATTCCACATTTTTACTTGATGCACTTTTCCCAGGGCTTTCATCAGATTAACTTCAAATTAAGATCAGTGCCATCACAACAAGATGGATATAAAAAGTGATTAAGAGATTGACCTTTCGTCACACCGTGTGACCGTGGCGTGGCGTCTTGAGTTTGATTAAACGCCATCAAAACACAAGGTTCTGTATCTCGGACATACATTGTCCAATCGAGTCCAAACTAGACATGTAAGACAAGGGTGCCATCCTGATGACATCTACACAGAAATTATGACTTGAAATTACAGCGCCCCCTGGTGGCTACAGGAAGTGACATGTTTTATACTTTGATGAACTGCTCCTGGCTGATTTACAATATACAGCTCAAATCAGATCAGTCAAGTCATTAGATCATGGTCAGAATTGTGACGTTTCCTCAAACCGTGTAAACATTGATGTGCGGCGAAGGATCATCCTTCGCCAAAGGACACGATGTTTTCATAATTACACTGTGCATTGTCCTATCACTACCAAACTTCTGTCACATGATAAGAGTACAAGCCTGAACAGCTCTATGTGTCAATATTTCCTCAGTGTCATAGCGCCACCTACTGATTCACCAGGAAACAGGAAGTACTTTGTTAATCCACTCTGCATTATCCAACCGGCTCCAAACTACTGACCTATGATCACAATACTGATCTGAACAGCTCCACATATAAATATTAGTTCAGGGTCATAGCGCCACCTACTGATCAGTGTGAAAATTAAGTTGTGTTAACATTGTCCAATTGACACAAAATTGCTCACGCTACATCAGAGCGCCTACATGAACAGATATATATGTCTGTGCGTAATAATAGTGATGGCGCCACCTACTGGCAAACCTACTGCCGCAGAGCGCAAAACGCATGCAACGTGGAGAAGTGCATGCTCGATCGATGATGTGCGCTTGGTCATCGATCGCTCTCTCCACCGACCGCAACAGGCTTCAACGTGCGGGTGCTCGGGCCCGCAAGTGCTACAACGTAGCCCTAGTTCCCATTAATTCTCGTATATTCCCGTTAATTTCCATGAAAAGTTTCCAACTTTGAATTTTGCAACCCTATGTATGAACATAAGTTCTGGATAAGTTGCCAGACAGAGTTTCCACAGCTTTCGGCAAAAGCAATGAGGTGTCTTTTGCCCTTTCCAACAACCTACCTGTACGAGAGCGGTGTTTCTACACTGGCGTACTTAAAGAATAAGTACAGGGCAAGGCTTGAACCAGAGAATGACATGAGACTGTTGCTGTCTATCATTTCGCCATGAATAGACATGCTGTGTGGACTTCACGATGCCCAGATATCACACTGATAGGTCTCCCCTCTCTCCACACACACACACAGATGTACTACTCCTTTTTTTATTGTTTTTTACACAGATTTTTCTAGATTTGTTTTTAGGTTTTTCAGGTCGCTCCTTAAGTCCCGACCACGGGGGAGGGGTCTCCAGTATTTAGTGGACTCGGAGGGATATGGACCGGAGGAGCGCTCCTTGAAACCCGCTCTCAACATCTTCGATCGTGCTCTCATCAGAGAGTTCCATAGGTCCAATCCCGACCAGCCTGGTGGGACGTCAGGAGCCGTCCCTAGGGGGAGGGGTTCTGTCACAAATTCACCCTCTTATTAATATTTTCATTTGTCCTATCATAAGTTTTGCATACTAATCCATTTGTCATTTCAGAACTCAGCCCCTCCTCTCCTGCTTTGCACTCCCTCGTTCCACTGATTCCTTCACCGGCCCCACCCACAGACACACCTGTCTTCCATCTACTCATTAGTTCCCCCACTATATCTGCCTAACTGTTTCCTTTGTCCTCTGCCAGATCATTTAGTGTGTTCGTGTCTGAGCTTCCAGCGTTTTTTCCTCCTGCCTTATCTTCTGCCTGATCCCCATCGTGACCTGCCTGTTTGTCCCTGGACTTATCTTCTGCCTGCTCCTTATCGGATTTGTTTGTTACCGGACTGACTGCCTGGCTCCTAACCCCTGCTACTTGTTACCCCGGATTTCCCTATTGCCTGCTCCTTGTCGGATTTGTTTGTAACCGGATTGATTGCCTTGCTCCTGACCCCTGCTTTGTTTGATAAACCCTGAACTTTGCTCATTCCCACTCTGCTTCAGTGTCGTTGCTTTTGGGTTCATGCCTTCTGTCTCTCCTCTCCCACATTCAAATCAAGTCAGATCAAATGTACTTTAGTGCTACAGCAGCTGCAGAACAGCACGTTTTACAAATAACAGTACACAAGGACATATTAGGTCCATCATTGTCAGATCGCACCATGGTGCTGTGTTAGCCAAAGTGGACTTCATGGAAGACGCCGAGGAGGACACCGCTGTTAAAAGCAAATCATAAAAAAGCATCTGGCACAGGGTGTCTTGAATCTGTGCAGGGTACAATTAAATCTCAAGACTATCAAGGCATTCTGGAGCGAAATGTGCTGCCCAGTGTGAGAAAGCTTGGTCTCAGTTGTAGGTCATGGGTCCTCCAACAGGATAAGGACCCAAAACACACAGCTAAAAACACCCAAGAATGGCTAAGAGCAAAACATTGGACTATTCTGAAGTGGCCTTCTACGAGCCCTGATCTAAATCCTACTGAACATCGGTGGAAGGAGGTGAAACATGCAGTCTGGAGAAGACATCCTTCAAACCTGAGACAGCTGGAGCAGTTTGCTCCCGACTGGGCTAAAATACCTATTCTCTCAAGTCTCATTGAGAGTTACAGAAATCACTTTATTGCAGTGATTGCCTCAAAAGGTTGTGCAACAAAATATTACGTTAAGGGTACCATCATTTTGTCCAGGCCATTTTCATTGGTTTGATTTTCAAAATGATTCTGTTGCACCACAATTCAAAAGCAATGTCTGATTTGCATCAGTTAATTTTCAGTAAATTTGTATTTATTCGTTTTGTCAGTTATTTCAGTGAGGGTTTTTCTTTCTTCAAGGGAAGGGTAAAAAAAAATTGGCCATGCGTGTATATGTTTTTCCCCTCCCATAGTCTCTGTGTAGGTCTCGCTAGCACGGACGCTAGTTATCAAACCAGCTTAATGCTCTCAAAAAACTCCACCGCAGAGATGTCAACTTTCACGAAGTTTAATATTCATTAAACTTCAATACAGATATGACAGATTACAATCCGGCTCTCAGAGTTACTTCGATAATAACTTCACACGGCAGCTCGTATAGCAAAAGACAAGGCGATACCTGTTAGCTTAGCAGAGCCGCTCGGCAAAACTGCAGTTGTAAACAAAATAATCTTCTGGTTGTAAAGACACAATTTGTAAACAACAATACTTACAGACAATAAGTTAGACCGCAGAAGAATAACGCAACTTATATGTAGAGTAAATATGCAAATAAACTAACCCTGAATTATTTCCGGGCGAATCACACCTTGACCCCTGGCAATGTTATGTACCTGAACTTGTATATGTACCTGGTATGTTGTATAACTAAACAGAATACACATTTGAGGGACAGAAAAGTCTCTCTCTCTCTGCTGGTATCTCTGACTCCAGAGCTGTAGGATAACAACAATTATTATTATTTAATATTATTCAATTTTTATTAACAATAATACTTTTATTATTAATTCATTATTATATGAAAGAACATTTGTGAAAGAAAAAAATGTATTATGAATATGATGTAACAGCCCCCCGCTTCCCCAAACACGCATGCCACTTAAAGCTTACTGTTTTATTCTGTTATTTTGGGTTGGGCTTATTTTGTTTTACACGTAGCGACTCCCCTCTAATGAATACCTTCAGTTTAAGGAGTGGACCATTTTAACTGACGCAACAGATCCCTCTCTTCCGGACCACTGCAATAAAACACCTGCCACACAGCCAGCGACCGGTGTTTGTTACTGCTCCTCTCTATATGCCGGGCTGTGAAAGGGTCCAATGAAAGGTTCTATATATACTCATAGACCCTTTCATTGAAGTCTAAGTCAGGCTTCGCTGTCTGTCCAGATGAGGATTAGATGAGCCTATGATGCTCCAGCCCAGCTCGGTTCTCTGTGCAAAGGGTTCATTGTCTTTGCCTATGACGGCTTTGAGTGGGGCTAGTGCTAACGGAGAATCATAACCGATTCGCAGTCCTACTTTACAATTTTGAAGCGGTGGCAACATATCTGCTAGATGTCTGAGGTGAGGCCACGTTTTTGCTATTTCTCTTGTTGGGATATACGACTTGTCCACCGGAATAAAACTACGACTGTGGGCTTGCTTTACATGGATATGTTTATCAGAATTAAGACCTCGAACTCGTAGGCCGCGGATACTCGTACTGACGACACCAGGACTGGAACTATGCTTGAGGTAGCAGGGGCACGTTGAGTTGATCCGTAGGACATGACTTTGAGAGCCTCTTCACTCAAGTCATCGTCTGTTAGGGCAGAGACGTTTTTTGTCGCGTCCCCTGGTCCTTTCATCCACTCCTCATGCAGGCAAGTGGGATGCCTACGACCACCGATATTACATGCATGTCGCCCTTTACAGTCTTTGTTGATATGTCCCTTCCTTAAGCAACCAAAACAGAGGCTGTTTCTTCTCGACTGTGGGTTTAAAGTTCATTCAATGTGGGGAGATTATAGAGTTGCAAGATATCCGGGCCTCTTTGTTCAGGAATGCTGTGAAACTTTTGAAATCGGGATAATCCCCAGATTTATACAGGTTATCGTCGACGATTCGGCCCCACTTTCGTACGATCCATTCAGGTAGTTTTTGAAGTAGCTTGTGGTTTTCTTCGCAATCGTTCAGGATGGTCAGACCTTTAACGTGTGGGATTGCCTCTGCGCAGCCTTGGAGAAAGTCCGTAAAATCTCTCAGTGCTAAAGGATCATTCGCGCTGATTTTGGGCCATCTGGCAAGCTTGTCTCTGAAGGCCTTCTGAACGAGGAATGGGTTTCCGTATCTCTCATGTAGGACTTTCAAGGCGCCTGCATATGCGTCCTCCGAGTTCCTGTAGAAGAACCCCTCCACCGCTTTGCGGGCTTCTCCGGCGAGGTAGATCTTTAGGTAAAACATCTTCTCGCTTGGTGAAAGAGGTTTCTTATCGATAAGGGTTGTAAAAGACATCTTCCAATCAGTGAACTTCATAGGATCGCCATTGAACGTTGCTGGCTCAGGTACAGGCAAGCGATTTATGCTGAGTGTGCTTGCTATTGCTTGGGCCAGAGAGACGGTATCTTCAGATGTAGTTGCTCTCAGAGGTGCTTGTTGAGGTTGAAATGATGCATTTGTATTCAGCTGAGCTTCGTATTCGGTCTCCTTGTGAGCAGCGGCTGAATCATGGTTCATCCCTTTTTGGCATCTTCAAAACTATTGTAGGCTCTTACTCTAGCAGCTGCTACTTGTACTTCCTTCTCTGCCTTCAGCTGCTTCAGGTTTATCCTTTCTTCTTCTAGGTTTGATTGTCTCTGTCCTTTTACGCTACACTTCAGTCAACATGGCCGCCTCTTCGAGTTTCCATTTGCTTTCCAGTGTTCTGAGCTTGGATTGCTGAATTAGAATGTCTTTCGTCGCCTTTACCTCTTCTTGCTTAGCTGCGAGTTCTGCTTCTGCGTCTTGTCGTTTACTGGAGCTTGTCGAGATTGCAAATGATTGGTCTGCGATGAGTGATGCTTCTGAAAATGCGGTTTCTGTATTTGTAAGTCCAAAGATGGAGCCATGATCCTCCTAAAGGCCGAATTATAGTCGTGTTGCACGCATGCACGCAAGACACGCGACACGCCCCTTTCGTGCCCTCTGGCGTATTGCGTGCGTCCGCCGTTTTTTCTTACTATACGACAAAACAACGCGAGCCTCACGCAGCCCGCAAGGCTTGTGATTGGTCGGCTGACTACATCCCGTCCGGAGTCTAGTTTCCGGTTTCATGCCCCATAGTACGCGGAAATCACGGAAGATTTAGAAGAACGAATATGGACCAAATAGATGAGCAATTGGCAGAAGAGATCCGAAAGTATGACCACTTGTATAACCCGTAAATGACTGGCCGATTTGTCCGCCAGAAATAGGCCATGAGGAGCTGGAGTGGCGATGTAAATAATAAGTCGACGAAGAAGAAGACGTCTCTTCTTTGTGTGTTTTGTCTTCGACAAAAAACTTTACTCCGCCTAGTGTCCTGGCAGTGAATTGCGTTGCAACAAGCGCAACAGTATAAACCAAAACGGGTCCGTCAATGCAGCTGCGTGGCCTTCCGCAGTTGCAGTCGCAGGACTATAATGAGGCCTTTACTCAGCACTATTCTGACTCTCACCTTCTCGACTCGTTCGTTATAGTTGCCGTCAATAATGTCTCTGCGATTACTCAGAAGAGTAAGGATTTCTTCGGTCAGAGCAGAGCAAGGTGTCCATTTTTCCAACGATATCTGGAGTGGAGGTGTGGTTGCGTGAGAGTGGCTTATAGTGATGCTGCACCGCCTCAAGTTTTGTGGTAATGTTGTGTTGGGTTTTGTTGAGGTCGTCTGGAGAGCAGTAATTTTTTAATTCAGTCCGAACTTCTCTTCCAGACAATTTCCAGGACTCATAGGCCTTATAAAAATACATTTTTGTTTTTTAGAGCTGTCTTTGGGCAGTTCTTGGACCTTATCTGGTATTTTCCTTTGTCGAGAGCCTGGTGCGTCTTGATGTGTGGGAACTGATTTACTCGTTGCTTTAGGTGTAATATGCAGTGGGCCTAAATATAAACTCTACTTTAGTAACTGCTGTTTCTTTAACCAGACATTTACAAGACAGTTGAATACTCAAGAGTTTCAGTACAAAATGGATGCAACATAAATATTATAAGCAGAGGAAAAAGGTTTGACAGGCACAAACAAAAGAGGATGCACTATAAATATGCTTAAGCAAGCTACTCTAGGCAATTTAAACAGTGTTAACGCTCCTCAAAGAAAACAATAAATAATGTTGCAACGTGAAACATTTATCATTGGTCGTTATTATCGTCATCATTATTTTGTGATCAGTTTTTACTTTAAAAACACCAGGGACGTCCACAACATTTTATATTTACATGTGAAAAGCTTCATTAAATTTTCATCCACGTCTCTCAGTGCATCATTCGTGCGTGCACTTTTTTGATGCGTTATCCGGTCTTGCCTGATGGTCGATTTGTAAGTTTGTTTCATTGGGTGACGACATGGGTCAGGAAGACGTTTCAGTGTAGCATCGAGTTTTACTGTAACAGCCCCCCGCTTCCCCAAACACAACAGAGACTTTCTCAACTGATGTAACACGGCTCTTTATTGATCACATCATCGTGGCGCCGTAAGTGCACCGTAAAACTGCAATGAGATCAAGTACACGATCTTTTAATCAATAAAACCAAACATAAACGTTAAAAATACAATTAAACAAATTACCACGTGAGGCAAGTCTGATGCGTTTAACGTGATATAGAGACTCCCATTCTGCGCTACCTGCAGCTGAGTTAATAGGACCAGCCTCTTACCTCGTTCCGCTTGCGAGGGGTGTTAAACTATAGTTTTTTGTTCCGTAAGGTTTTGAGAAAATGCCGCACAGCCGGCGACCGGTCTTTGTTACTGCTCCTCTATATGCCGGGCTGTACGGTAGGTGTTTTATTGCAGTGGTCCGGAAGAGAGGGATCTGGGGCGTCAGTTAAAATGGTCCGCTCCTTAAACTGCAGGTATTCATGCGAGGGGAGTCGCTACATGTAAAAAACAAAATAAGCCCAACCCAAAATAACAGAATAATACATAATCCTAAAGTGGCATGCGTAGCAGTCAGTTACATATAATAAAGTATAAAAACACAAATTACTAACAAACGTACTAACTAAACAAAGATGTGTATGTGAGTGTGTGTGTGCCGATGTAAATTGGGGTGCTCTCAAAATGGCGGTAGGCCAAAGTTCCCACCTTCCTCAGCATGCTTTCAAAATGGTCGCTGACCCCCCCTAAAGTTAAGAGCCCCCCCCTCCTTCTGAAGTTATTCACAACTGGTAGCAGGGGAAGGTTTAACTAGGTGAGGTGATATGCGTGTGTCTGTGTAGATGCTAAATCAGACAAAGAGGGTAGACTGAAACGCAAAGAAAGACCATGAAGAGCATTACAAACTAACCTTACTTTCGAATAACTTATGACCCAAAATGTCACACACATATCAAACTCATAGACATCACACAGAATCGAATAAACAGTCTTGCTTAGCCTATTATAATTATTAAGCCCAGTATGTTACCAGTTCTTAGAAAGGGAGAAATGAAGTTGCTGTGCAATTCGCATTTTTGTGAAGCCTTCTTGTTGGTCATACGGTTCTGCATTCGCGGTTCTGTCGAGCTCTCGGCCTCAGCTGCTCGTTGAATCTTACCTGCAGGACATCAAGTCGCTGCTAGGAGTTTGGAAAAGCTTGAGATGCGTGGAGGTTTCCTTGAAGAGGTGAGTTGGAAGCTGCACCTCTGACCTCTCGTTGATTTGGATGCGCAGAGAAGATTTGAGCTGGAGCAGGCAATCCAGGAAGATAGGCCGGCAGCCTCCCTGCTGGAAGGTTGATGGAAAGAGAAAGGATTGGGGCAGACCTTGGCTTATATAGGCCAGGAGACATCACATGTCTTGGGGCCAGAGTGACCAATAAGAGTTGACCCTTGTGGTTTTTCACACCTCTTTGTCAAGTTGAGGAATCCTGGGAGAGTGAGTTCCCTGTGCTCTGGCTTTTTCCAGAACAATGAAAACTGTTTGCACTCTTGGAGACTGAGTTCCTTGGCTTTCTCAAGAACAAAGAAACATGCTGTTTTCAGGCTTTGACTACACATATAGGCAGAAAAGGAGGCCTGTGGTTCCACAGAAACACTTTCCCAACATTATTTATTTATTTTTATTTTCCATCCGATGGAGGGACACCGAGGGATTGAAAGAGTTTAAATTGAAGAGGGAAGCACCTGAGCTGAGGGGAAACTGTCAGGAGGAATCATCCAAGAGAGGAAAACAGCAGAAACTCTGCGGAACACGCGTCTCTGACGGTAGGTTAAAGTACTCAGGCTGCTCTACACCTGAAAATCAGGCGCACTGCAAGATGAACTTTGATTCCAACCAGATGCTGAATGATTTCACCGAAGGATGTATTATGAAAGCGTAGGATATGTCTGCTTTAGGAAACCAAGCTCCCTTACCTGTGAGCTTATTCATTTATTTGCATTATCAACCCAGGCGTAATTCAAAAGAGTTTTTAGACGAGGGTCAATGTTCTGCATTGTGAGGAGCAGGGACTGCACAGTGGTCTTCAGAAAGTCTTCCTGACAGAATTTACGCTGAGCTTCATCTTAACACTCTTATATTTCCATTATAACTATTCAGAGCTGAAATCTCATGGTGCACTAGTGTTCCTGGTCCCCCCCCTTCTCTCTCTCTTCTCTCCCTGCTTTTCCACCCATATCTCCTCTCCTACCCATTTTTCCCTGCTCACCACAAACGTCAGATGACCGCCCACATTAAGTCTGGTTCTGCTAGAGGTTTCTCCCTCTAAAAGGGGAGTTTTTCTCCCCGAAGTGCTTGCTCATTGTTGGAACTGTTGGGTTTCTCTATCAATTTTAAGGTCTTGACCTTCTATGTAGAGTGCCTTGAGATAATGTATGTTTTGATTTTGCGTTGTACAATATTGAATTGAATTGAACCATCAGTATGAGCAGGATAATGCCTGATTCTAGTCGAAGCCATCCGGTTCTCTGTCAGGTTTTGTAGGAAGGAGAAATTCGGCTCGATGGCTTACACCAACTCTGTAAAAATGAGGTGGTAATATGATGGTTGTACAACCCCGTATCAAAAGTGATGTGCAACACAATAAAGTAGCTATCACAACTCAGACATATAGCTTATTTATATAAACTGATTAAAAATTTAAATCAAGTGACAACCAAACCCGCTTTTAATAAAGTGATGTGAAAACTTAGACTGAGATAGCAGACTCATTAAATAAATGGTAAATTACCTCAATTACATATAAAAAAAATCGACTTCACTCATGTAAGCATATCTAGTATGATTATGATAATAGATAATTCAATACATTTTGTTGTTGTATAGTTTCATGCTAACTAACCTCTAGTTAAGCCCATTGGGGCGACTTCTGCCATCCTGAAACACTGCAGCGCTGCCAGGTTAGCAACAGCGGGTGGCATATAGCCAAGCTCTTTAGCCTCAGCTAACAAGGTAACGTTGAGCTCTATGGACGTGGCTTAGCTGTCAGTCTTCATGAGGCCTGGCTCGGCTCGCCTCGCGCTCCTCCTCTTTGCCCATATTTGGGTTAACCAGGAACTAGGAGGAGTCAGACACCGGCAAGATGGCAACAGTTGAAACGCTCAGTATGAGCCCTAAATTCCCTCTTCAGAAACCAACGAGTGATTAAGATAGATTAAGATATGTTTATTCATACCAAACACATGCACAGACATGCACAACACACCCATGCAATGGCAGGCAAATTCAACCTCTGCATTTAACCCATCTGGTGCAGGACACACAGAGCAGTGAGCGACCATGTACGGCGCTCGGGGAGCAGATGTTGGGGGAGTAAGGTGCCTTGCTCAGGGGCACTAGACAGAGTAGGGAGACTCTTAGATTTTTGGACAGATCAATCCAGGTTCGTCTTTTGTTGTCTCTCCGTGGAGTTGAACCAGAGACGAACCAGAGACCTTCTCTGCCCATAGTCCAAGGTTCTTCCACTAGACCACCGCCTCACCCTCTCAGGGACACTATATATATATTTATATACAGTTTATGGGTACCACTTCTGAAGCCTCTGTCCACATGAGAGCAGTCTTAGGAACAGCTAAGATACTGCAGAGGACCATCAAAATCCTATGTGAAGGACCTTAGCTTGCAGGAGGCATACCTCATATATCATATATATATATAATAATAATTAACAATTCTTCCTATAGGTGGTATGTCTTCCTGAAGCTAGGGTCTCTACCTGAAGATATATATTCTGTTTTTACTTACCAGATAACTATGGTTTTAATGGCAACATTTTGTTCTAAAAGAAATAAAGGGATCATTTCATAGCTCTTGAACTGGCCAGCACCAGCTTCCTAAGAAATTCGAATGAATAAGTCACTAATTCAAGTTTGATGCCCCCCCTTCTTTTTCGTACTCTGAGCCACATGTGGTCTTCAAGCTGCAGCTAAGCTCTGCAAACATGTGTTTTAATTTAGTCCGTGGAAAGATTAAATAGGAAACTTGGAGACCTGAAAAAGAGCTCTGTTCATATTTTGAAATTTAAAACTCTCTCGAAAGCTTTTATCGAAGCTACAATACACATTAGGCCTGAATACCTCCGGACTCCTATCAACCCCAATAATCTGGATCATGACTTTATGTGGTGTTCAGAAAGCCTTGCCAGTATTAGCTGGACAAAGTTTTCCTCTGTTTCAAGCTCAATAAGCTATTCACCGTAAATGTTATAATAGTTAAGTCAGCAAAAAGTACCAAAGAGCAAATTAAAGATTCAGCACAGAGCACTATACATGACAGTCTCTATAAATCAGAGTATAAATTAGTATATTCGCCTCAGTAGTTAAATGCACTTCAGTTAACATTTCATATTTAAATAGAAAATACATAGTACACGACATTTAATAAATTAAAAAAATCCAATAAAGAGACTATTGATTAGGAGGAGCAGTGGTGTGCCAGCAGTGTCTGAAATAAAAAAGTTCTGCATATGCTATGTGAATCTGCGCTTCGAGCCATCAATAAGACCAGACAAGCTGAAAAGACTGTTTACCATTCAGTGCTGTGATTAGGCAACTTAATTAAACAGAATCAAAAGGCTGTTAAAATTAAACTTCTATCTTTGAAGTTCAACCGGTATTTTATTGTAAACTAGATCAGAGTATAATCTAAAAAGGACCACGGCGGTGTTAAACATATTTTCTCATCTAATATGTCATAAGATGTCAAAAGGGGTTGTATGTTTTAACTGCAGGGTTAATTCAACCAACAAAATTGATCTTTTCCTCTACAATGGAGATTAGAGTAAAACAAAGAAGATATCTTTTAAGAGCGCTTAAAATTTTTGTTGGATCCTTCTGAATTCAATTTTTTGCTGCTGTCTCAAGTCAAGCCCTTCAAATTAATAATGTACTGTATGCAGAACAGTAAAGACTGTGAGCAGCTCTATTCAAACAGAGTTAAGAGAGAAATAATTAATTTGTTGCATACATCTCACCATGTGGCCAGCTGTGGCTGATGGGTAGAGCGGTTGTCCTCCAACCTGAAGGTCGGCAGTTCGATCCCCAGTCTTTTTTCATCTGCATGCCAAAGTGTCCTTGGGCAAGATGCTGAACCCCAAATTGCCCCTCATAGAACAACAAAGTGCTGCTAAAAGATGCACTGTATGAATGTGTGTATGAATGGGTGAATGTAAAACTGTATGTAAAGAGCTTTGAGTGGTCATCAAAACCAAAAAAGCGCTATATAAATACAAAACCATTTACCATGTATATAAATTATAGAAACATTACAATCTGCTACTAACAGGTCAGCTCCTGTAACTGTCAATACCGAAACATGGAACATGGAAAAATAATTAAGACAGCCTTAACCTAAATTAAAATTAGGTAAATTGACACTTATTGAAACCCCAGTGATGATGATGAATGACTTGAAATGAAGCAAAGCAATCAGTAAATAAGAAAGAAAATATTTATTGGTTAAAATTGCTCCTCACAGGTACAAGTAATGGGTTTTAATGGGTTGCTATCATGCACTTACACTGTACAACAGTTGATCCCCATGGATTAGCATTGTCTGAATAACTGCAACAAATGACTGTTGCTCATGTTCTATCAATAGATGACACCTCTTACAGAACCAGTCAATGAAACCACTGGTGTCAGATGTCTGATATTATCCACTTTAGTGATTTTGTGTTATAAAATAAATTAGTAACATGTGTATCAGAAAACTCTTAACACTTACTGTGTGCATCATATTACATCTCAGTGCAAATGCCATTGTAGCTGAAAATCCATGACATATATAAGTACCGACAAAGTGATGCACAATTTAAAAAAATGACGCTAAAGAGAAAGGAAGCCCAAATTGAGAATTATCCTACTGATGTGTAGTTGTGAAGCTACACTTGGCATATATTTTGATATAAGTGACTAGATATTAGTCAAGATATATCTTCTAAAAACTCAAATTTGTATAGTGACACAATTAGCTGGATGTACAGTACTAAATATCTATTTCCCAAGCAGCAAGGGTAACAACAGTCTGAAATCAAAACATTAACTACAGAATGAAGAAATTATTCATTCATAAAATGTAAAACACAATCATTCTACTGTCTTTCTCCAAAACTCATAAATGATGAAAAAAGAGAAGATACATGTTCGATTAATGACACTTATAAATTCTTCTTGATGGAGACCATATACAAGCAGTTGAGTTTACTACCAACAGACGACTGAACCCTTAGCCCTGCCTGTCTCGAACTCGCAAACGACTTTTAAAACAAGAAAATGAGGACATAAGACCACATAAATTCAAAGTTTATCAGGAAACAACAGTCCAAGTTACTAATAAAAAAAACACAATTGCTTTACTAACAATAAATATACAGTTGTTGGGAAGTCGATGTGGATGTTTTATGTCAGTATGAGAAACTGGATAGTAGTCAATTCTTCCTAGTAGTATGTGTCCTTTAGATGGCAAGAAATAAATATTCACTACAACTGATATAAATCATTATTCTCATTAAACTCTGAATTACATGCAAAGGTTGAGCCAAACACATTTTTCAACACATGAGTCCTATCTTTGTTGTGAATTCAGAGACTAACATCTGATTTTAATTGAGAACTGGGTTAAGTCAATCAGGACATACATTTGAACAAAAATAGTAATAGTGTTGATTCTTAATTACAGAAACAAACTGTAAGAGCTGGCTTAGACCATCAAACAATATCAGTAGAGGCACTTGATCGCACAGGTTTATACAGTATATAAGTAAGGGACTGTCCTTACCTGACCTATGTTTAAATGTTACCGAGAAGAGACCTGCTGTGATGTACGAGAAACTGTCTGTCCTCTCTAAGGTGATGTCAATCAGCAGAAATTCTACACTGGACACTTTACACCCTATCTTTTATTTATTGGCAAAACTCAGCATTTGTTTTCAACAATAAAAGACATCTTTTAAAAGCTCAACTAGGTAGTTTAAGTTAATTAACCACAGTGTGATAAGACAGACAAACTTTCATACGGGTTATTTTGGAAAGGAATAAAAACAATTCAGTTATATTTGTTAGACCAAACTGGTTGCAGCCTGTTGTCAGAATGGAGAAATTACATGGTTTGGGTTATAAAGCTGAATTGGGAGTTTCAGATTTATACTGGGTAAACTGGGTATGGGTTGAAGTGATCAGCGACTGGTTGCCAATGTTTGACTACACCATTCCTGAAGCGGTTGTGTTCTCTTAAGCTGGGTTAGCTCCACTCAAATACTGTGGTAAAAGTTACTGAACAAATATTGACTCTTACAGTGGTAAATAATAAATCTTAATGTGTCTTTAATTGACTTAGAATCTCTCTATGCTAATGACAGTGGATAAGGTTAATTCCACCTCTAGTATGAACCTATGTGATTGAGTTTTTCCTGATTATCTGGCTGGAAGTGGGAGGAGGAAGAACAAGGGCTTACACGTCCAGGTCATCTGGCCTGGCCCGGCTGCTCATCCTGCTGCTGGCCCGGCTACAGGGCCTGGCGTCCATCAAAGCTAACGGCTGCAGCTCATGTCCTGCTGATGACGACAGTTTCTTATGCTCTTGGGTATCATCAGGGAAGTCAAAGGCTTGTGCATGGGAATTTGAAATAGTGCTGCCTCCACCATTTTGGCCAAGCCGGTTCTGCTCTGTGGAGTAATTGGCCCAGTTCTGCTCATTGGCTTGCTTATTATAATTACGACATGAGCCGGTACCCCTCTCCCCTGTGGCCAACTTGTAGCCTGGGGGGGACATGGGGGAGAGTGGGGCAGTTGGGGAAGAACAGCCGTTATAGTAAGCATACTTGGTGGTGGACAGTTCTTTAGGGGTGGGGCTCAAGGTCCCTCCACTTGGGTAGATAGTGGGCGGCTGTTTGCCCTTCACACGATCTTTGATCCTCTTATAAAACACATAAAAAAGCTCAATGACGTTCAGCAGCAGGGACACCATGGATACCACCAGCATGAAAATTATGAAGACAGTCTTCTCTGTTGGTCGGGACAGGAAACACTCCACCTTCTGTGGGCATGGGGCCCTTTCACAGGTGTAGACTGCAGAGAGGGTGAAACCATACATGTACCACTGGATTAGCAGGAAGCCCACCTCGAATGATGATTTGAAGAAAATACTGACTATATAGGTTCTAAGGAGAGCCCCCTTCATCTTCACTTTGCCATGCTCCTCAATGCCATACTTAAGCTTTTTTAACTCAATTTTCTTCAGTGGTATGTCAACATCACCTCCATCATTTTGCACTGCTTTAAGCTCATCCTCCTTCCTATTAAGTTTCTGTTCTTTCCTATTCAGATAGAAGACATGAGCCAGGTACAGAAGTGTGGGAGTTGACACAAAGATGATCTGTAGGACCCAGAGGCGAACGTGGGAGATGGGGAAGGATTTGTCGTAGCAGACATTGTCACAACCAGGCTGCAGAGTGTTACATCTGAAGGCAGACTGCTCATCTCCCCAGGCTGATTCCACTGCAGTACCAAGGACCAGGATCCTGAAGATAAAGAGGACCGACAACCACACCTTTCCCCCAGCAGTAGAGTAGGCCTGCACCTTGTCCAGCAGACGACCAAGAGCACTCCAGTCACCCATTCTCAATGGGTGTTTGCTGGTGAGAAAAATAGGACCATATTAAACTGTTGAGCAATAATATACACATAATATCAACAAGTCTCCTTACATTACTTTGGGCCTTAAGGGAAGATTGATATCTTCAGCTGTCATAACATTTCATTGTTTTGGTCGCTTTTTGTGATTAAACAGCATTGTTATTGTAGTAGACAAAAGTAGAAATTTCCAGCTAATCAAATTACTGATTGCAGGTACAGAGCGGAACTTTGAAACATTGAGCTGATAGAGCAAATACAATCAACCTTTATACCCATCAAAATCCTCACATCAGCAAAATAATTTATGCAAGGCAGTTTTCCAGTGAAAACTGATGGTACAAAGTTACATGGAGGAAAAATGTTAATGTTAATTTCTAAATTCAAATCCCTGCAAAATTGAACATCTTAAAATAATCACTAATATCTATAGGCTTCTCAATCTTGAGCATTTGTCAGTCTGGTCAGTGTTCCTCATGGCAACCCATATCTCTGTAACATTTTTCTCAACCATTCAAACTATTCAAATGAGAAATACCTGCAAACTGTTTTCTTGCATAACTTTTAGGCCAATCTTTTTAATATGTGCATCAGTTTGTACATGTTAACAACTTCTATCAGTCTTCAAACCTCTGTTATTCTTACTTTGCAGACACTCAACCCTCTGCTTCAAATACCAAAGTTTTAAGCTCCTAACAGACGCAGACATCATCATCAGACCGACCTGCTGGGCAGGTCTCAGATAACTCCAGAAAATCTATTGAATGCTAATGTCTTGGCCAAAATTCCCAGAAGAAGGTTGCTCAGAAGCCACAATGCAGTGTGATGTTGTACCCAATCTGATAAGTGTTTGTGGCTGAACAGACACTCTTGCTAAATATATTCCGTAAGGCCAGTGTTGAGATTCTTTCCTCAGTCCCTACAGAGACATCCTGCAGATACACAGTACACTTCCTGTGGGAAAATCTGCCCATTGACTTAAGTATGGAATCAGCTGAGTTCCCGTAGACCAGTGTGACGCAGTTAAGTCCAAAGCTCCGACAGACTGTCAAAGAAACAGTGTCAACACAAGTTTGCAAGCTACAGAACAAAAAAATGATATTGTTCACTTATTAATATGAACTAAAAAAACACAATGTAGAAAAACCTGTAAAATGAATGGATCAGTTATAAACCGCCTTTATGGGACTCTCCTTTGATACCATTTATCCATGTTTCACTCTAACATCGCAACTCAACAGTTAAATCTGAAATCAAGGATCTGATAATAGAAAAAGCTTTGAAGAACTCTTACAAAGTTTGAGCAGAACATATGAGGCAAACCCTAACCTCCAGTCCGACCCACACGTTGCCAACTACTAGCATGTGCTTACACTTATCTTGTGATATCTATTTATTTGCCTGCGTTTTATGGATCTGAAGAGTGAAACATGATTAGTAAAAGTTGAAATGTTTTAATTAGACTGGAGCATCCCGCCATTTTCTACTTGAGTGTCCCTGTTTGGTGGACCTGAACAAGACAAAGCAGAACAATAGAGCCCAGCACAATGAGCCACTTGAGTGTTTTGGATATGGACACAATTTTCCCACATTACTGAACATGGCAGTTTAAATTCTCCCTGGTGTCATGGGGCTAATCAGCAGGTATTAAAGTTGCAGCACAACAGCAACCAGCTTTGGATAGAAAAGATACTAAACGTAACATGTTTCAGGATTTCACCCAAAAAAAGAATAAAACCTTATCAAAAATTTTTCATTCAGCACACTTTTCTGACTCTTTTCTCTGAAACACAGAGAGAAGCGTCTTTTCTCACTGTCCAACACAAATACTGAGTAACCTACCCGCAGAGTTGAAGAGAGACAGCAGAGGGACCTTTTCCGCTAGTTGTACGAGGCGAAACAGCCTGACGATTTTCAGATCTAGGTCTGGGACCAGCAGCTGAAAGAATGAGTCCAACTTGTCAAACTTCCCTTATAAGAGTCAGAGAAGTTCTAGTCACCTGATCGCTACGTCAAGACCCTGTTTGTGAGCGCCCGCGTGCGTGCGTGCGTGCGTGCGTGCGAGAGAGAGAGAGAGAGAGAGAGAGAGAGAGAGAGAGAGAGAGAGAGAGAGAGAGAGAGAGAGAGAGAGAGAGAGAGAGAGAGAGAGAGAGAGAGAGACTTTATATTTCTGATCAGTAAAGGAACGAAATACAACCATGTGGACTTTTCCGGTACCTTACTTTACGTAAGTAGGGCTATTTCCATTTTCTGTCATTGTACTTGTGAACCATGCGCTCCGCGTGTCTTACAGCTAAAGGCAGGTTTCATTTCAAATATGATGTGTCAGTGGGTCACATCAGCTCCTCCTCTACAGATCATCTTACACTTGAAGCCATCACAGATATCAGCCTAATTCTACTCTTACACCCTGTTTAGTTGATCAATGTGCATTTTCTTCAGTATAATGTAAAAATTCAATAGATATTCATCTTTAATGACGTGGAGTTTTGATTAACCAGTAAATGAGTCTGAAAATCGAGTTAAATAAACGTTTACATCAGTGGATGTCCGACTTTCACCATGAAGTCGTATTGTTTATGTTAATGCTGATGTTCTTACATCCATTCCATGACCTGAAATGAGCAAAGCTGCAACAAACAGTTTGAAGAAGAACAAGTCACATCTCCTCTCCTGGAAGAGAAAATGACTTTGATACATGGTTGAAGCGTTGTTATACTGTTATATGTATAACAATACACAGTTTATTTTGAATGATGTCCTTGAATGCTTATCATCACATTCACAATGCACCACTGCTGAAGTTTTTAATATTCTGCTTGTCTTACTTCAATTGACAAGTACACAGCACCACCTAGAGATGGCATTTATGTTAGGTATTGCTATATGTATTACCCAGTATACAATGCTACAACATGAGTTAACAGGGGGACCAATATCTCTCTCTCTCTCTCTAAGTTCATATTTATCAAGTTAATGACATTTGAATGAGCAAACTGTGTGACAGTAGCATGTAGTTTGGGGGCAGGGGCTCACTTCATAGCCAGGGTTGACTGGGGAAATAAACAAATTGCTTATTCATTTTCTTGCACACTACACAGATGTGAAGATGCATTAGATGTATATATTACTTAATTGTCTTTTCAATTTTGGTAAGGAGGTCTGTGTAACTATACCATTATTATTCAGCAAGGCAAAATGAAGTGCGAAGACGGTTTCTTATACATCCATTGTTTGTTTTCTCTTTTGAAGATATAGATGTAGAAGCTAGAACTTGTTAAGTTGCTCTTATGGTCACCAACTTATGTGCGCTATCGATTTCTATATTTTTTATACTGTACTCATGTCCATATTTAAAATGACTTAATAATACATATGTGATTTAGGATTATTTATTGTACAGGAAACCATATGTAGTTGTTGTGGAGGAAGACATGCACAGACGACAGTAGGAAATGCTAAGGAGAGGGGTTTGTGTAGGAGGCAAAGCTTGTGAACTTCCTGTAGTCCCTATTGATATCATTGTATTTCACACAAACTAAATCCTAACTAGTTGGCAAAGTATTGGTGGCCTTCATTTCATCGTCTGTTTTATGGAGAACACAGGTTGGTTCAGATCGGCTACACAGACATTCTTATTAATTTATTTAGTGAAGCTGTGAAGGGTGACACAATTACTGGATGGACAGAATGGGATTCATACAATGACGCTGATACGGTTGAACTAACTGTCAGGGGTAAAGTTTCAATACGACACTGCCCCCTGGTGTTTTACTGACACACCAGCATGAGTGTGACTCGACCTTCACATACACTTTCACCTCCTTCACACACACGAAGAAGTGGACCTTCTCTAATGAAGACTTAGCTTCTTCAAATCAGTATGATAAAAAAATCTCTATGACAGTTGTTCATAATTAACAATGTATGTGGTAACTAAGACGTTTATGACCTCTGGGCAAGTTCTGTTTAAGTACTTGAACACTGCGAAACAGACTCAGTAACAACCACCAAAATTGTAGTATGTTCCATTTGCCTGTATAATTATGTAAAGATTACTAAATTTCTGTAATCTGGGATTTTTTTTGCAATTTTGACTTCTACAGTTTATTCCAATATCTGCTTTACACATTAGATCAACATATTACATAACTTTCCATAATCCTGAAGATGTTTTCTAATTAGGATACCGTACCCAGAGGAGACATGGCACAGCTGTTTGTGTTCTTTATGCCAAAAAAGACAATTCTGCTGGAATTGAATAGTCCTGGACACTTCACTTGGTAATATAGGACACTTGTATTAGGATATAAACAAAATGTAAATTGTTATAGTTATAATTTTCATTAATTAATATTTACATATAAATACTAAATAGCCCTATCTTAAATAAATAAATTAAAAAATATATATAAATCATAAAAATTCAGCAAGCAACAATAACAGATTATTAACTTTGTGTCACCACGGTGTCTCCAGACGACTGTCCCATGTGTTCAGTGAGAACAGTGGGCCAGTGGTGGGTGGCCAATTCTGGTTTTCTCTGGTGAGCTGCACGTTGCTGGTCATGCCATCCTCATGGAGTCTGTTTCTGGACAGTTTGGTTAAAAAACATGCACAACAGTATCCTGCTTGAGGTTATTTTGTAGGGCTCTGGCAGTGCTCCTCCTATATACCGATTCCTGCTGCTGGATTGATGCTCTTCTATGGCCCCGTCCAGCTTTTCTTATGTAACAGCCTGTCTCCATATATCTCCTCTATGCTCTTGAGACTATGTTAGGAGACACAGCAAACCTTATTGCGAGCTCCTGTATGAATATGCCATCCTGGAGTTGCTGGACTACCTTTGCAACCTGCTTTGGCTGCAGGTTGGACCTCATGCTACCAGTAGTGAGAAAGACACTAGCAGATCACAAAACTAGAGAATAATCAGTCAGGAAGGACAAGGAGAGAGCCGCTGTCTGTGGCCACCACAGGTAAAACCAATCCCTTTTTGGGGGTTGTCTTGCTTTTGCCTCTCCATTGCACCTGTTGTCACTTTCATTTGCACCAAAGTAGGTGAATTTGATTCACAATTACTTGTGCTTCCTAAATGGACATTTTGATATCCCTGAAGTTTAAATATAATATTAAATGTTTCCTTTAGTTTTTGTATATAATGTCCTAATCATATTTCAATTTGTTTTGTTAATTTCCTATGCAGCTTTAACATTTTAATAATAATAATAATACATTTTATTTATAGGCGGCTTTCAGAGTACTCAAGGTCACCTTAAAAGGCAGAGATAAAAACACATCAACAAAGAACAATGTATCAAAAACATGTAGTTTTGCAAAATCGAAGACAATCAAATTGAACATGCCTGTTTAAAATTATGAGTTTCTAGATGGGATCTAGAGAGAGAGAATCAATGTGACAAATGTCTGGTGAAAGTGAGTTTCAAAGGCGAGAAGCGAAGCAGCTTAAGGCTATAGATCCCATGATTGTCAAACCGGCAGGTGTTACAGTGAGGTGGATGGAAGAAGAAGACGACATGACTGGTCACCGGTGAAATTGGCACAAGGTGGAGACATAGTACAGTGGAAATAAGAAACCATAAACATAATCTTCCCAACTAAAGAGGAGTGAGACTGGACCTTAACTTGCAGTGAGAACTGATAAGACCAGTCACCCATGGCTGGAGACAAACATCTGACGTGAGGGAGAAACACACAGAAAACAAACTTACAATTGTGATTTTTTAAATAAATCTAAGTAGCACAACAATTAGTACTCCTGTAATGTTGTCTTCCCTCTCAGAGAAAATCACATTAAAGTGACTGACAATCAGATACAAGGATGAACCCTAAATCTGCAATATAGTACTTTCTTTGAGATACATTATTTATAAAAGCCCATGTTTGTTTCTAGGTATTCATTTCAAACGTTGCCAGAGCCAAATGTGTGAGGAAAAGCAACATACACCGCGTTCCACATTATTATGCAAATTGGATTTAAGGGTCATAAACATTCATTTTTTTGTTTTTGAATTAAACTCATGGATGGTATTGTGTCTCAGGGCTATTTGGATGATTGAAATCAATCTCAGACACCTGTGATAATTAGTTTGTCAGGTGAGCCAAATCAATCCAAAAGAATTGCGCGTAATCATCGGACGGTGAAGAAATTTGTCACTGATTCACAGCACAAGCGGGTTCGTTCAGACAAAGGCAAAATAAGGAAGATTTTCTGTCAAACAAATGCGTAGGGTTAAGAGAGCAGCCACTAAAATGCCATTGAATGGCAGCAAACAGAAGTTTGAAGCCACTGTTGCCTCTGGAGTCTCGCGAACTTCAAGATGTAGGATGCTCATGAGGTTTGCAAGTGTCCTTAAACCTGTTATTCGCCCACCCCTAAACCAAGCTCACAAGCAAAAAAGGTTGCAGTGGGCTCAGGACGACATGAAGACTAACTTCCAAACTGTTTTGTTTACGGATGAGTGCCGTGCAACCCTTGATGGTCGTGATGGATGGAGTAGAGGATGGTTGGTGAATGGCCACCATGTCCAAACAAGGCTGAGACGTCAACAAGGAGGTGGCGGAGTCATGTTTTGGGCAGGAATCATGGGGAGAGAGCTGGTAGGACCCTTCAGGGTCCCTGACGGTGTGAAAATGACCTCGGCAAAGTACGTAGAGTTTCTGACTGACTACTTTCTTCTGTGGTACAAAAAGAAGAACCGTGCCTTCCGAAGCAAAATCATATTCATGCATGACAATGCACCATCTCATGCTGCAAAGAATACCTCTGGGGCATTGGCTGCTATGGGCATAAAAGGAGAGAAACTCATGGTGTGGCCCCCATCTTCCCCTGACCTTAACCCTATTGAGAACTTTTGGAGCATCATCAAGCTAAATATCTATGTGGGTGGAAGGCAGTTCACATCCAAGAAGGTGCTCTTGGAGGCTATTTTGGCATCCTGCAAAGACATTAAAGCAGAAACTATCAAAGAAGGGGTCCTATGTTAACATTTAACTTGACCTGTTAAGATGTTATTGATTGAAACTTTTTTTGAGTTCAGTAAATATGACCTCTTAATACTGCAAATTCAACAAATCACAATTTTAAGTTATTCTTGAAACTCTTGGAACACTGAATTTTGAGTTTTTTATTTTTGAAAAAAATACTTTTATTATTGGGAGGTTTGTTCAATAAAATCTGAATTATACTCTAACAGTTTATGACTTGAAAATGATACTGACTGGCTGTAAAATTACTATTTAGGAAAATCTGAGCAAAGTGCAATTTGCATAATAATGTGGAATGCGGTGTAGACATAAGCAGGTTGCTCAAGGGAAGACATTATATTTAGTAGTGAGGGTTATTCTTCCCTATTGGAACAGATGGGGTGTTATTGTCAGCAGTGGGTAACTATGCTGGGATTTCTCAACATCTGTCTACGCCAAGTGTACATCTGATGATTCTGCAATCATGGCATGTATTATAAGAGGGAAGTGAGGGAATTGCAGCCATGGTAAACGGACTGACATCCTAAAGAAGGCAGTGATCACACCTGATTAATTGATTGTTTTTCAGTATTAAGGAACTGAATTTTGAAAAATGCAATTTATTTTCTACTTATAGTTCCATAAATGTATTTCTGACAGTATGTGGAAAACATATGTTCGTTTTGTTGGTCATACTTTATATTGAGGTGAATTACAGTGCTTTTGTTTGGAAAAATTGTGAACTTTAGTTACATAAATTATTCATCATCTTACATAAACCACACAATTGAACCCATAATAAAGAAAATTCAGTTAAATTTAATAGAAAATATTGACAATCAAATTGGCAGGACAAAAACAAAGTTTTCAAACTTAACTGCACAATAGACTGTTTCTAAAAAGCTCTGCACACAAAAAATAAAAAACAATGGTGTATTATTTAAATGTTTAAGGGAAAAATCGAAAGCATTACCAAAGATTAAATGAACTGCCCATTCCGAACAGACAGGTTTAGAAAGGGCACTACACTACTTTTAACCTAAATGTTAACATAAAACAGGCTTCTCCTGGATGATTACTCTTAACTCAAATGTATTCCTACATCAGATATTGTCCCATTTATGTTTTTTCCAGCTGTCACGGTGGAGCTGATTTCATGTAGAGTTGCTGTGTCTGCCTGTTGAGTACTATTTGTGCATTTGTTTGAGGACATATTTTGTCATTACACCTTTCAGGTCTATAAGGAAGCGGTTTAATGACTATTGAGCACTCATGGGTCAGAACATTACAAATATTCTTAGAGATGAAATACAACAGCAGGATGAACACCTACACTTCTGGAACAATTGAAGAAGTTTATTTTCAGGGTAAGGAAAGTAACTAAATCAGAGCAAATTACTATTGTCCTAACCCATTTTGACATGGGCCTATGATTTCAAAGGTTGCCTCGGTTTGAAACCTCTTGGTCCCAGTCAGTGTCAAGAACGTCATTGTTAATCTCAACCGAGTCAAACAGGGACAGTCCAGAGAATGCACCTTTGGAATCATTAACAATACTTGGTGGAGGGCCCATCTTAAAACACCTTCTCTTCTTCAAATTGACTGTGCTTTCATACTCAAGATCACCATTCATCACTGTCTTTGCAGAATGTACCGTCTCTCTCTGCTTTGCTTCAAAATTTGTTGGTGACTCTCTGCCTTGCTTTCTTTTTAAAAAAAAATGTTCCTCTTCAGTTGGAGGATTTATTTCCACTTGCATTGGAGCAGTAGTCGTGGGTTTAGTTGTGCAGGTGAAAGAGAATCTTGAGAGTTTAGCAAGAGTTGAAGAGGGTATAGTGGACTTTGTGTGGCCTGGATGGAATGGTGTGGAATCGTTGAATTGAGCGCTTGTATTTAAATGTAGGCTGCCAGTAAAGTCATCTTCTATAGTCATATCACTATTGTTGTCTCTGGTTCTTTGTTGCTGACACAGATTTTCTGAATCATTACTGTCCTTAATTCGACCAACACTTTTGCCTTGGGCAGATATTTCCATTCCCAAAGAAAAAACATTCCTATCCAGCTCGACTGATGTGAAACAAGTACTATCTTCAGACCAACACTCAGCCACCTCACTTTTTCTACTGCACCTACCTTGCACAAGACTTTGGAACTTATTCAGTTTTTTCTTTCTTTCAATCTTCTCTGTGTCTGTAGGTGGTCGGGCTAACTCATCATGCCCAACTAATTTCTGTTTACCTATTCTGCTGCCTGTGTAGTCATGGAGACCTCTGCTGCCCAAGTTATCTTCAGTTTGAAAGATAACTTTAGTTTTGTCAGCTTCAGATGAAATATTTTCCCCTTGCGCAGTGCAGATGTTCTTAGTCTCAGTCTGATTTATTTTGTCTTCTTTCTCAAATCTCCTTCGTTTGCCACAGGACTGATTCTTCTGCATTAGGTAATAAGAAGGCAGATTTTTACCTAATGACATTATGGTGCTTCTCTGAGAATCTGGATTCGCATTGAAAACATGATTCACATTTTTACCTTTACTGTCTGAGAACACCACACTGTCTACATGTCCCCGTCCATCCACTTTGTTACACTGCAGATTATTTGACTGATGCTCTCCGAGTCTTCTGTCTCTCAGATTCTTGGAGACCCTCTGAAATACACACCCCAATAACTCTGAATGTTGTTCATCTTTCTGTCTTTCAGGCTGATGTACCTCTTGGCAAACTGAGCTTTTTTCTTTGATGTATTCATTTTTCTCAGTTTTTTCGTTTTCTTCTTTGGATGCAGTGGTAACAGTTCCTTCATGGGTCAATGTTGAGCCTATGTTTTTTTGATAGTCCTCCTCAATTTGACAGGTTGGTTGTTTAATTGCAGTAGTTGTTTCTGCCCCCATCGAGTTTAGTTTTCTGTTCAGGTTTTCTTGAGTTGATGTTAATGTTGGGGTCAAATCATCTGGTGACCCTGATGAAGTGATGGAGTGGAACCAGTCCAAGCCACTCTCCACCGTGGCATCCCCCTTGTAGACACTGGTCATGCCATGGACGTGTGTTTGGTTGTGGGGTTTAGTGTCCCTGGGGTGACGCTGGTAATAAGCAGTATGTGAATCACACTTGGAGGCATTTGAGGTGTAGCTTGTTACCCTAATGAATAGAGAAAACTACTGAGGTATAGGAAGGAACCGTAATACAATCATCTTTTAGGGAATTCAGAGGTCACATAAGATAAAATGTTAATTTAAATTATGTTTAATGCTCATCAAATTCAAAAAATCAGCACACATAGTAAAGTAGTATAAGGTATAAGTAGTTTCAAATGTCACACTCAGTCTCTTCTGACACTACAAAAGTAACAAGCAGTCAGTTACTCACCTGGCCAGTCTATCCATCTCCTTCTGAAGGAGCAGTGGCAGGTTCAGCCCTTCCAGTAGTACCTGAGACTGAGCTTCATACTGCTGACCAGGGTCCTCAGGGAATGAGGTCAGAAGTGCATTTACATTACCTAGCAGAGCACCGCCCTAAGAGAGGAGAGTTGTTACTGACTGCCAATGAGTACAAGCAAGTCTTCTTGTTTTAACCATGAACGACAAGAACTTGATTCAAAGTCAAATTGTATGCCTTTTAAGACCTTTTTAGGATCACAATAAATTAAATTTAAGACTCAAAAACTATTTCTTTTATAGAGTAGAAAATGTATTTAAAACTATTAATAAACTAAATAAAACGTCAGAATAATGACATCAAAATAACAACAACTGGATTGAATAAGACCCCCTAGCGAAAGTGTAAGACGAACACCTTACCACTGAGCTATGAATCTGCCCATAGTTTGAATATGTGTGTGAATACAAAAAACAACATTGTCTTTCATTTGAAAACGCAGGCGCTCCTGGAAGCAGCATTTAGCCAAACACACATGCAGTGATACCAGCCTTTGCTAACACAGACACACAGCACGGAGCAGGGATACCTGTCATAAGTAATTAGAAGCGCTTTTTGACAACCAGAGGATTATAATTATTACAGAGGAAACCGGACATAGTGATGACAGATACAGTGATAAACCATTTATATGGATCAAAGAGCTTTGTCAGTTACTTACTGCTCCTTTCTGTGTCTATCATTCCTGCTGTGCAGTGCCAACCGAATCAAGCCAATTCGAGCTTAACCGTGTGCGCCCCGCCATCTTCTCTGACACATTAGTTGAATTTACAAATTCTGTTGTTTTGACCCGGATGACACCGGTTTGTGTGTGTGGGTAAACGTCTCAACGTAAGAGAGTGTCAGTGTGAGAGACGGACTGAATTAATGTATGGATGCACAGCTATGAGTTAAGATTTTACTAATTTAAGAAAAGTATCTATCATTTTGTGTTAATCAGTTTTTTGGTAGCGATTAGAGAAGTTAGCTGAGTCGGTGTGTGTGTCTTTGTGTGTGTGGGTGTTTGAAACTGCTATTACCATTCCCTCAAGGTCTTGGACTTTCATACAAAAGCCTGGGACAAACGTGATCAAAATATGCGGTTTCCAATTATTATTATTAGTGAATTGTTACTATTTAGGTTTTTATTGTAACTTTAACTTGTAACATGGTTGTTTTTACCATTACTCTAACAACAGTACTGTAACAGCTGGACCTAAGTCAAAAAGTTTTGTTAAAAATTGGAAGAAGAAAATATACAAAAGAACGTCAAAAGCCATTCACCTCCCCTCTTTCCCAACACCAATCCAAATGTTAATGTTGGGACAACTATCAGTACATTTGTTCGATCATTTTAAATATATTTAAGAGTGATAAATATACAAATATATGGTTAAACAGGATGGGTAAATACCTTCTTAATACATATTTTTCTCAGGGAGGCAAATATTAAATAATCATGGAAAATCTATTGATAATTAGTTTTTGTTTAGCAAAGAAGCTTTTTTTTTTTTTTCCTTACCTGCATTGAGCACTCCATGACAGAGACAGCCATGACAGCATCCTCTATGGTCACTGTCTCTCTGTACATAAGCCTGGCATGTGCTGCAATGTTAAAAACATTTATGTGATCATATAAATATGCTGGTTTTAGCTCTTACATTTAAAGAAATTAAATTAGTTGACTTGGGTTAGTTAGAGCACTTTTCACAATTCCTCTAATCCTAACCTCAAGAATCGAACATATTTCAGTAAGATCACATTACACATTACTTTACATGTCATTTAGCTGACGCTTTTGTCCAAAGCGACTTACATTTTTAGTACACTCAACATTTTATGTGGGGCCATTTAAGGGTTCAGTATCTTGCCAAAGACACTTAGGCATGCAGATGGGAAAGAGTGGGATTCGAACCAGCAACCCTCTTGTTGCAGAACACCCGCTCTATCCCCTAGGCCACGCTCTCCCATTAGAGTGCATTCAGCAACAGTCTCAAGAATTTCCTGCTCCAACCTGGTGCTACCATCTGTATCAAGTTATCCAATCACAAGTGGATAGCTCTAAATACAGGTTTGCCTGCAACCAAGTAAAACTGAGATCCTACATTAAGAAACTACATTAAGCGGTGGTCTGGGATAAATAGGTCCACATCTCTAACGCGCACGCAAGCACCCACGTGGTTGGCGATAATTAGTGCAGTAGAACATAAAATGGATAATCTCCATCTTGTCCTATGTTCTGAAATGTGACAGCGTTTAGTTTATAAAGGCATAGAGGTGGAAGCTGTGTATAGGGGTTAGGGGTGCAACGATTAATCGACAAAAATCGATGACAAAAACTGTTGCCTTGTTTTTCGTGCCGTACAACTGAACCAAACGTCGTTTTACCGGAGGTGCTGGTGGAATTAGCTGAGAAGTGAGCCATCTCGCTCCCTTCCTTTCTCTGAAAGTCGCGCATGTGCAATAGCGACAAAACATAGACCAATGGCGGTGTCCGTCACAGCACCATCACTTACCAGAAAGTCAAAAGTATCGGAGAATTTCAACCTCAACATAGCCCGAAAAATAAATACCTGCAATATATGTAAGGCAGACCTTGCTTTCCATGGAAGCAGGACCCGAGCATTCCAAGAGGAAGCACGTTTGACCTTGAACGTAGTAGATGCAGACTCGCCTCGGTAAGATAGCCCTTTATCTAGCTTGCTATATAAACAGTTTTCTTGGCAGCTCCCTCAATACTTCTGTGCAGGATTCTACAATCCATAACAAAAATATGGTTTGAATATAGATTTTTTTTTATGAGTTTAAAAGTGTTATGTTATCCTATTGCCTGACAAACTTGTTTTTTAATCACAATCACGCAGAAGACTATAGTTTTGTTGATGTTGTTATTGCTGCTACTTTCCCTGTCCTTTTGTAAACAGAAATAAATGGATACTTGATTTATTATTTATTTTTAGTATCAACACTTGGCCTGTTCTTGATTCCCAGGAAAAAGGGAAACTAGCGGTACTTAAATGAACAGTATGCCTGTCCTTGGATTTAAATGGACAAAAACTGAATTTGTCTTTGTTTTTGTATCAAGTGTCGACCTATATCGTTTTTATTTTCAGTCATAAAATGCCACGAACAACCTCAAGCTAAATTTAGAAGATGATGGCTAAATAAGAGCAATTGACAATTTGTGTGATTCATTATCCGATTAGTCGATTAATTACTTCAATAATCGATAGATTAATCGACTATCAGAATATTTGTTAGTTGCAGACCTAGCGGTGTATAGCTCACCTGGTAGAGCTACCACCAAAACGAGGCAACACCTCTCTTGCAGTGGCCTGGGTTCAAGCAGCAAAGGGAACCCCGGCCCTTTGATGCTTGATCTCCCCATTTCCTCCCCACAGCCACCTCCCTGTGCTATCAAAATTAAAGACCATCAAAAATATGCTCTTAACGTACTCTCATGTCTGCCTGTATCGTTTATTACAAGGCTGAACCACTTGATGATGTGAAGGCGAACTGAGTTATGTCCCTAACGTCCTCCTCAACACCTGCTAACATCCACTGGTATTCAGTAACTTAAATTGTGCAGAAGACCTTCAAAGATACAAGGGATATTCACCATTTAATCCAATATTAAAAAATGACTGATACTCAAAGAGATTTAGTCAAATTGTCATGCTCACCTTCAGCCAGTCGGCTTAGACTCTCCAGCATGCGGATGGTGGTGCGAGCAGCATTGCGGCCATCACTTTGTCTCTGCAGCTGGTAATAACGTGTCAGGATGCTGTTGGCCTCGTCAGACACCTGTGGCTGCAGGCGTTTAATCGCACAGAAGTAAGCCTTCATTTTGTCCATGGGCCACAGGCTGGAAGACTCAGCAGCCAGTTCTGAGAGAAAACAACACCACTGACATTTCATGATATTGAATGCTTTGAAATATCCAAAAAGTTTTTAGATGGAACTTATCAAAAATCAATATGAAGAATTATTATTCATTATTGTCCTATTCAGTCATATTTTCACATTTCATTTTTGAAAGCACAAGCTGTACCTCTGTCCTCCAGAATAAAAGAGGAGATAGTGTGGTCCCACTCTGCATTTCTGGTGTCCAGCAGAACAAGGACCAGGTCAAAACGACTCAGCAGAGGACTGGCCAGAGCTACATTCACAGACAGTGGCTCATTTGGATTGTACTGGCCTTTAGGGTTGGTAGCTGCCAGGATGGTGCAGCGAGTGTTCAGCTTACAAACCATACTTGAAGAAAGACAAGAGAATTTAGAGGAATAATAGGTAAACATCTAGAAAAGAGTGGAAAACGGTCCATGCAAAAACAGATTAGACAAATACAGGATTTTCAGTTTATCTCTACAATATAGTTGTGGAGTACTGGGTGAAGATAATGATTGTTTCTTGCCTAAAGACTGTGTTGTCCTCCCAGAACAACATCTTGGCTGTATAGAACACTGGCTGTATGTAAAATCTGGGGCTGGGCAGTACGTAGACTTTTTAAAATACATTAAGATATTTTCAAAAGGGGTAAAGGTTTAGGTAGTCCTCTTTATATCAAGATAAAGCTGTGCTTGGTCCTTACATATCTCCTGAGGAGAAGAAAAGAGTCTCCTCTATAACATACTACATTCAACCCCACCCCCACTCTCATGTTAACAACATCACAAGGTCCCCCACTGGCACCCCGTTCTCTTCAAAGATGAGAGCAGGTTCACACTGAGCGAATCTGGAGACACCTTCATAAACCTGCTAACATCATCCAGTATGACTGGTTTTGTGGTGGGTCAGTGATGGTCTGTGTAGGCATATCCTGTGAGGGTCGCACAGAGATCCAAGTCATGGCCATCGGTACCTCGCACAGAGATCCATGTCATGGCCACTGGTACCTTGACTGCTGTTAGGTCAATGGAGGAAATCCTTAGAACGATTGTCAGACCTTAAGCTGGTGCAGTTGACCCTGGGTTCATCCTGTTGCAAGACAATGCCTGGTCTCATGCGGCCAAAGTGTGAAGGCAGTTCCTAGATGATGAAGGCATTGATGCCATTGACTGGCCCTCACGTTCCCTGGACCCGCCAAGTACCACTACAGACTGTCCAGTAGCTCACTGATGCCCTGATCCAGGTATGGGAGGAAATCCCCCAGGACACCATCAACTAACTCATCAGGAGTACCTCCAGATGTTGTTGGGAGTGCATACAGGGACCTGGGGGCCTTACACACTACTGAGTCACATTATGCAAGTTGGATCAATCTGTGATTGAAATCATTTACCTTGATTTTGTTGTGGTTTTGAATCCAGCCCTGAATGTAAAATAATTTAGATTTTTCATATACCGTTGTATGTCATTTTGTTCTCAACAAATAATACAATATATATCAGTAAAGATTTTATACTTGAATAATTTGTTCATCAAGATTTTACTTATTTAGTCATGGGAACAGGACAAATAACTTCAGAGATTCATATCTCATGACCACAGTGATATGAACCCTAACCCTGTCTCTGACTCCGAGGATACACCGTTATTGAAGCTTTTGAAATTAATAGTCAAGAAAAACATTTGGACCCATATTCGTGCGCATTTAGTATTTTGGTGAAAGGATGTCTGACGCATATAGAAGCAGCAAGAGATTGAGATGTACTGGGCGGGGGCATTAAAATGGTTTAATCTTACCCCTATCCTTCCCCTTAAGGAGAGTGCACACTGCGGCAGACTATAGTGTAGCTTTAGGGGGGGGGGGGGGGCTACTAGAAGGTAAAGCTATAAACTTTCTATCTACCGTTAAAAAATTTGAAAATGTCATGGATTCCAAAAAGGGGGGAAAGGTCAAAGTAACTAAACTTGGATTCAAGTATGGGTGGGACCTTGCCTGGCAACAGCAGGCAAGTGACATGACCGCACGAAAGCCACTGCGTCCCAGCCAACGCACATACAAAGGGGCACTTGCTTGGGACTCAACAGATAGGATGATGGAGCATATTCCTCTGTCTATCGGGTGGCGCTGGAGAAGGCTTGATGATTATGGCTCCCAGGTCTGGATACAGCTGTGAAAATGTATGTTAAATCTTATGACATTTGAAATAGAGGGACTACTTCCGTTTTCAGTAGGTGGCGCTGTTGAGCCATTTTGCCTCAGCTGCAAAATATTCTCCTTTGGGTGTACTTACGTAGGTAATCTCATCATACATGTCAAGTTTGAGGCAGAGTGGCACATCTGCAGTGACATAACAACCACTTACTGTGGCATTCAAGCGCACAGCAGCTAGATTCTCCCCAGAGGCAGGCTGTCCCTGCTCCCCGGTCGGCTAAGAAGATAGCGCCCCCTACTCCTGTTCCTGTTCCCAGGTCGTTGGATGTGACGTCGATGCCCCTTCCTGGTCCTACGTTGATGACACAAGCTCTGTTCCTGGTCCCGTGTTGGACAGGATGTTGACACCAGCCGCTGTTCCTTGTTCCTCGGCAGCCGTAAGGCAGACCAAAGCCCCGGTTCCTGGTCCATTCTTGGCTGTGATGTTGACTCTTGATCCTGATCCTGTTCGGTAACATCCAAGCTCGCCCCTGTTCATGGTCCCACGTCAACACCAGCCCCTGTTCCCCCATCGGCAATGAGACCAACATTCATTCCACTGGTCCAATCCTCCCTGCTAACACCTTCTGCTGTGGATTGGAAAGGTCAGAGCTTGCTCTGTAGAGAAAGATCAGTTCATCCTTCTTGTTGGCCAGTGAGCATACATTCACCAGGTTGTTTGACAGCTTCGCAGTTCGAAAACCCCAGTGAAACCTTCAATACAAAATTGGTGAAAAAGTTTGAGCCGTGGCTGGTTGGAGGTTTGGGATTTTATCTCTGCTGAATGTGATCAGAGACTGAGAACTGAACAAACCATCAAAAACAGATAGAATAGGAGCGAAACACCGAGGCATTGGTCTGCGGCACCATCCAATCGAACAAGCACACACATAGTGCAAAGGGACACACACTCCCAACTTCACTCATCTTTAAAATTTGCTTTTGTGTGGTATTTTAAGACTCATCAGTTATATGTTTAAAGTTTCAGTAAGGGTCTTGGTGACAGCTAATGAAACTGCAAACTGATTGCTTTGAATTGAAATATGCATTAAGTCGTTGTGTTTACGATGTTCAAGCGAGAAAAACAGCATTTCATGGCCTCTTTCTGATTCTTCTATTTTTTCACTCTAATTTTCATTCTGGCCAGTTCCATTGAAAATCTTGGGTCAGGGCTCTGATGAAAGATGAGCAATTTGGAGCCAATTGGACAATGTCCAGTGGAGTTGCAAAAACTTCATTTTCATGCTGATCAGTGGATGGCGCTGTTACTATCACTACATAAAGACTAATAGATCCTTTCAGGTCGGGACTCTGATCAGAGGTGAGAATTGATGTTTATTGTAAACCAGCCAGGAGCAGTGCTTCAAAGTATAAAACATGTCCCTTTCTTTCGCCAGCAGGTGTTGCTGTAATGATGAGTCAATATTGACATGTAGATCTGATCAGGCCAGGACTGTTATCGTGTGTAAGAGGTTTGAGGCTGATTGGACAATGGAGATATAATAAAGCTCTCTTTTTTGTCGAATTATCAAAATTTGACACCACGCCACAGTCAGACTGTATGACGTACACTAAAAATTAGAGGTAGTTTTAATCTACATGAGTCAAGATGACACCCACTGATCTGATGAGAGCTCTAGGATGAGTTTGTGAAAATACCACGTGTGCCAATTAATGCAAAATAGCAGACTTCCTGTCTTGTTCGTAGTGATATGATACATGTCCCTACCGATTTTTGTGTACGTCAGTCAATCATGGTGCTAGGGTTGCTCTTTAGGGGGTGCTGTTCAGCTATTTTGCCACGCCAATTCCTTATAAATCATTTGAAAAGCTTGAGGGAGACTGCTGTTACACAAATAATGTTTAAGGGAGATTTAACAATTAACATGCATGTGAGATATAACCTTTTGTTTTGATGGCAAGTCATTGACATTTCACGATACGGTCACACCATCTGACGAAAACCTAAACTTTTAATACCCTTCAATTCTTTGCTTTATCGCCCGCAGATCCGGGCCCGCTGTGGCTGCACCATGGATTATGATTTGTGGATCGCGCATCAGAGGTCGCAATGATGGATCCAGTACGGCGGATTCTATATCGTGCGGGCTGATCGTAGTGGTAATGGCGGATCCTGTGTTGCGTTGGCATCATATAATTGTGGTGGACCATGACCGAGGCGGCGGCTGATGATGGATCCTAATAAGCGGCAGTGGACAATGATTGTGGACTATAGTGGCATCTGATCTGGATGGCGGATCATGATCTTGCTGGTTGCTGACCATAGACTATGATTGCAGCAGGACTGCTTGAAATATAGTATTGAAGTTATCCTTCAAAATGTTTACCCTCATCAGTGCTGCTAAAAACTTTAATCTTTATGATGTTTTCCTACACCTGACATCTATTGCACTTCTGTCCGTCCTGGGAGAGGGATCCCTCACATGTGGCTCTCTCTGAGGTTTCTACGTATTTTTACCCCGTTTAAAGGGTTTTTAGTAGTTTTTCCTTACTCTTGCTGAGGGTTAAGGTCGGAGGATGTCACACCAATGTTAAAGCCCTATGAGACGAATTGTGATTTGTGAATACAGGCTATACAAATAAAATTTGATTGATTGATTTAATATCCTTGTTAAAATGACTCTGGCTGAATTTGAAGTTGATCAGATGAAATTTCTAGGAGGGAGTTCTTTAAAATGGCCAAAATTGCAACTATATCCAAAATGTCAAAATTACTGTTGCGTTAGTCAAATTGGTGTCAGGATACTCGTGTGTTCCAAATTTCTTGAAGATTGGTTAAACCAGACATAATTGTTGCATTTTAGGGGTGGCATTTGAGCCATTTTGCCACGACCATTTCCAATTACTCCAGAATAAATACATTTTCACCATGCCTGACAGCAAAGTTCAAGCCGTCACGAATGCATGTCATTTGCAGGAAAAATCTATAGGTGCATTGATGCTGCATTATTGCATAAAATAGATTACTTGAATGTGTGGAAAAGCATACCCAGCTTTGGCCACACTTATAGACTGTTGCTCCATAGCTTCATGAATGCTGATGCGGTCATGTTCCTTGATGCTGTTGAATTCATCGATGCAGCACAAACCACCATCTGACAGGACCAGAGCTCCTGCCTCCAGGTGCCAATCACCTCCATCCTTCACTGCTGCAACCGTCAGTCCTTCAAAAAAGTGGCATATGTGTCAACATATCTAGTTAATCCAGTGAAACGTAAACAGTTAGGTTAACACTTAGGGCAGAGTTAAAAAAAATCGTTTCAGCACCCTTGTGATCCCTTTAACTACCGTTAAACATGATATATACTCTTTTTTTTAAAGACACATTTTTTTCAAGGCAAGTTTCAAATTGCAATTCCTCCACTGTGTGACTAATAAATAAAAAAAAAAATCCATCCTTATGATAGATATAAAATATTCATTAATGTTCTATTTTACCCCTTTAAATGCCCCATTGCCTTTTCATGTTCACCTGATACAAGCATAGTTTCATATGCAAAACAAACAAACATAGCAGCACTTTTCATATACCAAATGCTAGGAGGAAATATAGGTATATTATATTTTTTTGATTACCAAAGCCTTAGATATGTCGATGATTAGAAACACACATTCACTCACAGAGAAAGTTTAGCATGATGTAAATCATACACAAAAAAATAAAATTTAATTTGTTACATTCATTTTATTGTTAAAACTGCTTGTTCATGTGCACATGCATGTTTCTGAGTGTGAGGGGTTGAATTGGTGATGGTGTATGCATGGGTTTTTGAGATGTAGAGAGGAATTCTAACACATACACAAACGCCTGGCGCACGGACGCACGCAAAATTGAAGTGCTCATTTATACCTAACATAAACCCAATGACCACATAAGAAAGTTCTGATATGTCACTGTTATAGGCAACATAGGTGGTTGCCTTGGGCGCAAAATGCAGAGAGATTTATCATGACGTGAAACATGCTATGTTAACTAATGCAGTAACGTCCCACCATCCTCAAACCCCGGAAGCACCCCCGTGAAGCGCATCGAAAAGCTGTCCGCAGACAATCTGCAGCGATTGTTTCAGTTTTATTTTTTTCTCTCTCTGCAAGCGAATTCGCCCAGAAAACACGCCGATTTTATACAATATAAGACATATTATATATGATATAAATTATGAAATATGCATCCTGTACTTTTGATTTCCCTGCTGTTCCTATGGAGTTTCAATTCCCTGATTATTGCCCCTACATGATGAAATAATTATAATCTTTAATTATATACTTATCCCACACATTTAGCAATCGTGTCTAAACACACACACACAAGCACACAAGAGTTTGGGTGGCTATCGGCTTGCGTAGGTCTGTGAAGACCATCATCCTTTAACCCCGAACCGGTGCAGAGAAATGCGCTTCCGTCGTGAACAGCCAGGCGGCTGCTTGTACAAGAATTGGCGCTTCCGCCTCTTGTATGTCCCCAAAATTTACGCTGCAGAGTTAGACTGTGGTCACAGTCAAATCCCCAAAGATAGATAAAAAAATAATTAAAATTATCGGGCGCAGAATTCAGAAAGGGTTGCCTGAGCTAGCTAGATAGATTTCAGACTCTTTTTATATATTTTTATAATTATTTATAGCCTACATTTTTATGTGCCTGTGTGTGCATCTGGTCACAGTCCAAACATTTTTAGGGATGCATATTCTGAGATTAAGTGAAATAAATAATCTATAGCATTTCCTAATGTTTTATATATGCATATTTCAAACCTTGTTTATATTGCATTAAAATTCAGACTCCAAATGGATTCTGATGTGCATTTTCTAAACAGCATTTTAAAATAATAGTTTTATACTTGTTTTATTAACTAATTAATGTAGCCTCTAGTGTGAAGGAAGGAATTTTAATTTGCATTTGTGTGTGTGTGTGTGTGTCTGAGCACCTGTGTATGTCCTTATGTGTGGTAAAGGCTCATGTTGAGCATCCTTGATATTCCAACAGGTTCTTTGATGAAGTACTAACAAGGGACTTCAGCCTCGCCATCTACCTATTCTCCACCAGCCCCCAGTGACCAAGGTGAGACAGCTTATCTATCAACCTCAAACCAACCAGGTCCCTGTTACCACAGTGACCCAACCTCTCCATCTACCTCTTGGCAATTTCATTTTCATTTCGATTTCATTCATGAAACACCAAGTCCTCTGGCTACTTCCACTTGTACTAGTGCTGTAGAGGTCCCTAGCTGCTCATATGCATCCAGAGTGCCACCATTTGCTGCTGTAAAGACCACAGGTTATTCTACTTCTCAATCTATCCCTGTTGTTGGTGAGCCTGTCAAACCACAACCAATGGATGCTGCTGATTGGCCTGTCCTCTCTGATAAAGACAGAATTAGTCATCAGAGGACCTTATAAGGTTGAACGGGATAATATTTTACATAAAAGAGAGGATGGCAGTGTTGCCATCGTCATTACTTTACTCAACATTAGTCAGTGGTGAGAACCTAATTAGAAGCTGGCTTATCCACTCCAAGAAAAAAAGCTATCTGTTTTGCTGCAAGTTGTTTTCACAGAAGTATTTTAAACTGGTTAATGAAGGACTTAATGATTGGAAAAATGCCACCCAGGTTTAAAAATCCCATGAAAGTAGCCCTGAGCCAAAGAATTGGATATTCGCCTTGAAACTGGACAGACGATAGACAACCAGGCAATGGCACTCATTGTAACAGAGAGGAAGAGGTGGCATGGTGTGCCTAAAAAGAATCAGGCCCTGAGAGGATCCACGGACACACTCTATCACCCCAACAATTCAAAGAGGTGGAGCTAATTGCCAAATTATAAACAGTTTTAAAACAGAATTTACAGATGCTTGAGAGGGGAGTACACAACATGGCAACATACTTTGGAAAGAACTTGCAAACTGAATTAATGAGTGCCATTAGTGGGAAGATCATGGAGGCAATTGAAGGTGAGATCAAACTCAGCAAGTATTTTATAATAATACTGGAATGCACCCCAGACATAAGCCATACTTATGAGCAACTGTCAGCTATATTTGTGCCATGTGCAGCTCAAACATTTAACCTGATGGTGGCAGCTGCTGCATGAAGTGATTATTTCTTTTGGCTACTTACATAAGATGTTCACTCTATTATCAGCATCCATTCAGAGATGGTCCATCTTAAAAAATCCTGTTAAAATGAAATTGAAGTCATGGACAGAGACTAGGTGGGAGAGCCGTGTTAACAGTGTGGAGGCAGTAAGTTACCAGGTTGAGAGATGCTCTGCTGGAGGTCAGAGAGAAGGGAACAGATCCCGCAGTAAGAATTGAGGCCAAGGCGTTAGTTGAGGAAATTGGATTCCGTTAGCTTCTCCATCTGCTCAGTTGTCTGGTTCAGTGAGTAAGTTGATGCAGTCTGCCTCTATGCAACTGGATTATTATAGATTTGTAGATCTGTTTGGAAAGATAAAATGTTCCTAATAAATTACAGACTCAACGTCTTTGCTTCATCTCAGGTTTCAGCTAGAGAGAAGCGTGAGGACATGAATGTGGATGCAGTCCTGAGAAAGAAGACGCTACAGTCCACTTGCAGACAATTCATATACGAATGTCAAGATGAGCCGGAAGAAGAGAGGTTCAAGACCTTGGGTGAGGTTAAGCAGGTGTTTGGTGTGCTTGTAAACTTCTCCGATATGACAAATGCAGAGATGGAGCAGAAATGTGAAGCACTGGGCAGCACTTTAAGTTAACTTGGACAGTCAGACATAGATGGAAAACAAATTGCCCTGGAAATGAAAAGTTTCCTAGATTTAACATCAACCAATATGACCACCATAGAGATCCTTGATTTTTCACAATAAGTGACAGAAAGAGATCTACCCAAACATGTGGGTGGCACTCAGGATATCTGGGACGATCCCTGTGTCTGTGGCAGCTGCAGAGGAGTTTTTCAAAGTGGCAATCTGAAATATCGCCAAGGGCTCCAACATTGCCAGGGACGGCCCTGCGTGATCTGCCGAGTGTAAGATGGTGCCACGAACAGCTGCCTCTGTGTCTCGGTGTGCACTTCTGTGTTTGTTTTCAGTATTTAATTCTGTTCATTGCGACCCAACTCTGATTATTTTCACAATGGAGGTGCTTCTTAACATCAGTGACACAACACCATCTGATTTATGTCCCAACTTTCTCGCCTCTTCCGTGGATTTAGTGAACTTACTCATCAAAGGTGCTGTGGTCCTCGGCCACTCAGCAAGACTGAGGCAGAGACGGAGAGGACAGCGCGCTGCGGCCCTGGTGCGCTTCAGGGAGACAGGATTACGCTCACCTCTCCTGAGTATACTACTCTCCAATGTCCGCTCACCGTGCAATAAGATGGACGAACTGCGCCTTCTCATCCGGACAAATAGAGACTTTTCCCTTTCTTCTGTTTTGTGTTTTACGGAATCGTGGCTGACCGAAGCTACACCAGACTCCGCCGCACAGCTGTTGGGTGCGGACCGCGACCCGATCCACTCACGCAAGGCAAAAGGTGGAGGGATTTGTTTCTATATAAACCATGGATGGTGCAGCGACATAAAAGTACAGTCCTGTTTGTTAGGAATTCAATATTTTAGCTAGTGTGTCTGACTGAACTCTATGCAAAAAGTTCGGAGGGTGGGGGCATGAACAGTTTGGGCCAGATAAATGGCCTTCACACAAATTATTTACTAATAACCTCTCCTTCCTAGTATTTAATCTTGAAATTAGAATGTGTTTGCGCCACATTGTTGTTTCGTTGTTTTGGTTTAGTTGTTTGATGTCTGTACAAACAGAACGTACAGCCGATATAGCAGGAACATAATATTCTTAACTCCAATTGTCAACACCACTGGCCCACATTGCATCAGCTGTGTCAAGGCCTGTCATGAAGAGAACATTTCGCTTAACAACTATCAGACTAGTGAGCCTGGGAGTGGCTCCTGGTCACTTCCTTATTCTAATGCCAAGAGGATGGACTACCTACTGTTATAATATATACAGACGCCGGCTGTTTTAGAAGTTCGGATGCGACTCGAGACTGTCCGGGACTACTAGAGTGCCGGGCAGTGTGTTGGATGCCTATTGCTATGCCGAACTTTTTATACCCTGTCATTGCTTCCAAAATATATACTTGATTTGACCAAAACGAGTTAGTCTCTTCTCATATTTAGGATAAACGACCACGCAACGACATGTTCTCCTGACCTGGAAACTTTTTTCATCCGCTCTACTCTCCCTGTGAATTCACCTCTTTTATCGTGGCCGGGATTTACATTCCACCCCAAGCTAACGTGCGCGAGGCTCAACATCAACTCACGGAGCAGGTACTATGGGTGGAGAGAAGGAGAGAGAATACGTATTCCCCTTTTATTGTCCTTGGGGACTTTAATAAGGGGAACTTATCTCATGAACTCCCCAAATACAAAGTTAGTCAAATGCCAGTCTAGGGGGGAGAATACTCTGGAACACTGCTACAGTACCATCAGCAAGGCGTATCATGCAGTTTCCCGCGGTGCTCTGGGTCTATCCGACTACGCTCATATTCTCCTGATCCTGGCTTACAGACAGAAACTCAATCTTTCGAAACCTGCTGTGCTGAGATCCAGGAACTGGAGCAGGAGAGAAGCTGTGGAGGAGCTGCGTGACTGCCTGGACAACACTGACTGGGACATTTTTACAACTGCTTCTAACAGCCAGAACGAATACACAGATGCTATGACGTCCTAAATCAGCTTCTGTAAAGACAGACGTATTCCGACACGCACCAGGGTGAGTTCCAACAACAACAAGCCCTGGTTCACAGCAAAACTCAAACAGCTTAGTTTGGAGAAAGAGGTGGCCTTCAAGAGTGGGGACACGGATAGGTTCACACTGATTAAATATTCATTTGGCAAGGAGATTAAGGAGGCAAAACGACAGTATTCAAAGAAGCTGGAACAACAGTTTGCAGCCAACGACTCCCCGTCAGTCTGGAAAGGCCTTCGGGTAATCACCGGCTGCAAAACCAAATCCCCCCACTCCGTGGAAGACTTGGAAGAATGGACCTTCTTCGTTGATTACTTACATCGCCACTGCGGCTCCTTGTAGCCTTTGTCTGGCAGACAAATACGCCAGTCAGTGTCGGGTTATGCAAGTGGACATACTTTCGGATCTCTTCTGCCCAACGCTCTTCTATTTGGTCATTATTCATTCTTCTAAATCTTCCGTTGTTTCTGCTGGTATTATGTGGCATGAAACCGGAAATGCGACTCCGGAAAGGATGTAGTTAGCAGACCAATCACATCCCTTGCGGGCTGCGTAAGGCTCGCAGAGCTTTGCCGTATAGTTAGAAAAATGGGGCGACGCATGTAAGCACGTAAGAAGGGATACATAAGCACGTAAGGGGCCCGGAAGGGAAAACGCAGAAGCATGCGCCGACCTTAAGGCACTGTGCGGATCAGCTTTCTCCAGTGTTTACAGACATCTTCAATACATCACTGGCTGAATGTGTGGTAACCGCCTGTCTAAAATCATCCACAATCATCTCGTTCCCAAAAAGCAGAGGATCACAGGCCTTAATGACTACGGACCAGTCGCCCTGACCTTTGTGTTTAAAGAGATCTTTGAGCGCCTCATGCTGACCCACCTCAATGCCAACCTCGACCCACTGCAGTTTGCCTACCGAGCCAACAGGTCTGTAGACGACGCAGTCAACATGGGACTCCACTTCATCCTCAGCTCCGCATTCAACACCATCGCCCCAGCTATTCTTTGTGACAAGTTGACACAGCTGAGCGTGCCTTAGCCCACCTGCAGGTGGATCACTGACTTCCTGACTGACAGGAAGCAGCGAGTGAGGCTGGGCAAGCTTGTCTCTGAGCCCCGGACCATCAGCACTGGAGCCCCACAAGGTTGTGTGCGCTCCCCTCTACTCTTCTCCCTCTACACCAACAACTGCACCTCCAGCCACCCCCCTGTCAAACTCCTGAAATTTGCCGACGAACCCAACCCTAATTGGATTAATCTCCAATGGGGACGAGGCTGCCTACAGAGAGGAAGTTGACAGCCTGGCTTCCTGGTGCAGCCAGAACTACCTGGAGCTGAACGCTTTAAAAACTGTAGAGATGTTAGCAGACTTCAGGAAGAGCCCAGCCCAAAACGCCCCCCTCACCCTGTGCGACTCCCCAGTTAAAACAGTGGAGTCTTTCAGATTCCTGGGGACGATCATCGCACAGGACCTGAGATGGGCGCAGAACATCACCTCCACCACCAAGAAGGCCCAGCAGAGGATGATCGTCCTGCGACAACGGGATTCAACATGCCGCTGATGGAAAGTGATGGTTGAGTTCTATACAGCCATCATTGAGTCCATCCTCACCGCATCAATTACCGTCTGGTTGGCTGCCTCCACTGCCAAGGACAAAGGCAGACTGCAGCGGACCAGTAAGAGAGCAGGCAAGATCATTGCTGATCCTTCGCGACTTTCGACACCTTTCCCATCAGCCTCAAATGCACTGCCTTCAAATGTAATATTTTCCAGAAAATGTATGGTCAATTTAGGAGAATTCGAGAACTTAACTTTGTGGATTTTAAATTAAAAACTTTCTAAGGAGCCGCAGGAACCGTTTTCAGTATGTGGAGATTCAGTTTTTTCATCTACAAAACAGATAAGAAAACACTGGAGAATGTCAGAATCTTTGCAACAACTGCGTAAGTGAGTAAGATTGGTTGGTGAATGAGGCCCATTGGGTTTATGGGTTTCATTATACACAAATAATGCCACTACAGGAAACATGGTATCTATTTAAGTATCTATTTAACCTAAGTATCAAATATGGTAAAATTGAGCAATATGATATTGAATAGTAAAAATACCTCAGAACCTCAGAATGAAAACTAAAAATGTCTCCACGGTGCCCTCAGGGTTTAGATAATATGGCGGTGTGGCCTAGGTGGTAGAGCGGGCGTTCTCCAACACGAAGGTTGCCGGTTCAAACCCCACTCTTCCCTATCTGCATGCCGAAGTGTCCTTGGCAAGATACTGAACCCCTAAATGGCCTAAAAGTGTACTAAAAATGTAAGTCGCTTGGCCAAAAGCGTTAGCTAAATGACATGTAATGTAATGTAATATGTAATATAAGAGTGTTCATATCTATACCTGGTAGAAAGAAACCACTGATGTCCAATGGATAATGGTTTATAAGGCACTGAAAACAGACCCTTTGAAACTGAGAGCTGACAGTTAACCAGCCTTACCTGCACTTGTTGAGCCGATGCCAGCTGTGAGTACAGAACGAGGCATGATCTTAGCAGCATACTTCAGGAATTGAGACTTCCCTGTTCCTGGGTCACCAACCAGCAGCATATGACACTCACCTAGAAAAGAAAGAATTTACTCAGAGAGACAGTACTTTACAGACAACCAGTCTACCAATTACAAAACCAAACTAATAGCAAACATTTTAACTTTTTAACTTTAACTTTAACTCTTACTTTCAGTATTGTGGTGAGATTGAACTCTTTTTTTCCAATCTTTTTGACTTTGATAGACAAGATTTTTTTATTGTCAAATGCACAACAATAACATTAAGCAGTCGCTGGCAGTGAAATTCTTGAGTCTCAGGCTCTCTTCTAGCAATGCTCAAGTAATTACAACCTATAAAATAAAATAGAAATAGGATAAAATAGAATATCAAAACTTAAAATAGATAATCATGTTTGAATTATTTTGGTTTAGTTTCTGTTTGCTTCTTGTTGTAAATGTAACATGAAATGAAATTGGCACAGCCACAGTTAAGTAGACAACATTATGAGGCTGAGCTAACCACATAATTAGCATTCCAAGCATACAATCACAGACGAAAACAAAACTTCCAACATTCCCCTTTTGAAACCACATTAAAATTTTATAGATTTGCATTATTTTTATCTGCAGCAGTGCATTAATTATTACCTCCCTCGAGGAGGTTATGCTTTCATGTTTTGTCAGATTGTCTGTTAGTCAGTAGGATTACACAAAAACTGTGGGAAAGATTATGGTATAGGTCAGGAAAGAACACATAATGGTTGGTGCAGATCCAGATAAAAGGGCGGAATGATCTTTACCATTGAGAGATAGGGTGCTCCAATTTTTCATTGATATCTCAGAAACATTACATTACATTTAAAATTAAAACTGAGAACCGCGATATATAAATTATCTTTCACCTGCATTACAATAAAAACTATACAAAAGTCTATTATTTAATGTTTGACCTCATTTGTATCGTTTTTTCGAAAACAACCACATATTTTAATTTTGATTCTTCCAAACTATTTGAAAAAGAGACGGGACGGTAAAGCCTTTAGCACTTAATAATGTTTCCATTCCTTTTCACAACACTTAAAAGACATTGACAAGTGTTTCAGGGGTCAATTTGCCCAAATATTCCTGCAATAAAGTCTTAAGGTTTGCAACAGTACGGGGTCTCGACATTTCAAAATGCCCCCCATATTCTCTATTGTGGCCAATTCAGGACAGCAGGCAGGCCAGTCCAGCACCCCCACCCTCTTTTTCATCAGTCATGCTTTTGTAATGTGTTCAGAATGTGGTTTGCATTGTCCTCTTACAATATGCATGGATGTCTCTGGAAAAGATGTCGTCTTGAAGGCAGCAGTTGCTGCTCCAAAATCTATATGCACTTTTTGGCATAATGGTGCCCTCACAGAAGTGTAAGTTCCCTTAACGAGGGCACGGACACAACCCCATACCATGACAGACCATGGCTTTTGGACTTGTTGCTGGTAACAGTCTGGATGGTCCTTTCTTCCAAAAAACATACCGTAAATACTGACTTGTCTGACCGCACTGAAATTTCTCCAGATTCCCTAAATCTTTTAATAAGGTTATGCACCATAGAAGATGAAATATCCAAATCCCTTCCTATCATTCATTGAGGAACACTGTTTTTTCTATAGGTTTCTCACACATTTGTTGGCAAACTGGCAATCCTCTGCCTATCTTTGCTCCTTAAGAGCTAGGCCTTTCCTGGATGCTGCTTTTGTACCAAGTCATGATTACAATCACCTGTTGACATCACCTATTTAAAATCACGGCATTATTCTAATCATTCTACCTGATACTAGCCCTAAATTGGCCCCGTCCCACCTTTTGGGGGAAAGTGTTGCAGGCCTGAATGGCAGGAATGGATTTGTTGGGGTAGAGTCGACACAAAGAACCATTAAAACTGAGGCCTGTAGGCCATGCTGACACCAGCTTTAGAGTTTTTCACTCTGAAGCCACATTAGAAACAAGAGCCATACCCCTGATCTTGGTACCAGAAGAATCTATCCTCTGCACTCCGCCAGCCAACACCATGGCCACTGCCAGTTTAATCACATACATGCCAAATACCTGTGGGCACAGGCTCAACAAGATCTGGTTTCTACCTAAAGAGAGGGGAGAAGATAACATGTTTAATCAAAATAAAACAGAAAAACAAAAGTCCTACTATGTTTTTATTTCTAAGAGAAATTTTTACATACCAGCTATGGGATCATGTTTGTAATTATCCCAGAAAACAGCAAATTCTTGCAGAACATCCTTCATGAGCAGTGCAGAAGCAGTCTGCTTGTTGTTTACTTCTATATTGTTAGCTTTGAGGACCATCTCCACATCACTGCGAGTGCCCTCATATAAGGGCTTCCAGCGTTGGCACATTACTCCATAGACGGTCACGTCATCTCCTGGGAGCACACAATAAATGAGCGTGCTGAACACGGTCACGGTCAGTCGAAAATAGATAGTGGTTTCTTTATCAATTGAATTTCTCACTGAATTTTATTTTAACTCTGATACCGTAACAATGCTTTGTATCACAGCATATGTTTTACCAGAAAAGACATTTCCATTACAATTTCTCCTTTATCAAAAGATTTTATCTAAGGTAACTCATATCGCGGACAAACAACATAATGACACTGCCTTCAGAGCAAAGTGTCTCAGGTTACAGCTCTTACCGGATTTACAACTGTCGACCAGGTCATCCTCAAGAACTACCACCATAGAACGAGGAATACTGCCCACTGACAGCCTCTGCACCTTTGGTGCAGAAACAAGATTTACTTTGACAAAAAAGAAAATCCAGATTTTACATCCTGGATGTACTAACTTTGTTATCTTAAAAAAACAATTATAGGATACATTTTATTTTTTAATTAGACAAATGGGGATTGTATTCATAATTGCCTTACTTGTTCTTGTATCTTGATCTCCTGATAGTCCTTGCAGGCTGAAGGCTCAGATCCTCCTGACAGACAGCTGAATTTGTATGAACTACAGCCATCAGGATTAGGGCAGTTCACAGGTGGGACTGAGGCATAGAACTGGTCAAAATCTGCCTGCATCGAGAAAACATGTCGACACTGGCCACACATGTAATCACGCTCAAATTCCAGAACCTATGAGAAGCAGATGCATAATTCATGAGAAAAAACAAGAACATGGCCACACTCACCAAACTTGAAAAAATCTAAATTTTGTCCAAATGTATGTTTCTTTATTGAGGCACTTATCACCATAAACTGTCAGGATAAAATATTGGCAAAAAGTACTCTGCAAATGAAACAAAACCAACTTGAGCTGGAAAGCTACAAAAAAGTTGAGTACACTGACTTTTATATTACCAATTATGGCTTACTGCATGAACAAGCATTTAAAAACACACTTTTTAAGCCTTTTGAATTTAATGGAACAGAAATTGTAAGACAACCGACAAAAGATGAAAGAAACCAGATTGATAGACTAGCTCAAACACAGTTGCAGCAGTGTCTACACCTTACTATGTTAAGTGCCTTGATGTAATGTATATTATGATTTGGCACTATACAAATTAAATTAAATTGAAATGAGATATAGAAGGAGTCACACTAACAATAACAGCATATAAAAATGGTTGCAAAAGTTATAAGACGATCAGTGACGATCAGTTACCTACTGTTACCTTTGCAACACTGGTACGTATGATAGTACCAGTGACAGACAAAAAATGCCCTACGTCTCTTGACCTGGGAATGGTCTCTCTTGTCAGTTCTGGACAAACTGGTAAACCTAGACAAACGATAGTCAGGGGGTCAGTAAAGAACAGAAAACTTGAAAGGCAAATGTAATGAAAATTTTATCATTTATGGATTTGATATTACATGAGCAGACGTGTATGCAGAAGATTGACCAAATCGGCAACTTTAGGTTTATGATTACTGATCAGAGACTATAACTTTATGGAATCTTTTTGCAAATGGCTTGGATCTCACATCTGGGGTCTCACTCTAGAAGTCTTCCACACTAAATGAAGACAGGATGTCTCCCACCCTGATAAGACACCAGGAGGGTAATAAATACATTTAAATACCCAATGGAGGAGGCTGTGAGTTATGAAAACACAGATTTCTCCTCTGTTCCACGCTCATTTGTACATGTCATTCAGGTAATGTGTACTGTGTAAGTCCATCTGCAGATGCTGATTTAAACTTCCAGAAAGAAGTGTTTGACTTTGTGCTTGATTCACAGAAATTGTCACCACACAAATTGACAGCAAACAAAATTATCCAGTCTCCAATAGAATAAATATCTTAAAGATTTGACTCTATATCCTTTTTTAAAAGAACAAGCTATGCAAAAGTTTTGTCTCACAACCAACCAGTGTAAGACAGTGCATCTTTGGTGAACAACTGTCTGTGTTTTCATTTCTCATTTGGGATGCACTGATTGATTTGTTCAGTCATGAAATCATCATCTGTACACCTCTGTCCGTGAACGACACTGAGATCATTCTTAGGTGTGGGATTTTTTTGCTGTAATACATGTGAAATATCTAAAAAAATTCCTGAACCTATTTTAGCTCCCTCCGTTAGGTTACCTATTCTTCTAGCAAAGATGGGTCGGCACTCTGCTGACTTGTTGTAAATTACACTATTGCAGGTCGAATGTGAATGTCGGGGCTCACAGACACTTTGATGACACCACATGAGAAGTATTGAGGCCTTGACTTCCATTGTATGGGATTCTGCTGCAACAAAGTTTTCCCATGAAACCCCTTAGGTGTTTGGTGGACTCAAACACTTCCAACCCCTCCATCGGCAGAGTGGTGAATAGGTAATGAGTGAATTTAAATTTCAGTAAACTGTCCCAGAAGGCCAGCTCGGTCTTGGACTGCCCTCTTGACTCCATTGAGAAAGTGGGTGAGAGGATGATGTAAGCAAAGCTGAAATACCATCTTGTAACACCTATAACCCCTACATAACACTGTGGTGGCCATACGCAGCTCATTCAGCAGACTGCTGAACCCAGAGTGTAAGCACGAGCGGCTTCCAAGGGTCCTTTACATTTATATGTATGTAGCACATACTAGTTAGGTACTCATATTCATACAATAAACCATACCTGCTTATATACTTATTATTGCCTATATATGCATATACATCTCTTTCAATCTCCTTACACATAATGCAAATAGAGTAATATCCTCATGCAATCGTCCTGCGCCACAGAACTTTAATCTAATGAATTTCTGAATACCATTCAACTTCACCATGTAAGCTCTGGGTAACAGCAGCTAACATCAGATCATCTTTCCAAGGTGGATGTCTAACCTGTAATGCGAGCATGAAGTGTGTTTCTCATTCGGTGCTCCTTTGTTCTTTGTCCTTCGAAGTGCTTGCGAGAAGCATTCTGTGACAAGTCCATCGCTGTTCTTTGTAACACTTTATCAAATATAGCCAGGACATCGTTCGGATAGGCGTTGAAATAGTCTCCAACCTATGGACACACATATTCTATATACCATGTAATTAATGAAAAACAGGTTAAACTAGGGCTACATTGTAGCACTAACGGGCCCGAGCACAGGCAATTTCAAGTCTGTTGCGGTCGGGGAAGAGAGAGCGATTGATGAACAAGCGCATGTCTTTGCCTTGCGTGCGTTTTAAGCTGTGCAGCAAGAATAAAAGCGTCACTTCCTGTAGCCAGCAGGTGGCGCTGTGATTTTAAGTCATGGTGTCTTTGTAGATGTCATCAGGTCGCAATTATTGTCTTACATGTCTAGTTTGGAGTTGGTTGGACCAAATATGTCCAAGATACAGTTGTTGTGATTGATGGCGTGTGATCAGACTTTGAAGCCACGCCAGGGTGAGACAGTATGACGAAAAGTTGATTTTTTTGATAACTTGATGTCATGTATTAAATCATGCTAGTGTTGGCAAGTGGTTGGGGGCAATCAGTTTAATTTGCAGGCAGCACATTTTCGTCTGTAATAGACAAATGACATAACTTCTAAAGCTGAATTTGTGTGACAAGCTGTATTATGTGATTTTTTTGGTCGTTCAAAAAGTGCAGTGTTTTAAGCAGTGATGTATTACAGCAGTGCTGTTGCGCTCATATTCATTGTATCGCAGTGTTTGTGATGGTGAGTCCTAATGTTGTCAATAGATGTAACAACAAACAATGATTTCAGATGTTGGATTGTGAACATGTGACGCGTGATGCTGGTTGCATTTGCTTCAGTGGCGATTTTGCCCTAAAATTTCGGGTGTGGGAATTATGTATGATATCATGTCACTATCAGAAAAATAGAGGTAGCTGATTATTATAAGCAGTAGGCCTATATAGACCAGTAAGATATACTATGGGCTGCATTTTGAGTGCCAGCAGGGAGCAAAAATCCAATGTCATTGACAATGCACATGTTTTAGAGTCGGCGCGACACAAAGATGTTGTCTATATACAGCATTAAAGTAAAATGATTGCAACAAAGTGAAAAGATTAGACAGACACAAAGCTTCACATCAATGTCAACATCAATACTGTGAATAAAGAGGTTTAGGAGACGTAGTGCTACTGGAAACAGCTGTTTGTAAAATGCAAATGTGACTTGCAAGTGGTGTGTCCATGTGAACAGTATAAGCTTGGGCAGTTGAGCCCAGAGTAGAGAGGGATAGAGCAGAGACGGAGTGCAAGAGAGAGGCTCGTTTCATAGAGCAAGAACACAGATAGAAATGCATGCAAATCAAGTGACTTCAAATCAAGAGTATAATGCTTGTGAGGCAAGGTTATGCGAACAAACATTCATGGTACTTTGCATATAAAATCAAATCAAATATATTAGTACACAAAGGACAGATGTAATGAACGTTCTGCACAACAGCGCAATCTACATGTGGAGTCCCTAATAAAGACATGTTGATGAACTGTTTCACACCTATTGTTGACCTTACATGTAGTGTTGAATTACCTGTCAGTTAAATGCATTTATTGAGTCCAGCGAGATGGTTAGTTTGATGTAAGGAAATGTATTGGGATAATATATGAATAATCCACAAATAAGTAAGTAATTGTATGTTATGTTGGCAGTAGGTCTTGGAATTATGATTATTACACAGATGTGATGTGTTAATGTCGGCGCTCTTATGTAGCGTGAGTAATTTTGCGGATAATTGTAAATAATAATAGTCATTTCAATTTCAATAGGGCCTCCCACCGATTTCGGTGCTCGGGCCCTAATAATAACTAGGGCTACGTTGTAGCACTAACGGGCCTGAGCACAGGCGATTTCAAGTCTGTTGCGGTCGGTGAAGAAAGAGCGTTCGATGACCAAGCGCTCGTCTCCGTGTTACATGCGTTTGAGCACTGCAGCATGGATAAACGCCTAACTTTCTGTAGCCAGCAGGTGGTGCTATCGTTTTAAATCATGGTGTCTTTGTAGATGTCATCAGGTCGCGACTCTTGTCTGGTTTGGACTGGATTGGACCAAATATGTCCAAGATACAGAAGCTCATGTTTTAATGGCGTGTAATCAAACTTTGACGTCATGCCAAGGTCACATCGTGAGACAAGAAATCGATCTTTTAATAACTTTTCATCTCCATCTTGTTGTGATGACACTCAACTAAATTTCACGTTGATCTGATGAAAGCTCTACAACAAGTACATCAAAGTAAAGGTTTGGAATATGGCCAAAAAGGCCACTTAATCCAAAATGGCGGGCTTCCTGTGATTTTAAGTCACAATATCTTGTAGATGTCTTCAGGTCGTGACTATTGTCGTACATGTGTAGTTTGGAGTCGATTGGACCAAATATGTCTGAGATAGAGAAGCTCGTGTTTTGATGGCGTTTCATCAAACTTTGACGCCACGCCATGGTCAGACGGTGTGACGCAAATTTAATCTTTCAATAATTTTTGATCTCCATTTTGTTGCACTCGTCTAAATTTTAAGTTGATATGGTGAAAACTTTACGAGAAGTACATTAAAGTAAAAATATGGAATATGACCAAAATGGCCACTTAATCCAAAATGGCGGGCTTGCTGTTAATTTTTTCACAATGGTCATCAAGGCTTTTTTGTGCATCTTATCATGATACACAACTATTCTCATTTTCGTGAGGATCAGTGAATGCTAAATGAGGGGCTTTTCCGTAGGTGGCGCTGTTGAGCCATTTTGCCACGCCCATTTCCAAATACTCCAGAATACGTAAATTTACACCACTTTCTAATTTACTGCAAACTTTTACAACTTTTTGACCATGTTTAAAAATTCTCAGAATAATCCTTTCAATTTCAATAGGGCCTCTCACCAGAGGTGCTCGGGCCCTAATAATAATCATTTCAATTTCAATAGGGCCTCCCACCGATTTCGGTGCTCGGGCCCTAATAATTAAGTGTTTTTAAAGAATCTCTCCAATGAGCAGATCAGTAAACAATACTTTAAACTCGCAATAAAATGTTTGTTTTTTTATATTATCATCAGCAATATATCTATACAGTAAAAATAATCCTCTTCCCTGGCCTGTAGTTGAACTGATATCCATATCACAAGTACCCCGGCATACTTCTGTTTGTTTTAACTTACCTCCATATTTGTTTCAAACAATGTCATTGCATTGACAAGGACAGGGTGATGGGTCTCCTCATTAGCATCTGCAATAAGCTGAAGAATGTCACCATGATGATGTTCTGTCAGATAGGTTTCAAACACCCGTCCAATCAGTGCCTCCTGTTCTGAGTTTATCAGCATGTTGAAGCGATTAGAACTCCTAGAAAAAGAGAAATTATCAAATCAGACAAATGTCATATTCACTAGAAATAAAATGTGGCAAGTACTTAGACTTTTATGGTCACAAATAGGTACAGTATTACTTAATATACACACTGTAACCACCCTCTCCACCCTGTGGGCCTGTTACTTGCCATATCTCCCAACGACTGATGTATAATCACTTCAAATAGGTTGCTCCTCAAACACTTTTTCTTCTTATTGGATTTGGCAGACTAGACACTGCAATGACATATTGCTGCCCTCTACTGTTTGTTATATGTGCACCTTTTGATGATTATTAGAACGTGTGTTCATTGTCCACTATTATGCAGAAAGTCCATCAGCTTCGTAAAAACTGTTTCTCCAGGTGTTCCCGGATCTCTGAATAGTTTTCTGCTAAGGTGAGAATAGAAACAGAGAACATCATTCCTTCTATCTCTCAAAAAATGTCTTTTCAAGGTCAGAAAATGTATGAAAAGACCCCAAAATTAACACTGTAAGTGTGCTTAGTAAAGCTATGCATGACTCCCTGGGTGTCTGCCATGGACTTGTGGCTTTTTATTTATCATCAGTCATATCGCCATCACGACATTAAACAACGTTATCACAGATCGCATGTATTCTGATCATCCATGTCACAAGTTCAGTTCTATTCTTCCCCATTGGCAGCATTCTTTGTAAAATGATCTCAGAATAAGAATTATTTTTATTGACATGTATATTTGCACATACAGGATATTGCCCTGGTGTGGTTGTTGCACTGTACATAAAACAACAATATAAAAACAGCAATATAGAACAACAATATATATAGTAAGAGAGTTATGGGCAGGTGCGGTTCTAAGGTGCAGAGATTGGTTTTAGTCCTGATAGCCCGGAACCTTTTTGGGATGGGAAGGATCAGCAATTATCTTGCCTGCTCTCTTACTGGTCCTGGAGCAAGTCTATGAGAGCCGACTGGTCACAGCCGATGACCTTCTCAGCTGATCGAATGATCCGCTGCAGTCTGCCCTTGTCCTTGGCAGTGGAGGCAGAGAACCAGACGGGGATGGATGCGGTGAGGATGGACTTAATGATGGCTATGTAGAACTAAAGCATCACTTTCTGCGGCATGTTGAATTTCCTCCATTGCCGCAGGAAGAACATCCTCTGCTGGGCCTTCTTGATGGTGGAGGTGATGTTCTCCGTCCATCTCAGGTCCTGTAAGATGATCATCCCCAGGAATCTTAAAGACTCCACTGTTTTAACTGGGGAGTCGCACAGGGTGAGGGGGGCGGTTTGGGCTGTGCTCCTCCCGAAGTCTGCTACCATCTCTACAGTTTTTAAAGCGTTCAGCTCCAGGTAGTTCTGGCTGAACCAGGAAGCCAGGCTGTCAACTTCCTCTCTGTAGGAGGCCTCGTTAGAGATTAATCCAATAAGGGTTGTGTCGTCGGCAAACTTCATGAATATGACAGAGGGGTGGCTGGAGGTGCAGTTGTTGGTGTAGAGGGAGAAGAGTAGAGGAGAGAGCACACCTCCAGTGCTGATGGTCCGGGGCTCAGATACAAGCTTGCCAATCCTCACGGGCTGCTTCCTGTCGGTCAGGAAGTTAGTGATCAACCTACAGGTGGGCTCAGGCACGCTCAGCTGTATCAGCTTGTCCCGGAGAAGAGCTGGGGCGATGGTGTTGAATGCGAAGCTGAAGTCCACACACAGGATCCTGGCGTAGGTGCAGGGGGAGTCGAGGTGCTGGAGGATGAAGTGGAGTCCCATGTTGACTACTGCGTCGTCTACGGACCTGCTCTGTAGGCTTCCTCATTCCCCTCTACACCGGTGTGTGCCGGTACGGTACCCAAATAAAACCCACCTCATGCCCTGCTTAAAGGGGATATATTATGCCAATTTCACCACAGTTGATATGGCTCCTTGGGGTCTTAATGAAACATTTTTTGGTCAAAATACCACAAGGATCATTTAAAACAGCACCCTTTTTACCCTGTCTAAAACAGCCTTCCTCAGATTTGAGTGCCCCGCCCCCGACACACTCACACTCACACACACACAGACATCTTAAATCTCCCCTTAGCATATTTAAGGTTGTAAAATAATTTTAAGTCACTGTCCTACACATATATTTCTGTATCCGTTTGTTGTGTTTCTTCATTGAAGTTACAATTTTCAAACTACTACACCTTCTGAGATCTAAAGTTATGAAAATTTTAACTTTTCTTCACACCGTGTGACCATGGCGTGGCGGCAAAGTTTGATTACACGCCATCAAAACACGAGCTTCTGTATCTTGGACATATTTGCTCCAATCGAGTTCAAACTAGACATGTAAGACAAGAATCGTGACTTCTCATCTCATCTCATCTCATTTTCATCCGCTTATCCGGGGTCGGGTCGCGGGGGGAGCAGCTCAAGCAGGGGGCCCCAGACTTCCCTTTCCCGGGCCACATCGACCAACTCTGACGGGGGGATCCCGAGGCGTTCCCAGGCCAGTGTTGAGATATAATCTCTCCACCTAGTCCTGGGTCTTCCCCGAGGTCTCCTCCCCACTGGACGTGCCTGAAACACCTCCCAAGGAAGGCGCCCAGTGGGCATCCTTACCAGATGCCCGAACCACCTCAGCTGACTCCTTTCTAAGTAAAGGAGCAGCGGCTCTAATCCGAGTTCCTCACAGATGGCTGAGCTTCTGACCCTATCCCTAAGGGAGACGCCAGCCACCCTTCTGAGAAAACTCATCTCGGCCGCTTGTACCCGTGATCTCGTCCTTTCGGTCATCACCCAGCCCTCATGACCATAGGTGAGGATAGGAACGAAGATCGACCGGTAGATCGAGAGCTTTGCCTTGCGGCTCAGCTGTCTTTTCGTTACAACGGTGCGGTAAAGCGAACGCAATACCGCCCCCGCTGCTCCGATTCTCCGGCCAATCTCACGCTCCATAGTACCCTCACTCGCGAACAAGACCCCAAGGTACTTGAACTCCTTCACTTGGGCTAAGGACTCATTTCCTACCCGGAGTAAGCAATCCATCGGTTTCCTGCTAAGAGTCATGGCCTCAGATTTAGCGGTGCTGATCCTCATCCCAGCCGCTTCACACTCGGCCGCCAGCCGATCCAGTGAGTGCTGAAGGTCACAAGCCGATGATCCAATGAGGACCACGTCATCTGCAAAAAGCAGTGACGAGATCCTCAGACCACCGAACTGCAACCCCTCCCCACCACGACTACGCCTCGATATCCTGTCCATATATCCAGCTGCAGTCCGATATCCAGCTGCAGCCCTTCGGGCCTGTCGGTACCCTGCAACCGAGTCAGGAGTCCTCCAGGATATCATATCCCGGAAGGCCTCCTTCTTCAATCGGACGGCTTCCCTGACCACCGGTGTCCACCACGGTGTCCGAGGGTTACCGCCCCTTGAGGAGCCTAAGACCCTGAGGCCACAGCTAGCCGCCGCAGCTTCAGCAATGGAGGTTTTGAACACCGCCCACTCCGGCTCAATGCCCCCAACCTCCACAGGAATGCCAGAAAAACTCCGCCGGAGGTGTGAGTTGAAGATACCTAAGACGGGGGCCTCCTCCAGGCGTTCCCAGTTCACCCGCACTACTCGTTTGGGCTTACCAGGTCTATCCGGAAATTTCCCCCACTCCCTGATCCAACTCACAACCAGATGGTGGTCGGTTGACAGTTCCGCCCCTCTCTTTACCCGAGTGTCCAAAACATGCGGCCTCAGATCAGATGACACGATCACAAAATCGATCATTGATCTTCGGCCTAGGGTACTCTGGCACCAGGTACACTTATGAGCACCCTTATGTTCGAACATGGTGTTTGTTATGGATAATCCATGGCTAGCACAGAAGTCCAATAACAAACGACCGCTCGGGTTCAGATCAGGGAGGCCGTTCCTCCCCACCACGCCTCTCCAGGTGTCTCCATCGTTGCCCACGTGGGCGTTGAAGTCACCCAGCAGAAGTACGGAGTCCCCTACTGGAGCCCCATACAGGACTCCATTCAGGGTCTCCAAGAAGGCCGAGTACTCTGAACTGCTGTTTGGTGCATACGCACAAACAACAGTCAGAGTTTTCCCCCCTACAACCCTTAGGCGCAGGGAGGCGACCCTCTCGTCTACCGGGGTAAACTCCAACACCACGGCGCTCAGCCGGGGATTTATGAGTATCCCCACACCCGCCCGGCGCCTCACGCCCTTGGCAACTCCGGAGAAGAATAAAGTCCAACCCTTATCCAGGAGTACGGTACCAGAGCTGAGACTGTGCGTGGAGGTAAGCCCCACCAGATCTAACTGATAGCGCTCCACCTCCCTCACAAGCTCCGGTTCCTTTCCCCACAGCGAGGTGACGTTCCACGTCCCCAGAGCCAGCTTCTGCCGCCCGGGTCTGGTCCGTCGAGACCCCTGACCTTCGCTGCCACCCATGTGGCTGCGCACCCGACCCCAACGGGTCTTCCCACAGGTGGTGGGCCCATGAGATGAAGAGAGGGGGGGTGCCACGTAGTTTGTTCGGGCTATGCCCGACCGGGCTCCGTGGCAAACCCGGCCACCAGACGCTCGCCATCGAGCCCTCCGTCTGGGCCTAGCTCCAGACGGGGGCCCCGGGCTTCCTCCGGGCTGGGTCCCATCTCCTCTTTTATCGATATTCATTGAGGGTTTTTGAACCATTCTTAGTCTGGCCCCTCACCTGAGACCACTCTGCCATGAGAGACCCTACCAGGAGCACAAGGCTCCAGACAACACAGCCCTCAGGTTCACAGGGACACACAAACCTCTCCACCACGATAAGGTGACGGTTCAAGGAGAGGAGAATCGTGACTTGAAGACATCTATACAGAAATCGTGAGTTAAAATGACAGCGCCCCCTGGTGGCAACAGGAAGTGTCTTTTTTTTTTTTTACTTCTTACACTTGGAAGTATTCCTCCTCATCCACTTTGCAAAATCATGTCAAACTGTGTCAAATGGGTCTCAAGACTTGGTAATGTAGCCATAAGATTACTGTGACTTTTCATCATGCGGATTATTGATGGCGTGGCATAGGGATGCTCGATTATGGAAAAAAATCATAATCACGATTATTTTGGACAATATCAAAATCCCGATTATTTAAAAGATTATTAATATGTGCCCTTATTCTGAAGTCTATGCTTTATTTTTTAATCCCTTCCAGTTCCGGTAAACACCGATGACGGCTGTGTGTCTTATTCCTCTGTGAAACCAGGATATCAGTTCCCGGTTATTCAAACCCTTAATGATGATCACTCTAACACTCTATGACCGACTGACAGGCGCGGAGAAATGCGGGTCCGGTCTGACCGGTCTGAACAGCCAGACAGAGGCGCGCTTGAGAATAGTGGTGTGCGGAGCGGCCGCTACATGGTGTGCTGCTGCCCTCCCTGCTTTTCCAGTAGCACTTTTTTTTTCACCACCGATCAGGCGGTGAAAAAAAGGACTGAAAGGACTGAATTGCGCATGCAATTATTTGGCTTTTTTCGAAAAAAAGCCAAATAATCGTTTCAACTCGATATAGTAGTTTGGAGATCGTTTTACTCCATAATCGTAATCACGCTTAAATTTCGATTAATCGAGCAGCCCTAGCGTGGCATCAAAGTTCATCAGCTCGCCATAACACACAAAATCGCTGTAACTTCCGTGTTCATGGGTCCAGCTCCCTCAAACTACACGTTTGTATCAACAGCCCCCCCTGAAGATATTCAGATAGTTTTAAGGAATAGGCGTGGCAAAATAACTGACTAGCGCCCCCTAAAGGCGATTGGTCTACATCTACAAAAAATTTTTTTAAAAAAGAACCGATGGGACATGTTTCTTTCATGACAAAGAAATACGTCTCTTTTTAAGTTGATCTGATAAAAGCCCTACGACAAGTACAGTCTGCAAAGGACCATCACTGTTGCCCTAAAAGAAAGTGGTTTTGAAAACGTCCTGGCCATATCGGAAGATTGTTTGGCTCTTCAAACAAAGCCCATCAAATGGTCAAGAGTTAAGAGTAGGGCTGAACGATTTGGGCAAATAATCTAATTGCGATTTCCCCCCCAAATATTGCGATTGCGATTTAATATGCGATTTTTTTATTTTATCCTCTCCCCGCCCCCCCCCGCCAGAAAAAACGTAATGAATAATTTAAATATGACCAACACAATATTAGATACGTTTACTGTACAATATTCTTTCCCACATTCTTGTTTTCATTACAGAAACAAGAACAAAAAAATTGGTGTACATTTAAGTAATTTAAATCTGTAACGTATTCCGTTACATTAACTAATCTGAGTAACGTATTCTGAATACTTGGATTACTTCCACATTGAATTGCATTTTATAATTGTTGGAATGCGGCGTTGTTATAGTCAGTGGAGCCGCAGCAGTTCGAGCTCTGTGTCCGCGGATGCGGCGGGCCAGCTGGATGCATTGGAAGGGCAGCTTGCGGATCAGCAGCTCCGTAGATTCCTGTTCATGTCCGGGTGGTCGTGCAGCGGTATGTAGGCGCCGGGTCTCAGCAGGAACACCCCCATGCTGAACACCTCCGTCTCGCAGATGTGCATGTAGGTGACCGGGGGGCTCTGGAGCCCTGCCGCCCCGTAGCTCGGCTTGCTTTTCTGCGGAGCGATTTTCAAGTCCGCGGCCCTCACCGCGGTCACCGGCGAGCTGAGCTCGCTCTGTGTGTCCGCCCCGTCAGCCGAAGACTTTAGGACCCTGTAGGTGATGCAGGCTTGCTTCGCTATCTTCTGGATCAGAGGAGTTTTGTGGTCCTGCGGCATTCTTGCTGCGGGTGAGGAGGGCAGCCCAGAGCCCTACTCTCTTTCGCATGTTTTAATCGGGCACGTTGCGATTAGAAAATCGCGTTTTATCATATAGAGATTTTATCGCAAATGCAATTAATTGTTCAGCCCTAGTTGAGAGCACAGCAAACTTCACAAGGACAGCAGGAATATTCGCTAGTTCAATATATTGCCACCCAATGGAATTCTACCTTGAGATGATCAAACGGGTCCAGCGAAACAAGGGTCCGCTTGCTGCCACACTTGCTCAGCAAATGACCGACATCTCGATATTGACTGCACTGGAGCTGGCTAAATTGGAGAAGTTGGAGCAGCTACTTGAACCATGCATGCAAGTCTCTCATCCTCTTGTGTGCATTTTTTTGTCTGCCTCGAACTCTGTGTGTGTGTGTGTGTTTGTGCACACTTGTGCATGTTTGTGTGTGTAGGCCTACTTACTCTCTTCCTCTGCTAGTATTTCCTGCATGTAGCCTAAGCTACTCCTCTCCCAGTTTTCTCTCATTCCATCTGTGTCTCTACTCTCCCTTTTTTTCTGTTTCCCTGTCCTGTGTGCATGTGTGTGAGAGTGATTGTTTTAAGGCCCTTATTAAAACATGCCTGCACCTCTTATTGCAGACATGTGACGGAACTACTGGGAGGAAAGCAGTATGTTTCCTGTTCAGTAGTCTTACCAGCCTGGTGCCACCTATCCAGGGTTATGGAGTCATCTGATGATGATCCCATCTACGTAGTGAAATTAAAAGACACCTTAACTGCAGACTTTGCAAATCGCAATTGAAAATACCACTCTGAAGATGCTGAAGATTGCAACACTGTGTGACCCCAGGTTTTAAGGACTTGAAGTGCCTCCCGAAAGAGGAAAGAGGTGAGAAGGGGGCTTTACTGCGCAACCTGATGCTAGAGGACAAAGGTGGGATGCGTTCTACACCTGTGAGAAGAGAGAAAGAGGATCCAAAAAAACAGTGGATGTCTTCCTTCTTGTTGGCCTCCTCTGATACGGATTCAGAGGAAGGAGAGGAGGAGTCCATTGAGCACACACATGAGAAGCTTGCAGGAATAGCAAAGAAACACCTGTCAACCCCAGCTACCACAGTGCCCTGTGAGCGGCTGCTCTCACTCTCAGATCATATTGTCCAGAAGAGGAGAGCAGCATTGGCTCCAGAGAATGTGAACATGCTTGTCTGTCTCAGCAATTGGCTGAAAGTAAAAGATGATTAGGCACAATTCAGTTAAAGTAGCAGAGATCTTCCTGTTTTCATTATCATGTTTGTTTGCACTTTACGTTTTTGCACTTTCAAATGACAGATTTGAATGGCAGTTCAGTTTACCAAGGCCGATTGTTATTATGTGCTTTTCAATTTTAAAGATGACAGTACCAATGGTGTCTCAAATAAACCTTTTTTTACTAATCTGGATGTTCTACCTGAAGAAAGAAGCAGTGTTTCCGAGGACATTGAGCATATTCTCAGCTGGATTTTTTTATTCATTTTTATCATTCATGATATTTAAATGCTTGGCTTCCACTTTATAGGTAGGAGTTATAGGCCTGAGCCTCTTTGAAAACACAGATCTGTGTAGTTTTGTGTTTAAAAAAAATACTATTAAACAAGTAATCTTAATCTAAATTAATGAACTTCAAAATGTGAGATTAATTAGTTTTTTTTATCTATTGACAGCCCTGAAGAAATCCACAAGTCGTTCGACAATGAAGATGTAGTTTTACAGACCTGTCTCGTCACACGTGTCATGTTGAGGACACAGTTCACACAGATCATCGGTTGATTACAGACAGATAAACAACACATGCATTACAGAAACTACAAGTTTCACCAGTTTTCTGATGAGCGTTTCTGTTGCTTTCATTATCAGATGATCGATCCTCATCATTGAGTTAATCTTTTTAAATCAGGTCTGTTGACTTTAACCAGCAGCCATAGGAGGAAACATGAAACTTAACACATCCAATAAAAGCAGGTTCATCAACTTTACTCACAAAAACACTGCAGGAGCTTCCAGCTTAATGATGCCAGTGATGGTTTCATGAGACACGTGTTTGGTGCGTGCACATTGTAATGATCACCAGCGTCAAAAGAAAGCACTTTGAGTGGAGCTGGACATTCCCGTGAAAAAAGCTTAAACAATGGTTAACGGCTTGGTGGCGTAATGAGAGTCATCCGCTCCAAAGCTTCGAACTGTCGCTTCGAGTCCCACTTAAGTTTTTGTTATTGTTTAAATTTGTTTCCCCATGTGATCTATAATGCTGTCGAAACGTGATGTTGACACAGACATTATATTTACTCGTGATGTGTTTTAGATTGATGTTTATTTCAACGAGACTTTCAGTGTATCACCGCACTTCAGAAACAGGCACCAGTTGCCACGATCCCCAGTTAAACTGGACCTATACAGGACCTCGGTCGATACCCCCACAAACTGTACTTGACAATAGCCTATATGAGTCCCGACGTCCGCAAATACAAAATCAGTGTCCTTTATTCAATCAGAAGATACGTCCTAACCAGTTCATTAAATAGCGTAGTAATATACAAATCAAACTCCCGCGGCCATGACGAATCCCCGTATCCACACAGTGAAAGTTGTCACATGTCCCTTCGCCTACACTTCCCGGACGACCTTGCGCTTCAGGAGCGTCTCCAAGCTTGGCTTTTTTTTCTGAGCTTTTTTTAGTCACCTTATCTGCTGACACACTAAGACCTTATATTCTCAAAAAAACGTTTTTTCTCTCCTTACCGGTGCTTGATTTAAGCATGGAGGCTTCTTCTTCTTCTTCTTCTTCTTCTTCTTCTTCTTCTTCTTCTTCTTCTTCTTCTTCTTCTTCTTCTTCTTCTTCTTCTTCTTCTTCTTCTTCTTCTTCTTCTTCTTCTTCTTCTTCTTCTTCTTCTTCTTCTTCTTCTTCTTCTTCTTCTTCTTCTTCTTCTTCTTCTTCTGTCGTTATCATGCATTACCGCCACCAACTGGTATGAAATGGGACTCGTGGAGCTAAATACATGTACATTCGCTCATTCTATACAGTACCAGTCAAAAGTTTGTACATACCTTCTCATTCAATGTTTTTTCTTTATTTTTATTTCTTTCTACATTGCAGATTTATATTGAAGTCATCACAACTATGAAGGAACACATGGAATTATGTGGTAAACAAAACAAACCAGAATATGTGTTATATTTTAGATTCTTCAAAGAAGCTACCTTTTGCCCTGATGACAGCTTTGCACTCTCTTGCCTTCTTTCAATCAGCTTCATGCGGTTGTCACCTGGAATGGTTGAAGCGAGTAACATCCTCCTGCAGAGCCGAAGAATCTCTGTTTCACTTCCGGCCCATGTCCCGTACCTTTTTAGACCTACGCATGCGCAAGCCACTGTTTTAGACCCACGCATTGGGGAGCAAGAGCCACCATTTGTAGCCAGTTCGAGACCCACTAAGAGAAGGAAACTGAGTATTTGTATTAACATCATCTAAAATTAAAATTTACTTCTTGATCACTTTTGCTGCTGAGGTTCTTCCTGAAAGAGTATACATTGGTTCGCTGGCTCATCAAGTAAAGAATTACGAAAGAAGTCCTTTATGGTCCTTTTAAATGTCAAAGATTTGGGCACAGTGTGAAATATTTTGCACCAGAGACCAAAAAAGATCAACGTCAGACATGATTCAATTTGTTGGTGAAGGCCTGAAAGACTTTGTCCCAGAATATTACATGAATTCATGAGATCTGGTCAGGTAAGCAATATAGAGAGGAAGGAGTATGAGGAGCAGGAATTGATGATAGAAGGTGAAGAGTTAGATGATGGTGACTTCTATAATAAAGTGTAGTTGTATTTGATGCTCCTTGTCTTGCCGTGGAATGCCAGAAGTTTGTTTTCAATGGCTCTTATTTTTCTAAGATTTTTGTTTTTGTTGTGTGCCTTGCAGTGTTTCTGCTCTTAAGTTTTACTTACCTGTTTTCATTTCCTTCGTGTTCAGATTTTGCCAGTGTGTCTCGCTGCTGCACCAGCCTCAGCTTTTCCAGATTTCCTGTGTTTCTCCGTTAACATGGCCATCGAGTTTTGCTGCCTTAATCTGTAATTTAAGACCTTTTTTCACATTCTTACACCTGCCTCAGTCTCTCTGCTTAAAGGTCCAACCACAAAACATAACAGGGCCTACCTTATTATTTAACTTATTCAAGTTAAAGTTTTCCTTATTTAATTTACAACTATTGTTCTATGAGTTTTTTTTTCGTAGCCAGAAAATGTATTGTACACTGAAATATCCTTAACTAAATAGATGTTCTAATAAATCAAATGGCATCGAACCCAGCACTAGTTTGAAATTACCGATGCATATGGGAACAGCCAAGAAATGGTATAATTGGTCTATTACTGCCAGATTATTATTATTTGTCAGGTGTGTGTGACCGATCAAAGACCTGATTGACAGCCAGTGTGAAGGAGAGCAACTTAAAAGATAGACAAACACAAGTCAAAATGGATTATAACTGAGGTTTGTCAACCCTACTACCAAGGAAAGACTTCCACCCTGACACCATCCCATGGATCAACAGCACCATCTCCAAAGACTGAATCTGGAAACTCAATGTCCACATGGCCCACCACCCTAGATATCAACTGTCTCTACAACAACGTCCACCTGTTGAAAAACACAGTTTCCATCTTTGCCCGGCAACTGAAAGACGTTGCTTTCATAAGAGACTAATCCATGGCCCTGCTGCATAAAAAGCTTGGTCCACAACCCCCTCAGAATAACCATCCTGTCAACTAAACCATCACCCAGACAAATCCCATTGGGGACCAGACCACCCTCATATTACCCTACTACATCCCCCCAGGACATCAATGATATCCAGCAAGTCAGGTAAGACCAACTATTGTACCCTAGAGCCCCCCACCAACCCCAGCAGCAGGAAATATATGTAGAATGTATGTTTGTTATCTAGGAAACTTGGAGTAGAAGAGACATTTCCACTGGTTGTCCATCAGGATAGAGAGAGAGTATTCCCATCCACAAAACAAGAAGGATTAACCCAAGGCAGGAATTCAGGAGGAATGTTGATTTGGTACATGTAAAACCTTAGGCAAAATAAGGTGAATTTTCAAATAGGCTCAAATAAAATGAAAAGGTCATCTCAACAGAAAAGAAAACCCATCATAAAAACAGATCAAACTATTATTTAAGGGGAGTTTAATATTCATGTTGACAATGATAGCCTTAGCATAGCATTTATTTCAGTACTAGACTCAATTGGTTTCCGTCAGTCTGTTCACACACCCACTCATTGTTGTAACCACACCCTTGACCTTGTACTATCTTACAGTGTCAAAATTGAACATCTAATAGAACTTTCACGTAATTCGATTCTATAAGACCATAATTGAATAACCTGTAACTGTAGCTAAATTTAAGGAAATAATTTACATTTAAACCCGTATTATCCGTCGATATAACCAGCAAATTCTTTAAAAACCCTATTTCCACTGAGATTATAATGATGCAGATTTTTATTTTCTTCATCACAGTGGCGGAAATGGGCCTCCATAATATCAACCCCCATAATAAAAATGTAAGGTTGAATCAGTCATGTCAACAATGGATATATTACGATATCAACGCGTTTTATTTTATAAGTTCAAACCGGAAGCTGCTGGCCTCATTGGCGTTGGTGCTGCCGGGTGCGGATGTTAGGTAGCTACGATGTTTATATTCACAACATCATCGTACATTTTGATGTGAACAGATGTTTGTGAAAAGAAGTGTCGACATCTGTAATTGTGGTGCCAGAAGAAACAATTCACATTTGTGTAATTCTTATTTAAAGTGGTGAGCGCTGCTAGCCTAACTGAAACCCGAGCAGAGGGACTGGCTAGTGACCAGCTGGTGACACTGGGCCATCTAAAGTCTAATGCAGTGAGCGTTGTCAGCCTTCTCGCGGGCATGCTGGTTCCAGGCTGAGGCTCTGTAATGGTGGGAGACAGCGGTGTCTGTAAACAACCGACATTAACGATATTTAGAAACGACTAGTGTCTGCTCAGAGTAGCGACATGAACACACATCTCGGAAGGAATGGTTTGATCGGGCTTGCTGTTGGAGCTACTGCCAGTTTGGGTTTGATTGCATTCATAATTTACAGAGAGGTCAGTAAGAGAAGATTCCAGAGACCGGTGATGGAGGCCCTTCCATCCCGCCGACTGTTTGACGGGCCTGGATCAGAGCTGCTGCAGGAGACACTTGAAGCCCAGGGTGGGTTACCTGGAACTGGGATGCACATAAGGCAGGAACCTAACATGTCTTATGGTGATATTCTTTACATTTTTCTCCCACCAATCTAGATTAAATACACCATAATAACACAGCTAAAACAGAACTTGATAATTTTTGCAATTAGTCAATTCTTTGACATTCATATCCAGGCACCCAACTCAGTACATAGTTGAAGCACCTTTGGCAGTAAAATCGCATACAAATACGTGAAGAGGTCTGCAGTGTTAACCCTACCGCCCAACAACCTGGACAAACAGGACAAAATAGAGGGATTTACATGTTAAGAGAGTGGGAGAAAGGTTAGAGATTTTAGCTAATACCAAACCAAAATGATAAACTTGTTCTCTCCCTGTTTCCAGAGGAGAAGACTCAGCAGCAGGCTCTGGCAGCGGTGGAAGCAGTGGTACGGAGTTTGTCCCCAGAGCAACAACTAGAGCTCAGGAACCAGCTGGACCAGGTGCTCAGCTGCGTTGATTCACTGCGCTCAGAAGTGGCTGAGCTGAGGGGCGGCCTGCAGGACATCGCCGTGCAAATCATCCAGGATGTCAAGTAAGTGACAGTGTCATGAGCTGTTCTGAGTCTATGCTAGTGTCCCGCCCATATTGTACCAAATAGTAATTTTAGCCAGAACATTAAAATTAAATATTATTTGTTCAAATTTACATATCCACAGTAGTTTCATTTAAAGCTATAGAATACATTCTATGATTACCTTCGATAAAGGGTATTATTATTATTATTATTGTTAATAAAAACAAGTCATGTGTTTACATTGAAATAACAATCATGCGTTTACTTGTATGTGGATGATGTACAGTAATAATTGAAGGTCGATTCAGTTTTTTGGGGGTTTTTAAGAGAGGTTGCAACAACAGTTGGATTTATCCAGACAGTGATGACGAAAAAAGGATCCAAGAAAATTACCACAAAAACCACATCACCCATTGAAGTCTATGTATTATAATCATCATGTTTGTTCAAATACAAATTGTGCTAAAGTAGGTAGCATCAGTCAATCATATTCATTTATTCAAGGAATGGGCTTCATACCTGATTAAATAGATCTTCCCTCCCAACTCTAAGGTGGAAAATGTGCTGTGGTATTCCTGGCTTTGTATTTGAGTCTTTTAGTAAGTACAGGTATGTTCTTAAATACTGGCAGATACATACAGTGTGAGTTGGTCAAACTATTTGGTTTCTTTTCTGTGGAAGCTTACTTTGTACGAAATTGAAAGGTGAAAGAATTTCAGCCTCAGATTGTTGTGTTGTTGTGGAATGTATTTTCAATCTACTATTTTGTTGATTTCTCTTTATTCTTACACCATGCACCATGTCCCAATAATACATAAAATAAGTGAGCAAAGTCAGTGAAATAAAAACAACTGTGATGCAGGAAACCATCAGAAACACCAAAATTCTAATTGAAATGAAAAAAGCACTCTATTTTGATGGGAAATTGAACTGTAGACAGAAAGTAATGGACCTACAGACCGGAGAAACTTGTTAGAAAGGCTGTATGCATTTGCGTGTAAACTAGCTAATGCAAATAATAATAATAATAAGAATAATGCATGAAATCACAGTAACTGTACAACGCCATACCAACTGAGTAAGTTTTTACTTCTTTTGAGGCTCTAGCAGCTGCATTTTGCACATTCAGGGAACAAAATGTTAAAATGATGGTACTGTATGAAGCATAGGAGTAATTCTTCTAAATGAGGTTGGGTCCCCACATGGATGTTGTTGAAATTGTTTGACTGATGTGGATGGATTTTCCTTCTGCTCCTTCACATTCAGAAAGGGAGTGGAGGACAGTCAGCGAGTACGCAGGCGCCGTCATGTTGTCAACAGAGACCGCAATGATTCCACCAGTTCCAGCTCCATCTATTTCACTGCCAGCCAGGGCATGGCCAGTGCATATGAAGAGACCAGCGAAGGAGGGTATGTCATGGGTTGGTGGTGCTTTTGTTTTGTCATATTATTGATCTTGTGGACATTTTTAAAAGGCTTTTTTACTAGTTATATCAGCTAATGCTTGTAAGACAATTGCTGCCAGTTAGGATGTGTCATGTGCTAAGAATAGGTAAGTAAGTAGTAGCATTAATTCCTACAGAGTTTAGCATAAACATGGTCCTGTGATAAAAAAAATGCAGGTGCTTCTCTTGTAGGAGTCAGTTGTTTCCTGTACAGAGTAGATACAAAAATATGATCCAGGATTGAATAATTGATTACTTCTCAGCCACAGTGGCGGCCTCCTAATCCAACATCCTGAGACAAAAAAGCAACTTAAAACACACTTAGATGCTAATAGTTGCCTCGTACCATGCACCTAGTAGACCATAAGTGCCTATGAGGTCGAGGTCATTGTGACCTCACAATCACATAATTGCCCTGTGAATACAAATCTCCGCCTTGAGGGAATCCTTTCGATTTGGCACAAACATTCACTTGGACTGGGATTTGAATTTGGTAGCCAAATGTCTAGGTCATAGTGGCCTCTCAAAGTATGTTAATTTTCTAAATGGGACATCTTAAGATCAGCTTGAGGAAAATGTCTTCAAATTTGGTAGATACATTCACTTGGACTCAAAGATTAATTGATTCGATTTTGGTGCCTGGAGGTCGAGGTCACAGTGACCTCTCGTTCCTGTGAATGTGATATGCACTATATGGACAAAGGGATTGGGACACCTACACATCACACCTACAGGAGCTTTTATGACGTACCATTCTAAATCCATAGGAATTAATATGGAGTCTGAAGCCCTTTTGCAGCTGTAACAGCTTCCACTCTTCTGGTAAGGCTTTTACAAGATTTTGGAGTGTGTTAATGTTAAGTTTTGCCACTTCATCCAGAAGAGCTTTTGTGAGGTCAGACACCCAGAAGGCCTGGCTCGTAATCTCAGTTCTAATTCATCCCGAAGGTGTTGGATGGGGTTGGGGTCAGGGCTCTATGTGGACCAGTCAAGTTCTTCAACACAAAACTCACCCATACATACCTTTTGTGAACCTTGCTTTTGCACTGGGGCAGAGTCATGCTGGAGCAGAAAAGAGCCTTCCCAAAACTGTTCCCACAAAGTTGGAGGCATGTCTTGGTAAATTGAAGCATTAAAGTGGAATTGAAACACTGAATGTATTTAGCATAATTTAAAAGAAGATTTGTACTTTCTTGATTATTGTTGTTCTGGGTTTGTTCCATCATGGTTAAATGCACTTATTGTAAGTCGTTTTGGATAAAAGCGTCAGCTAAATGAAATGTAATGTTATGTAATGTCATATTCTGCTAGCCCCTGATGTGATTGTTGGTAGAAGAGCAAGTCCTGCATTAGCTGGCAGCACTAATAATCTCTGGCAGCACTAATAATCGCAGAATAATTTGATTTTGGTTTACCTGCTTTAATCAGTGTCATACTTAGGGAAATAGCCTCCAAAACACGTGTTTTCAAAGTATAATAGAAGCCTCACATTGAGTATTAGCTCAGGTACATGACCCACCGGCCTTAGCTGCCTAATGGTAGTCATGTTAGTAAATGTTAGCAAAGAGTCAATTTCGCTAGCCTGCTAATTAACATAAATAATGTTAGCTTACAAACTCAGAATGCAAAGGTGGATACTAAAGTTAATTTAAAATGTGGACTTGGAGAATAACGTTGTTTTGATGTTTCAAACACTCTCTTTCCAATATTACATGCTAGCTAAGCTAGCGATGTTTTGAGCTAGTTAGATTACCTGCTGTTGATGGGGCGCTCCAGGTTCTCTGCATGGACTTCATGTAGGGAGAGCACAGTCCCCTCCAATACGTCCCTCTCACAACAGAGGATCAGGAAAGTCCTAGCCAGGGTAATACAGGGAAGACCCAAAGCATGTGATGATGGCATGTATCAGGCCATCATGTAGTATCACGAACGGGCGGGTGAGTCTGTGTGTCTGGGTCCTCCCAGATAGCGCACCGGTCCCGAGGCCCCGCCCCCCACCCCGCCCACTCGCTCAGAGACACAAGATCAGAGCTAGTACACGTGAAGAAGCCTCTCAGTGATTGACTGCTTCTTAACTATGGAAACAGTGAAAACACAGTACATTTTGTGTTGCTCACTCTCTCTGCACATGGGGAAACTGATTGCTGCTGCTCCTCCAAGTAAAATGGAGTTGTGATCTGCACTCTCCTCCTGGCTCGAATGCATACACCATCGGGTTTCAACATATCTCCTCAAAATCCCTCTCTGTCTTGTCTTGTCTTCTGCCATAATTTTCACTAATAATTGGTCGTAACACCCATCTCTGCTGTTGTCGTAATGCCGTCTCTACAACCAACTAAATTACTACACACTTACGTTCGTACAGACGGGTTCAAGTCCTCTTTAAGGGGGGGCCTAGTCAAACCAATGGCAATGGGACAACATTTTCTACATAAAGAATATCAGGACTGCCTGTCGGGAATTACATTATATCTGGCACAATTCAGGACAAGGTCACTTGGCTGACAGGTAGAGCGGTCGTCCTCCAACCCGAAGGTCGGCAGTTTGATCCCAGTCTTCTCCATCTGCATGCCACATGTCCCTGGGCAAGATGCTGAACCCCAAATTGCCCCACATCAGTGTTAATTTTGGCAGCTATTTTTGATTTAGTCTTAGTCTTAGTCTTATCCTTCTTAGTTTTAGTCGACTAAAACAAATTACATTTTAGTCTAGTTTTAGTCACATTTAATAGCCACATTCAACTCCTTTTCTATAAACACATATAGCTGCAGCCTAATAGCTTAAAAATATATATTTAATTTTAAATGTGAAAACAAAAAGGGAGAGCAGGTCAGACTGGAGCCGGACACAGAAACTGCAGCTCGGTACAAACCAACTGCAGCTTCTGCTCTGATCGAGAAGCTGCAGAGCTGATCTCTGATCAGCTGAGACCAGAGAAACTCTGTGTTTTCACTGTTTCCATAGTTAAGAAGCAGTCAGTCACTGAGAGGCTGCCTATAGAGAACGAGCTCTGCTTTCACTGTGTCTCTCTGAGTGAGTGCGCAGGGCGGGGGGCGGAGCTACGGACCAGAGCGCTATCTGGGGCGCACACATACACAGACACACACAGACACACTCACTCGCCCGCTCCTGATACTTCATGACGGCCTGATACGATGATGTTTTAAAAATTATTGTGACTTACTCATCCACCAACATTTTCGTCTCGTCTCGTCAATGAAAATTAAAATATATTTCGTCATAGTTTTTATTTTCAAAGATTTGTTTTCGTTACGTCTTCGTCTCGTCTTCGTCATGGAAAAAGGGTCTAACAAATATATTTCGTCATAGTCTTCGTTAACGAAATTAACACAGCCCCACATAAAAAATAAATTAAAGTGCGGCTAATCGATGCAGGGTATGACTGTATGGGTGAATGTACAACTGTACTGTAAAGAACTTTGAGTAGTCATCAAGACTAGAAATACTCTATATAAATACAAACCATTTATTTAAATGTAATACCTCAACTGAATTCTTTCAAATTTGGAACATATTTTCACTCAGTCTCATGGATTACTTGATCAGATTTTGTTGACCATTATAATTAAGCTCTGTCTGACTTTTTGTTGTGAAAATGGTAAGAGTGATATTTGAAGACATAATTATGTGATTACTGATAGCAACAGTTGATGCACTGTATGAGTATGTGGGTGAATGGCAAAACTTTAATTTAAAAGTGATTTGAGCGTTCATGAATACTAAAAACATTTACCAATATTCATAGAAATAATTAATAAAAGTTGTCATCTCTCTGGAGTCCTATGCCTGCAGAATATGACACAGAGAGAGAGAGAGACTATGGGAGGAAAAACAAAAAAAAACAAGGTGACATCTAATAAAATAAATAAATGGGGGGAAAATAGACCGAAAGGGAGAGTCAGTACATGATGGGATTTCAGTGGCCAACGGCAATTGTGACCTAATATGAATCTGAAACAAATTATGTAGATTGAAACTGCACTGGTTGGCGGAGCTGTTCAACCGCACTGCGGTAGTTAAAAGAGTATACATTGTTCAACTAAGTAATCTACAAAGAACATGCTTAATTTGCATTGTGTTATCTTTTCTTTTATTATTTTAAACGTCCATAATATTTAGGTGGATGCAGAGATCTAGGAGAGATTATCTATAAACCTGGACAAATCAAACAATTTACCATTTAGAACTTATTTAAAAAGAAAAATTGCAATTTGGGTGAACTGATATCTAAAACATCAATAATATTCAAAAATCAATACTCTGTTGTGTGAAATTGTGGTTTCTTGAATATATATTCACAACCTTTTCCCAGCTGAATAAATCGTACATAAATAACAGATGATCCTCAATATATGTCCCAGTTACTCCACAGCATATGCTGAGTCAGACTACACAGACCGGGACACAGACAGAGAGGAGCAGGAGCCTGAGCAGGAGCCTGAGCAGGAGTCTGATGAGGATGAAGACGGGAGCTGTGCCACAGTCATCACGCTCCGCCAGGAAGACTCCCCAGAAGAGGAGGTGGATGAAAGTAGAGAGCTGGAGGAGGAGGAAGATGATCAGGGCAGGCCAAAGCTGGCGACTGAAGTTCCCAGTGGGGAGCTTGCTCTCCTTCTGGCTCAGAGTGACATCCTCCACACAGGAGATGCCAGTTTAAAGGCAGAGGGCTTTCGACTCCTGCTGGACAACAGAGCAGAGGTCAGTAATAGGACACTGACTTATTGTTTACATGATGGTAAACTAGTGCTGAAGCTGATAACAGAAAAAGGTTATTTGTGTGGAAATTATAAGGTTCAGTAACTATAAACTACTTAACAAATCACAACATGCCATTATCTCAGGGCACTGTAAAGATTAAGGTTGAGATCTTACAATATTATTTTGAAAGACAACAGTTACCATAAAGAGCAGATTTTGGGTGAGTGGCATTCTGCCTCGTTTGGGATAAGAGGCAAGAAATTGATGGAGAGGCAAAAGAGAAAGGAGGGGTGCTGTTGTGTTTAAGCCAGTCAGACTGGTTGTCCATTGACAGTAATAGTTACAGATGTAACAACATTTCTCACAGAAGTAATTCAATCTCTAATGGTAAAAGGGGTGCATTTGTATGTGCATGAAGTCAGATAGCGCTTCAAACATCAAGTTAGAGATTTATTCTATTATGAGAGGTAAAAAAAAAATTGGATCATCATAGCATTTTTCAGAGATGTCATGCATAGGAACTCCGGAGAATTGGGTCTAGACCTTCTCCATAGTTTACCTTTCACACCTGCACAAAGTTTCTCGCACAGACACATCCACAATAGCAACAAAAGTGGTGATCAAGTTTTTTTTAACAGCACATTGACACCAGCGTCGTCTTTTATTACCACAAACTCTTGTGACGTCACTGTCTGTCCTCTGCAAGTCTGGCAACACATTTCATCTAGAGGGATTCAGTTTTCCTTTTTTCATTTTTGCGTCTGTGGCCTGTTAAGTGTTATAATCCCCCTATTTACATCAACTCCTTTGGACATTTGGCGGACTGAATACAAAGGAGCCAGGGATCACACGTTTGCTTTTACGCATGCACCTGCTCTGAAGACTCTTGATCTCCAGAGTACAGTGCCTGTCGGAAAATAGTTTAGGAGCAGAGTACAATATAGTGGGCTGTAGGGCTGTGTAAGACCCTTGGTAAAACCGAGGGAACATTTTTCGAGCCAACAATTTGTCCTCCCGAGCAGTTGTCTTGTGGGGTCTGCCGGACCTGGGTTTGTCAAAAACATCTCCAGTCTCTTCAAATATTTGTCTTATTCTTTGTACTTGACTCTGAGACACATTGAAGGTGTCAGCCACCTCAGCAGTGGATCTGGTCTTCAGCCTCTTTATAATCAACACTTTGGTCTCAGGGTCAATCTTAGGCATGTTGTCAGAGGTCAAGTTGCAGTTGATGTGAAGGTCTGGTGTGCTGGGGTTCTTTGTATACACACCGGTGATAATTTTGGCAGCTATTTTTGATTTAGTCTTAGTCTTAGTCTTTTGACGAAAATGCTAATTAGTTTTAGTCACATTTAGTAATTTCTATCCTTTTTAGTTTTAGTCTAGTTTTAGTCAACTAAAACAAATTACATTTAAGTCTAGTTTTAGTCACATTTAATAGCCACATTAAACTCCTTTTCTATAAAAAGATATAACTGCAGCCTAATAGCTTAAAAATATATATTTAGTTTTAAATGTGAAAACAAAAGGGGAGAGCAGGTCAGACTGGAGGCGAAAACAGAAACTGCAGCTCGGTAGAAACCAACTGCAGCTTCTGCTCTGATCAAGAAGCTGAGGCGCTGATCTCTGATCAGCTGAGACCAGAGAAACTCTGTGTTTTCACTGTTTCCATAGTTAAGAAGCAGTCAGTCACTGAGAGGCTTCTTCACGTGTACTAGCTCTGATCTTGTGTCTCTGAGCGAGTGGGCGGGGTGGGGGGGCGGGGTAAATTATTTGTTCAATTTTCATATTACTCTCTGTAGGCGACAACTTTTGTCTTGGCAAAATCTGACCTTTCTTTGTTCATTAAATGATCAATCTTTCTTCAGTGACTACATTTATTTTAGTATATTAAACATAACTTGGGAGGGTTTTAGCTTTCATATGAGCCATTTCTTAAACCAATGGATTAATTAAAAGTCAGGTTATAAGCTGTTGTTTCTACAAAATCTAAGTGACAAGACTTTTGTCAGGGACAGTAAGTTGTAACATAGCTAAATGTGAAAGAAGTGAAGAAATAATTTAATAGATATTACATATAACATAACCACAAATGAAATAAATGTTATTTATCACCTTAGTGCCCTCTCAAAGTTTTTTGTGACCTTAATAATGAGTATGCCAGAAAGGTGTGTAATGGTTTTCTGATTTGGTGCTTGCAGTATGGAGACAACAGGGAGTTTCTATGGAGACTGGCTCGGGCATACATTGATGTGTATGAGTCCACTGAGGACAAACAAAAGAAGATGATATATGCACAACAAGGTAACTAATTAATACACACACACACATTTGTGTAACCGCTTACTCAATAATTGTTTTTACTCACATTTGATTAAGAAAAAAGTGCACATTAGGAAATTATCAACTGCTTGTGTATCCTGCTAGAACACAGTAAACTTACTTAATTGAAAAGTTTAAAAGTTAGCAACTCCCAACAGATTTTGGAAATAAACTAGTGCTGTCAAACGATTAAAATATTTAATTGCGATTAATCGCATTTATGTCATAGTTAACTGAAAGTTAATCGCGATTAATCGCAAATTTGTATGTATTCTTAATGTCCCTTCATTCATTTTTTCTCCATAATTTTTTGGGGTTTTTAATGCTCTATCAACATGGACAAGTGGATTGGCTTGCTTTATGCAAATGTTTTATTTTATTGAAAAACAACATTGCCAAACAGGGCGGTACAAAATAAAATTATAAAGTGCACATTTCAGGTAAACAAGGACTCTACACCTATAGTGCAGTTAAACCATGGCTTAATATTTTTCTTTTTTTCAAGTTTGCTGTTAACATAGCAGTCAGGCCTCTCAAACAGACAAGCAACAAAATAACAAACATACACAGGCAAGTGTCGGCCTACTTTGAAACTAATTAAACACAGAACTGTGTAGGGCTATTTGAGTCCTCCCCATATTTGTGGAATATGTATGAAATAAGAAGTACCCTATTTTGAAATAAATAAAAACATATAGCTGCAGCATAGTAGCTTAAAAATATATATTTTAGTTGGCGAAATATTAAAACAAAATGCGAGAGCAGGTCAGACTGGAGGCGAACACAGATAATGAAGCTCGATAGAAACCAACTGCAGCTTCTGCTCTGATCGAGAAGCTGAGGCGCTGATCAGCTGAGACCAGAGTAACTCTGTGTTTTCACTGTTTTCATAGTTAAGAAGCAGTCAGTCACTGAGAGGCTGCTTTACGCTCTGATCTCACTGTGTCTCCCTGAGCGAGTGCGCGGGGGGCAGGGGGCGGGGCTACGGTGCGCTATCTGGAACCAAACACACACAGACACACACACACTCGCCCGCTCCTTGTACTTCATGACGGCCTGATACGATGATGTTTTAAAAAATTATTGTGACTTAGTCAACCACCAACATGTAAAAGCGTGTGTCACACGGCAAAAGCGTGACGGTTGGGAGCTCTGCGTTAATCTCGCGATAAAAAAATTGACGGCGTTAAAATGGGTTTGCGTTAACGCCGTTAATAACGCGTTAAACTGACAGCACTAAAATAAACTGAACATGTGTTGCAGGTCGTATGGAGGCAGAGCTGGCCCTGAAGAAGAATGGCCTGAACGCTGAGTGTCACAAATGGTAAGATGAAAATGAACTTTTCCCTAACATTCTGTTTAAATATTTCTCCCATGAATGACAACATGGTTATTTTTGTGTCTGAGGCAGGTTTGCTGTGCTGACAGGACTCTGCTCCCAGTATGAGGGCATGCATGGCAAGCTGAAGAGCAGCCTCTTACTCAAAGTAATTTCTCCTTTTGTTTCATTCATGAGTTCTTTCTGGTAATGAGATCATGTTCATTGTGTGCGTGCGTGCATGCGTGCGATAGTGTTAAGAGTCTTTAGTGGTCAAGTCTAAATAAAATTTATAAATTCAGACCATTTAATGTGCATGCATGTTTCCACACCACCAGTGAATACTAAACAGTATAGACACTGTAGACACTGTAATGACAAACTAGTTTTTGTTCAGTAAACAGTAAGACTGATTCATAACCTAATCAAATCACCTGTTCAACAAACACGTAGAAATTCGGTAGTTTCATCTATTTGGTCTACAGGCGACATTTGTTATAAAGCTTTTTAATTTATCTTAATTGTTTGACCTTGAAGATGGCCTAGTAACATAACTTAAGTTTTTTTATTTTTTTTGGGAGAAATATAAATAATTAAACTACCCAGCAAACTGGAGTCCCTGCTGACAAGGATGGTGACAGCTGTCATCAGAAAATCTTATGATTGTATGACACCTTATGAGCTTATGATCGAATGAGACATATATTGGGCGGTGTGTGGCCTAGTGGTTAGAGTGATGGTTCTCCAACAAGAAGGTTGCTGGTTCAAACCCCACTCTCTCCCGACTGCATACCGAAGTGTCCTTGGCAAGATACTGAACCCCTAAATGGCCCCTCATGAATGTTGAGTGTACTAATTGTAAGTCGCTTTGGACAAAAGCGTCAGCTAAATGACATATAATGTAATATTGTGATTTGTTTTTTACACCCAGGAGCATCTGGAACGTGCCATCTTCCTCAGAGATGATGACCCCATGTGTTTCTACCTGCTGGGTAGATGGAGCTATGAGGTGAGAGAGGGAGTTTTGTTTGACCAAATGCAACTTCATCATCCCACTTTGTTACAGTATTAAAACCTCTGATGTCAGTGTTTCAAGTGTTTGTTTTCTCTGCAGGTAGCCACCCTGGACTGGTTTGAGCGGAAGGCGGCTGCTGCCCTCTACCACAGCCCCCCCTACTCTACACTGCATGACGCCCTTGAGAACTTCCTCAAGGTATAGGATCAAAGACTTCTGCTGCTTTGGTCTGCTCTGGTCACATTCAGTGGATAAACACTTACATTTGTTCTAGTCTCTGTAATGGAATCTCGTTATCTATGGTGTCATATGCAGCACATATAGCAGGACATGTACAGGGACAAGTTCATTGTCTGAGGCAATGAAAAGGTCAACGGCATTGACAGTGCTGTGTTTGATTCTAAATCCTGATTGAAAGCCTTCAAACAGACCATTCTATTGCAAATCATCACACAACTTGTCAGCAACAACCCTTTTTAAAGTTTTTAGAATGAAGAGATTGGTTTGATATGGGTCTATACTCAGCTAAAAAGAAAGAAGGCTGCTAGTGGTATAAAGCGAACTGGATAAAGGTATTTAAGTTATGTGTTCCCACTACAAATTAACCACTCCAGAATTGTGATCACTCATCCTAAACACTGCACTTTCTAGTGTCCCCAGATAAACACCTGTATTGTTAATGAATAGATAAAATAATCTACAATTTGTTTCTACAACGAATAAGACTATGAGACACAATCTGTTGTCTTTGAGCCGAGGAACGTATATTACAGACACCCCCCAGTCATGATCTTCTACTTCTACTATAAAGAAGTGTCTCTAGCTGTTAATAACTCAACAATATTACACAATTTATTTGAAAGAGACCAGAACTATATGTACAAGTAGAAGCAATGTAACATAGGGTATCGATTCAGGGAATCACATGCTTTGCTTTTCTTGTGAGATAAAAGTATTGTATTTGTGCCTCTATTGTTGTTATTACAGTGTAGAGGCACAGGACCTAACGTTCTGTGGCTAGCATTAACCCAGGGACATCGTTGTTTTTTACAACACTCAATCAACCACAATGCAAAGATGAACTTGACCTTCATCTGCTTTTCAGTGTTTAATGATATTTTATATAGTAAAGTGATTATTAGAACAGATCTTTGTCTTGTGTTTTATTTGAACCCCCAGGCAGAGGAACTCAGTCCAGGTTTCTCCAAGGCCGTGAGACTTTACATTGCAAAGGTAAACAAGCTTCTCACTGTCACTTACACTGTAACTCATTGTCCAATTTTTTTCATCAGTAGACTAGGTGATTGTCGTTTGCGATGGTGACCGTGCAGATGACGCTTCGATGATCATGATTCAAATGGGAATAGCCTGTATTACTACAGCCCATTTCTAGTTCTACTAATTCTAGTACAATTTTTACATTAAAACACATTCGTTCAGTGCATCTATGGGCAGCACTATTTCTATGAGAAGCAGCAATTTGGGGTTCAGTATCTTGCTCAAGGACACTTCGGAATGCGGAAGACTGAGATCAAACTGCGAACCTTCCTGTTAGAAGGCGACCCCTCTAACCCCTGAGCCACAGCCCCCCCAAATGTGTAAAATAAAAACAGCACTGCTTGAATGGAGTGATCCACCAATAGTGTGGTCCAGAGTAAGCTAGTTATTTCTGAGGACACAGGGATGGCAAAGGAAGATTACAGGGTCAAGGCCGGGGCAATGTTAATGCTGGCCAGATTTATGGAAGCTGCCACAAGCCCACTTAGTTTCCTCATTAGGGCCACCTACAACACCCTGCCCTCCTACGAGGGCAGGGTGTTGCACAAGTGGCTGTGGACAGTGCAAGCCTGTAATCTCTGTGCAACCACCAACGCCTACCTCCAACACACTCTTGCAAGTTTAAGGACTGCTCTCCCACAAGGCTACTTTAGGTGGAGACACGACCAGATGCTCAGGAAGCTGGCGAAAGTGGTGGAGAGAAAGGGCCATATGAAGATCCATCAGTGGATCCAGTTCGAAAGACAAGGGGGAGTCTACAGATAACACCAACAAAAGACCAGCACCCTTGCTCTTTTTGTCTGGGAAGTTGGGGGTTGGAGGTCGACCTTGGCAGGCAGCTCTATTTCAGATCTACAGCACCACAATTGCGACCTGAAATGGTACTCTGGTCAGCTAAAATAGCCTCGGGTGGAGCTGACTCTGCCATTGGATGAGGGGTTGGAGGCAGCATATGAAAGGATGAGGGCAAAATATGCAGACCTGTTTGCGGAGAGCAGGGAAGCTGACTGAATACAAAACTCAGTCTGGTGGAGATTTGTTCAATGAGCTTCGTTAGGAGCTCAACATTACACCTGCTCAGAGATCTAGGGCTATCTGGTAAGACCAATTGAGAGCGCTCTGAAGAGGCAGAAAAGGCCAGCTTCTGGTTATGCTTTAGAAAGTGGGAAAAGAATTGGGGAGCAAGGACGTCCTGAGAAAGCTTAGCGGTGGGTAGTATCAAGGAGATGTCCCTCTTCAATGCCCTGCCACGAGGAGATGTACCGGGATATGGGGCGGTGAATCAATGAATTGTGGTCCCTGGCTTATGACTGTAGGTGGTGCGGCAGGCCAAGAGCCGAGCATGTTACAAAATCTACTTCTTCAAATCCACTCGTATACAAAAAACCTGTTGAACATTCCGGCAAAATACAAAAATAATTTGAACTTGGATTAAAGTGAAATTTCAGCAAAAACAAGCAAATTTTAAAACGGTTAAAGCAAAACTATAGGCCAAAATATCAAGCTATATTTTCTTGCCTGTCCTCCACTGCTGTGAAGTCAATGAAACTAATCATCGTATTTTTATGCTCATAGTGTCACAAGGAACTGGGAAACATATCGGAGGCCACAAACTGGACCGAGCTGGCTCTGAACATGACCACGAACAGTGACAATGTGAGATCACACCTCACCCTCCCAACATCAACCTATCAACAACTCAAATTTGATTTGTATAGCCCATATTCACAAATCACAATTTGTCTCATTTGGCTTAATAACAGTATTTAAAATATTGATTAGAAGAAACAGTTTAAACAGGAAGTTGTGCGAATCAAACATGTGAAGTTGGATAATGCACAGTATAACAACTTTCTGTTTCACGGTTAAACCTTTAAATTCTACGCCAGGCACACGCCCGCTGAGAAAAATTGTTCACACCAATATTCAGTCATGTAACACACTACAGTCAAACATTATTAACATCTATTATACTGTAATGTACTAGTCCCAAAAGGTTGACAACTCCCAGCTACAATTAGGTTGGAAGACCCTTTTGAAGGAGGATTTATTAGATCAGCTTCATATTGAGTCAGTGTAATCTAAACACCTTCAAGATGAAAAGTTGTACTCTTTAAGAGTTCGATGTTTTGCCTTGAAACACACAATTCTTCTAACTTGACTATACATTGTCCAATCTTTATCAAACTTTTAGAGGACCAGATCCACCTGAAATATGGTCCACTACCCATATGAGATGAAAACATCTTCTGAATGTTGTGCGGCAAATGTTGATGGCATCTTTGTAAGAACTAATGAAATGAGAAATATGGGTTTTGCACTTCAATGAAGCAACCCTTGCATGCCCCTTCATCGACATGTCTAAAAATCAGTATAATCAAACTCCTTGAGTACAATTGACAGTATGAAGCCATGCACTTTCCGTTCCTGCAAATATTTCACAATAAAAGATTTTTTTAAACAAGAATGGATTCGGTCAAAAGAAATACTGGAGTGCTTTTATTTTGAAACGCATACAGAAAGCGTTTAAACTTTTCATTTCTGCTTCATAACCTGACAACCCTTTGGTCCCTAGGGAAACAGAACTACACTCTTACGCTGTTCTGTTCTTATCATTCTTCCTGTCCGCTGTTGTAACAAGTGATTTTCCACAGTGAAATCGATGAAGTCAGTCTTATCTAATTTGAATACAACAATTAAACCATTTACCTTATTTTCATAATCATGCATCGCTAACAACATATACAACACTCCGCTGCATATGTAAAACATATGTATGTTCGTTTTTCATGATCTGGTCTTCACTTCATATGCTGAAACATAACACAGGCGCAGCACAAATTATACACAATTTCTACTCATTTCAAGATCTTGTACTATAAACAACCCCTTATACAAAATGAATTCCATTACCTATAATGAAAAGCTGTGCTAATCATAAGTCTTCCTTTAACAGCATGATTATGGCCATATGGCCATGAAGTTCCATTAATTTGACTATACATTGTTCAATCTGACAAAAGTCATAGCACCACCTACTGGCAACAGGATGTTACATTTAAATCCATCATGCCCTGTGCAGATGCATTACATATAACAAGGCCATGTCAACCAATGACCAGTAACTTCACTTAGAAGGTAAAAGCTTGCAGCTTCAATTTCTATTTATTGTTGACTTTTCTTTGTTTTCTAGGATGAAGAAACATCCAAACTGGAAGCTCAACTTGTGGTCTTAACTGACAGAGCAACTTGAACAATTAATTTAGACTGAGGTCTACCAGATGGAGCCTGGCTAGTCCGGCCATCCATCTGTGATCGATCAGTCCGGTGGGCTTTACACAAGGCACATTATATCCCGTCATTGGTTGATAGCTTTGTTATGCTGTCACTGTGGACTTATAAAGTTTTTTGATGTTGATTTATTTTTCTGCTGACTTTATTATGCTTCATTGAGTCAGTATTTAGTGATTCATAGTCATGCAGATATCTCAAGGACCAGACAAATTAATCCATTTGCACGGCTAGATACCAGAGGTAAGGTCATTTTATTATTATTGTTCGTCAGCTACATTCAATTCAGTGTCATAATGACACAGTGGAAGATTTCCACTAGTCAAACACTACAGTTTTCCACTACAAACAGAATATTTAGTGATATGCGATGATAAAATTAATTGGAGGTAGAAGTTTTTAACTGAGTAGTCTGGTTGTATCCACATTTTTTTTTACATGATTCCCTGAAGTGAAAGTACAGGTGCAGTATTTAATTGAGTCATCAGTTTATCAACTAACATCACTTTAATAGTACTGTGTTTTGTATTCCCTGGAATTTACACTTTTGAAATACATTTAAGTTAACAGGGGATATCAGAAGTGATCCTTTTCACAGTTAAAGAATGAAAAATGTGGCATGCAATTCGGTGACACAGTGATTGCATTTAATAAACTTCTGTTTTCACATTTTTGTCTTTATTAAGTTGTAGTTTTGTGTATTGAACCACCGTGACACCACTCTACCTCAGGTATGTTCAGGAAAAGGTGTAACCAACAACAACATGGGGATAGCTCAGACAGTAAAAAAATCCTCCTGCGATGATGCAAAAGGTTTAATTTATTGGTAAAAGGAATTTAATTCTCTTTATGGTAAATAAACAAAGAAGGGACTCTACAGAAGTGGTTTGGCTGGAGAAAAATAAAGGCAGATAAATATCAGTATCTTTGTGGGTATGTGTTAAATAATGTTTCAAATGCCTTCCGGAAAAAAACTTCACCATCAGACCAACCAAAGAATGCACAACTCAACAAAAAATTAATCAAATTAACAGAAAAATAAATGTCACAAGCTATAGCAAATCATTTTACCACACTTTCTTTTTTTAAAGAAACTGCAACACATTCAACAATGAAAAAAACTTTTGCTCTCATTACAACTTAGAGACTCGAAATTATGAGATGTGACACATTACAGGTAGGCTATGGGCTAGAACTAAAGAACTTCTTGCGAAAATATAAATCTCACGATTTTTGTAATTATGGAGATATAATCTCACAACTATGAGGTGGTATGTCAACTGTGGGAAAGAGTTTTTTTCCTTTGTTGAATACACAAAACAAATATTTTAATGTCACAGCATTATCATTGAGCATGCAATGCATGTAGGCAGGACCGTCTTTTGGGAAGCCAACTCAATATCCAATGAGCCCATCTGTGTCTTTGTGTTAAGGTCATCGTCATTCAACACAGTTGACCGAGAAACAAGAGAGCAGGTGATAGAGCATTTACCGGCACCTTCCTCTCTCTGCGAACTTAGTCCTTGACATCGCCCACTCCGTCAGCATTGATGGCAAACATGGCTTCAGCCTCTGGCAGGCAGGGCGAGTCGTAGATTTTACAGATCCTCGTCTCTCCTCGACCTTTCCTAAGGTACAGACTGGAAGAACAAGACCAATTAAAAAAAAAATTGTGATGTTAGATTGATGTAACCAAGGTTTTATCAATCTGCAACAGTCAAAGCCTTCCAGCTGCTGTGATGTGTGCTATCATCCAAGTTTCTCTAAACCCCGCCATTTGTTTGTGGACTCACCCACCCCTCCATCGTCAGAGTGGTGAGTAGATAATGAGTGAATTTCCATTTTTGGGTGAACTATCCCTTTAAGCGATCACGAGTCGTTCTCAACTCAGAACCTTTCAACATTCAGCAACAGAAAGACACCACAACTGATTCTGTTTACAGAGTGAGGACATGAAAACATTCACTTGTTATCACAGAATTATTTTAAACATTCAGCTGTTCACGGAGGGAAATATAACTATGATGACACCAAACCATCTGCTCTTTCATGTTATGTAGTGCAGAGGGATGAGGCATCGCCTGATGATCTTGAAAATGGAGAATAATATAAGGATGACACACTGCATCACTCACCGTGTGGTGGAGGCATGAGCCATAATGTTGCCACCGATTGGTTTCTTGGGATCTGCAGAGAACATGGCTGCCCCGTCTACCTGTGCTACCACCTGGTTTGATATCACCACAGCAACGCCAAACTATTGTGAAATAGAACAGACAGAAATAGTTGTTAGACAACGAACTGCAAAATTTCTTGGTTAATCTGACAGAGCTATCCAAAGTAAGTCCCAAGCCAAGGATTGCCGAGTCAAGTCGAAGAGCTTAAACTTAATTTTAAAGACATTTGCATTCTAGCCTACAAAGTAACACTAAGAGTACTTAATTAATACAAATTAGCAAATACTGCATACCGCTTCAGAACACAACTATACACTTACTTTGGTACTGTATCCAACGAGTCATGGTCTAAATGAGGAGACCACGTTTAGTGTGGGTAGGGATGAATGAGTGAGGTTTGTGTTACGGGGAGAGCAAGTGAGTTGCTTTTACAGTATGTAATATTTTTCTCTTTCATCGAAGTGAGACTTAATATTTCGATAAATCAAATAAATGTTATGTTATGTTATGAATGCATAGCAAAGGAGAAAACACTGTGCACACAGCAGAAATGACTAGAAATCTTGGTCTTTAGTAACTCCTAATATATAAAACAAGAAATCTGTCATATTAAACAGCCCACCATAGAGAAAAAAGTCATAATTGAGGGATATTTTTTTCCTTTCTTGTCTTAACTTTGGGGCTTGGAATCTCTAGACACCTCACAATTCAATTAGATTCTACAACGCGTTATTCATGTTGAAAATCTTTACTGTTTGCGAAACTCATTGAGAACAAATTAACGTAAGAAGCGCCAATGGAAACCAAAATTATTAACTCCTTGAGGGCTGGATTATAAATCAAAATGAAATCAAAGTGTAAATTTTTAATCACAGGCCATCCAGCTTGTGTGGATTTTCATTCCAACAACTCATAAGGGGATTCTGTAGTGTCTATGACCACCATGCGCATGTATGCACTTCCAACAATGTCTGGGTATGTTCCTCCCAGACCTGGATCGGGGCATCAGTGAGCTCTTGGACATACTTGGACACTGGACTGTGAGACACAACGATACATTATGTCCGAGATGTTCTCAATCGGATTCAGGCCTGGGGGAACATGAGGGTCAGTCAGTGTCATCAATACCTTCGTCATCCAGGAACTGCCTACAGCTGTGGCTAAAAGTTTTGAGAATGATTCAGGTATTGGTTTTCACAAAGTGTGTTGCTTCAGTGTTTTTAGATATTTTTGTCAGATGTTACTATGGTATACTGAAGTATAATTACAAACATTTCATAAGTGTCAAAGGATATTATTGCCAATTACATTAAGTTTATGCAAAGAGTCAATATTTGCAATGTTGACCCTTCTTTTTCAAGACCTCTACAATTCACCCTGGCATGCTGTCAATAAACGTCTGGGACACATCCTAACTGATGGCAGCCCATTCTTGCATAATCAATGCATGGAGTTAGTGGGTTTTTTGTTTGTCCACCCGCCTCTTGAGGATTGACCACAAGTTCTGAATGGGATTAAGGTCTGGGGAATTTCCTAGCAATGGACCCAAAATGTCGATGTTTTGTTCCCCGAGCCACTTGGTTATCACTTTTGCCTTATGGCAGGGTGCTCCATCATGCTGGAAAAGGCATTGTTCGTCACCAAACTGATCTTGGATGGTTGGGAGAAGTGGCTCTCAGAGGATATTTGGTACCATTCTTTATTCATGGCTGTGTTCTTAGGCAAAATTGTTAGAGAGCCCACTCCCTTGGCTGAGAAACAACCCCACACATGATTGGTCTCAGGATGCTTTACTGTTGGCAAGACACAGGACTGATGGTAACGCTCACCTTTTCTTCTGTGGACAAGGTTTCTTCCAGATACCCAAAACAATCTGGAAGGGGATTCATCAGAGAAAATTACTTTACCCCAGTCCTCAGCAGTCCAATCCCTGTACCTTTGGCAGAATATCAGTCTGACCCTGATGTTTTCCCTGGAGAGACGTGGCTTCTTTGCTGCCCTTCTTGACACCAGGCCATCCTCCAAAAGTCTTTGTGTCACTGTGCGTGCAGATGCTCTCCCAAAGCTTTGCTCTTTTTTTCTATCTTGTCGTTATTTATTCTACTGTATTTTGTATCATGTCCTCCGGTAAAGCGAGCCCTATCATCATATATGATAGAGAACAACTTCTGTCCATCGGTTTGATGGTAAAAAACACCTTTTCACCACCACCGACAACAAACAAAGGAGACTACCCATGGCGCGGTTTACCTGCCGTACCTGGAACTCGGAGGCGACGACGAAGGAAACGAGTATCGCGGGCAGGTGTCCTGGTCCGGCTGAGGAAACGTGAAAACCGGCCTCCCCTACCAAGCATTCTTCTGGCTAATGTCCAGTCCCTGGACAACAAGCTGGACGAACTTCGTAGCAGGATGGCTTTTCAACGAGACATCAAGTTTTGTAACGTGTTGGTTTTCACGGAGACTTGGCTCGACCCCTCGATCCCGGACAAGACCCTTGTTTCCGTGGGGGTCTCCATTCACCGCCAGGACCGGACAACAAACTCAGGTAAGAGCAAGGGAGGGGGTGTCTGCTTCATTGTGAATAATCTGTGTGGTGCTCTAATGTGAGGATTATTTCTTCAGGCTGTACTCTGGACCTGGAGCACCTCATGATCAGATGCCGACCTTATTACATCCCGAGGGAGTTAACATCGGTCATTATAACAGCGGTGTACATTCCGGCACACGCCTACACCAACCAGGCACTGGACGAGCTTCATGCTGTGATCAACAAGGCGGTGACATCACGGCCCGAGGCTGCGTTTATCATGGCCGGGGATTTGTCCTGCCGAGATACTTCCAGCACATCAGCTGCCCGACGCGCGGCGCGCACACACTCGACCATGTTTACACTCCCTTCCGGGGTGCGTATAAGGCCCTCCCCCGCCCCCCCACTCGGCAAATCAGATCACGTTTCAGTCCTGCTGCTGCCTTCCTATAGGCAGAAACTCAAGTGTGACAGACCGGTGACTCGGACCATTCAGCGGTGGACCGATCAGTCCGACTCTGCTCTTCAGGACTGTTTCAGCACAACGTAGTGGTGCGTGTTCCAGGATGATGACATAAACGCGTACACGGACGCGGCCATCTGCTACATCAGCATATGAATCAATGACGTCGTACCCAGGATTACTGTGCGAACATTTCAAAACCAGAAGCCCTGGATAAATGGTGACTTCCATGCTAAACTCAAAGCACGGACTGCTGCCTACATCTCAGGGGATCTGGAGGAATACAAGAAATCCAGGTACGCGCTTCGGAGTGCCATTAGCAGTGCTAAGAGACTCTACAGGGACAAAGTGGAGTCCCATTACAAGGGATCCAATACTACGTACATGTGGGCCGGATTGAGAACCATCACAGACTACAAAGCTAAAACCAGTAGTGTCTGCATCTCTCCCAGAGGATCTGAACACTTTTTATGCACGCTTTGAGAGTAACACCCCGGCTGCGGAAATCAAAGAGGCCCAGGAGGACCGCTGCCCCCCGGTCATATCTAGGGGAGACGTGTGGAAATCTCTACCGGATCTACACACGAAAGGCACCTGGACCTGATGGCATCCCTGGCCGAGCTCTCAAGGTGTGTGCTGATCAGCTGGCAGATGTGTTCACAGACATCTTCAACCTGTAACTGCTCCAGTCTGTTGTCCCCGCATGCTTCAAGATGACCATCATTGTCTCTTTTCCCAAAAAAACAAAAATCCTCTGCCTGAACGACTACCGCCAAGAAGCACTCACTTCCATTATCATGAAGTGCTTTGAGCGGCTGGTCCAACCATTCATCACCTCATACCTCCCTGACTCTATGGACCCTCTTCAGTTCGCCTACAGGTCAAATAGGTCGACTGCAGATGCCATCTCCCTCACCCTCCACACTGCCCTCTCGGCAGCACCACATCCTCCACCCTGACTCTCAACACCGGTGCCCCCAGGGCTGCGTGCTTAGTCCTCTCCTGTACTCCCTGTTCACGCATGACTGCGTGGCCACCCAATGCTCCAACTTGATCGTCAAGTTTGCTGATGACACCACTGTCATAGGCCTGATCACCGGCGACGATGAGAAGGCGATGTCAGGTCAGAGCCCTGACATATTGGTGCCAGGACAACAACCTCCATCTTAACGTCAGCAAAACGAAGGAGCTGATCGTGGACTACAGGAAGAGACAAGGAGTGGAACACGCCCCGCTATCCATCAACGGGACCACGGTGGAGCGAGTCAGCAGCTTCAAATTCCTCGGGGTCCACATCACCGATGACCTGACCTGGACCCATCACACACACTCCATCAGGAAGACTGCTAGGCAGCGGCTCTTCTTCCTCTGCAGGCTGCGGAAGCTCCACATGGACTCCAGGATTCTCTGCAACTTCTAGAGTTGCACAATAGAGAGCATCCTGACTGGCTGCATCACCGCCTGGTATGGCAACTGCACCGTCCTTAACCGTAAGGCTCTACAGAGGGTGGTGAAGACTGCCCAGCACATCACCAGGACGGCGCTACCATCCATAGAGGACCTCTACACCCAGCGGTGCAGGAAGAAGAGCAGCCGGATTATTAAAGGCCCCTTTCACCCCAGCCATAAACATTTTTGCCTGCTGCCGTCTAGCCGAAGGTACCGCAGCATCCGGGCCCGCACCACCAGGCTCAGAGACAGTTTCATCCCCCAGGCCATAAGACTTTTAAACTCCTCTGAACTGCAATAATTCCACCAGACCAGCACTGTGACATATTTGCATATTGCACATAAATGCACTATTGTTGTTTTATTTTCTCTTTAGCTGTTTAGATATATATACTTTATTTCTATTTTAAATTTTGATATTCTATTTTATACTATTTTTATTTTATTTTATAGGTTGTAATTACTTGAGCATTGCTAGAAGAGAGCCTGTGACTCAAGCATTTCACTGCCAGCGACTGCTTAATGTTATTGTTGTGCATTTGATAATAAAAATCTTGAATCTTGAATCTTGGTGTTAAAGTCCAAGTCTAGTAAGAAGTAATTTTTGATTTGTCAAGTCAAGTGTGAAGACATCGTGACATTGTGACTTGAATCTGACTTGAGTCCAGGTCGTATGACTCGAGTCCACATCCCTGGTGCTTCAATACGACAGTTACACAGCCTTACTATATAAAGTGCCTCAAGAGTATATGTATATTGTGATTTGGGGTGATACATATAAAGTTTAAAGGCAGTGCGGCCTAGGGGGTAGAGTGGTCATCCTCCAACAAGAAGGTTGGCAGTTCAACTGCACCCTTCCCCATCTGCATCCCGATGTGTCCTTGGGCAAGATACTGAAATACCTAAAATGGCCCCTCATGATGTTGAATGCACCTACTGTAAGTCTCTTTGGATAAAAGTGCCTGGCAAATGACATGTAATGTAATTTAATTTGCATCACTGTGTGGACTGTGTAGATTGAGAGTACATTTCCGTAATTTTGACAAAAAAAATAATAAACTGTGAATTGGTCTTTATGGTATCCTGATTTCCAAAAAAATGGAAATCAATGTGGCAGTTGATAATACTATGGTGTCATTGTCCACAAATAAGTCGGTTTAGGTCAATGTACTTTTGGTTCATTATGAAACTTTACAGGGTCAGATTATGTCAGCTCAGTTGACGATACTTCAATGTGGCCCGCAGCGCATTTGCATACACACTGCTAAAAGAATGCGGCCACATGCCTCCAAGACCATCTCTGAATGCGGTCAGTGTTTAAATCTCAATATGTCTCAGTTTCGTTAACGTCTGTAGTTCAAGCTAACCATTTGTGATTGGTTCACTGAAGACAGATGTTAACATCAGGTATTAACAGGGCCTTACTTCGTCTGCCAGTCTGAGCAGCATTCGGAGGAAACGTCCCAGGTGTCCCTGTCTGGCCGACAGCTCTCCTCTACCCGAGTAGTCTGTTCTGTACAGAGCAGTGGCACTGTCCACTATCAGCAGGGCATACCTGGCACAAAGAAAGAGCGAGTTACATACCAGGGGCCTCATTTATAAACGTTGTGTATGCACAAAAGGGGGCCTGAAACGTGCGTAAGCCACTTCTCACGTAAACGTTTGGATAATAAAAACAAACTTGACGTGAAAATTTGCGCATTTCTACTCAAACTTTGACCCATGCGTACGAACATTGTAGAGACGTGAAAGACACTGATATGGCGGGGTGACCTTAGGCAGTCTATTGATCCACCTCAGCATTAACAATAAAACCAACAGTGTTATTTTTGCTCACGCAACATAACCGTTCCATACGAACGTTAAATTGAAAAAGATCTACAACAACTTACAGTAAATTACGTTTCCATACCATTAAACAGCGGAGTTAGAGAGCCAAGTTAATAGTAGTTTTTAATAATGATGAATTTATAATTATAATATAATTGTGCTGAACTGAGTCCAGTATTAGACTGACCCAACGGAACCGATCCATCCATCCATCCCAGTAAAAACACAATCATATAAATATAATTCTGTAAAATGTATGATTACATTGGATGATTCAATTTAAGAGCAGGCGATACAAGATCTCTCACATTGTGACAGTGTGAAGACATCATTTTTTTGCCTCTACCTTTGAATTAGATTTGCTTTTATTTCAGGCTCTTTTCTTTTTATCGTCCTCACTCTCCCTCATTATCAGCAGAAGTGTATCAGTGTATTTTCTTTATTAATGTCATCACTGCTGTCCCATAAAATTGCTCTTCACCTCCACCTCAGTAGAAAAACACCTCGATGTCAGTGTCAGAGAGTTTTGCTTCCTCTTCCTACCTCTATCTCACTGCTTGATAATGACTCACCGTTGTAATTTAATTTCATGAGATACTTTGCATTGACCATTTATGGCTTTCACAACAATATTATTACTGTGTAGGGCTGTTGGATGGACTTTTGGGAGTCGAACATAAAAAAGACCAAGCTTAACCCTAGAACACTAACGTCTGGTGTATTTTACCCGAGCAAGTGTGGTCATGGGATTTTCGTTGTGTTGCTGCTGTCTGAGTGGCGTGAGTCCTTGGGTAGCTTCAAGATGCTGACTGACGTCATAGAAGGTAGGGTAGTTTCCCTGCTCCCATCCCTGTTTTTTTCAATAGGCACTAACGTGGGGTAATTTTCACCCCACGTTAGTGACAGAGGGTAAAATATTTGTTGAATATAATATAAGTTGTCCATGATGCAGGGAGACTGTGCCTTCACCGGACATGTTCCAGGAACGGCTGGACTGAAGAACATGTTCCCAGGTCTTTTTTTCTTTTTAAGGAATATTTCATTAACGACTCCCTATTTTTTCACAAAGTCTAGAGCCTTTTTATAGGGTCCCCCCATGATACCCTTTTTTCGTTCATGAGATGTTGTATCGGGGTATATAAAAGAAGAGTACTCAATATTGCCATGTATTTTTGTACATTAATATATTTTGATGAGTATTTATTATTGTTATATCGGGTAAAATGTACCCGACGTTAGTGATGGTGTGACTAATTGTACGTTAGTGTTATAGGGTTAAAAAAGAAAATACTATTAGACAAAAGTGGTCAGATTAGAGTTACCGCCATCACTGGACATGACACAGTCGTAGTGGATTCTTAAGGCTCCTTTCACATGATCCTCTTCCAGAAGAAAAAGACTTGCAAAAGCTCCGGGTACCAGTGTAGAACGCAACATGAATGATCAATTACAAGCGTTGCTGAGCTTGTTGTCATTGCTAACAGCTGTTGTGCAGTTTAAATCAGCATTTTACAACATTACAGCTGCTTATATTTTTTGGAGACAAGCTATTATTTGAGCAATCTGTGACAATTCCAATGTCCAGCAGGAGGTGCATCTCTTACTCTTTACAATAACAATGCACATGCCTAGTTAATGTGCGGTCATGTGATACACAATTCTCGGTTTGTTAATATGGACTGATATGGAACCAATATGTTTACATGGAGATTGTAATGGTAGGTTTATTTTAACATTGAGAGACAGAATATTTAAAAAATCCCCAAAATGACATCATATAAAATGTATAAATTGATTTGCATTTGATTTTGTGAAATAATTATTTAATCCCCTAGCAAACATGACGTTGTACTTAGTGGAGAAATCTTTGTTGGCAAGCAAGGAGGTCAGACATTTTTTTAAGGCTGTCGCTTGGCATCTCGAAACTTCAGCTCCCTCCACAGATATTCTATGGGATTAAGGTCCGGAGACTGGCTAGGCCACTCCATGACCTTAATGTGCTTCTTCATGAGCCACTCCTTTGTTGCCTTGGCTGAATTTTTTGGTTCATTGTCATGCTGGAAAACCCATCCACAGCCCATTTTCAGTGTCCTTCAGTGGTGAAGTCGTCCTATCCCCTTAGATGGTGAAGGGCATTCCTTTTTTCTTAAACCGAGAAAGAAAAATATTGTCTTTGTTCATTCCCACAACTCCATTGAAAAATGAAGGCAAGTCTGTCAGACCAAGCAGACCAATCACAGCTCGTGCAGTCTGTGTCGCTACGTATATCGTCAACGCAGATGCATGAATTGAATACACTAGTTTACAGTACAACGAGCATCTGGAAAATTGCGCTGTACAGACGAGGCTAGATTTGGAAAACTGTGCTGTCAGTAAAGTGAAGTAAATATCTGAATGAACTGGCAATAAGGGAGTTCTATTTCACAGAAAAATGAAAATTCAACCATCTACTTACACTAGTGTGCCCGAGGGCAAGAGCTTCTGTGCAGTTTTTGTTTTTTTAGGTGTGTGGCGTCTCTTAATCACAAGTCACCTACATCTATGATTCTTCCCACCCATGCCTAGAACTGTTGCAATGGATACACACCTAAAAATATCAACAATATCTACCAAACAGATTTTGGACGAGTAAGTTCTTCCTCATGGGTTCCAATGATTCTTTAAACATTTTAAGGACTTTTAAGGGGCCCAACTCTCTCACATTAAAGGGGACATATTATGAAAAATCAACTTTTGTAGTGCTTCTACACGTTAAGTTGGGTATCTGGCATGTCTACCGTCCCAAAACCTCTGGAAAAAAACAACTTTCGCGATTTGTTGTGGTTCGCCTATGTAAGAAACTATACTCGTGTGGCAGTGAGTGTCTTCAACTAGAAAATCTGTTGTTTTGTTTCGGTTATTAACGGTGACATGTAAGCTAGGTGGCGTTATCCTCATAGCAGTCAGTGCCGGTCTTGCCGGCCGGCGTTGGCGGCAGCGAGCAGACGGCTGCTCGGTGGCGGGTTGGTCCTCGGCTGTTCCCAGGCGGCTCACTGCGAGGCTGGCTGCTGACTTCACACACCTGACAGCCGGACACGTCTCACCGGCTCAGGGTTCCCCACATCTGCAGGGTATCTCATTTTCATCCTTGATCATTATCAATCTGTGACAAATCTCCAGCATGTGTGTCCCCTGTGTGTGTCCCGCTACGGTTAGCAGCAGCGGGCTAACACTAGTTTGCTGTTAGTTTGTGTCTAAAGTTGCAGCACTTTCTGGAATGGCTGCTTGTGAACGTATTTACAGCAGTATTGCATGTGGAACCCCGGACCGGGAAGCATCGGACTGGGAGGTGGGGGGAGAGATCCCATTTCGGGTCCGGAGTGGAGGAACAATGCTCTCTGAGTCGTAGCGTGTGTGTGTGTGTGTGTGTGTGTGTGTGTGTGTGTGTGTGTGTGTGTGTGTGTGTGTGTGTGTGTGTGTGTGTGTGTGTGTGTGTGTGTGTGTGTGTGTGTGTGTGTGTGTGTGTGTGTGTGTGTGTGTGTGTGTGTGTGTGTGTGTGTGTGTGTGTGTGTGTGTGTGTGTGTGTGTGTGTGTGTGTGTGTGTGTGTGTGTGTGTGTGTGTGTGTGTGTGTGTGTGTGTGTGTGTGTGTGTGTGTTTCGCCCCGGTAGACGCAGCACCTATTAATAGAAAACAATGCATTCGGAGGCTAACCCGATTCGTTGCTTCTTTGTGTGTCGCCCGGTTGAAACAGCAGGTATAACTTAAAACAGCTGTTTGTGGCGCTTTGTTAGAAAATAGCACCGGAACGTGTTCCAGGACCCCCTCCCCCCGGTCTCCGGCTGCATTGTACCCGTGCTTAGGTGCTCGTTCAGCGGACAGCCTCTCCTGTGATACCCGGGCGGCGAAGCGGAGGAGGAGGAGGGGGAGAGAGCTGCGCCTTATAACAGGTCAATCTGAGGAAGGCTGTTTTAGACAGGTTAAAAAGGGTGCCGTTTTAAATGATCGTGGTATTTTGACCAAACATTTTTAGACATTTCATTAAGACCCCAAGGAGCCATATCAACTGTGGTGAAATGTGCATAATATGTCCCTTTTAAAGGACCCAAAATGGCAAAATCGAGACACGCTTTACTGATGCTTACAGAAAGCAATAAGACTTGCACTTGTTGTGGTTAAGAAAAACTGTATTGAGAGAACTTCAATTGTATATTCCTTCAAAATATACAATTAGTATTGGAAATAATTAGAATGTGTCTATATTCAATGAAAGTTGGTCCCTGATTTGATGGAAACTTGAGTAGTTTATGCCCTCAGTTTCCCTGCATATCTGCCAATTTGACAACAATCACTCAACTGAGACAGTGTTTTATTTAAGAAATTAAAGTGCAGACAGTATTCATTAAATAAACAAGATCAATCACAAACAAATGTTGATGCGATAACAATTTTGTACAGAGAAACTTACTACCAGCATTTATAAAGTCATCCACCAGATTCACTGCAGCTGACAGGCCAAGTCAATCCTTGTAATGATAGTGTTTTCCCTCTCTTCCATCTGTAACAAATATCTTGCATACAGCATATTTTTTAGCTGGTTTTGGGGATACCTTGGAGGTCATGTCCGGGTCGTCATCTTGTCTGTTGCCTGCCAAATAAGCAAGGGTTTTTCTAGATCATGCTGGGAACTATGTTGGGTTCCAACCTCCCCTTGACTGAATCTTGATGTTGGCCTAGTGCTGACCTCCTTTGGCGATCTCTCAATCTGTGCAGTGAGGTCCTCTTTGACAAACCTGGTTTTGGAACATAAAATTAAAGATGCCCGATTACGAATATTTCAATTGGTCTTGTGTGGAAATAAACGGATGATACTTCTTAACATGTAAAAAAGAAAAAAAAAAAAAAGAGATTAAACATCTTCAAGTCAAAAGGCGATGAAACACACAGAAGGCACAGGAGAAAAATGTCTAGAGAGGTTGTGGTGATAAGAGACAACACTATATGTGTGTTGTCAAGAAAATAAGGTGATCTCTGCAGCGGAATTACTATGTTACTTTCTCCCCTGCCTGGGTTGTTGCTGTTAGGAATGCATCTGTGCAGAAAATGTTTCTCTGACTTGTGCGTGAAAGGTCTTAAAACAGCTTGGATTTGTGCAGCTGTTTTTCCAGGCTACTTTGTATTTAAATATTTTATTTGTGAAATTATTATGTATTTTCCAGCAGTAAATAACACCAATTTAGTGACCATATGGCAAACACATCTTTACTTGTCACATGTGCTTTCAGTGTTCCATGCAACAACTGAGTCCCAACAGATTTGGTGGATGTTAAAAAGAACATCTGTTTGTGAAAACATGTACCATCTGGCATCCTGTGTCTCAGTATTGTCTTTTATGGGTCTGTTGTGATGTGTTCTATTTGGGGAAATCAACAGTCAACAGAAATAGCTATGTTTGCCATGATAAACTTAATGATACACTTAAAACAGTAGCCTTTTAAGGCTAAAATAAGACTACTGTTAAAGTAGTTGCAACGCAGTTGACTAAAGAGCAAGGTGAATCTGTTTTCACATATTAACTCCAGACATGTGTCTCTTGTGTGAGTGAGACGCATTCTTACATGCTGTAAATACTTGTGTCATTTTTGGTTAATGTGAGGTGGTGTGGCTGATCTGAGTAAGGATTTCTTTGTAAAGACGACTATTTTAATGCTGATATTGTTAGCCTCCATGTATTCAAATGTGTGTACATGTTTAAAAGAGCAAAAAGCAATATAAAGGTGAGCAGAAGCAAGCACTAAGTTGCTAAACTCTCCATTATGACCACTTTTACTCTGAATTCACTGGACAATTAGTTATTTTATAATTAGTTATTGACAAGAAACAATGATGACAATGAAATCTACACAGGCTTATTTTCCCCTCTTTCCTCAACCTGCCCAATAGCTCCTTGTTAACAAGGTAAGCAGGTTTCGTGAATTGCTTTGAATTTGGAAACAACTAGGTAAATAAAAACTTTGGAGGATGGTAACATTTGATGCAGTTGTGAAATAACGCCTTGAATTTTACAGTAGCGGTTTAAAACTGTTCACGTTATCAGACCAGTTAGTGCACAGCTCGGCTGTACTGTTATGTGAAAATCTCCATTAGCCCCTGCAGCTGACTGGAGCGAATGTGCATAACATTGTAAACTTACAGTCTGTAATGAAACTGTATTCTGAAGCGATCTAGACTGAATGCTAATTGAAAACAAACATTTAACTTATGTTACTTACGGGTTGCGTCTCTGGGTTCTCCGCACAGCCCTTCACAGAGGGAACACCGCCATCTTTGAGCAATAACCAAGCTGCAAATACAGCTTCAAGCTGGGCTCTGTTGATGAGAGTCCTCCCTGAAGTGGCGTAAACAAACAAAGAAGGTTGCATGTGGTTGAACGTCAGTCCTATTTACAGAACGCCAGTGCCGCGTTCTTCCGCGATGATAACCTTAAGGGATCGGAGTAGACGTATTTGGGGAGGGGGGCTGGAGAACAAAGGGGGAAAGCAGCGAGCCGGGGGGGGGTCTAATTAGCATGACTGAGCGACCCTTGAAACGAAAAGTCACTCGTGATTGGCTGGTAGAAGTGTTACCATTGGTCACCCTGGGTCATTGCAGCACACACATGGGCAAGCCCCTCCAACACAATATTAATAATAAAAAATTAATATGTAATTGTTACTAATAATATATATAATAATACATATTATAGCCTTTACCAAAAGCACTGCAGTTAATTAAGACTTTACATTCATTCATGTGATGCTTGATGTTATATGTGAACATATTGTACAGGGAAAAAAACATCAACAACGTATATGTTGAGTCAAAGCTTTATTTACATACACCACAAATATTGTACAAACCCAACTGGCCTAGCCAGTGAAAAACTAATCAGGTGAAGCTTGAAATGTCTCTTTGCAGCCTCTGGATCATACGTTCTTTGTGGGACTCTGTCCGAATCTGCCCCAGTGTTTAGATGTCTGTGGTGTGTAGCTATGAGATCCAGTGTAGGTTCTAGTCTTATTTGAAGTGTGGTAAACAGGTCGGTGAGCTCCTGGCTTTGGAAGGATGGATCCAATTCATCTGTCCCGTTTCAATGATATGTAAACACAATCAGTACAATTACCACAGTTCATTGACAACATACACCTATAAATGTTACTTATTTAAAGGGGACATATTATGAAAATTCCACTTTTGTAGTGCTTCTACACGTTAATTTGTGTATCTGGCATGTCTACCGTCCCAAAAGCTCTGGGAAAAAAAACTCCCATGATTTGTTGTGGTTCCTCTATGTCAGAAAACGATACGCTAGAGTGCGTCAAATGGGATTACGACCGAAATAAACGTCAGTCACACAATGCCCATGTAGGGAGTCTCGCTACATAGCCTTGGACGAGCGAGCTAACGCTAGCCGGGATGGCGTAGCAGCAATGTCTGCTGCTACCCGTCAGACATTTAAGTGGCTGCATAAACAAGGGACCCCCGGGACACCTCTAAACGTTGACTCAACAGTGTGGGAGGATGCTCCTGCTGCGCCAGCTCAAGCTCCCACTGCGGGGCTGCACTGGGGAGCTGGGGCTCTCGCAGCCAGGCTCACCGGGTGTGAGGGGGGCGGGGCACTCAAAACAGGTCAATCTGAGGAGGGTTGTCTCAGACAGGGTAAAAAGGGTGCTGTTTTAAACAATCCTTGTGGTATTTTGACCAAAATATGTTATCGACATTTCATGAAGACCCCAAGGAACCATATCAACTGTGGTAAAAAAGGCATAATATGTCCCCTTTAATGAATCTAACCTTACCCTCTTTCTTCTCTGCCAACTCCTGAACTCCTCAATGCTGAGGCAAGGTCCGTATGGATGTACTGGAAGCTCCTTCATACTGGCTCATAGTGGGTCTTAGTAAGTCATAGTACAGGCAGCTGGAAAACAACATGAGTAACATGAGTTTATTATTAATAAACGGAAATAGCCTCGCTGCATCACCGTTGGAAGATCAACAGCAAAATTCCTTAGAAAATCCTAAACAGATACTTACGTACAATGGTGCTGTTTTTCCGCACTGCAAATGCAGACTTTCAGCGAGTCTCGGCGTAATGTGCAGTGACCGCCTCTATGTGTGCGGGAATCAGGCTGTGAAACAACAACGATGAAAAAGATCAGATAAAGTAAACTGGAGAATTTATTTTCATTCAGCACATCTCTTCCTTAATCATACCCTCGCTCCGCCGGCCATTTTCATCAGAGCTGTGAAGAGACGGAGAGCTTCCTACAAAATAAAAAAAAACGCGGGTTTATGAAAAAACTTACAGAGAACAAATTGTTAGATTTAAGTAGTTCATACATATCAGGGTTTCCCCCAGCACTATCTTGTTAAGGCGGCCGCCTTAACAAGACTAGAGCCCCGCCTTGACTACCAATGTATTGAAAAAAAAAAAAAAAAAAAAAAAAAAGTTGAAAAAAAAAAAAAATGGCATTGATAATACTCAGGTAATACTGTTTACAACATTAGTCGTGCCAATAAAGTTTTTTGAGTGTAATTGAGACGGCGACATCTGGTGGTTGAATATATTGTTGCATAGTCTATCATAGTCACCTGTCAATCTACCGCCAGTGACGTGCGGTGAGGTCAGTGAGTGGGTAGGCACTGAGTTCTGAAAGCCAGATTTCTCTAAACCTATATATTGTTAAATCAAAAACAATAAACAACAAACAGGCACGCACGGCCGATTTCAAATAAGTACTACTTCTATTCAACTTAAAAATAAAAGACAGCATTCATCATTATGTAGGACTACAGCATAACGGACAGATAGGACCGCCTTCTCCAACGTGGAACGCCCTCTCCGTGCCTCTCCGCGGCTCCTCGGAGAGCTTTTCGTGCAGCTCTCCTTTTTCTAACTACACGTCGAAATGGCGGAGAGCCCACGGATAGCCCTTGGCTGTGATTGGTCCGCTAACGCCAGCATTTCGGAATGGAAACTTCCTGTTCCATTCCCTACATCACAATTAACCAAAATCACAACTACGACTATATAATTAATGTGACAAGTGTGTTAAGCCAGCGGCGTTGTCCGGCTGACGGTGGCTGGTTAGAGCACTTACGGCACGTGTGTACGGTCACATACTGTTATAACGAACTTTCATAACGTGGCTAGCGGGCTAACCACCATGCTAACTGCGGTGGGAACAGCGCAAAAACCCGCTGACTTTAATCCCACGGCTCATGACACTCTTTCTCAAACACCGTCAGGTTAGAAGCAAACACTTTAGATCGATACTAACTAACGGTAGTAGTTAGTATCGGGTGTCCCTGCTGACTGTGTGTGGAAGCTGGGGGGAAGCTAGCTGCCTCCGTGTAGCTTCAAGCTGTTGCAGCTGTTGAATTAGCAACGCAGTTTGGAAACAAGACCGGGGAACCGCTGCGTTAAGACACGATAACATAAGCATTATGACCCGCTGGGTGTCACTTTATTCAGCAAAAACTGTCGCGTCATCAACATCCTTTTTCTGTTAGCTGCCATCGTTCACTGTGTGTGAGGAGCCGGGAGGACGTAAATAAACCTATCGTGGACTTCTTCTATATACCTCATGAGGTAGGCTTCTCTAAGCTCGACTTCAGTTGCGCCATCTACTGTTCTGGCGGTGAATTGTTTTCACAACAAAAAGGCTCGTAGAACTATAAATCAAAAAGGGTCCGTCCGCTCCGTCCGTCCGTCAGTCCGCAACGGACTTGGAGTAGCATACATTGGCCTTAAGCTGCGTAAATGTCTAGTAATATCTCGATTTTAATTGGTCCATGAATGATATGTAGCGTAAAGGCTTATGTGGCATACCATTTACGTAAAAAAGGCACAAAGAATGATGCTTATTTGCGTACATGTTAAATCATACAGAATCAGGTGCGCATGCGCGAAAACTTTTTTTTTCTTGCCGTCCACAATGAATAGGCGGTTAATTTGAACGGAATCCGACATCACAAACTGTCATCTTCCGAGGCAGCTTGATTTTTCTTAAAAACCGGCTTAAACCCTATTTTGTAGTGTCTGCATGTTTTCCACAACATTTGTACCTACTGTTGTTTATTTATATTGAAATTAACAGTTGTTTATTTCATTCATGCGTACTGGCATCTTTGAGCAAAATACCCCCAAAAATTTTCGCCGCGCCGCTACGCGCCGCGCCAACAGCACCACCACCTGCTTACCACCTTGACTGAGACATTTACTGGGGGAAACACTGCATATTTAAACATGCACTAACTCCGCAAAAGCACTCAATGCTTTATTCTACTTTTAGCAACTTTTGCGCTAATCCCACAGTTGTTCACACATTTTTTCAGATCTGAGAGTTAGCTTAGCAGTTAGCAATGGCTCCGCTCTCTAGCGGGGTCTCACCTTAATTTAGGGACTGTGGACTCTGCTTCGCCTTGACTCCTCCAAACCGGGTCCGTGGCTTTGCTTTCACACGCACTCATCTTCTGCTCCACGGAAACAGTGTTGTGTCGACTTCAGCAAGTTATTTACACCGAAAACAGTCACTCTTATGGAGCAAGCTTAACACGATCCTCTCATGTCTGCGGGAGACTGACGCTGAATTAAGAGAATGTGATTGGACGATGCCATCAGGTGATGACGCAAACGACTGACGTGAGGTTTTCAAAGTAAAACTTCACACATGTCCTTCTCATCTTAAAGCAACGGTTATAACAGCTTTTAAATTGTAATTTTAAATGGGATGAGTACGAGACTGAGGACCCGTATATTCGTTCTGGTTTTAAGTTATTATACTAACATGATTTTTGCTGTTCTGTGTTTGTACCCTCATAGTTGAATGTACATATTGTAAGTCGCTTTGGATAAAAGTGTTTAGTGTTTTAATGGAATACTTAGAAAGTTTAATAAGAAGTTCAAATTATGAAGGCACTTCCAGTGTTTTGGGAGGACAGATATTTTTATGGAAAGCCAGTAGAAGTTTGGAGCTTACAGGGCACAGACACATCATATCCAGCATAATTTCTTCCTGTTGAGCGGATTGCTGGTAGATGTGTGGTTAACACATCCACTGTGCATTTAACCAGCACAATTGAAAAGTGACTGTAATCATGCCACTCTGTACAGTGGTTGAGATTTAGGATTGTGTTTTGGATAATAATAAAATGCTGAAATAATGTGCATTGTTTCCATTTTTTTTTATAGCCTATATTTTGCTAGTGGTATACAATGCCATTAATTATAGCACACTTACTTAAGAATAATTTACAATTTCAGGTTTTATATTTGTTTTAATCCTGGTGTACTTATGCCAGATAGTTTAGAAAAATATGTTATCTGCTCTGAGGGAAACTATCCTTATTTGCATTTGTAAAGCACAGAGCATTGTCGTTTGCATGTGAAAGCCTCCCCTAGGCTTAGGAGCAGTGGGGTCACCTCCCAACATTCTCAGGCTTGTAAAACTGCAAGAAACTGTTAACGAAAATTTCTCCAGAAATTTACCACGACTCGTAATGACATTCACTTTTCTCTTCATGCAGTTTCCCCTTTAAGACCCTGAGAGTAAAGGCATGTAGTGCTGACTGACCTTGACTCAGCCATCATGGCAGACGCTTGGTACAGCAGCTGGGTCTGATGGTCTGTGTTAAAGGCTCGGGCATAGGCAACGTTGTCTAGAACATCACTGCCCACCAGCCCATATCTGATGAAATAGAGATTTACACATGAAACATACTTTTTTTGCATTATTACACAACCCAGATCCTTTTATTGGTTTAAACAAATCTCCAGGAACTTGAAGTCTCAGGTACAACTTAAATGTGGGCCCATAATATAGCCTTTAGCCTTCGATCATTGATGAGGCGCTGACTCACTTCTCTGCTACAGCAAGGAGTCGCTCTGGTCTGAAGGTTCCCTCTGTATCAATATACATTGCTTTACCTTCTCCACCTCCCTGATCAATGGGCAGCTGCAGACACACAGGACAATGCAATAAAAAGTCAATTTGAAGATTTAGGCTTCATACACAGTATTTATAATTGCAATATAACCTCACACCTACTTCAAAATAAATGTAGTAACTTGATTTCTGTACATTATAAAAATAAAAACATTATCTCTCTTGTCCGCCACCTCAGACTCTTGAGGTGTATAAAAAACTTCTATTGATACAACTGAGGCTTCCGCAGTAGAAGAACCGCCCACACTGGTGTTAGTGTTGAATGTACCTGACAGGTGACAGCTAGTGTGTGGCACAGTTGAGTCTTCCCTGTCCGAAACTCTCCAAACATCTCTGTGATGGAGCCTGTCTCAATGCCACCTGCAAAGGAAAAAGGGATCTCTATTAACGTTGACCATAAACAGGACCCAGGTCTTATGTTTATAACTAGACCTTGGGATGTGCCAGATGGTATTTTTCTATTAACTTAGGATCAGGTTGATTTTCAAGAAAGACGTACAGACCTTGTAGTAGCTTGTCGAGCTCCTTTGAGCCTGTAGAAATCTGTATGATTTCGGCTCTCCTCTGGTGGAACTCAGTGGCTGTTGTGAAGCCCATTGGCACCAATTTGGCTGCTTCAGCCTGGCCATGAAGAAATAACATTAGAAATTAGAAGACAAATAAAGATCTCCAGAGTATGTCTTGAAACAATCCTCTTTCCTTTTGGGAAATGTGAGATTGCTTGCAAAAAGGAGTTAACAGTGTTAACTCTTGAGCCAGGAGTCAATGAAGTACTTGGAGTGCACTATCATGTGCTGCACCAGGACAAACATCTTCATAGAGGGCTTTCATATTGTTTAGATTTGAGGGCACCAAGAGCCGGAGGCATAAAGGGGGCTTATATATTTTATATAACTTATATTTAAAATTCTCCTCCTCACCTTCAAGGCCCTTAATAATATAGCACCTTTTTACCTTAAAGAGCTGTTAGTACCTTTTCAACCCACTATAGCACTCCACTCCCAGAATTCAGGCCTACTTGTCGTCCCTAAAGTCTCTAAAAGTAGAGTAGGAGCCAGAGCTTTTAGCCATCAAGCCCCTCTGCTGTGGAATAATCTACCACTTTCAGTTAGGGAGGCAGACACCATCTGTTCGTTTAAGAGTAGGCTCAATACCTTCCTTTTTGATAAAGCGTATAGTTAGAGCTCATTAGTGCGGCAGAACGTAACTTGTTCTATTTTCTAAAATAGGAAGCGTTTAGTCTTAAAAGGCATAGAGGTATTGATGGCTGATCTACTGAGTGGGCCACATGGCTGTCATCGTACGATTATACAAACCAGTAGCCAGTCAGATTTACCTTGAGCCTCAGTGGAGCCTCAAGTTCGGCCTGTATCATTGTATCATTGGGCTATACAAATAAAATTTGATTGATTGATTGATTATATGGGACAGCATAATTGGCTGAATCACAGATTCATTCAGCACATCCTAACTCCTTTCTCTCTATACTGCTCACTCTCTCGTTTACTCATGCAGCCCACACGGACACACACACCTGTATACTTACACTGGGTTAAAAAACAAACATTGGTCTATGCAAACAAATGATGGTTATGATCATTTGAAGAGATTCAATAAAGTGGTGATAGGAAACACGCTCAGGACTCATTGTAATGTCAACTGGGCACACATACTCAACACTGTAATGGAGACGGATATTAATACCAAGTTTGATCAGTGTAATGGGAAAAATTCTGTATTTAGATAGGTTTAATGAAAGAACAGACAACTATATACAGAATATTATGACAAATGTATTTCTGTAGATAGACTTGTAACTTTCGGGGGTTTGGAAGGGAACTAAGATGTTTAGTGACTTCTTCTAGCCACCGTCCGCAGAGGGTTGAATTAAAAAAACAGAAAGATAATTGTTTGCTGTGTCATGTATTGAAATTCCTATTGCAACTGAAACAGAGTTCTGAGTACAAAGACAAGTAAAGGAGGATACTGGAGTGGAAACTCCAACAGAACACCATGAAAGAGGTCTGGATTGGCGTTAGAACCATCACTGTTCTCCCCTACAAAAAGTCGACATATACATTTGGTTAAATTCTCCAAATTATTATAATTTGTAAATTGATAAAATACCAGGGCTTGAGTCTTTTGTATAAAAACAAATGATCTTTGTTTTTTCAGTTCAATTAATATTTGTTTGTAGACCACTATAGCGATGGTGGTTTAGTACAGAACACCAGCACATTCCCCCACCCACCAAATTACAAACCAATCAGCATCCAAAAGGGATCCTGGTGTGAACTGGGCAGTTTTTCTATAATGAATCTCTAACAAATGTCACTTTGATGTTGCTATTTCCTGTTGAACTGAATGAGTGTTAGCCTGAATAATCCAGTCACAGTAATCTAATTAGTCTGGATGTAAAGAACTACTTTGATGTCATGTGACTTTCTCACCCACAAATTCACCTAACAAAGACTTTAAAGCACGGGGGATTTATGGTGGTAGTAGACATTAAGACAGATGTTACACTCCAGGGGTCTGAGATAAAGCAGGGAACAGGGGACATACTTTCACCTATTTCCTGAATATCAAAGAGGCTGTTCGATAAGTTTTGTTCCTCTCTAGGAGGAGCAGTGAGATGTTTGAAGTGCTCCCTTTCTTGCATGTCATTAACTGTTTAACCACCCCCTCCCGAATGGGTGGGTTAGCCAAATGTATAAATACCAACCACTGTCTTCCTATCTGGGTGCATATGACAAACTCAACTCTGTTGTATGTACCATGCTCGAGCATTAAATGTGTGACAATACTGTAAGAGAATTGTGTCTCGTTTCCTCCTTGCTAAAGGTGGGATTGTAGAAATTGCCACGACATTTGGGGGCTTAGTCCGGGATGCCTAACTCATTCACGCTTCAAACCATTCTCAAGACCAAGTTTAAATCTGCGCGCAGTCAGGTGAGGGGATTTTTAATTGCCCAAGAACCAGAAGTCTACCTCTCCCGAAGGGCAAGTTGTAATCGACTCCCAGGGTGAGAAGAGGCTGCTTGTGAGATTATGGAATGAAGATTGTTCGATACGGCATCTGAAATTTTTCTTTGAAGGAGGATACAGTATTGAAGACCACTGGGAGAAGTGTGAGGTAGAGTGACATTACTTAGGGGTGACGACCTGTTGACAAAGGAATAAATGAGTATAATGTCAATGAATGTCATCTAGGCTCTGTGTGCGGTAAGTGAGTGACTGCAAATCTAAATGGGGAAACTTTATAGCAAACCTTTTACTGAAGTGTGTGATCTAATGGGATGTGCAAAAATTATGTGTGAGAAACATGGTGATGACTCCTGTAAACAGCTTCTGGTGTGGATAGAAAAGTTAACATTTTTTTTTTTTTTTGAGAATGGTAGTTTTCGTATAAATCAAATACAGGCGCTACAAGTTGAATTTGGAAAATATGACCAAATGAAAGTTAAAATTAAATAAATTAGATAGCATTGATAGTGTGTGATTCAGAATTGTTAAATGGAACAGATATGTAGTGAGCAGGGGTGCAAGAGGGGGGGATGGGAAACTAATCACTGTCTTTCAGCTCCCACATTCACACAGAACTGGATCTCCTCCCTGCCTCAGCCGCTCATCAAGCCACCTGAACCAACAGCCTCCTATCTCATACCGAGACCTCCAAGGACAGTCTGCCTCCACAGGACGCACCACAGCAGGCACAGCATTCGCTCCAATCCCATGTCACCAGAATCAGGATGACGGAGCTGCAACCACCGCAGCACAAGACAGTCTCGGGTCAGACATACTCAGTCCCATCTCCACAAGAAGAAGAGCAAACGCCGATGCAGTGATGTATGTCTACAGAGCGTGGACACCAGAGGAGATGCGCTGAATTTCCAGTGAACTGTCAGCCATAGCGACCCAAGGAGGGCCTGCAATTTCTGAAGTACTGTCCCAACTTGTATAACAGTAAAGGCAGACTTTTAGAGAAACCAGAAGTCTCTTGCTCCACAGCATAAAACTGAAACGGGGCAGAGTATAAGGACACTGGCCAGAGACAGACATGCGCTATGACTGGAGAACAGATGCTGTTTCGCGGACATGTGAAGAAAATATGAGAACAGCCTGATGAAAAGGTGGTCAGATTGATTAAAGTCTTCAAAGAAAACCGCTGAATGTTGCCACCAGAAGACCCTGACAACTGTGCGAGAGACTGTAACACGACAAGGCTGAAAAGGAGATCCACTGGACTTATTTTTCACGTATCCCAGAGACTGCACAGAGGATGAGGCATGGCTTGCGGCAGAGGTGGAGGAGACTCCAGATTCAGGTGAACGCACCCTCAACAGCACATACATACACAAACATTACTAAGAATTGTTTAACATGGCAAAAAGCAAGTGAATCTGAAGTTTTACTTGAAATAACTCAAAAGGTAGCAGGCAAGATATCACATTTCTTGTTTATTCTGGGGCCACAAAACAACATTATCTTCCAAATTGGGTGGTATATATATATATTTTTACTGTTGGGGCATCAGGCACCAAAATTAAATACTCATATACCACACCTTGGTCTGTTACCTAAACAGATGGGGATATTAAATACATGTTGACTTGTAAATTTGTTAGGACACAAAATGTGGTCTTAGGCTTATTTTTGCATAATAAACAGGAAGGGGTTTAAGTCAACAGAACATGAGATATCCCAGGTGAATATGTACAACCAGATCATGGTTAAGTACTGTACCTACACCAATGGGACCTGTTACCCTCTGGACCAAGGTTTATAACCTCAGATCTGCTTGAAATAGCACACACAGCGTCATGCAAGTATCTGATTTACATTGCACAGCAACAGTTAGTGAAGGACCAGAAAAAAAACTGGTTCCAGGAAGATTAAAGAAAGAAATTGTATTACTAGTGATTGGGTGTATTATAATAATATATTGTAAGCATTGACTGTTGTGTTGACCCCACAATAGGTAAATCTTTAATATACTTAAACCCATCACCAGATGTATTTCTAGCTAAAGCAAATGATGTGCAGTGGGAAAATGTGGCCCCCAGGGTCACTGAGTGTTCACAAGATTGTAAATGGGAGGACAGAGAAAAAGGAATTCAATATTCTTCCCAAATGCAAACATACAGATGCCCATTTCAGAGCACTTTTCTGGGGGAAAAAGAATTGTGTATTTAGAAAAAAAAAAAAAAAAAAAAACTGCTAAATTTAAACAAAAGGTTTGGAGTTAACCATTGACTCTTCAGAGTTACAAGAAGTGCAACAAAAAGTATGGGCTAATGATAAATATGACCTGGGATTATTTAAAAATTGAACCACTCAATGTGACACCAAAGAGCACATAGTGTTATTGTCAAAACACAACATCCACTCAAATCAGAAACAGTAGCAGGGATAACGCCAGTATTTTAAAAACTGGTAAAAACCGGAGTCATCATTCCATGTGCACACTCACCAGTAAGAATGCCTATTAAATAAATTAAAATAAAATAAAAAAGAGAGAATAGAAAAGTTTCTCTGGTTCCACCAGAAAGCATGTGGTTTTTGTTTATTTTGAATTGTTGATTTGAATAATGCATTTTTCAGTGTCCCAGTTCATCCACACTCTCAGTATTGGTTTGCTTTCACAATTCCGGGCAAATCATACACGTTCAGACGTATGTCCAAAAGTTTTGTGGAATCCCCGCAGTCAGGTCACGGGTTATGCAAGCGAGTCTGGAGGACTTGGCATTGCCAGCGGTAAGCGCGCTGATATAAATGTTGATGATTCGATGATTTGTTCACCAACAACATAGGCCTTTAAAGTCGACACAGAAGCATGCTAAAATATCTTGCAGACCAGGGCCACAAGGCCAGCCTGGCTAAGCTGCAATTTGTCCAGAAAAGTATAACTTTCCTAGGACACAAAATTTCTAGCAGCGGTAAAATTTTGAGCTCAAATGAGTGGAAGCCATCCTCAAGATTCCAGCACCGCGTACTAAAAATGTAATTTTATGGATGACAGACAACTGTAAACAGTGGATCTGTGATTATGCATCCCTGGAGGCTCCACTCATGTATGTTATGCATGGCCAAGGACTGACACCAACCGACAACCTGACGTGGACGACAGACGCTGACACAGCATTTACCCAACTGCAACAGACAGACTTCGACACCTACACTGGGTCCACCAGATCAAAACAGATCATTTACACAGACTGTAAATGAGAAAGGGGGTTTCATGACAGTTTGGTACAAACGACCAGTGGCGTCAATCTCCTCAGAGAAATTAGATAGCTTGGCATTGGGTCAGCCTCTCTGTCTAAGAGCAGGAATGATATCAAGAGGTCAAATTGTTTATGCCATATTCTGTATCTTCTATTCTGCTAGAGCAGCAACCTAATTCTATTAACAGCCATTTTACTCTGTAAAAGTGTGAAGCTCACACTAAAGGTGATTCTGTTTCAACAGGTAAATGCTCAAGCAGATACAGCAGCAGAGGAAGCGGCAACTAACCAACATACTGATTACAGTATGTTGGTTAGTTGCCGCTTCCTCTGCGGCAACTAAGAGGAAGCGGCAACTTCCTCTTAGTTGCCGCTTCCTCTTAGTTGAGGAAGCGGAAAAAAGATTTCCTTTCTGTGAGAGAAAGGAAATCTTTTTCCTTTCTCTCACAGATTTAGCAGAAGCACAGAGCCACACTAACAACATAGAGAAAGCAGAATTAAAATGTTTTAACAATGTATGTCAATCTAAGGACGGCCGTCCATGTCTGTTTAAATGTTTATTTGTTGTTCCTGTTTTATTGAAAATTGTCTGGTTTCACAAATTACTCTTTTACCTTTTACTTCAAAATGTTTAAATTTTCTGACAGGCAACACTACAGGAGGCCAGGACATACAAGCCCCTGGCCAACCGTTTGATCGCTTGCAAACGGGTTGCATTGAACTAACACCATGTGAAGGAAAGAAATATTGTCATGTGGCTGTTGACATGTTTTCCCTAAAGGTAAAGCAGATGCCTCTGCAGTCGCAAAGGTGTTAGTGCGAGAAAACATTCACCCTAGATATCCCACATGAAATCAAAAAAAACTCTCATGGATCAAAGCACTACCGGTAGTGTTTACTGACCAAGAGAGGGAGGGGAAGGGCCAGTACAGGTATGTACTGTGTGTACATAACCAAAATGTTGAGCCTTATACACACAGGTAAATGCAGCAATCCCGCAACCAGCAGAGGGCCAGTTTCATAAACCTCAACACACGCCAGCCATTGCGGAAAGGAACAGGCCAACAGCTGTTGCAGATCAAGGAAGAGATGGCCTTATAAAGTGTTATTGATCCATTATGATCAAAATGAAGGATTGTAAGGGAAATGTAACATGTGGTATACTTTGATTGATCAATATTGAATCTCTAACAAATGTCACTTTGATGTTGCTATTTCCTGTTGAACTGAATGAGTGTTAGCCTGAATACTCCAGTTACAGTAATCTAATTAGTCTGGATGTAAAGAACTACTTTGATGTCATGTGACTTTCTCACCCAAAATTCACCTAACAAAGACTTTAAAGCACGGGGGATTTATGGTGGTAGTAGACATTAAGACAGATGTTACACTCCAGGGGTCTGAGATAAAGCAGGGAACAGGGGACATACTTTCACCTATTTCCTGAATATCAAAGAGGCTGATCGATAAGTTTTGTTCCTCTCTAGGAGGAGCTGTGAGATGTTTGAAGTGCTCCCTTTCTTGCATGTCATTAACTGTTTAACCACCCCCTACCGAATGGGTGGGTTAGCCAAATGTATAAATACCAACCACTGTCTTCCTATCTGGGTGCATATGACAAACTCAACTCTGTTGTATGTACCATTAAATGTGTGACAATACTGTAAGATAATTGTGTCTCGTTTCCTCCTTGCTAAAGGTGGGATTGTAGAAATTGCCACGACAATACTCCATACATAAACAGATTTATAATTTAAATCAACATTAACAAAAACAAAAAACAGGTTTGCTCTTCATCCCAGACACAAACTGCAAACTTTTGGAGACAGCTTTCTGTGTGGCAGCCCCCACCCTCTGGATCTCTTTCCCTGCTGTGATGGGAGATTTTATATTTAGTTAAGTTTCATATAGTTATAAGATTGAAATATTATTAAGATGTGTTCCTGTGTGTTTAGGACTGAAAACATGTGGGGTCAGCTTGGCAGACTCAGATGTGTATTCTTTGGAGATACCTTTGTGCCTCTGTTGAGACAAAAGGTCTTAACAGCAGGGGCCATCCTACTGTCTGCAGTAGAGTGCATAGGTGTTACAGTCAGAGACAAGGGTCTCTGAGAAAACAGGTTTTAACACTTGGAGTCTAAGCAAGCCTGATGTTATTGTAACTTTCGAAGGGGTTCTCATTCAGATTGGGGGTTCACTGAATCTAAATCTGAAGACAACACACAGAGAGCTGATTGGATAAACATTCTACCTCTCTGAAAGGTGGGGCTTATTTAGTATAAATCAAATGTGATTACATTGTTCGGTGCAATTGACCCCAAGTCAGACAAATTGACAAGGGTGCTCTGGTCCCTGGCCGCAGCCAGGTAGAATTGTATGAACGAGAATTGATAATTGTTTGCTGTGAAATGTAATTAAATATTCCATTACACTGCCGAAATACGCAACCCTAGACATCTTCAAAAACATTCTCAAGCACCACCTTTCACTAAAGGCCGGTATATGCTTCTCCAAGTTCGTTACGGACGGTAACTTTTTGATTTATAGTTCTACGAGCCTTTTTTTTCTGAAAAAAATTCACCGCCAGAACAGTAGTTGGCGCAACGGAAGTCAAGCTTAGAGAAGCCTACCTCATGAGGTATATAGAAGAAGTCCACGCTGGTTTATTTACGTCCCCCAGGCTCCTCACACACAGTGAACGATGGCAACTAACAGAAAAAGGCTGTTGATGACGCGACAGTTTTTGCTTCATGGATGCCCCCCTTAGGTCCTTGATGATAAACTACTTTAATGGTAGATTACAGTATTTGCGGTTGCACCAGTGTGCTATTGTCGGCCTCATTACTGCACACAGACGCTTGGCATCTTCTGCAGATGACAGGTTGGTGAGAGGTAGCTGAAGTCTGCACTGTAGAGGGTGACGAGGAACAGAGTCAGTACCATTACCTGCAGGGCCCCTGTGCTGCAAACAACTGTGTCCGACACACAGTCCCGGATCCACCCATACTGGGGTCTGTTGGTGAGGTAGTCCAATATCAAGGATGTGAGGCGCAGGTCTGCTCCAGTTTGTGCCTCAGAAGTGTCGGTTGAATGGTGTTGAAAGCACTGGAGAAATCAAAGAACATGATCCTCACAGTGCTCCAATATTTCTCCAGATGAGTAAGAGCTTGTGTGTAGTAGATAGATAACGGCGTCATCAACCCCAATGCCAGGCACATAGGCGAACTGCAGCTGGTCCATCGATGGTCTCATCAGGGGGCAGAGGTGTTTAAGGAGAAGCCGCTCCAGGGTCTTCATCAGGTGGGATGTTACTGCATGTTACTGAGCCTGGTGGTGCAAGCCCGGATGCTGCGGTACACTCCGGCCAGACGGCAGCAGGCAAAAATGTTTATGACTGGGGTGAAAGGGGTCTTTGATGATCTGGTTTGTTTTCTTCCTACAACGCTGGGTGTAGAGGTGCTCCCATGGATGGTAGCGCCGTCGAGGTGATGTGCTGGGCAATGCAGCTGCCATACCAGGCGGGGATGCAGCCAGTCAGGATGCTCTCTATGGTGCACCAGTAGAGATCCGCAGCCAGCGGAGGAACAATAGCCGCTCTGGCCGTCTTCCTGATGGAGTCTGTGTGGTGGGTCCAGGTCAGGTCATCACTGATGTGGACCCCGAGGAACCTGAAGCTGCTGACTCGCTCTGCCATAGTCACGTTAATGGAGAGGGGGGCGTGTTCTACTCCTCACCTCCTCTCTGTAGGCCTTCTCATCGTCGCCGGTGATCAGGCCTATGACAGTGGTGTCATCAGCAAACTTTACGATGGTGTTGGCGCTGTGGGTGGCCATGCAGTCATGGCTGAACAGGGAGTACAGGAGAGGACTGAGCACGCAGCCCTTGGGGGCACCGGTGTTGATAGTCAGGGTGGAGGATGAGGTGCTTCCTATCCGCACCGCCTGTGGTATGCCCGTCAGGAAATTCAGAATCTACTCATGGAAGGCGATGTTAAGCCTAAGGTCTCTGAGCTTGGGGAAGAGATTCAGGGGCACGATGGTGTTGAATGCTGTTCTGTATTCAATGAACAGCATTCACACATGTGTTCCTACTCCCTATGGTCCAGGTGGGAGAGGGCAGTGTGAAGGGTGAGGGAGATGGCATCTGAAGTCAACCTATTTGGACTGTAGGCAAACTGAAGAGGTTCCAGAGAGTCAGGGAGGGAGGAGGTGATGAAGGGCTTGACTAGCCGCTCAAAACACTTAATGATGGTGGAGGTGAGTGCAACTGGGCGGTAGTTGCTCAGGCAGAGGATTTTAGCTTTTTTGGGAACAGGGACAATGATGTTCTCCCTGAAAGATGCGGGGACTACAGACTGGAGCAGTGACAGGTTGAAAATGTGTGTGAACAGCAGTGTTAATTTTGGCAGCTATTTTGAACTGCATAATAGTCTAGCTTGCAGTACTTAGGTTGTCCATTAGATATCCCTACCAGCATAGGTCTATATCAGGGGTTGGCAACCTTTACAATCAAAAGAGCCATTTTGCCCCCTCTTCCCCCAAATAAAAGTGCATAAAAGGTGTTCAGATCCTGTGGGAGAGATGCAGACACTACATCAGCCCTGCTAGTCTTTTCTTTATAGTCTGAGATGGTTCTGAGTCCTGCCCACATGTTCCTAGTGTTGGAGCCCTTGCAGTGTGACTCAACTTTGTCCCTGTAAAATCCCTGTTTAATTATTCGGAGCGCATAGCTGGACGTCCTGTACTCCTCCAGATCAACTTAGATGTAGGCATCAGTTTACGCTTTGAGTGATGAAGGATGGTGCTGAAGAAGGCTGTCGTGTCTTAAGCTCTCCCTCAGCTCTGCTCTTTTTGAAATGTTGTCGTTATTTATTCTACTTTTTTTTAGCATTGTGCACTCTAACAAAGAGAGCCCTATCATCATACATGATACAGAACAACATTAAGTTTTGTGGCCAGAGATGGTTTTTAGACCTCTCCAGACACCGCTGATGTTGTTCTGCTGCTACTGCTGCTGCTGCTGCTAGTCCTCCATCTTCCTCTTGTAGCTGTTCTTCCACACCCTGATCCTCCTCCTCAGCTCCTTCTGAACAGCTCTCACCTCCTCCTTGTCTCCTAACCTGGAAGCCCTCTTTTTCTCCTTGAGGAGAGCCTTCATGTCCGGATTAATCCATGGCTTGTTGTAAGAGAAGCACCGTACAGTCTTGGTGGGTACAGTGTTCTCCACAGAGAAATGAATGTAATCCGTGATGCAGGTGGTGAGGCTGTCGATATCTCGCACATGACTCTCGCACAGTTCTTCTGACACAGTTGACAACTTTTCGAAAAACAACTTAAACTCCTCTTAGAGTCCAAAGGATTGGCTTGATACTTTCTTGACTCTTGTTGTTCTGGGTTTGAACCCTCTTAGTTGAATGCACTTATTGTAAGTCGCTTTGGATAAAAGCGTCAGCTAAATGAAATGTTATGTAATGTAATACTGGGTCATTTTACCCTTAACACCCTCAAGATGGGGTTTATTTGAATGGCGTGTCTGTGCTGTGATGTCAAATTTGCCATTTTTACTTGAAAAGTAAGTTCTTCCAACTTGTATCTATATTCAATCTGCACCACACGACACAATATCATATCCAGCTGAAAGTTGGTCCAAAGACCCTTTGTTAAAGTGTGATGGAGACATCTTGTGAAAGTCATGGCTACAAGGATTTTTTTTTTAATGTTTTTTACGGTTGTTGCATTTTTTGAGGAGCTTAGTGTGCATGAGAAGCTGCCAAATGGTGAAATGACTTTTCACCATTTATTTCTACTAAGGGTCTTGCATAAGGTTGTGGCATAATTGCTAGTTAGCCCACCCTACACAATTTCAAGTTTAAAGGTTCCCCGACATATGAAAATGGGGAGGTTTGCATCGTGGCCAGACTTCTCGGACATTCAATTTGTATGTGGCATAATATGAAATTTTGCTGTGAAATAGTATATGACAGAGTACATGCTTAAAGGGATATTCCACCGAAATATACAGAGTCCACAGAACACGTTTGGAGTCTCAGGGGTAAACAGTGTTTCACTAAAATTGAAATAATTGAACACCTTCAGACGTTGCAAAAACGGCAGAAAAAAACATAACATGCCTTGATACTGCTTGTGTGGTGTCATCCAAGTGTCCACAAGCCCCAACATTCATTTTCAACTGGAAACAGCGTCATTTAGCCTAAATGTCCTCTGATGAGGTGCACACTAAAACTGAAAACTCTTGCGAAGAATGTCTGTTCACATGGCTACGTCCGCTAGCATCACCACCGATAGTGGACATTTAGGCTTAAAACAGTGTAAATTACCTAGCCTGGATGCCAGACGAACTTAGCCCCGCCCACAACATTTGAGGTCGGGAAGTTCGGTCTGGAGTCGCTTCGTTTGGGAGAAATTATGCCCGGTTCGAAATCATCCGGACCAATCAGATTGTCAGGGCGGGCTTTATACGATGATGGACAGATGATCAACGGTAACGTAATCAACGGGCCCTTGGGTTGAATTCGTTTTCAAAGACATGCCAGCCGCTGGAGAGCTGAGATGTGTTGATGCTGCCGTTGAGTCTGTTTTAGAAGACATCGACAGCGCATTCATTTTGAAAGAGGAACACAGCACGTGGAGGCGACGCCAAAGCACCGTGCTAATCCCTATCGCGCCGGCGCTTGGCTGTTCACACCGGACACTGAAGCGGCGCTGAACCGCCGGGCAGCGCTAATAATATCACCCGTTGATCCAGTAGATTAAAAGCATATACTTACTTGTTGCTCCAACATTAAGCAACAGCGTCCCAACATTAGTCTTTCTTGGTGTTGTCTTTATACAACATGTTCTGAGGATCATACAACTCACTGCACTTCTCCACTTCAATTATTAATTTAATGTCATCCATGTTGAAGAACTTCGCTGTTTGCTCCGTTAAATGTCGGGTGTCGAGGGTAAATAACGTATTTTCCACTAAGGCCTATGTGGAGAATACATAGTCCCCCCCCCTCTATCTTTTTATCTGTATCACTGCTTGTGTGGCTGTAGTTGATGGGCAGAGGGGGACATTTAATAATGTCATTGGTCAAATTAAAACTCCAGGACAACAGAAGGGGACTTCAAAGTATGGGACATATTTGATCATTTATATCATATAAAATATGTCATCAATATAGTTTAAAATCGTTTCTCAGTGTGTTTCCTGGTGCGATACACTCGAGTCAAGCGCAAAAAAATAGACTCGACGCCGAAACGATCGCTGCACGGCGCGAGACAGCCTTGGCGCAGGGCAGTGCTTCAGCCTCCGGTGTGACCCGCAAAAGTTTTAACATGGGAGTGGATGGGAGCCAGCTGTTATTTAAGGCTTGACGCTGCGCTGAAGGGTCGCTTCGGCATCGCTTCAGCGTCCGGTGTGAACCCGGCGTTAGTAAATAACTCACAATGCGTTGCTTAACATACGTCACATACTACGTTGCTCTGATTGGTTGTAGGTCTATCCAATTGAGTGAAGAGGAATTTTATTTCCTGGTCAGTTGAAACACGCCCCATAATCACAGCCCAATGGAGCGGTCTCAGACTCACATTCTGACTAGAATTGTGAGTCTGACAATGTCAGGCTATAAATTACCTTGTGTTGAATCGAATATGGATGTCGGGGCTTCCGGATACTTGGATGACACCACAGAATGAATGTATATATGCAGTATGGCTGAAAGACTGTTTACCCCTAACGCCTAGTGTTTTGAAGGGGTGACCCCAATTCTGCCACATTTTTTTAAGAAATGAATGATACCTATCCAGGTAGCCTCAGTCAAATGATTGAGTATGTTAAATTGGGATTCGATGAAAAAGGGAGGTTTTAGTAAGAGGCAACTTGAACTGCTAAAAGGAGAAATTGGAAGTGAGAGAGACGAAAGAACAACAGCGGATTGCAACTCTGTCCAAAAGAACATGGAAAATATGGAAACCTTTTCAAGCTATAGGAAAGCCCCACCTCCACAACCATCTCACTAGGTGGAAGAAGACACAAGCGAGGATGAGCCGGAAGAGAGAGTTGCTAAAGGAGGACCACACCCTTATTCCACCACAGGCAGTATGATGCATGATGACTGGTAAACATATGGTCGAAATTACGATTATTCAAATATTTATTAATATGTGCCCTTATTCTGAAGTCTATGCTTTATTCTTTAATTGACTGGAGCATGAGCAATAAAGTGAATCACTTCCGGTTCAGGAAAGCACCAATGACGGCTGCATGTCTTCCTCCTCCGTGAAACCAGGATATCGGTGCCCGGTTGTTCAAACCCTTAATGATGGCAATCCTAACACTCTCTGACCGGCGCGGAGAAATGCGGGTCCGGTCTGACCGGTCTGAACAGCCAGGCGGGAGCGCGCTTGAGAATAGCGGTGCGCGGCGCCGCCTATACATGATGTGCTGCTGCTCGAACTTTTTCTACCCTTTTTGTCGAACAAACGGGGCTGCCCTCCCTGCTTTTCCACTCGCGCTGTTTTTTTCACCGCCAGTCACCACACACATACAACTCTCCTCTTTCACTTTACAGTTGCTTGAGAGTGAGAGCCAGTCAGCTGGGCCGCTGAATGCTTTGGAGGAAGGACTGAATTGTGCATGCTAAATAATCATTTCAACTCGATTATAGAAGTTTGGGATCGTTTGACCCAATAATCTAAATCACGATTAAATTTTGATTAATCGAGCAGCCCTACTTCAAAGTAGGAGCTAGAGGGACACCCATTGTGGAGCAGTGCTCAGTGCATCTAAGATGTGAACTGGACAATAAGGTAACAATTCTTGGTGTCAACACACTGTCCCATAAATTTGATGTGCAGTGATTTGATGTACTATCTTGTTCTTTGTTCAATACCAGAGGGCATCAAGGTTTTAAAACCAGAAGAATGTTCTCCTTTGGAAATGGTTAAATACAGTCCCAGTGCACTCTTGTATGCATAAGAGTGCAAGCTTGTTAACAGCGATATCACCTCCACATCTACCTGATTTCATAATTTCATGTCTCACACAGTTCATGACACCTGATTCATTCAAGCACACATCACATGTGAGTTCAGGGCCAGTGAGCAACTATGAGAAGAAGTGGTATAAAGACACGATAACACCATAAAGGTTAAACCTAATACATGTGTATTGGACAGAGGATGCTGCTACTGTGCAATGCTGTTTTTTAACTTCCCTGTTTATCATCGAACATAAATATATATTCAGCAGGTTTTGTTATTATTGTTATTCAATGAGTACATTCAGCAACTGACTCTTTCTACCCAGTTGCATCACAGAGCGCCACAGGAAGTCATTTCAGCCTGTTATCATCAGACCTTACAATTCCACGCTCTTCAATTGATCAGCCCTGTACTTATTTCACCCTGTAAGCACAATACACCTTCATTTTACAAGAAGTTATCAAAAAGAAAAGCAAAGATCAATAATATCCCAACCATTGACCACAAGTGATTAAGGGTTAGTGATGAATGACAAGAAGACTGTTGAGCATGATCATGCAAAAGCCTCAACAGTTGCCCAAAGACAAAGTCAAACTGATAAAAACCTCCTATAAATTGTAGCTGCTTGATTAAATGAAGTATGTTGAGCAAGGAGGGTATGCTGAATTTCTGGGTTCATTATCATGTCTGAATGATAGATGGAGCAGTCAAGTATCCTTTGATTTGTCTATTTAAAAAAATAATCCATGCTTTCCAGACCATAATGACGTTAGACACTCATTTATAACTTGGTGATTATTTTGTCCGCAGCTCATATTTGCATTAACACTTTTGAACATGTAAAACCTGCAATAGAAACATGGAGTAGTTATATGCTGCATATAAATTGGCTTAGGCTTCTTACCAGAATTTTGTCAGCTTTGGCCTCACTGATGCCCTTGATGTTCAGCAACTCCTTCTTAGGTGTATAGGCCACCGCCTCAATCGTGTGGAAACCTGCATCCTCCAACTTCTTGATGTCACTGGCACTGATACCACATTGCTGTAATGGAAAAAATTTCAATGGGTGAATTTACCAAGCAGTTTTCAGACATGTTTTGCGCAGGATCTCTGGGGGAATTGGGTCCACACATCCTCGGCACTTTGCCTTTCACACAATAAACCAACACAATGTATTTATATAGCACTTTTCTAGTTTTTACGACCACTCAAAGCACTTTCTTTTTGCCATTCACCCATTCAAACAAACATTCATACACTGCATCTATATGAGACAGGCAAATTTGGGGTTCAGTATCTTGCCAAAAAACACCTTGGCATGCTTATGGGGAGACTCCGATCAAACCACCGACCACCTAGTTAGCGGACGTTCTTTCTACCATCCTCTGACCATGTAAATCATGTGATATTGTTAACATCACATCAACATGTCATCCTCTAGTATTGCACTGCTTTTTCATCCTGATATGTTTGTAGTTGTGGTTAGTTTTTTGCATTTTTGCATCTGTTGCAATGTTCGAGATTTTTTGTCAGCTTTATACTCTGGGGGAAAGGAGAAAGACAGCACTCACTCAGACATTTTGATTCACACCTCCTCCAGAGAAACTACTAAACCAGAAAGCAGGCTAAGAGAGGTTGAAACAAAGTTAACTAAGGCATGTGTAAGACTTTTAACATTCTCTATGAAAATGTATACATTTTCATGATCATACCTTCAGAAGTATGAAAGCACAATAGAAGACTAGAGGGGACAATACAATCTAAAAATTATTATTATATCATTGCAGTTTGTCAGTGCTTCTCAGCAGGAAAGATCATCGGTGCCAACCTGCCCACCATCCAGGACCTGTACACATCCAGAGTCAGGAAACGGGCAGGAAAAATCACTGCAGACCCCTCTCACCCTGGTCACAACATTTTCAAACTCCTCCCCTCTGGTAGGCGCTACAGATCTCTGTTCACCAAAACCACCAGACACCCCTCGCCGTCTCACTTCTGAGCAGCCAACCCACTGTGGCACTGTGCAATAACCCTGGATCCTTATAATAACCACTGTACAGTTACCCCCGAAATTATATTATATTTTATATAATATATATTATAATTATAATTAATCATGTTTACTTATTTCACCCTCACTGGAAAATTGTAATATGCACACCTGCACTTCTTTTCTTAGTTATATTGTTTTGTTTTGTTTTGCTTTGCTTTGCTTTGTTTTGTTTTGTGACATGTATTCTTTGTAAGTAACTGAGAGCCACTTTACCGAGTCAAATTCCCTGTTTGTGCAAACTTACTTGGCCAATAAACCTGATTCTGATACAGTGGGGCAAAAAAGTATTTAGTCATCCACCAATTGCGCAAGTTCTCCCACTTAAAAAGATGAGAGATGCCTGTAATTATCATCATAGGTACACTTCAACTATGAGAGACAGAATGGGGGGAAAGAATCCAGGAAATCACATTGTAGGATTTTTAATGAATTAATTGGTAAATTCCTCTGTAAAATAAGTATTTGGTCGCCTACAAACAAGCAAGATTTCTGGCTCTCACAGACCTGTAACCTCTTCTTTAAGAGGCTCCTCTGTCCTCCACTCGTTACCTGTATTAATGGCACCTCTTTGAACTCGTTATCAGTATAAAACACACCTTTCCACAACCTCAAACAGTCACACTCCAAACTCCACTATGGCCAAGACCAAAGAGCTGTCAAAGGACACCAGAAACAAAATTGTAGACCTGCACCAGGCTGGGAAGACTGAATCTGCAATAGGTAAGCAGCTTGGTGTGAATAAATCAACTGTGGGAGCAATTATTAGAAAAATGGAAGACATACAAGAACACTGATAATCTCCCTCGATCTGGGGCTCCACGCAAGATCTCACCCCGTGGGGTCAACATGATCAGAAGAACGGTGAACAAAAATCCCAGAACCACACGGGGGGACCTAGTGAATAACCTGCAGAGAGCTGGGACCAAAGTAACAAAGGCTACCGTCAGTAACACACTACGCCGCCAGGGACTCAAATCCTGCAGTGCCAGACGTGTCCCCCTGCTGAAGCCAGTACACGAATGGGGCCATGTATCGTGAGATTTTGAGTGAAAACCTCCTTCCATCAGCAAGGGCATTGAAGATGAAACGTGGCTGGGTCTTTAGCATGACAATGATCCCAAACACACCGCCCGGGAAATGAAGGAGTGGCTTCATAAGAAGTATTTCAAGGTCCTGGAGTGGCCTAGCCAGTCTCCAGATCTCAACCCCATAGAAAATCTGTGGAGGGAGTTGAAAGTCCGTGTTGCCCAGCGACAGCCCCAAAACATCACTGCTCTAGAGGAGATCTGCAGGGAGGAATGGGCCAAAATACCAGCAAAAGTGTGTTAAAAGCTTGTGAAGACTTACAGAAAACGTTTGACCTCTGTCATTGCCAACATAGGGTATATAACAAAGTATTGAGATGAACTTTTGTTATTGACCAAATACTTATTTTCCACCATAATTGCAAATAAATTCTTTAAAAATCAGACAGGGATTTTCTGGATTTTTTGTTCTCATTTTGTCTCTCATAGTTGAGGTATACCTATGATGAAAATGACAGGCCTCTCATCTTTAAAGTGGGAGAACTTGCAAAATTGGTGGCTGACTATATACTTTTTTGCCCCACTGTAAATTCGAATAATCCCTAGCGATATAATACATTTTATGAGCATGACCTGGACATGGGTTGGCAGAACAAATGGATACTGATTACATTATCAATCAATAAAATTAATTCATTAAGGTATGTTTAAATTTGTGTTAAGATCAACACAACGCCATTCACAGCTGATTCAAATCCTTAGTAGAAGTGTCAGGAAAAAGTTTAAGAACATCTGAGTGATGGCCAGCTCAGTTAAACAGCTCCACAAAATACAGCCTCCAAACTGAACATTAAAATAAATCAGCACCACTTTAAGTAAAAACAGAACTTTGTGATCACGGGGGATTTATTGCAGAGCTGTACATATAGGGCATATTATCATTAAGATCATACCCCATCAGTGACTTTTAAATTATTGATACTGAGATGATTAAATGATTAGATGGCTGTTTAAAATACTGGATTATTACTGAATGGAAAGCCAAACAGGAACCGCACTGGTCAATAAGAAACAAATTCTTAAAGGTACTGGTTCACACATGCAGGTTCCAGCTTTGTGAAGGGGAGACTCCCTATGGACTACAACTTTGAACCAGCAGCAATCACAGAATTCAATGTCACAACATTGCCTTTAATAATACTTAGTTGCTATTAAGGACAAACAAAATTAAAGTTCACCCAGCTTACTTCCCATTCATTTCACAGTGACTCTGAATTGGCTGCTAATGGATGTTCGCTCTCACTCAAACAGTGGCAAGTTACATTTATTAAACATAACACAGATAACAAACCTCTAATCTTGACAGAGGTTGTGGTCCACAGTTTTCTTCCTCCTCTACCTCGGCCTCGTCTCTGGCTTCGCTCCTCATAGCCATGTTTAGAGTATGACAGTCTAGTCTACAGAGAAGAAATAGGAGGTTCAGTGTTGAGGTGACTACAGTGAGCATGAGGGCTACATTCACGTAAGAACTGAGGGATGTTGTCACGGAGTAGTTCATAATTCACAAACCCTGAGAGAGTGGCTACTAAAACGTTGACAATCTTAGCTGAATGCAATGGCCGATGAAAGACGTGGTTACCCTGTATCGACCAGTATATCATCTAGCAATGTAATACGCATACTAAAGCTTAGCTTGTTAGCATAAGCGCCACCACAAACAGCGCAACACGTCGTCAAATATGTGGACTGAAATGCCAAGCTGATACTTACATGCAGCTTCTTGATTCCCCTCAAACTCTGTTGTTTGATAACTGAAGCTCCCGCGCGAAACACGTAATACGCACTTATCTGACGCAATCACGCAATGGACGTCAACACCGCAAGTTTTGTGATCAGTCAAGCCAGGTAAACACAGGAAACAGACCGATCTACCCTTCAAAGTAAAATCTCTAAAGATGGTCAATCTAAAGATTTTAGTTTGACAATTCTGTTAGGAAGTATATATAAATCTGACATAGCTGACATGGATTTGAATAAAGCGTACTATGGTTCAGCGTTAATGTTGTTTATGATTTAAATGTTCTTTTATTAATATATATTTTTTAAATGTATTATTATTGTACTTTCATCATTGCATTAAAACTGATTAATAATTATTAATGAATCACTATCTGGAGGAGGTTTGAATTATATAACTGATATTGATTTTACCTAATTCATGAAAACATATATGTTTTCCTGTGCTGCTGCAACTGGCCATGGTTGGGGATAGGACATGTGTTGTGCAGAGGTAATTATCCCTGAAAGAAAGTGTTCCCCACATTATTTCAGTGAAGGCTGATTTATACTTTTCTGTACGTGTTACCACACTTTTCCCATTGCTCCGAGTTTGGCAATCAGGGTAATCACAATTTTTTTCCTCTTAATGCAAACGTTTTTTAATGATAATTTGTGTAAGTTTGAGGTTAAAAAATAAGCCTGCTTCACCCTTGTTGATTTTAGGTGATTTCAATAAATGCAACCTGAAATATCCAGGATTTTGTCAATATGTGAAGTGTAACACAAGGAACAACCAACTCCTTGATAGGTACTATGGTGATACTGAGGATGCCTACACAGCCAGAGCTAGACCTCCCCTTGGTAACTCTGATCATAATTTTATCCAACTGCTCCCCAGGAGCTTGTCAGTTTTCAAGTCCAGCAAACCGGAAATTAAGTCGGTAAATGTATGGTCCAGCAATAATACAGAGGAGCTAACTACTAATGATAATTTATGGTTAATTTATGTTGAATCAGTCTGTGTTATACTGGACTCAGTTCAGCTCAAAGATCCCAGATCATACCTCCATTCTGGAACATCATTTGGAAATGGAAGTCTGAAGGTAAAATTTATTGTGTATTTTAATATGCGCTTTCTGAAGAAAGGATCAACACAGAGAGTCACAGGGATCTCAGGGTGAAGATGGAGAACAGTCAAATGCAAGGATCTAATATAAGAGAACTAAGGCTGTTTGTCTAAACCAGATCAGACTGGTTCTGTAGGCAAAGTTTGAGACACAAATAAATTATTTGCATAAATTTCAATTAGGTTCTTGGACAGTCAATAAGTAATGGAAAGGTCATACAGATATATAAAAATGTCGTACAGGTTTCAAATCATAACGCTTCAGGTAATAAAATTCTTAGACGGGTACAAAATAGGTTTCAACCGCACATAGTTATTTTCCACTATAGCATATAATTGTAATTATTTGTGGATATTTTGGATGTCGCTGCCTGTCTGGAAGGAAAGAAAAAATACGGGGCACGTCTAGACCGTGTGCTTGCGCATGTGTACATCAATAACTGCAGACTCCAATAAAAGCCTGTAAGCCTGATATATGAATTGAGATGTGTATGCCTTTGATATTTAGGAAATCTCATAAGTGTGAATGTTGTCTAAACTGCTTTGTTGCACTTTTATTTATTTTATCAATAAATGTATTTATTTATATTAGTCCTTAATAAATCAGTGAGTGAAGACACAATACTGCTTTTTAGAGCCTCATCACAAGATGCTGATGCCATATGTCAGGATTTCAATATTTTAGCTATATTCTGTGTCTGACTGAACTCTAAATAAATAAAGATAGAAGCATTTCAAATTATAGCTGTACTGTTAACAATAATGATAGTTACAGTTTGAGCCAGATAAATGGCCTTCAAACAAATGATTAATAATAACCTTTTCCTTCCTACTGTTTAATCTTGAAATTAGAATGTGTGAGCGCCAGAATGTGTTTCGTTGTTCTGGTTAAATTGTTTTGAATGTCTGTACAAACAGAACAATGTTTGATATAGCAAGAACACAATAATCTTTTCTCCAATTGTCAACACCATTGGCCCACATGCCATTAGCTGTGTCACTTCCTTATTCCAATACCAAGAGGATGGCCTATGCCTGCACACTTTCGAGGAGGAAGAACCAAGATCTACTGTTGCGCCGGCTGTTTGATGCGTTCTGATGGGTCTCGTGTTCTGATGCGACTTGTTGGATGCCCATTGCTTTGCTGATTGTATTCTAAGTAAATACTTGATTGAACAAACCGAGTCCAGCTCATCTACTCATATTTAGGATAAACCAACACGCCTGACACATACATGACCCATTTTCTTAGACCACTGCATCTAATTTCATTCATTCAGTCCTTCTTTATCTTTACCAACTAAAGTGTTCTCTTTGCAGGAATATGGTGCCAGTATGACTTTATCTACAGCAACAGAAATAAGAAGCGTGAAGACCAAATCAAAAATGTTTTACACGTCTCTGCATTTTTTAAATACCTTTAGCGAGTTCAGGATAAACACAAACAAATGCTCTCACCAAAGGAGCACGTGGTGACATCAGCATTACTGCAGCAGTAACTAAGTTGGCTGGAATACTAAATCACACCATTACACACAACTTTCTGCAGGATGCATAGCGATGAGGTAATGAAGTGTATTTCTCAGACTGATCTCATCCATCTTGTTTGTAAGAAACCGGAAATTGGTGAGGAACACTTGTGTTGTGCCATAGTGCTTAAAAAGGTTACCATAGAATGGTGTGCCCTAACCCTAACCCTTCCTTTGAAGTGGGGAAGAAGATAAGTAAGGTGAAAACTATGCGTGTCTGTGTCGATGTTAATCAGAGAATGCAAGAGTCAGAGAGACCTACAAAGGAAGCCTTTGAAGGCCATTCTAACATTAGCTTTCATTTAACTTGTTGCCACAATATCCCACCTCATATCAAACTTATAAACACACACAGATCAAATAAACAGTCTTGCTTAGCATGTATAATTATTTATAGAGTGAATTTGGGGTGGGCCTCGGCTTATATCGGCTCATCGGCCACCAGGTCATGAGACCTGAGTGACCAATTGGAGTTGACCTTTGTGGCTTTTCACACCTATGTGTGAAGTCCACCAGAAGAGAAGGAACCTGTTGCCCCCTGGGAGCATGAGTTCCTTGACTATCTCAGAACAATGAAACCGGTGGCATCTTGAGTTCACGCCAGCACATGCGGCATGTTTGTTTAATGCTTTGACCACATGTAGGCTGAAAAGAGGCCAGTGGTTTGCACAAAAACCATGTCCCAACACTTGGGAGCGCTGGTCGGCACGTGTTAACCTTTGGCCTAGGGCGTAGCCTTGACATCGGATTCCACACCCCTCCTCTAACGGCGTCGTTTTGTTGGTGGGATGGAAAAGACGGACGTGTCTGAAGTATGCAGGGTGATTAAACCGAACCACGTGCCAGCAGAAATTGTTAAAAAAGGGTTTTACTGTAGTTTATGGAAAAAGACAGGCTTCTCCCTATAGGTCTCATTAGCTGTTGTGGGTCATAAAGAGGCTGCATTATTTCAATGACAGTTTCATCACCAGGTAATAAACACCTTGTAGGGGTTTTTACCCTTCCGTCAAAGTTATTTTAATCTGACTATGATGTCACAGCTGGGACCTTGTATCACATGGATTATTTGGACTGTATGTCTTCTCCTCACTTTTCCGTTGTTTTTCCAGTCGTGAATCTCTACCATCTTTAAGATTGTTGAGATAGTTTCAGCTTAGATGAGCAGTCTCACACCTGTGCTGTGTTTGACGCTGTTCTTTTGAAATAATCTGCAACCTGAGGAAGAATACCAGTGTGATTTAAATCTATGGGTGAGAAGGACAGGCAATTGTGTAGAGGACACTCCCACTCCCACTGTTGGATATAATGAAAGAACACCTCTTTTGTTACTTATTAGAAGGCATCCTTTTAACATATACGCTCTGATTCAGTCTGCCCATAAGGATGTAGAGTATATGTTTACTAAAGACATGATCACATTACTTTTCATAAATATGTTTGTTTAAAATAATACTATCATGAATATGTCCCACAAATCAACATCATAAAAAACAACTTAATTATGTACAGACATGGAATTGAATGACTTTCAAGATATTTTAGAGGCTCAGTCGTTCCCAGTGTTTCCATTTCTATTTGGATTTATTTGAAACAAATTCACTGTGTTAAATACGTGAAGGAGACAACAGATGTTCATTATTAAGTATTACTAACCTTTATTATCTAAATTGAGAAAAGACAAAGAAAACAAAAGCAATACAGAAAACAGAAATTATGACAAACACAGGCTTTTAAAATATTTGATTTTACTGTGTTTTACACATGTCTTCTTGTTTTGGAGACTGAGGCCACCACTCGTCCTTTCTGGCTGCATCGAGTCCTGTAGCTGCATCTGCAACACACCAGACTTTTATCAAACCAATGAAGATCAAGTAACAGAAGAAAATAAAATCACCTGTTCTACTGTATTTTATAGTGGCAGTGATGATCATTATGGTCTTAAATTGACCCTGTTTCAGACCTGTGATCTATGATATCCAAAGACCGCATTATAGCTCATACTGCAACATAAAGCCACCTCTCCATGAATTTTATTTTCCACTTGTTGGACATCTGAATAAAGGACTGAATAAGCCAATGTAAAGTGAAACATCCTAAAAGATCACTGGGTTTTGTAGCCTTACTGCAGACATTAAATGGTAAATGGATTTGTATTTATATAGCGCTTTTCTAGTCTTGATGACCACTCAAAGCGCTTTACACTACAGTTTCACATTCACCCAACCACACACACATTCATACAGTGCATCTATCCCAATACTTTGTTATTCTATGGGGGCGCATTGCCCTACTATAAACTGACACTTTTTAATAAAACTAAAAATGGTCAACCTTCTGCCTTTAACGCAAACAGTGGCTAAACATTTTATAAGCCCTAGTTTGGGATGGGCTGCAAAAAGATAGGGTTTTTAAATACAGTTGGGATGGGAAATTTTTTTCAAAAATATCAAAAAAGAACTGATAAGCATTCAAAAGCAATGTCAAATCCACTTATTCTAAATTACTAGCATCCAACTCACAAGCCGAGGTGGTTCAAATCTTTGTATATTTTGACTTACTATCTTTTCAAGTTATTTTTATATGTCATACTTCTGACTGGTGTCATGATTATGTATTGGTTGTATCTAATTTGTCCATCTTTTTTATATCCGCAAATATCAGAAAGACAAGAGTGTTCAACAGCACCACAAGAATGTTTAAAATGATCACACAGATGAAGCAGCACCTCTCAAACATTTTCATTACAAACTGTCTATTGGAACATTTATGGAGGAGTATTCATTTCAGGACTGTTGCATTAGACTGCTTTGCTTTTAGCTACTGGAATACATGAGTGATTGGCTCGGTTTTGGCTTATAATATCATTCAGTTAAATGAATATCTTGCTCAGCGGACAGGCACAGATTGAATGGAACTTCACCAGTTCAACAGTGGAGGTCGGTGCTGATTCATGTTTTAATGGAAGACTGATCAAATCCATCAACCCAAGTTTCTGTCAGTGCAACCCCAGTTTCCCTCAACACAGTGTGATATTGCAGCAGTTACCCCTCTCTGCATCTGGAGTATCAGGAACATGGGAAATCTCTGAGAAAACAAACAGCTTGAGTGTTCATGTTGTACAAAAACTCTTAAAGGGATAGTTCCCCAAAAAATGGCACTCTATCTACTCACCACTATGCTGATGGAGGGGTGGGTGAAGTGTTTTAGTCAAGAAACTTTTGGAGTTTCAGGGGTAAACAGTGTTGCAGCCAAATTCAATACAATTAAAGTAACTGGTTACTCCTTCTAAAGAACCAAAATAAATAATACCATGCCTCAATACTACTTGTGTTGTGTCATCCATGTGTCCGGATGCCGAGCCATTCAAATTTGTCTCGAAACAGCATTATTTACACCATGTTTTCAACCTAAATGTCCACAGATATCCTCCTCGGAGCCACTTTCACATTCGTACGCACACAGCTGCATCCACTAGTATCACTACTTCCAGTAGAGGACTTTTAGGCTTATACATATTGTAAATGAAGCTGAGTCTACACTTTATGACACAACACGAGCAGTATGGAGGCAGGTTATGTTTTTTTTGGTGTTATTATGTCTAAAGGAGGCACCAGTTACCTAAATTGTATTAGATTTGGCTGCAACACTGTTTGCTCCTGAGAATCCACAAGGGTTTCGTGGACTCAAACAATTCACCCACCCCTCCATTGGATTAGTGGTGAGTAGATAATGAGTGAATTTTCATTTTTCGGTAAACTATCCCTTTACAAAGGATTGTGGCAGACAAGCTATACAAAAAGTAGTTGACATAAGTTTTCTACCTGGAATGGTGCCAAGGCTGGAGTTATCAAAGAATTGCTTGGGAAAGGTTCTGGGCAGCAGGTCCGAGCTCCCACCCACATCAAAGAAACTGCTTTTGGGGGAGTCGAGCTGATAGACCTTTGGAAAGTCCATCACCTTCCTAGGAGAGTCTAGGATCTTCCTAGAAGTAACCAGTAACTTCTTAGGTGAGCTGAGGAAGCTGGAGGAGTCTGAGGTCTCTTGTAGACCCCTCTTGGTTGTCTTGCAGGGCGATGAAGGCTTGTCCACTTCAACTTTCCTCTTTGCCTTCAGATTGATGGCTCGGCTCTTCCACTTGCTAATCTCTGTCTGCTGAGTGGACACCAAGCTGTATTGAGACAGGGGCAGATGTCAATATGGATTTAAGAGTCATCGAAACTATCTGAGGAGTTCCACTGTCAGACTGGTTGTACTTACCATTCCAGCTCCGTTATTTTAAGGCAAAGCTGTTTGACTTCATTCTCAAGTTTGGTCTTGTCCAGCAGAATGCTGCTCTTGATCACCACACCTCTGGGGTTGGTCAGTTTAGTGTGAAGGTCCTCACCCTGCAAGACTAAATTTTCACATTGTCCATTTAACCAGTCTTCCTCTTAAAATGGGTAAAAAAAAAAATTAAAAAAAATCAAAAAAAACTTTGTTATGTGCACTTGTGTTTAATTACTGTGGCACAAGGAATTTATGTTACAAGCTGTTGTGTCTAATGGTAGAAAAGAGGACTTTATACAGTTACTATATTAATTTCCTTCACATCAATACTCTTCTTTTATTGTGAAGACTCTCCCCTGCTACAAGTGCTTTCATGTGACAGAGGTGAAGTTGTTAATTTTTAGCAACATTGTATGAACAATAAATTAAGATCTCAATCTAAAAGGAGAAGAAACAATAAAATCTGTCAGTAGAATCTGTAATGGCAACATTATTCAATTATTATCACATATGATAAAAAAAAAAAGATAAATGTAAATCTTTACTGCATAAAGTTTAAGCTAAAATTTTGCAGAGGAATTATATTATGGTAAAAATTGTAAAAATTAAAATCTCTCCATTTGTGAGATTCTCTGTTTTAGAACCACCGTGGATACATGAAGACATGAACAGCAAAAACATTAATCCTAAAAGGTGATCATGTGTTAATAATGCATTCAGTTTGTTACCACTCTGTTAAAGTGAATTTGTGATCCAGCTTCTACATTCCTATTATCAATTATCTTATGAAACGGCCAAAAGAAAAAGAACACTGTCACTACCTGAAGCTGAGAGCTACAGTTGAGGTCTAAATAAATTTTCACATCTCTGACTTACATGACTCCTCTCCTTGCTGTTGTAACCTCCTCAACGTATCCTTCAGATTCCTTAATGATTCTTCCTTCACGCTCAGCACTGTACTCATTCTCTGGATCCTGAGAAGGAAACACTCTGGTCACAACATTCAGCCACAGAACAAAGTGCAAAGTACAAATAATGCTTTTATGTGTCGTAAATGAGGAAGATTGACAACTAAGAATTTCATTCGACTGTCAACAGGCACAATTAGCTTTTTAAAATAAAGAGATAGTCCCTCCACTATCTGAAGAAAATAACAACAGAATATTATAATAACATATTAGGTTCAGCCAACAAATAAGACCAAACGGAAAAATAATAAAAATAGAATGGTACTTAAGATAGCGTTTAAGACCGTCAAGGCTCAACAGTCTCCTCGTGACACCACATTTTAATTATCGAGTCCCATTTTTTTGGGCAGGATCTGCACCATAAATATCAGTCTCCTAAACATGCCCGAGTGTTTTTATGAATAATTATCTGACAAAGCAATTTCACAAAAAGAAAACATGGATTCCATCAGTCAGACGTTTGTGTAATTCCACTGACTCACAGACAGACAAACAAACACAGATGAAAACATACGTCCTTTGTGTAGGTAACAAAAGGCTCTTACTCTTGTTTGTGTTTATCAGATGCAGAACTCAACTCCACCTCCATTTTGAACAGTTTAGTCTGGAGATTTTCCAGTTCAGCAGCACTGGGTGACGCTATTTTCTGATAAGGAAAAGAAAAATACAATATGAGCTGCTTCATGCGAGTCAAAGAACCAACATTTAAACATGTAAACAAAAAGGACTGCAAAAACTGAGCTCAGAGTCTGATATAAAGGTAAACAAACCTCTTCAGCTATAGAAAGGCTGCTATTTAGTCCGTACAGACAATACAAACCTCAGACTCTTGCAGTTTGCCCCTGAGCATTTGGATTGTCTTCTCTTTCTCATCGTTTTGCGCACAGCTGTCCTGCAGCTCTGTCTGCAGAAGCTGAGTGGCCTGCTTATGGCTGGACAGACCGTTTGTGGCCTTTATCTGTGCCTCCTCCAGCTGCTCATTTTGTACATGCAGAGCCTGTAACACAGAAAAATATGTCAATGGCTGTTGGACAGGTTTCCCCCTGAGATGGACACTGTAAGAAGAGACAGGAAAGGGATATAAGAAATTAAGAGGTCTTTACGAGCTAAGCTATTATGTATAAATGATAGCAGCTAAAAATAACAATACAATTGTCCTCATAGGGTGTTCAGACCCCTTCGGTATCTGTTCTAACTACTCAATGTTATTGAAATGAAAAGATGGTGCAGTTTGAACCTGAGATAGTACAGAATATCACAGTAAGCCAACACAACAAGTTTAATGATAAACCAAATAACCAGCAGGTGGCGATGCTAGAGAGGGAAATATTCCTTTTCACACTGAATTAGCTGCATTTGAATTAAAAACCAAAAAGTGCATCTTAAGGACATTAGGTAACACAACATACATAATTGAGTAACTTCAGCCTTTTTTAACAGACTCAACACTGCTTTCATGCACAAACATGAAATAAAAAAACTACTGAGAAGTAGTTTCAAAAAGATTATGTAGCTTTAGCTGAGAATACTCACTCACTGAATGTATGGCAACCAACAGTGCACTATGGAAAAAATGCAGTGTCTTGAGTAGCAGCTTTTATCCACAAACTCAAAATGCAATTCAAAAAGATTCATGCTCAATTAGCATATGAAATAAAACTTGGCAGGTGTTCTTCTATGCTGTGAAATGGCAGGTGTCTATTAGCACTACAAGGCATTTATGCCAAATACTGTTAAGTATTGCGAAAAAATGGCACGCCGCTGCATACCTATTTTTTTGCTTCAAAATACAAGCACAGGATCGTTTTCTTAAAATAATGTTTTGCCAAGGCATAGTCCCGCGACCCACTGCCCACCAGTTGTGAATCACTGTACAAAAGGTGTCAATATCAGGCATCAAACAAACATACTTTAACTTTTTCTTCAGTTTGCATGAGCTGAGCAAGAAGGTTCTGGTTGTCATTCAGGAAGGAGAGCTCTGATTTCAGAGGAGCTCCCTCAATCGCCTGCAGCAGAGTGGAACTTTTGCCTTTCTCCTCTTTGAGCTGAAAACAAGCCTGAGCCTCCAGCAGCTTCAGCTCTTCACTCAGAACACTATGTTCAGCAGTGATGCCCTGTAGGAAGTCCATTGACAATATGACATTAGGAAGACAAGAAATAGCATTGTAGTGAACATTTGATGCAAAATGTATGGATTAAAATATTTACTATTAAAAATAGCAGTAGTTGTGAACAACCATATCTCAGGTTTTCAATAACTGAACTGAATGAATGGATTCTATTTGCTGATAAATTCTGTGGCTGAACTGTTGAGTGTGCACTTTAAATGCTGCACACTTTGTGATGAGTAAACTGGTGCGTGAATGTGTCACTCATTCTATAAAACGGAACGAAATGATCTGCAGTGACTTTGAAAGGCTTTGTCAGGCCTGAAACCGGCTCTCAGCTGCTCATGGCTTTAATTTGGGATTGGGCTTATTGGGTATGAGATGCTTCCTTCTTTTAACACTAAATACTAGAGTCCACAAATTAACATTTGTGTCTATAGCCCCATACACAGTCCGTATTAACATGTGGTTTTCGTGATCTGATCACAAAGTGATTTCTATAAAATACAAAAGGCATTATGAAAAGTTGTAAACCCAACAGTACAAGAAAGCATTAAAAATAAATTAAGACTTTAATACAAAATAGAATCAATAAATGAGATATAAGATATAAAGAGAACAAACTGTGTAGTAAAAGAAATTTATAATTATTTGATTGAATAAAATGCTGTGGAAAACAGAAAAGCCTTCAGCATTGATTCAAAAATTTAAAGACGACCTGAGGGGTCTTAATGGGTCATAATGAAACTGGAAATACGTACACATACCCCTGCTGTAGGCTTCATTTAAAGTGAAGAAAGCGGTAACAAAATAAATGATTTGCTATACCTTGTGGCGTTTGTGTTATTTTTATATCTTCTTTTCTCCTTGCTTCTTCCCGCCATGCAGTGCATCTAGCTAGCAGAGATGATGTACGTGTATATTTACATATCGTGTGGGGAAGTGAGATCTGAATCGAGATCAGATCAGGAGACGCATGTGGGGCCACATTTTAATGCCAGGTGTGTCACACTTTCTTCACAGTGAACTTTGAATTAATGCGCTGTTGAAATCTGCTATACAAATAGTATAGTTGCATTGCCTTACACATAGGACATAGAGTAGGTTGAGTAGGCAGCCTTTCAATGGAGCAAAGGCCATCTTCTCATTCACACTGTTAAAATAATGTTGACACGTGGCCCAGACCACCTACGAATGTGGTCTGGCGTGAGCGTATGTGTATCCGATCTGAGTTTGTGTGTATCATATGTGTCCAGTTGATATTTTCAGCAACTTTCCATAACACGTCCTCAAAACTGTAGACATCCTGCTCACTAACAGACAACAGATCGCCCCTCCTGCCTGTGGAAGTAATCAAAGAGGTGAATATTGAACACTACCTGCAGGATCATCTTCTTGCTGTGGGCCAGGGCAGCTCTGCGGTCCAGCTCACAGCTAAGGATGCTGTCAAGCTCACTGAAGCTGATTGGCTGGGCGCTTATTGCGCCCTGTAGCTGCTCCTTGAACCTCTCCCTCTCTGTGATCTCCACCGACAACTCATTCGGATGAGAGGCCACATAGTCCAAGAACTTCTCCAAAATGATGGACATTTTCTACAAAGCCAGCAGAGTTGTTATGAGATTTCAGTACATTAATGTTGGAGAGATGTCATCCAATCCTCCACCTGCTGGAATTTATACTTCAAATTGCTCTGGATAAAACCATTTACTAATCTATAATATCACTCAGTAGAGTGTTTACCACTGCAAAGGCCCTCAAGAAACCACATTTATTTACACTAAGTCAAAGTAATCAATCAAAATCAAGTAAACCCCTTATTTTGCCATGTTAAAGAAAGTGAAATGATTTTCTGGATCCATCTCTTGATCCAGATCAAGATTTTGTGTGTTCTTCCCTGACCCTAAGTTTTGTGTAAATCAGTCCAGTAGTTTTTGCATGATCTTGCTTACAACACAACAACCAACACACAAATGGACAGGGGTGTAAACATATGCTCGTATGTAGAGGTAATGACTGAATTGGAAGGCAAGCATTTTACAAAGGCTTGGTAACATTCTCACCTGCTGGTAGCGCTGCCGCTTGTCCAGTAGATCAGCCAGTCTGTGTTCCCACACAGCATGGAAGTCCTCGTCTTTGACAGAGAGAGTGGGTGCCTGTACTCTGCACCTCAGCACATCATGCAGCCGCCTTTCCTCAAAAATAGACAAGTCTTTCTTCACCAACTCCTCAAACCGATCCCGACAATCCTGGGCCTTCACCTGTAGGCACACCTGAGGAAATGATTTACTGGTTACTACTTTATCAAGAGTAAGACCTACATGAAATTTCAAATGGACAAATGTTGATATTTACTACAATGTTTCCCAGAGTCTGAACAGTCTCAAGTCCTAGCTGACATATAGTCGTGTAGGCGCTCATGGTGGCTTTTGGAAGAGAGGTCAGATAATCATGGTTCAAGGCACTCTGCACCCTCAAAACCTTGTCCATGGGTGTGGAGATGTATTTGGAACACGTGTCTATAAAGTGCTGGAATCCTCTGAAGGTCTCCTGCAACAAGTAGAAGTAGAATTATTCAATTCTTTGTGTGCCTTTCATCTGCTGATGAATGCACATTTAGAGGTTACATTACCTGAAGCTGCCTGGTGGAGTCGTTCAACCTTGATGACGCTGTCACCTCGACTCCAGTGGAGCCTCGATCTTCACTGAGCAACTGAAAGAAAAAGAAAAAAAGACTTGTAAGTAGGCCGGTCTTCACTAGCAACAAAAAGAGAACGAAACACCATTCACTCTGTGTATAAATGTCTCTTACTAAAGCTGCTTCATTATTGTTGAGGAATTTTTTACCATCCTCACACATGACTGTATATGCCAGTGTATATTATATATAACACTATATCTGTAGAGGAGAATAGTGTCTGTCTAACTCCACAGATACTAGAATGAATAATAAACCTCAATAGCATCAGTAGGCCAATGAGTATGCAGCATGGTTGGGCCAGGAACTAATAATGTTGGTGGTCTGTAACAACAGCTGTAAAGTATGTAGTATGTAGTATGTACACACTTAAACATGAATGGAATAAACTTCAGAAAAGAAAGTTGCTCTGTTTTTGAGTGTAAGAAAAAGGGACCTCAGACTAGGGCTGCTCGATTAATCGAAAATTAATCGTGATTACTATTATGGGGTCAAACGATCTCCAAACTACTATAAATCGAGTTGAAACGATTATTTGGCTTTATTTTTCAGTCCTTCCCCCAAAGCATTCAGCGGCCCAGCTGACTGGCTCTCACTCTCAAGTAGCAGTAAAGTGAAGGAGGCGAGTTGTGTATGTGGTGATCGGCGGTGAAAAAAACAGCACAAGTGGAAAAGCAGGGAGGACAGCAGCAGACCATATAGCGGGCGCGCCGCGCACCGATATTCTCAAGTGCGCTCCCGCCTGGCTGTTCAGACCGGTCAGACCGAACCCGCATTTCTCCACGCTGGTCAGTCGGTCATAGAGTGTTAAGGGTTGCCATCATAAGGATTTGAATAACAGGGCACCGATATCCTGGTTTCACGGAGGAATAAGACACATGCCATCATCAGTATTTACCGGAACCGGAAGTGATTACAAAAATAAAGCATAGACTTCAGAATAAGGGCACATATTAATAATCGTTTAAATAATCTGGATTTTGATATTGCCCAAAATAATCATGATTATGATTTTTTCCATAATCGAGCAGCCCTACCACATACTTCTCATCTTAGTATTCTAGTTTCATAGGTAATGTTTAGCTAAATTAAAATTCAACTTGTTAATAATGGCTGAGTAAATTTAATCGGAAAGATTGAAGGACATCATGAAGCTGAAGATTTGAAACAAACTTAATTTCTACAGGGTCCTCCATTCCCGGACTAGCAGGTTTAGGAACAGCTTCATTCCTGCAGCTGTCACCCTGCTGAACTCTGCACCGCAGTGACAGCAGCATACCCCCCGGCCACACACCCTCCTCCAATCACTGAACATTTGAACACTTGCACTACACTGTTACTTTTTTTTTACTACTGTATTATCCTGCCTATAGTATATTAATATTTATATATTTTTATATATTTATCTTGCTTAAAGTTATTATATCATACAATACCTGTTAATACTGTACTACCTCAGATATATTACTTACTGCTCATAGTTCTTATATCATACAAAAGCTGTTAATACTGTACCATTTCCTTTATTACTGCTCTTAGTTCTTATATCATACAATACCTGTTAATACTGTACTATTCCATATAAATTTTATCTTATTTATTTATATTCCATTTCAAATACGCACAATACTCTGCACTTTAACTCCTTTTTTTGCACTTCTGGTTAGACGCTAAACTGCATTTCGTTGTATAAGTACTTGTACTGTGCAATGACAATAAAGTTGAATCTAATCGAATTTGTTCTATTTTGCATATGAGAGAACTGTAAGTGTGTGAAAATGTCAAGGAGCACTTTCATGTTCTATAAGGGGCAAATCGGGGTTCAGCATCTTGCCCAAGGACACTTCGGCATGCAGATGGGGAAGACTGGGATCGAACCGACAACTTTCTGGTTAGAGGAGAACTGCTCGACTGACTATAAACAGAAACACACTATCTCTATATTGTTCTTCATATCTGCTCTGAGCTGCTGGTTGGCCTGTCTTATTTCCTGCAGTGTCTCCTCAAGCTGATTCCTCTCCTCACAGAGATACATCCCCCTGCATAGCAGCTTCTTTTTCTGCTCAGAAAAGTCTCAAACCTGACCTGTGAGAAAGCCGCAGTCATAAGGCTCATTCAAAAGTCTCTAACTTTTACTTAAACTAATTATAATCCACATATCCTATCCCAACAATTATTATTCATACAATATACAAGCAGGTGTGCATAATATTCCATTTCATAGGAGTAAAGTTATCCCTCACTGACCTCACACTGCATTGTCGCCATCTGGTCTTCCAGGGCTGCTCTCAGCAGCTGGTTCTCCTGTCTCAGTTCCTGTAGTTTCTCCTTTAGCTGATCCCTCTCCTCACAGAGAGAAGTGACCCTGCAGAGCACCTTCTCCCTAGAGGAGCTCTGAAAACTGGCTTCCTGCTCACAGAGCCGATTGTCCGTCTCTGTTTGAGTGCTTACCATTTTCTCTTTTAAAGTCTTCACCTGTTAGAAACCCGCAGTCAGAAGGCTCATTCAAGTGTCTCTTCAACTTTGACTTAAAACTAATTATAATCCACATATCCCATTACAAGTGAGTTTTACCTACAATATAAAACCAGGTGTACATAATATGCTGTTTTATATAAGGAAAGTTATCCCTCACTGACCTCACACTGCAGTTTCTTCATCTTGTCCTCCAGCTCTGTTATGAGCTGCTGGTGCTGCTGGTTGTCCTGCCTCAGGTCTTGCAGTGCCTCCTGCAGCTGGTCCCTCTCCTCACAGAGATAGGTCACCCTGCAAATCAGTTTCTCCTTCTCTTCAGAGGAGCTCTGAAAGCTAGCTTTCTTCTCACAGAGCAGACTGTCTTGCTCTCTTTCAGTGCTTTCCAGTTTCTCTGTTAAAGTCTTCACCTGTGACAAAGGCAGCAGTCACACGGCTCAGTCAAGAGTCACATCAACTTCGATTAAAAACTAATCCAAATGTCCTATTACAACTGTTATTATATTAACAATATAAAAGCAGGTGTACATAATATACTGTTTTATAGAAGTTATCCCTCACTGACCTCACACTGCAGTGTCTTCATCTTGTCCTCCAGCTCTGCTCTGAGCTGCTGGTTCTCCTGTCTCAGTTCCTGCAGTGTTTCCTGTAGCTGATCCCTCTCCTCACAGAGAGATGTGACCCTGCAGAGCAGCTTCTCCTTCTCCTCAGAGGAGATCTTAAAGCTGGCTCCCTTCTCACAGAGGAGACAGTCTCTCTCCTTTTCAGTGCTTTTCATTTTTTCTTTTAAAGTCTGGACCTGTTAGAAACCCAGTCACATGACTCATTCAAGATTCTCTTTGATTTTGATTTAAAATCATTTATAATCCCTACATCCAAAAACAACTGTAATTTGTACAAGCAATATAAATAAAATGCTGTATTATAGAAGCTCTCTCTCACTGACCTCACACTGCAGTGTCTCCATCTTGTCCTCAAACTCTGCTTTGAGCTGCTGGTTCTCCTGCCTCAGCTCCTGCAATGTCTCCTGCAGCTGGTCCCTCTCCTCACAGAGATAGGTCACCCTGCAAATCAGTTTCTCCTTCTCTTCAGAGGAGCTCTGAAAGCTTGCTTCCTTCTCACAGAGCAGACTGTCTTGCTCTCTTTCAGTGCTTTCCAGTTTCTCTGTTAAAGTCTTCACCTGTGACAAAGGCAGCAGTCACAAGGCTCATTCCAGAGTCACATCAACTTCAATTAAAAACTAATCCAAATATCCTATTACAACTGTTATTATATAAACAATATAAAAGCAGGTGTACATAATATGCTGTTTTATATAAGTTATCCCTCACTGACCTCACACTGCAGTGTCTTCATCTTGTCCTCCAGCTCTGCCCTGAGCTGCTGGTTCTGCTGTCTCAGTTCCTGCAGTGTTTCCTGTAGTTGATCCCTCTCCTCACAGAGAGATGTGACCCTGCAGAGCAGCTTCTCCTTCTCCTCAGAGGAGATCTTAAAGCTGGCTTCCTTCTCACAGAGGAGACCGTCTCTCTCCTTTTCAGTGCTTTTAATTTTTTCATTTAAATTCTGTACCTGTTAGAAACCCAGTCACATGACTCATTCAAGATTCTCTTTGACTTTGATTTAAAATCATTTATAATCCCTACATCCAAAAACAACTGTAATTTGTACAAGGAATATACATAAAATGCTGTATTATAGAAGCTCTCCCTCACTGACCTCACACTGCAGTGTCTCAATCTTGTCATCCAACTCTGCTTTGAGCTGCTGCTTCTCCTGCCTCAGCTCCTGCAGTGTCTCCTGCAGCTGGTCCCTCTCCTGACAGAGAGATGTCACCCTGCAAATCAGTTTCTCCTCTTCAGAGGAGCTCTGAAAGCTGGCGTCCTTCTCACAGAGTAGACTGTCTTGCTCTCTTTCAGTGCTTTCCAGTTTCTCTTTTAAAGTCTTCACCTGTGACAAAGGCAGCAGTCACAAGGCTCATTCAAGAGTCACTCAACTTTGATTAAAAACTAATCCAAATGTCCTATTACAACTGTTATTATATAAACAATAAACAAGCAGGTGTACATAATATGCTGTTTTATAGAAGTTGTCCCTCACTGACCTCACACTGCAGGGTATCTATCTTGTCCTCCAGTTCTGCTCTGAGCTGCTGGTTCTCCTGTCTCAGTTCCTGCAGTGTTTCCTGAAGCTGATCCCTCTCCTCACAGAGATTCATCACCTTAGACAGCATCCTTTCCTTCTCCTCAGAAAAGGATCTCTGAAAGCTGGCTTCCTTCTCACAGAGCAGACTGTCTCTCTCTGTTTCAATGCTTGCCAGTTTCTCTGTTAAGGTCTTCATCTGTGGGTAAGGCCGCAATCAGGTTAATTCAAGAGTCCCTTTAGATTTGCCTTTAACTATTTATAATCCAAATATCCTAACACATCTGTTATTATGATACAATATACAAGCAGGTGTTTAAAATATGCTGTTTTATAGAAGTAAAGTTATTCCTCACAGACCTCACTTTGAAGTGCATCCATCTTGTCCCCCAGCTCTGCCCTGAGCTCCTGTTTCTCCTGTCTCACTTCCTGCAGTGTCTCCTGCAGCTGATCCCTCTCCTCGGAGACAGACATCACCTTGCATATGGCTTTCCTTTCTTTTTCAGCATTCCCTGCTTGCTCCGTAAGAGTCTTTATCTGTTCAAAAGGCAACATATCAACTTACCAGTAAGTACATCAACAAGTATTTTCAATCAACCACCAGAGCTTTAAGGCTCCCATTAACAAACTCCATGAAAAAGCAAAAGTTAATCCAAAATCATTTTGTCCATCTCTCAATTTTCTGACTTTATTACACTTCCTGAGGCTCTCAGCTGAGTCTATTGGTCCCAGCTGATGAAGTTCATCTTAAGACATGGCTCAAAAATATATAGCTTCATTTTATTAAGATGAGGGGGACAAGGAAAAATAACATTTATTAAATATGAGCCAAACCTTCACTATTAAGAAACAAACCAGAAGATAAAGGAACAAAAAATGTACATTCCCCCCCTTTCTTTTCTAATTTTTTTTGGGTGGAATAACCATTGCAAGGGATCGTTATTTGACGAATAAAGACATTAAAATAATTAATGTTATGTTCACAATCTCTAAATCTGCTCCTGAATTATGCATAAAAAATGGAAAAAAGATAATGTCAAAGTGAATTTGATCTTTGACCTCTTAAATATAAAATATTGTAATTTTGTCTAATTAGACATTCGTCTGAAAAACTAGCACATTCATTATTTAGTTTAAGATTTGACTACCAAAAGTGTTGCATCCAAGTTAATCTCAGTTCCACATGGAAACAAATTTCCTTGAGAATGAGACTGGTGGACAAATAACCAAATATACAGTGCATGAGGAAACTCTTACATGTTTTTGACGCGCCTCCTGCGGTGCACTCATCTCAGAGAGAGCTCCATCCTCTTTGGATGATCGTAAAGTCTCTAAATGACTTAGCAGCTCCTTCTGTTCTCGGTTCTTTTCCAGAGCAGTTCTCAGCTCCTCCTGATTTTCAATCATCTGTTTGATAAAGAAATATTATCTTTGGACCACTAACATGCAGAGAGAAAAACAAACAGCAGCAGCCCACTGGCAAATCAGTCACAAGATCACTGACCATCTCCACATTTTCCTGCAGGTCCACCTTGAGCTGGTCTCTCTCTGCAGTCACGGATTTAAGTGTAGAGAGCAGCTGGTCCATTTTTTCTGCAGAGTTCTGCGCTTCAGCTTTCTGCTCAGACAGAAGATTGTTTAATGGTGTTATCTCTCTCTCTCTCTCATTATCTTTTTCCATTTAGAGATCTTAGAATTAAAGACAAGCATTATTCACAAAATATTAAAATCAGTGTCTGAAAAGATGGTTTCGGAATAAAGTACAATCAAAATCATACTTGTTCTTGAAGTTCTGTGCCGATTTCCTCCTTTGAGGTTCTGGAAACCTCACTGTCAGCAAGCTTCTTCTCATAATGCTTCATCAGATTCTCTATCTCATTCAGTTTTTCTACCAGTAATGCTCTTTGGTGGTCACTCTCCTCCACCTGAAATCAAAAATGTATCACCAACCGTGAACTGCCATAACTGGTTTCCAGTAAAGTTATCCTTCACAGACCTCACACTGCAGTCCCTCCATTTTGTTCCCTAACTCTGCTCTCAGCTGAATTTTCTCCAGTCTAAGTTCCTGCAATGTCTTTTGCAGCTGATCCCTCTCCTCACAGACAGAGGAGAAAGAGAAGCTGCTGTGCAGGGTGATGTCTGAGCAGCTCGGAAATCTGGCTATCCTCTCAAACAATTAGGCTTCCCTCTTTGCTCCAGCATTCTCTACTTGCTTTGTAAGAGTCTTTATCTGCTTAAAAGGCAACATATTAACTATCAGTAAATACACCATCAAGTATTTTCAATCAACGACCAGAGTTTTAATGCCTCCATCAACAAACTCCATGAAAAGGCGCAAGTTAATGAAGTCATCAGTTTGTCCATCTCTCAATTCTCTGAGTTCAATACACTTCCTGTGGCTCTCAGCTGAGTTTATTCGTCCCCACTGATGACTTTCATCTTTAGACATGGCTCAAAAATATATAGCTTCATTTTGAAAAAAGGAAATTAGTTAATTATATTAATAAGAGAGGGAGAAAAGGAAAAATAAAATGTATTGAATATGAGCAAAACCTACACTAAATATAGAAAACAGAAGATAAAGAAACTAAAAATATTCATTCCCCCCTTTTTTCTACTTTTTTGGGAGGATGGGGGGAGGAATAACTATTGCAAGGGATCGTTTTTTAACAAATAGAGACAATAAAAATTATTAATGATATTTTCACAATCTCTACCTCTGCTCCTGAATTATGGCGTTAAAACTGAAATTCCGAAGATGTCAATTCTAATTGATCTTTGACCTCTTAAATATAAATTATTGTCATTTTATCCAATTAGACATTCGTCTGAAAACTACCACATTCATTCTTAAGTTTGAGACTTTGACAACCAAAAATTCAATCATGTACTTTTGCATCCAAGTTAACATCAGTTCCACATTGAAACAAATTCCCTTGAGACATTCCTGAACACGAGACTGGTGGACAAACAACCATATTTACAGCACATGTACATGAGGAAACTCTTACAAGTTTTTGTCGCGCTTCCAGCTGTGCGCTCATCTCAGAGAGAGCTCTATCCTCTTTGGTTGTTTCTTGGTTCTTCTCCAGAGCAGTTCTCAGCTCCTCCTGATTTTCAATCATCTGTTTGATAAAGAAATATTATCTTTGGGCCTCTAACATGCAGAGAGAAAAATAAACAGCAAAAGGAAAACGACAGCTGACACGAGTGAGTGTATTTTCAAATTTGGACTGGCAAAGCAGTTACAAGATCACTGACCATCTCCACATTTTCCTGCAGGTCCACCTTGAGTTGGTCTCTCTCCGCAGTCACGGACGTAAGTGTAGAGAGCAGCTGGTCCATCTCTTCTGCAGAGCTCTGAGCTTCAGCTTTCTTCTCAGACAGGAGAGCTTCTTTCTCAGCTCGCACATATTGAAGCCCTTTAGTCTGCTGCTTCTGCTAGAAAAATACAACTTGTGTTTATGGTAGACAAGACTTCACTGATTTCATGGTCACAGTTTCAATAATCAGAGAAAGAGAGAGAAAACGACATTAAACAAAAGACAAACGTAAACATTTAGAGATCTAAGAATTAAAGACAGTAAAAAACATGATCTACAAAATATTTAAATCAGTGCTACCAAAGATGGTTTCAGAGAAAAAAAAACATCAAAATCATACTTGTTCTTGAAGTTCTTTGCAGATTTCCTCCATTGAGGTTCTGGAAACCTCACTGTCAGCAAGCTTCCTCTCCAAATGCTCTATCAACTGCTGCATCTCATTCAATCTTTCTACCAGTAATGCTCTTTTTTGGTCACTTTCCTCCAACTGAAATAAAAAAAAATTATCATCAATTGCCATATCTGGTTTCCTGAGCAACTCACTCGTTTAGACCATCGACATTTTATTCTGTAGCTTACTTTCAAGCATCTCACTTCAAAGTGAGTCATGAGCTGACTCATCTCAGAATCAGAGTGCTCTAGGTCTGAGTGAAGTGAATTCAGCTGCTGTGCTACATCAGTACACTAGCTGCTGGATCAGCCCCTGCTCTCTCAGAGCTTGGTATTTTTACTCTCTCATCGGGAGATATCTACAGGAGGCCTTAGAGCTGCTGAGCCTCCTCCTGATACGGAGCTTTGGCTGACAGCAGACTTTCCCTCTGACTTCGAATGGCAGACAACTCCTCGCTCAACTCACAAACCTGAGACAACCCACATGACGTCAAATGACTTTGCCTATATGCTACCCTCTATCAGACACTTTCCAAAGAGGTCTTACCTGCTTTTGAGTTTGACATGAAGCAAGCTCTTCCAGCTGAGCTCTGAGATATCCCTCTGCTTTACGAGATGCTGTAAGCTCTTCGCTGAGAGTGGCAACTTTTTGCTCAAATCCCTTGCGGTCTATCAGATCTGGAGACAGAAAATCGTAAAACTCCAATTTAAGTGCATTGAAGACTGAGCGCAGTTTATACAATCAAATGAAAGTTTGTCAAGCAGCGCTTCAGTAAGTAAAGAGCATGACTTCAAACATACCTTTTGGTACTTTGCCATCAAGCAGATCAGTGAGCTTGTTGTTCTCATCAAATGTAACAGTAAGCTCTTTTTGGAGATCACTCTCCATCTTTCTGTAGCGCGACTTCTCAATTTCAAGGTGAGAACGCAAGCTGTTAACTTCAGCTTCCATCTTTTCAAGGTTCGAAGCCATGGTCACCTGAGAAGATCACAAAAACACCAAATATAAAAAATTGTTCAAGTGTGAAAAATACACCTATAAAAACAAACATACAGATGATTAAGTCAGAGACACATAGTTCCAAATAGATGGCCATGTAGTCAAAACTAATGAGATGTATGCCTGAACACAAATGTTTGAGTGAAATCCGGAATTTTTGCAGTATTTCTCTGCCTACCGACATATCGGGAGGGACATTTTTTACTGTCTCTGTCAGTAATTTACCCTAACCCGCACTGCGCACTACAGACACAATTGAGCCAAACCGTGCACGCCCTGCCAACTACTCCAGCTCTACAGTCTGTATATTATGTTTTAACCCAGTTTGAGTTTACACACGTGTCCCATGATTATGTTTTTGTTGTGTGTGAATAAGTGAGAGTGAAGACATAGAAGACAGTGATAAGAGTCTTGTGGTGATAAGTGCCAACGCCTGAACCAATGTGCTGTAAACAAAAACACATGATCTCTGCAGCGGAAACTTTAAGCTACATCCTCCCTTTATCTGCTGCACCACCCCTCACCTGAATCCTGCGGATGATTTGTTGTTCTTGCGAACTTGTCTGAGCTGAGAACCTCCTGCTGCATTGTACATGTGTGAATAAATCCCACTTTTACAACTACCTTTAATTTCATCAGACCAGACACAACAGTAAACAAGAGAGAATGATGCAACAAATTATTTGTAGTCAGTGTCCTTGGGCCAGACAGGAAACCCAATGTAAACCATTTCCAACATTTTAACTACTGAATTGATTTTTAAGTAGATTCCACTTACTTTTATCTCCTCCAGAGCAATGTTTGGCTGCGCAGGACAGCCCATTCCTTCTTTGTATCTCTGCTGACTCCCTCTGCATCAATCAGAGATCGACGAAGCTTTGCCAACTCCTGCACAAGATCCTCTCCGCTCTGAAAGGAGGAAACGTGATAGAACTAGCCTGCTAAATGACTGAGGTGACCTTATTAACTTAAGTTCATGTCAACTTATTCCAGCTATAATTAGCCTTACACTTCAATAGACTAATTAGTTATTATAATGACAATGACATTGTGGACTGACCTGCACACAATCTGCCTGTGGAATCG